>NC_051188.1:70600714-71200918 GCF_015220075.1 Falco rusticolus | reverse complement strand
ATTCACTAGCAGCAAATACTGTAGTAAAGCCTATTGTATGTTTTTATAGCTACAATAATTATTCTAACATCTTATCCCTGATAATATAAGTAGCTGTAGTTTTTAACAATTAAAAGCAGCACTGGATGCATGCTTTCCATGTACAGTGATATTAAGTTCACTGTGTCACTGGTAGTTCTGCCTACCATCTCTCCTCCAGTTTATCTTTTTCTGTCATCTTGCTCTACCTGACATCTGCACCAACCCGATGCTGTCTTCTCCAGTGCAACTCTGGAATAGTTTGCATCTGCCAACAACAGGGCCAAGCTTCATGGGTGCATTAGGATCTGACCTAAGAAACTCCTTGCTTTTAAGCATCTTTTGGGGAGGTAGCAAAATCCTTTCCCCCTTTAAACTGCCCACATAGACTTACTTATTAAGTAATGGTCTGGTTTTAGAAAATTAATTATGAAGGAACATTTTGTACACTGTATATTATGAGTGCAGCCACCAATGAGAGAAAACAGTCTTTTGCTTCTGTAGATCAGGTCTCCGATCGTTCTCATGTAAGCTGTGGGCAAACCCTCTTTCTGCTGTGCCCCAGAGGACAATGTTCCTTCTTTATGTCCTTGCTTAGAGTTTACCATGTGACTTTACCCTGCATTGCCTGGGTTACATGTTTCTGCAGGGCAGGAGCAGTTAGGAGCCTTCCAAGCACAGTTCTATGTGACAACTGTTGTTGACTCCCTACCGCTTTCCAAGACTGAAGATAAGAGACCAAGTTGGTTTTGATATCTTTACACAGTTCTTGCTAATCAAGAGAACTGTTTTTACTTACGCTTTTGGCTACTGCTGTTGTAGCATGTTTTTACTCTTACATGTGTCTGCTTGCCTTCCTTATCCAAGATAACAATTCCTGACTGAATTCATTACCATAGCCATTTACGTTGTCTTGAAATAAAAATTATTGACAAGCCTCCATGACATTTGTGAAAAGCAGTATTTTTAAGTGAACTTTAGAGGTTTAAACCCTAGAAATGCAAAATACACCATTTGATGAATAACATTTTTAGTCTTTTGCACTTCTAGTGTCACTTTCAATGGTGATTTATTTCTACAGTTTCTCTTCATATAGCAACTCTGTGGTAAACAAAATAAACTTGTCTCCCACAAACCTTATAGCTCCCGTTCCTTTATATTCTTTTTTGGGAGATGGAGAAGGTTGGAGGGAATGCTACAGTGGCACAGATCTGCCAGAAGCTTAAGAATTAGTTACAAATATTTTATACTTTCCAGTAGTCATCTGTTCCATTTTTGAGTCCCTCAGACTGTGTCAACAGTCATAATGTTTGTAAGGGAACCATATGGCATAACAAGAAACAGAGAGGTAAACATGCATCGTCTGTGTACAAATAACCTGAACTTCTTTCTAGACAGTCCAGTAATAAAAAGAATTCACCTGAATCTTTAACCAGGGGTCCTCAAACTATGGCCCATGGCCGGATACAGCCCCCAGGGTCCTCAATCCGGCCCCCGGTATTTACAGAACCCCCCGCCCTGCCGGGGGTTGGAGGGGGAACCAAGCAGCCGCAGATGGCTGCCTGCCACTTCATCCATGTGCCGGCCTCCTGGTTAAAAAGTTTGAGGACCCCTGCTTTAACCAAAATGCTGTTTTCCTATTTATTATCCTCTTTCTGATTTTGCTAATTCTAAAGAGGGATTATTGTTCCTTTACTCAGGGGAAGAATCTCTTACTTCCCAGCAGAGAATGAAATCTAAATTTAACTTTAAATTTTAAAAATAATTTAGCTTAATACTGGAAGTTTAACATTTCTCTAGTTGCAGAGAACAATGTAAGTGTTGCTGGACCCTTTAAACTTACATATATTGTGTGTATTAGGTCACTTTGCAGCCCCGTCTTATTGCACACTAGAATTCAGTTCTATTACTTTTAAAATAAGAGAACAGCATATTGTATGAAGTTCCATAATGATTAATGATGCATTTCTTCCATCATGATTAATGATGGAGGAAAGTAATTCTATTTAGTCAAGTGTAATTCTTATATTATATTTAAATACCCTTAAAATCAGAAATACAAAGACGAGTCACCCATCTTCTTGTCTCTTACAAACTCCAGGAAAAGAAACTGATCTAGCTGATGAAATTCCAAGTGCAGCTTTTATTTTCAGAGGAGATGAAGAAGGTCTTCTGGCAGTGATCGTATCTCAGCACTGCTGCTTGAGCTTTTGTTCATGGGAATGGAAAGAACATCAAGCGCACTTGGTTTCTGGCTGATCCTGATACTTATATTAAGTTCTGCTGCAGTTCCCTTAGTTGAATGAAATGCAAAGATTTTTTGCCCCAGCTAATACTGTACTGTGCTGTCAAGAGGGTCCTATCATAATAAAGAACGTTTCTGGTGTATCTAGGATACAATTATGGATAAACTACTAGTTTGAAACTCAGCCTGCTTTAACAATTATGTATAAAATTGACTTTCTGTTTACCTGATTTGTAACTTCCAAGAGCATTTTCCAACTTGAACACCATTTTGAAGTGGCACAATGGCACTATGTACAGTCATGTATACTAATGGCTCCTGACTCCAACATTGCAAGGTTTTCCATAATTTTCACATATTTCTTATGAAATATAGTAAAGATTTTTTATGATAAAGACATTAAAAGAGATTTGATAGAAAAGATCCTTTCCTGATAAAGACTGTGTAGCTTTTACAGAAGGGTGTGGGAGAGGAAGGAAAAAATGCTAAGATTCAAACTGGGAAGTTGTTGCTCACTCAGCCTGCCACTCCTCTTACACTGATGTAACTGAGGTAGGAAGTAAGAGTTTTGCAAAGAAGCTAAGTGTCAAATCTATAATAGAATATTGGGATTGGGATACAATTTGTAATGTAAGCACACTGCTTGCCTCCCTAGCATTCTGCAAAGATGTTAGCATATACTTGTGCCAACAGCAGGACTAGTCCAGCCATCCACTCAGGACTGGGGCACTACCTAAACGCAATTAAAATCTGCACTGTATGCCTTATTTTCCAGCATGTCTTCTTTTTAGAAAACTTAATGTTACAATACATATGAAAAAACAAATCATAAGGAAAGTGGCACATTTCCTGAAGGTACCTAATTCTTCATTATTGAGTAACCATCAATCCCAAATGCACAAAGAAGTTGGAGGCAGAGGAGGGGGAGAAATGATAGCCAGAACAGTGAAAAGAAAGAGAAAAGCCTCTTCAATGGACTGAATAAGCTGTTTCATGGCTTTCCCTTCACTACAGTTATGAATTCACAGGGCCGATTGTCGGATACATACTCTGGGTTTAAAAGTTCAGATTTCCGGTAACAGTTTGTGTGTGTATGGTGCAGCAGAACACTTCCAGAAAAACCTGAACCCATAAAAACAAATCCAGATTGAAGGCCTCAGTGGAGTGTGATGGTGAAGCACAAGAGCAGACGAGGGACTTTAGCAATCACATGGAGATTTTTAGGCAGTCATAAAGCTCAACTTGTAGGGCATGAGGTGGGGTGGGTGCAACACACTAGTTAAGGACTCTTGCAAAAATCATCTTTTGCAGCCACAGGCACAGCATAGTCCAGAAATTTCTGAGGAGAAGGATACAGACTTATTACATCCAAATATCTGAGCCATTTTAAGAACAAAAGCAAACATCCTGCAATAAGTACCCAGAAAAACCCTGGGACACTTTCTGATCCCTAATATTTTCACCTAGAACAAAATGGATTTATATTAAATATTATATGGAGAATCTTTGCATTGCCTTCAGTGTGCCTTCAGGCTTTTCTGTTGGACCAAGATTGATTGTCTGTTTACAAGTGAGTTATAAGACAAGTAAATATACTGCAGATCACATCGGGTTAAGATTATAGAGGTGGCTACAGAAGCTGGTATATATATTGGAGAGCAATACACAATGCAATCCAGAAGCATAATTCATAATGTATTCATATGTAACTCTTAAAAGTGAGCTAGCAAGAGATTTACAGGCTGAAGCTGCTTGTCTGCTACAGTATGAAACAGCTTCCAAAGCAGCTTTTCTAAACACGATAAATGGTAGGGGAGTCGATATTGACTGATGGGTTCAACACATACCGTTTCAAAAGGGTGTGGAACCCTGAAAAAATTGTTTGGCTTAACAAATAAGTGGTGGAAGCTTTCCTAGACACACAGCAAATAACTTAATTGCCAACCTGGTTGTATATAGAGAGAGTGCTCTTCAAATTTTATCAAGTAATGCTCTAGGAGCATGCCTATGTTTTAAAAGGCACATCATGTTCTTTCTTTCACTGGTTTTATTTAGTTACTGGGCAGATCTGACATTGCTGGCTTTAATTTCTGAACACAGTGTTCCTCTGTTTTCAGAGGTTATATAAAATTTTATGTATATGCATTTCAAGACAAATAGTATTAATTAAAATGACAATTTCATCTGTAGGTTAGCACTGGGTCATATTAAATTAATATGCAGGGATGGTACAAACTTAATAAGAATATTAAGAGTGAAAAATTCTTTAACATGTCTTACTGAAATCGAAGAGGATCTTTCAGAGTGATTTCTCAACATCACGGTCTATCTTTGGTCAGTTCTTATTTTTAAATAAGATTGGTTTATGCTCTAAGCACTGGATGACTTGTACAATTCTGATAGTAAGCCAAGGAAAATTTAAAGGAAAGAATTAGGTAAGCAGTTTAGAAACCAGTGGTGTAACAACAGGTTGCAAGCTCTTACTCAGTTTTGGTTAACTGGTCAACCAGCCAGGCTAAGGAAAAGGAACTGGTGCTATTCAATCCATTGATTACATCTCATTTAGACTGTGTCTGTACTAGTAAATACATATGCTAAGGACCACCCTCAGGCACTGAGGCCAAATGGCAGGGAAGAGCCAAGTGCACATTAATAACACTCTTACTTCCCAAAATACTGTGGCTGCATGCAAACTGCCCTTCAGGAATGGTTGCTTGGCCATGCTGTGATCTGAGCTGTGCCCAGGAATTTGGTCCAGACTGTCAGTACGAGCCTTGTTCAGGGCCTGCAATGCTTTCTGGCACCGATTAATTTGATAATGTCGAACCAGCTTTGTAGACCAGAGATAGTAAAGAAGGAAGTATACTGTTTGGAAGGCTCCTCTCCATTCTCAACTCTGTGACTCCATCATGATGGTCAAGACCTCCAGTTTCAGCCCTTCACCAAATTAGGCACCAGGAAGGATACCCCAGCCTGTATCTAGACATCTCATTTTTCTGAAGTTGAAGTGGGTTGAAGCCTGCCTAGAAATAGACGCCTAAATGTCTTGGAAGTATGAACCAAGTTCATTAATGTGGCTGGTTGCACAACAAAACTAATGAAGCAGGAGGATTGTGATAAGCACAATTCCTGAGCAATGCAGAAACCAAAATAAACATGTTTAGGCCAGACGAGATCATGAGAACATTCATTTTGTCATCCTGAAATGGTTTTGCCTGCCATGCTTTTTGCTGAAGACCTTCAAACAGGTAATGCGTACAACTCTAATAGTGCTCATAACTAGAAAAGTCACCAAATATCTAGTTCACACATAAATACTATTTTTTGTGTGAGGACTGCAGAGGGTTTCCAGGTCTCCTATGATATGCTCAAACATATTTTTGGAAACAGAAAAAAAAAAAAAAAGAAAAAAAAGGTTCCAACTGTGAGTTTCATAAGTGTAGAGCCTCTTCTGGTCATTCAGGTATTCATGACTGTGCTAGTCACGTGTGTACCTCAATGAAGTGTGATTCTTCATTCAGCTGTATAATCAGATGATCCTGTGGCTAGTCACAGAAGAAGGAATGAAATGTACCTACATTCTGTTATGTAAGATGCTTTATCAGATATGTGAAAACAGCAGACTTGCTTTCATCTACTAGAATAAGCCATTTTCATGTATGTTTGAAGTTATCTCTCACTATTTTGTATAATGATGAAAGTTTAATTATTAGACAGATGTTATTGTGTTCTGCTTTTGTACAAAATCATCCTGAAGGGCTAAAAAAATTCATACTTCAACTTTCGATAATTTTTCTTCAAGCTTTGCAAATAGTTCTGTGAAGACTGCCAGTTTATTTGAGTAGTAAACAGACTACTTTGATTTCAAGCCTATTTTCTATGTATATATTACAGACCACTCAATTTTCTCAATTATACAGGAACCAACTCATGAAGTCCAATGAAATTACACGTATGAAGTCAAAAACATATTTCTGTAAGTATACTCCCACAAGTAAATGCTTCCAGAAACTTAGGGGCACCCTGCTATCTCCCAGTGAATTATGAAAAAACAAACACCAACAAAAAAATTTTGTTAAGTGCAAAAAAAATGGATAAATTTTTTCACCTTTTCTTTTTTTGAACCATTGTGAACAAAAACCTTTCAAGAGAAAACAGATAAGTCCTGAATCGCAGGCAACGCTATTAAGCTAATGCAGTTAACTGCAGGCATTCATGAGACACCACAATATGAGAGCTACAGCAGACACAGTATAAATCACTATTTTAACAGTATGAAACTGGTTATAAACTGACAATATGTCACTTAATGTGCTTTTGCATATCTAACATTTTGCAGATTGATTACCTATATGAGTGAAAATAATGATAATAAATGAAATTCATACCCACTTGAAATTCTATGTTTTTGACAGGAAGTCAAGAAAAACATTTCATTTTCTTAGTCTTTAAAAATTGAGTTCTTGACACAGTAAGTATGACATACAGAAGAAGTCATTAGCCTCATTATTATTTTTGCTGGATGACACCATGATATCCTATGACACTTTACAGAGATTTTAAGATGTAGCAGAAGCTGCCTCAATTTATTTCCTGTCTAAACAGAGTTTAAAGGAAACACACGAAAGAAAGGCAAAGGAATGGGGTAGAAATAACATCTTTGATAGCAGTGGCTGGTATACCTAGAAAGGTTTGAAAGAATGGGGTGGCATCAAGGTGGACTTAATGCTACTAGAACAAAAAGTGACCTCATCCCTGGTATCAGTGAAATAAAAGGGTGAAGAAGGAAGACCAGAAAAAGGCCAAGAACTGAGGAAGAATAGCTTGACACAGGGCAAAGCAGGGAGGGAGCATCCACATGTATGTACCACTGGCTTGAAGATCACGTGGAAGACCCTGTAAACAACTGTTGTCTGCAATGCCTGCGCTGATGTGGAAACCAGCACTGCTCTGAGTGGACACTGGACCAGGTGACCTTTCGGGATCCCTCCTAGCCCAGCTTTACCCTGTGATTCTGGGTGTCTGCCTGGTAAGGTCTGCCAGCCTGGTGTGTCATACAGCAAAGGCTTGGGAAGGCAATGTGATGTTGAGGTATGATGACGTTGATCTGCATTCCGTATCTAGAAGATCCCATGTAGCTGACTCTTTTGCTACAATATATGTTTGATTTCTGAAAAGCTTCCAAACATGTGAGAGCAACTAAACATAGACAATCTGATGATGAGTAGACCTCAAAGGGCTGGCAGTTTGATGTGATTTTTACACTTCCCTAAAAATGCTGTTGGATACTGTGGATAAGTGGAGGAAACAATATTTGTTCATCTATTGACACATGTCGGGAAGGAGAGAGAAGGAGACAAGAGGGAGAAAAAAGAGAGCAAGCACATCTTAACCAGTTTTGTAAAAGGAGCTGTAACTTCAAAGGCTATATAAATGATTCTTAATCATTAATAATCTCAGCCTCTCAATAATATGCAAAAGCCTCATGCATAATTGTAAGACTACAATCTGACACAGAAATCTCATTTCACCATCTCTGCACTGCAATGTGTCTGTAGGCCTGTGAGGTTTTTAATAGCTGTGCCTTATAACAAAGCAAATTAATCTCCATTTTGCAGCTAAAGAGAGTTGAATTTTAGCAACAATTTGCTCATTAGTTCTGCACTGCAGCCTGCCTCTGCCTGACGCTGCCCTCCCTGTGAATTTTTATTGTTGTGGTGTTTATTTGGTCTAATATCTCATCTCTGCCTACACCAACCTGTCAGAAAGAGTGCTAGCTTTTCTTTACTGATTTACTGATTTGTAATGCTATTACACAGCCCATCAGCAGCTTGTTTCTGATTATTGCAAGCAGTGCGCTCTTCTGGTAGCAGCTGTTAATATTTGCCCCTGCTTTATTAAGCAACAAGTACTTGTTGCTCGCCTATAATAATGTGAGCTAATAATGTCATCCCAGGCTGTTTCCTGGGAAATTACATTTTCTCTGTTCCATTTCTTTATTTGTATAATATCGGCCAGGTAATTGCCCAGTTATTTATATATTAATCACCTTGACAAGTCACAGAAACAGAGAAGGCCCAGCAGACATGGCAAGAGGGATGCCAAGAAGCCAAGACTGCATTAGAAACTCCCTGACAGGGTTCAGAGCCTGTAGCCAGCAGGGAGATCAGAGTATCTGGGTGAAGTCATGGCTTATGCTACGGAGGGAGGATGTTGTCATCACGGTACAGCCAAGACCATGAGCATGCAGGACACCTTTTAGTCTAGTAGATCCCAAGAGCTATCTAACAGGGAGAATGTTTTGAGAGGGGCAGTGCCAAGTAAAGAACTTTTATTTTCTTTTAGAATTGCAAATGTGCTGAGAGGGAAAGTTTTACAGACACTTATCAAATACTGGCAAGTTACCAGCTCCTTTTTAAGACTTGGAGGTGGTTTTCTTTTTCCTCTTTCTTGATTAATGCCATTCTTTGGACTTTTGGAGGATCTACCCTCAGTTGCAGAAAAATTTAAGTTTTCTTTGAGATAGCAGTGACTGTCAAAGGAGTAGTGCTAGTGGCTGCAGACAGGATTTCATCTCTATGTATTCATTCACAGTTGCTGTTATCACCTTTGAAGAGTATTTTTGCCAGAAGTTTCATGTTCCTGACTTTTTAAAAATATCTGTTCACACTCCAGATGTCTGCAGATGAGGGATTTCATGCTAAACTACTGAGATTGTTTCTAAATATCTTTCTTCCTAGGATGCAGAAAACTTTCAAGTTACATTCTTCAACCCTTGTTTTTAAAGTTATGCTGTAATAGTATTCAAATCAATGGAATTGTTGCAAGCATTAATTTGAAAATACTCAGTGCTGGGAATTGCACAGCTGTCTTCTGGGTGAGTGTCCCATTTCTTTCTCTTCCTCGCCTTGTCTGCTCTGCAGTGTGGGAGTAGCTTGTCCAGATAGTGAGTGACACAGAGGTCAAAATCCATTTGCAATAAGATTTACCTTTTAATTTTACACATCTTTTTTACACATTTTTAACTTCTAGGTGTTCAAATGTCAAGATTTTAAAGAAGAAAATTGTTTGTTGAAACTGTACCCTCTTTCTTTCATGAAGGAGTTAAAGTATGAATAAATCCATTACATTAATCTTAGCGTGTATTTCTGAAGTTGCCTTAAGCACCTCTCACATCACAACTTCACGTACTCTCCCTTTTGGACTGTGGCAGAAAACCCTCAGAAGCAGGACAACGATGAAGGCTATGAAACTGAAGTTCATCAGACTTAGAAATAGAAAAGTGAATGGAAAGTGCCTTTTTGTACTTGCCTTCTTGTTATGAATGATGTGTGTTGGAAGGAAAGTATTAGTTCTGGAAAGAAAAGAGCAAACCAGGTCAAGAGACATTTTCCCAAATATAAGTAAGTAATAATTTCAAATTGAGTTGCTTTCTTCCATAGAGAGCTGAAAGTTTGGGATACGTAAAGAAACTGAAGAAAATGCATGAAAAATTACAGTGGCATTCACCCTCACTTTCACCTGGTAGAAGATTTCCCTCTGATGTCCACTTTTGTAGTGTCAGTCCCTAGAGATGTGATTGAGGGAAAGCTGAAAGCAACGTGGATGCCCCAAAAGAATTACTAACCAAAGGCTCACTGCTGAGTTTATTAAAGTGTTGAGATCCAAGCAATGCCTGCAGTCATACTCAGCACTTAGGGACAACACCAGCTTCCTACCTCAAAATCCTATCTTAATGTATCCTGTTCAGAAAATTTTGTCATAAATATAAAGAGCCTTGGTCAAGTAGAAATCAACACGGTGTTTTGAACAGTAGCAGTGTAAAGATTGTAAGTCTGAAGAAAAATTCTTTAAATCTGTGGAGGTTTATAGCCAGAAGCAGTGGGATGGAATTAGTCTGAGGAAAGTTAAGCTGCACATCACAGAAGTTGTATTAGGCTGAGACGTGGATTCCTATGGGAAATGGTGGAAGATCTACTCTCTGGCACACTTGGTGCTGGAGTGAACTAAACCTGAATCCTCTAGGAAATGCCTTTATTGTAAAGAATGCAGAATTAGCAAGGCTTTGGACTAGATGACTGAATACACAATGTCTAATTGCAATACTTATGTGAAATAGTCCATAGAAGGCATGAGGAAAGGAAAAGAAAGAAAGGACAAAGGAGAAAATGCATGGCTAAAAAGTGGAATGTCTCATCTAACATTTCCAGACTTCGTGTAAAGATGTGTCAGTGGGTTATTTACCTTTTTTCTAGATACACTAAAGTTTTCTTTATTGCAGGCTAGCAAGGGACGGGCACCTATAAATGAGTTTGTCTCTTCAACATCATACAAGGAAAATAAGGAATTTAATGTTTTGCTGCTCCACTTCCTTTTGTTGTATTACATGTTCTCCAGGACTGTAGCATACCTTGAGGTACCTCTAACACTCATTAATAAGAGTTCTTAAAATAGGGTCTAGAGCTAGCACTTTCATCACATTCTTTCAAGTGTCACACTAAATATTCACTAAATAATTAATTCAGTCGTCGGCATCATGTCATAAGCTGTTATGAATATGCAACAAAATGTTGGCAAAGCAGTAATCTAGATTTTAAAATCTCACTAAACATTTCTGAAAAGAGAAGTCTTTATAAAGTAAATAGGAGTACAAAAAAGTGAAAGGTTTGTAATTGTGAATGTGTGTCTATTACACCACTATGACAGAGGTGGGTGTCACTCAAAATGAAAGTTCTTAATGAACTTCAAATGCAGGAAAGGCTATTTGCATAATTTTGTGTTACAGCTGTCTATAGATCTACAGGCTCAACTAACCAGCCTTTCCAAAACAGGCATTTGTTAACAACACTGCAAAGTTTTCCTGGGAGTGTTTGGTAGAAGGAGATTTACAGAAAATCTACAACCCAGACCCCAAAATATTTGATCCTCAAATTGTGCTGGGTCTTATTTCAGGGCCTAAGGCCTCGTATTCTGTCCACACACCCTATGAAACCATCAAACTTTGAAATATATATGCATAATTTGAGCCCTAGGCACAGCAACTTCTAGGGGCTGGGAGGCAAGAGAGATTAAAGGCACATGAAAGCCTTATCAGAAAGACAACTGGTTTAAACAGACAAGCTGCCATCTCTACAGCCTAACTTTATAGTCCCTGAACCCATTTTTAAGAGCAGCTTTTTACAAAAGCCTCATGTGATTTTTTTTTTTTTCTCCCTCAGCATTTGATAAAGCTTTGGTCCTTGGGCTCCTTGTCTCAGATTCCCCACCCCACTGTTGTGGTTTAACTCCAGCCGGCAACCCAGAACCACGCAGCCGCTCACTCACTCCCCCTCACCCAGAGGGATGGGGAGGAGGATCAGAAAGGAGTGTAAAACTCAAGGGTTGAGATAAGAACAATTTAATAGGTAAAGCAAAAGTCGCGCACACAAGCAAAGCAAAACAAGGAATTCATTCGCTGCTTCCCATGAGCAGGCAGCTGTTCGGCCATCCTCAGGGAAGCCGGGCTCCATCACATGTAATGGTTACTTGGGAAGACAAACACCATAATGCCAAATGTCCCCACCTTCCTTCCATGACATCTTATGGTATGGAACATCACTTTGGCTAGTTCGGGTCACCTGTCCTGGCTGTGTCCCCTCCCAGTTTTCTGTGCTCCCCCAGCCCTCTGGCTTGCAGGGCCCAAGGAAACAAAAAGTCCTTGATTTACTATAAACGTCACCCAGCAACAACTAACAACATCCGTGTGCTATCAACATTGCTCTCACATCATAGCCAAAACACAACACTGTACTAACTACTAAGAAGAAAATCAACTCCATCTCAGCTGAAAGCAGGACACCAACTTATCTTTGGGCATCTAATTTGTCCCCTCTGTGAGAGGCCTAGGCTTCCAGTATTGCCAATTAAAAGAAATAAGGTCCTTCAGATGCTATTCAGCACTTGGGAACTGATTCACTCTCTGGTGAGCTTGTGTGAATGCCCATCTCACTTTGGGCATGCCAAAAGCCCAAATTAACTCAGAGGTGAATTTAGTTCTTTTCCCTCTCTCTGCTCTTGGTCTGTATGCACCGTGTGAAATTTGGAGTACCCTTGTATCTGCTCCAAATGTGTCCTCTTAACTAAGAACAGAAAGACTGTGAAGACAATTTATAAGATGCTGCATTTCCCCTGGAAATATCCTCATGTCTCTAGGGAGTGTCTGAAATGTGAAGCAAATCTGAAGTAAAGCAGATAGAAAGTCCCACGGAGTTCTGAGCCATCGCTTCCCATGAATATTGCAATACCTGGTATGGCTTGGTTCATTCTAAATAAATATTTTGATGAGACTCAGGTAAGCGTGTCGGAAGGTGATGTCATCTAAGTAGCATCCAGAGAGAGAAACAGCAAGTGCCTCAGGTGGAGAGGGACCACACTGGTGACAAGGATTCCAAATCGGTTCTAAGAAATTTGCAAGACCTGTTTAACCAGCTATGAAATGGTACAACCTGGTGCTGGAAAGCTAGCAAAGATTTCCCAGGAGATGTGTGCGGTCAAGTGCACTTTGTATTTCTAATAAGCTAAAATCTTGCAGTACTCTCTTCTATTAGCTGACCAAAACAGTTTCACAGAAACCCTTTTCCTTGTCGTTTTTCCTCCAGGTTAAACTGCCATCACGGGGTGGGAAGTTGCTAAGGGAGAGAGTGCACTGATGGGATTTCATGACTGTCCAGCCAAGAGGTAGAAGTCAACCCTCTCCCATTTCTTAGGCTAATAACTAAGTTTGGAAGTAGCCTGTGGCTACAAATAGCAATAATCAAATGAAATGGTCTGCAGTAGGAAATGGTTTTATTGCAGGGAGGAAATACAAGGGGGCAGCAAGGTGGGCAGGTAGGAGGGTGCCTCAGCAATTTGAGGGCAAGGTAGCCCCCATAGAAGGCTCGTGCAGTTGGCCTAAGTTTTAAGATGTCATGACACTGTGACACGAAGGGAGGACACCTATCAGTGGTAATATCTGCTTGACACACCATCTCACCGAGACAGACAGCAGTAATGTTGAGCCCAAGCCTTTTCTGTGACTTTTCACTCACCTTCTAGAACTGTGTCTAGAGAAAGAAGTAATATATATGAACCCTAATTCCCTGCTCATTTTCTAAATAGTATAAAGACAATATAAGGTCCTTAGAGAGACAGCGTGAGAGGGAAAACAGTGAAAAATAAATTAGGCCTACAATTCTCTTATTCCATCTCCTTCTCACTAGGGAAATAGGTGTTGTTTTGAAAAGTCAGATAAATGGTGCAGTAATTTATCTCTTTTTCTAATCTACTCTGCAAGGCAGCTATGAAATAGGTGTAGAATATTTAGCTATATATAGACCAGGTGTGAATGCTTGTTCTAAAATGACTCTCCCTCTTTTTTTGGTACATAGCAATCAGAAAAAATGATACATTTTACCAATATGAAATTCTAATTAAAGGAAGTAGGAAAGGGGTCAGTTAACAAATACATCAAAGTGCTTCATGCAAATTTGTTTTCTCTGCCTGACAAGAGCGTTAGATATTATTTTATGACTATGGTAAATTATTTGTATAAAAATCTTTCTTCATGCATTATGGACAAACAAAAGATGCTATTGAGGTTGGTTTTTTTTCAAAATTCATCCTGTTTTAGTCAACTTTCCATGACATTTACTGTTTGCAGCATATAATTCCCAAATCCAAGCCACAGACCACAACCTGCCATGCTGGGTGCTATCAGACAAAGTTAAGAGGGCTCCTGACCCATTACTTTATGCTTTGCAATTTGAATTGGCAGTTTCCTTGACTGTTTAGACAGAGAACAATGAAAATCCTGGGGGGAAAAATGCTTCCATTTTGTTCAGCACAACAGGCTGTGTAGTGGAATGAAGCTGGGTTAATTAGCATTGATAATATACAGCTGTGAGCTGGCTTCAGGGGCGGCGGGTTGGTCAATGTAGATAAGGTGCAGCTGTGGCTGGTTCTGTTAAGTGGTTGAGAGACAGTGAAGGGAGAGCAGCTGATGAAGAAGGGGAGGGAGGAAGAAGCAAGAGAAGAAGTAAGAGAAGAGAGAACATAAGCCCTGGATGAGGTGAGGCGAAGGCAGCAGAGGGACTGTATGAAAAGTATGCTGGTATGAGATGGTAAAAGACCTTGTTGCAGCTTGATAGTTTGGAGAGTGCTGTGACAGGCTGATGTCTTGATTCATACTTACTCTCTGGCAGGAGGAAAGGCTCCAGGAAGTGAAAGACGCAAAAATGACAGAGGAGATGACTAGAAGCACTTCCTTGCTTTTTCCAGAAGAAAGCAAGTAACCATTTTCCAGAAGTACCAAGAGCGAGACTCTCTTCCCACAGGGCTGAATCTGTAGGATGGACACTTGGAGGGCTGAAATCCAGCTCGATGGAACCCGCTTATGCTTTCAGACACAGAAGCTTTCATTTCATGCTGCAGCAGGGATCTCCGTCAGGCCACAGAGGATCACAGCGCGTCAATGCATTCATTAGTTCCACTGTACTAGCACTCACGGATTTGCTCAATAAAAACAGACTGCTTAATCAATGCCCGAGTGTCTTTGGTACTTCCTTTGTAACTTTTAATGTTTTCCCATTTCTTTTCAAGCTTTCTTCATAGAAATATTTTTCCATTTAAGGCAAGCTTTTTCAGGGCCACTAACACACTGGGTATTAAGATGCAGAACTTCTCTCATTCCTTGGCAAGTCCAGATCCTCCCTGTTTTTAGGGCAATATTAACCCAACAGGGTGTGGTTAGTGCAACTAGAAGCTAAGCTGGATAGAAGGGCTGTGCATTTCAGTAGTGACTGACATATGTTTTAAACCCTGAATACGAGCTCCATCCTGGTTAACAACAAGATTTCCAGTGATTTGAGAGAGGTCATGATTTCAGATCCAGTGTTCATACCTGGTACCTGGAAAAAATGGAATGTTGACTCTTCCTAGGAACATAGGAAGGTTTGGAGAAGTACAGTACTTTTCCTTCCCCTCCTACCTAACTTTTATACAGCAAACCTTTGCACAGTACCTCCAGCAGCATTATAACCCAAGTAAGGTTCACTCTGACACATTTTCTGGTTGTCTATGATAAGCAAACCTGTTGTGATTGCTTATTTTGTGAATGTCTATAAATTCAGGGCTTCTACAAAGAATTAAAAGTTAAAAATTGTACCGGTTTACCTAAACTACTGTTTCAAAGCCCTGTGATTTGTGGACCATGGTGCTTGATGGAAGTACCCACACTTCTGGAGATTATGTAGTAAAAATAGATGGTTCAATTATATTGTGTTTTTTTGAAAGAACTGAAGTTACAAAACACCTGCTTCTCCCTGTTTCCAGATGGTTTTGCAGATGTCTAAAGTGTCTTCAAAAAAGTGGAAATAGCTGCAGCTTGGAATTTTTCAAAAACAAGATACTTTTTCAACCAGCAAATGTTGATTCAGTTAAAGATTCTAGAGAAATGTGACATACTGGACAAAAATATGTCAGAGAGCATTCCTAGGAGTAAACACTGGATGATTTTGATAGAAAAAGTAGAAGCCCCAATGCAGAAACTGAAATATTTTGTTCCATAACATAGTGCTGCAGAGAAAGTTAGATATAATTATTTAATATATAATATACTAGGAAAAGCCCTAATGACCAGACCATTGGCAATTGCCTCTACCCATCAAAAAAAAAGTTCCTGGAACAAAACCCCATGACAGACTCCTGACATATTATGTAAGCAAAATACGTCCAGTGCTAGCTAGCTTGGAACAAGGAGTTGATTATGATTCCTTTGGACAAGACAGGAAAGAAAAACCTCTGTTAAGGATAGCAGTCGAGAAAGGAGCTGGAAATACCCAGGAAATGCCAGAAAGGGGTCCAGCTTGGCTGTACTTAAGGCAAAAGAAAACAAAACTTACTACCAACTCAAACAAATTAAATAATAATAATAATAATAATAATTTATCCAACACATATAATTTGTCACAGTGTAGGCTACAAGCCTCCAATGTAAAATTCAGATTTCTTGCTCTGCCATATTATGATGTCTATGTTCTCTGAGAACTGGACCTGAACTCCCAAGCAGCTCAGATGATCTTTCCAAGTACCCAATCTGTCAGGCAATTCTCTGCATTATCTTCAGAAAAGGTGTGAATTTCTCTAACCTTTTTCTGCTGACCCTTATACCTTTCTTTCCTGGGAATAGTGACCTCCAGCACTTCACAGTCTCACTTAGCCACATTATATGCCAGGTATAGTTCCTCAGTCATTTCTACCTTGTCACTCAGACTAAAGTCAAAGCAGCCTTTTTTGCTGGCAGCTTCTTCCCCCCAGGTTTTGGACATGAAAGTTCTTCAGTACTTCTCTATTATTACTTTTTTCAACTAATAAGCTTACCACAGAAGTGTTTCATAACAGAGGCAGGATTGTATTTGAGAGCTCTGCTGGAAAAACTCTTGTTGGATGTTGTCCATACTATATAAAATTGAAAATGCAGGATAATAAAATGAAGCAGAGATAAACAAAGTTCTTCTAAATGAAGAATTGTTCAAATGATAAGTAACGATGACTTATCCTCATGACTCAAGTCAAAATATTTACAGAAATATGAAGACTTTTGAAACGTACATTGTAAAAAATTCCAGCATACTGAAAGGCAAGTGTAATAGAAAATTGATTTGATTAGACTAGTTCTGCTTAATGACTGCATGCCCTTCAAATCAGCCCTCCATATATTGCATTTCATGAAGACCAGCTGAAGAAAAGGAATACAGATATTAATGGAATAAGTTTTAAGCAATTACAGTCATCTCATTTCTGCAGCATTATCTTTTAATTATTTTTAATCTATACAACAAACAGAGAAAGGATACCTTGAAAGACTGATTAAAAGAGAGAAACTGTGCTGCAGATAGAATGATTGATTGTTCAGGTCCACAGTGTATTGAAAATATTGATGCCCTGGTATGGGTATCTTTGCATAAGTGCAAGCAATTGGATTAGTACTTCTGAAAAAGTTGCTTTCCTTACAAGAAGTTTGTTTTACTTCATCTGGGGTGTGGAAACCAACTATCTTCCTCAGCTGTAGCACTGTGAAGTAAAATGGTTTGCTGTTGACTATCTAGTGTTACAACATTTATTTCCCTTACCACATAATTTTAATGTGATTCAAAATGCAAAATGTTGCATGTCACAGATGGCTGAAACCTGATATTCCACTAACAGTTCCACTAACGCTCCTGTTGATTTAAATAATCAATTCCACTTTATGTTTGAATGGGCTTTGAAAGCCAACACGGTCAGTTGCTACATCTCGGTTAGGGAACAGTGCCTTTCAGCCGTGGAACTGTATCTTGGTTAGTTTTGAGACTATGTACTGACACTTCAGTTACTCTTCCAAATGGGGAAAGCTCAGCCAGTGATGCAATGGAATTGCAAAATTAATCCCTGGCAGAAACCCCCTTGGAATCAATCCAAAGGCTTGCTAACCTCAGAGAGCATAATTTTGGTCCTAGCTACACACAGAAACATGTTTATCACTCAAAAAAAAAAAAAAAAAAAGGTGGAGCAGAACACTAATCTACTAAAATTTAAGTAATTCTTTCATTTGCACCATGATTCAGCATTATCCTCCTAGCTTCCAAAGACAGAAAGAAGCAGGATGTCATCAGGAAAAGGATCATCTCAGACAGATGTGTAGGTTTTCTTCAAAAATTAAAACATTGTTTTCTTTCCCTAATCAGTCCTATGTATTTCATGCATTATTATTTGGTTAGTTTAGTTGAACATCACTGTTAATTAAACAAGGAAATACCCTTCTGTGGCTGGATACAATGCTTCTTAATTTTGTGTATTACTGGCTAATTACTGTAAAGCTATCGTGAGTCTTAAAACCTGTATATGAAATTACTTGCAGACCAAAAGCATGCAAACTGTACTGTGTAAGTGCAATGCACCTTCATTTAATGTTACTTACACTTTTGCTTCATGAAAACTGACTGAAAAATGTGGGCTTACAAGCTACTGCACTGGATATGTCATTGTTGTGAAACTCTCCAAAATAAAAGAGACTGGAAACTCTTAAACCAGGCTGCTGTTGAATTAAGTTCTTCTTACTTTGGGGATTCTTTTTTTTCCCCTGTAATTTATGTATCTACTTCCACTGCATTTGCTAAAGCCATTAAATATTTAATTTGTATTTTATTCTTTTCTCATGGCTGGAGTTCATCAGCTACCCTTACTTGGAGTAGGGGACTAATGCTCACACACGACATGCATTTAAAGGAACACTCCCGTAGCCTCATTACTGGAACGTGAATAATTATTAGCAAACGGTAAGGCCAGTTTTTTTCTGCTTAAATATCATTTGGGCTCAATTACATGATACTAAGATGAACAGGTCATTAAGTTTGCTACTCTATTGATTCTAGTTTTAGCTGAGCTCTGTTCATTTTTTATTTGAGCTCATTTTCTTCGGCTTGAACTTTGCCTGTGTTACTTGATTGAAAGTTAGCTTCCATGGAACATATTGAGGACAAGGCCTTGTACTCCTGCATAAATCCCTGAATTCAATTTGATGTTAATTTTTTCAGGGCATTTTTTCTCTTTCAGGATACTGTGCCATGGCTGCAGTGTTCAGAAAGCCCCGGGAGTCTCTAGGACCCTACTCTTCTAAACTATGCATATGCTTATGACCTGAAAAGGAGCTGCTGTTAGGAGGAAAGACTCAAAAAGAAATGACATAATCAAGATGATGGGAATGGGAAGCCTGAGCCCCTTTTCAGCCAGGGGTCCCATGAGGGGAAGGACCCCGTGGACTGACAGCTGGTGGGGCAGGGTCTGGCACACAGCAGCTGGCCAGTCTGAGGGCAACTTCCCTGATGCTGGAGTGGGGCTCTGCCCCAGAGTTTCAGAGACTGTGGGGATGCTTTGACATGAGGTACCTATGGGAAGAACGACCACAACTTCCAGTACAGCTCCAAAGCTTTTGGCAGGAGTAGGGAGACAAGAGTTAATGAGGGAGGCAGAGCCCTGGTGCTGTTCCTATCCCCAGCCTGCTAGATCTAACTTGCTAGAAAGGATCCTGAGGTCACCAAGTCCAGTCTCTGGGTCAGTGTGTGACATTGCTGAGAAGTTAAATGGGATGGATAAAAAACTAGGCATCTCTAAAAAGGTACAAAAATATCACCTTATATTGCCTGGAACTGCCACCATCTCATGCTGGAGTGTTTGACAATTGTTTGTGTTTGGCAAAAAATATTGCAGTCCAAACACATTTTTCAGCTAGCTTTCTCGACATGAAGATTTTCATTAACTACATAAATTTTTACTATTGAAAGGAGTAGTGCTTCTGGGAAGAAGGCCTGCCATGCTTTTGACTTCAGAACTCTTCATCTTTTCTCTAAAAGGAGGAAATGACTGCCTGGTTGAGATAATTACACAGTGTCTTTCCCATCACCATGAAATATGACTGTCGATGATGTATGTGCCAGATAGAAATGTATAAATAAACACTTCCTAAATAAATCACTCAGTGGCCATCTGAAGTTCCCTCTTTATCACTGCGATGACAGGCTGGGTATGAGCCTGCAACCCTGAAGGGAATATTCTGGTTGTGTGAATCTTTTCAGCACTTTGCAGTCAACTTATCGTACCCCTGGACCTGTTCAGGAAGTGCTAGCATCCTCTGGTAGAGACCAGAAGACCTAAGCTGTTCTTCTGATCGTCTTTACTTGTCTAACTTACAAGGTACCGGAATTCAACCAAACTTTAGCCTTCAAAACATCACAGAGCCTAGTGATATTGCAAGAAGAGGTAAGGACCACGTGTATTATTCTTGGTTGGTTCCAGAGGTGGAGACAGAAAGAAATGCCATTCCCCATTTCTCTGGCAGCACCATAGTGGTGTCACTTGCAAGAAAATTTTCAAGACTGGAGGCAGAAAGGACACAGAGGAATGTGATGCTGTCACTGTTGGTTGGCCATGCTGCTGGGGCATGAAGCTGAAGTCTTTCAGGCAGGGAGGGAAGGGAACTGATTGCTCCCAATTTCTTGCTGAGCACTTTATTAGTCTGCTATATAGATTGCTAGTTCAGCTATTAAGATCACATATGAAAAGAGGTTCTCACTTTTTAAACTGTGAAAAACTGAGGGTATCAGCCACACACTCTCCCATCACCTCATTTGATACTTTCAACAAAAGAATGCAGCTACTGCATTTGGGGGTCTGTGCTTTCCATCCAGGGCTGGCAAAGCTACCTAACTCCCAGAGACAACCAGGATTTCTTCTTTTCCCTTAGTGTTTCCTACTGGCTACTTCCCACTGATCATGCTGACTGCAGGCCTTGCTGCCTGGATTTTTTTCTGGTATCTCCATGTCTCCCCTTGCATGCCACAGGCATGTGTGGCATGCAACACAGGGGGCTGGGCTGCACTGCAGTTTGTGAGCATCATCACACCCCTCTTTCAAGGTGCCTTTTTGTGTCTAACTCTAAAGCTTCATGCCAGGAGGCAATATCTACCGGACAATATCCAGAAGCAATTCTGTATAAAAGTGATGCTTATGTGGGTACCACCAAAGATTATAGGATTGCACAGAGACTTGCCTTTGTAGAGAAAACTTGGCTTTTGTATGTTTGGCAGCTTAAATAAATAGAGAGGGAAAGAGACAAGGGAAAGCGATCCAACACTGACAATAACAGCCAAAAAAAGATCTTCCAGTCAAGGAGTGCAACTCAGTCAGATATAGAAAGGAACCTCTCCCAGTTTTCTGTCACTCTTTAAGAGAGTTGTTGCTTTAGGTGACTCACTGGAGCAAGCCAAAAGTACCTACCTGATTTTCAGGGCTCCACAGTTTCTAAGTCCCTTTTCTCTTACCCTACTGCATGTTTTCCCTCTTTCCCATGGAGAACTAGAGCAGCATGTAATGAGCCACGTTTCTCATCTACTCCTAGCTCTAGGAACCCTATTGATCTCATCAGTGTTAAATTAGCCTTGATAGTGATATGGTATTTTGGACACTACTAGGCTGCAATGCTGCCATTTCCTAAACAAGCCGTGGGCTTTCTTTCAGATGAACACAGTAACAGATTAATCAATACTGAAAGGTTATCAAAACCTGACTCCTGATAGCCAGCTTTCACAGTGCCTAAGGACCTTTTTGTTTCTCTCAGTTATACAAAATAACATGGGCTGGTTTAGTGCGTTTACTGCCGCCTTCTGGAGCCTTGTTTTCTCCCTCTGGCAATTCACTCTGTTATCACACAGCCTAGTGGCTGTGGTGGAACTTGCCCCATTCCTGCCCCCAGAGGGATCTCAAAGTGGTCTAGACCCTCCAGGGAAACCACAGCAGGCTAACCGCTTTCTAGGGTCTGACTCAGACATCTACACACAACTGGCATGCACAAAATGTTCCCCATTTCTCAAAGGGGTCTCAGTCTCCAGGTTCCTGCTTGCCTGCTTCCAGCGAGCAGACTAATGAGGCGTAAAGCTCCTTGAGGACCTCCAAAATAAACATGGCCATGGCATGCTTTCACCATCTACCGGGTCTACCCAAAAGTTTGTTAGGTTGTGTGATAAAAAAAAAAGACTTGTGAAAGGAGCAGGGTGACCCAAAGGTGTGGGTGTGAGCCTCATTAAGCCCAGGGGGGCCAGTGGTGTCCCCTGCCCTGGCCCCTCCTGGGTATCACTGGGAGCAGCCATCCCATGGACTGATGACATCCATCAAGATGAGCCCATGAGAGAGGCTCTGCCCTGGTCACTTGACAGATGTGTTACCTCACAGGGAGGTGAATGCCTGCAAGCACAAGACTCTGTATTGGGGAACAGTATTTTGGATGAGATGTTTAGAGGAGGCAACAAAGGTGGTGAAAAGGAGGGGTCAAGGGGTATTGGAGAGGAACAAGCATGGGGAAACAGAAGGAAAATGGGATAAAAGGGGCTGGTGGTGTGTAAGCAAATGCTAGTCTGTCCATTGTCTGGCCATGTCTGTGCTGGCCAGCACAGCCTCTCCTGTCTCCTCATTTAACTCTTTTTCAGATGGTTTCCCTGGGCAAGGGCTCCCCACACCCTGCACCCATGTGAAGGAGGGCTGAGCACCCACCCTGCCATGGGGCTGGGACCACAGGGCCAGCACCAGAGAGATGGGGCTGTGCGAGCTGTGGGTGCGTGAGCAGGGATGCAGCCACGGGTGACTACAGGCTGGTGAGGAGGCAAGGGGCTTGGGGAATGGCTGTTGGGGTGGACCCTGGAGAGAGATGGGGCTCTGCCAGCTGGGGGCACCCAGTTGTGTGTGAGGGGCCGTGGGTGTCCATCCTGCACCTGGTAGCCCCTCCACTACCTTACAAAATGAATCAATCACTGACATGCTAAAGTGAGAACGGGTGGATGCCTCTACAAGTTAATTGTTAAAGCAACCCAGTATGGGGGAGGACTTGTGTCCTGGGCTTCACTCTAATGAGTGTGTAAGTATGTGGCATAAATCAGAGTCTTCAAAAATAAAAAAGAATAGTCCCTCTAGCTTACACAGCACTAGTAGATAGAAGCTGGTGCACTCCCTGAAACACCCATCTTCCTTTAAGAGCAGATTGAATTTAGACTGAGCTCTCCAAAATCCAGTAAATGTTGATTTTAAAAGGAATTGGTAAAAATGAAATCTTACCTCTAAAAAGGTAGGAAGGAGATACTAACATTCTGCAGCATTGCCAGGGCTTTGAAACAAAGGTCTGACCACTCTTGTACTTTATAAGGAAAGGCATTATGTACCTAACTGCAGAAGAGGTTTGACATTCTGCACCCCAAGCAGCACAAGGTTATATCTATCTATCTATCTATCTATCTATCTATCTATCTATCTATATCACAATAACTCAGAGGGTCTGGTAAGTTTCCTACCTCTTTTCAGCACCCTGGACATGGTCTCTACGTTGTATTTTCTACGAATCCCCTGTTGTTATGAGGGGGGTTTTGTTCACTTGTTTCTTCAAGATTACTAATCCTTTCTACAAGGTTTTCTTTGAGAACAAAATCAGCTCTTCCTTGCACTTCTCACTTAAAAGAAATATTAGAGAAAAACATTTCAGCTCCTCTTGTTTGCACATTGGGCTGAATTTTAGCTTGTTCTTTCCTGGTTGAGTCAGCTCCTAAAATGTGCTGAATGATTCCTGCCATCATGTAGAAATGTAATATATAAAATACAATATCTTTTATTAACATATTAAATACCATATAAGAGGTATGGCATGTGATAAATTATACAATCATATATCATATAGCAGAACACACAATGTACGGTATATATTTTATGCTATATATCATGTTATATTGCATATTATTCGATACATATTGTATATCTATGTGCTATTTTTATTTCTTAAACTGCAAGTTGTGGAGATTTGCACTTTGAGTTTCTCTCCGTTTTTTGCTATTTGAAAAAGTACCCTCTTTGGAAACAAAGTCATGAAGTCAATTGGAGGCAAGAATCACAGAGCTGCTTTCACACAGAATGAAGCCAAACTTTGTTAGATGGGGGGAGAATCGATCTGTTAAGCCATCCTGTGTCTGCTGCTGCTCTGCTGGCACCCTACGCAAGTTACATTCCTCATTATACCACCATCATCAGTTTCCCTGCTTGCACAAGCTAGCAAGTACCTGGCCCTCTGCGCATAAGTTTCACAGCCTGCCCCTATCTATTGACACTGGCTTTAAGGTAATACCACACATTTCTGTAGAAGCTTTAAGCACTCTTCTGCCGATAAGCCCTCTTGCAGGGCTGATCTGTCAAACCAGCAAATCTGTATTGTGGCCAGAGGGTGTCCTGGGTTTGTTGTAATGTCAGGGTCTAAAGTGAAACCTTGCTGGACCAGGTCCTGTTCCCTCTGTTAGCCAGCAGTATCCCTCACTAGTTACTTCCCACAAAACATTGGTTGTAATCAAGGTGAAGTTAGATTTGGATTCTAGAAAAAACAGGCTTAAAAATTTCCCAAACATTGTGCCAACTTCATACTCCACCTAATCACATTTTACGATGAAACTTTATTTCAAACTGTGGAGGTGAACTCTTGGTATGAAGTTTCCCAAGGGAGAAGAAAATGCTCTTCTCCATCTATACTTGCACCTCTGGCCTTCTGAAAGCTAAAAAAAAGGCTTAGCTGGATTCTCTTATTTTGACTTAATTATAGATTTTGGAAGCACTTTTTTTCTGTAGTTATATAAAAAGTTAAGCTTAGCATTATCTTGTTACAAAAGTGAGGGAACTGTAAAGCTGAATCAATATGATTTTAAAAGCTGCTATTTAATTAGTTTTGGTTGATTAGACAGACATTTGATTATACAGCAGTGCAGCCTGTTAGAACTGAAGGGCAATAGTATCTAGGTATATTTTCTGAACAGTTTTGTCCACACAGGAGTTATAAGCACACCTACAGACAGCAGGCAAGAAAATGAAGCTATGGGAGGATGGTGAATTTACCTGCTAAAATGAAGACACAGCGATTCTCCATCTTAGCTGAGAAGTGGTTCGATCACTCAGTGTTCCTATCCTCGTTGTACAGCAAGTACTGCTTGCTTGGTCCAAGCAGCAGTGAGGTGAGTCATAAAAAGGGTAGTTCTAACCCTTTCTGTATTACAGCCTTGTGATCCATGAAACAGATTCAACTTCTACTGTTACTCCAATGCAGCTTTTTACAATAAACACTACTTACAAATAGTGGTGAGATTAGCAAATGTATTATGCTTGAGAAGACCACCAAGATCTTCAGATGTGGCTGTGATGTTCAGTAAGGCAATGACAGAATGCGAAAGAAGATTTAGCCTTGAATAAATGAGAGGGTGAAAAGATTGTTTAGCACGTTTTCCTTAAAACACACACTTTAGATTTGCTATCTAATGCTCTTAGGAAGAAAAACTCACTGTTGTCATTTGTGCCGGAGGCTTTTCAAATATAATACGTGGCAGCAGCTGGACAAATCCAAAAATGCAGCCACTACAGTTTATAAATCAGTGCAGTCCCCAGTGAAATGATTTAGTAGCAAACTACTATTTGATGAGTTACTTTACAAAAAACTAAAACATTGTGAGAAGAGTGTCATCCAGTACAGCCTTGTTGCATCCCACATGAGGCAGGGGCTTGGGGACTTGATCTTTAATCCCATTCAGACAGATCTCCTTTTTAAACCGGCAGCCTGCTAATAATGCCATTTTGCCAGAGCCTGAGCATACACTGTAGTCCTTACAGAGGTAAAACTCCATGTCAGCAGGAATTTTACCTGAGTATGAGACAGTGTCATCTTTGGCCCTGCTTTAGAAAAGTAATTTTTATAGTCTACTAAATCCCTTTTAGGTTAAAATAACTCGATTGCAATTCCAATAAATGGTTGATTATAGAGGCTGGACATTTAACATCCATGTCCAGTAGACAAAACTGAACTGAATTTGCACAGAATAAATGCTTTCTGTTAAAAGTTAGCTTTTAAAACAGAAGCTGTATTCTAGGCAATCCAGATTATCATTGGCACATAGTAAGTGCCTCAGAGGTGGAATTATCCCTAGTATACCGTTACCATGAGGGTATTCAGAGCACAATTTAGGGCACTATTCCTGAAATCAGCTAAAGGTCCTCTCTAACAGGTTTTGGAAAAGGGAAATTTTAATTCATTTGGGCATCAGGGCACAAAATCAATAACAAATCTGAGGAACACATACTTGCAATTGCAAAGTCCTAAATCAAGCCTGGGACTGCAGTCTCAAACCTTCCCTTTCTCCAAGAAAGAGTTGTGTGCACTGTTCTCATTCCTCCCACTCTTTGAGATGAGCTTTTGGGACCAAAAGGCCTTCAGAGCAGTTACTGTGGTTGCTAAAGGCAGGTTAGAAGCTCGATGCAATTTCATACAGAAGTCTCAAAACCGGTTCAAGAGAAAGCCCGAAGGGACCCAGGACAAAGTTCTGCCTTAGGAGGTAGACAGGATGGAGACACCATCTTTGTGCCTGGCACAAGGGCTGTGGCCGCAGAAGGGGCATTGCTAATTTAAAGCTGACCAGTCTGCAGGAATAAAAAGACATCTACAGCAAAAGTAAAGATGGAAATAATTGTAGTAGGATTTTCCTTTCACACTGGTCTTAGCTTTAAAACTGTGGTAGAGGCAATCAAGATATTAATTCCATAATATTTGAAGAATGTCTGATATGGTTGGCCCCCTTTCTACTTTTTTTTGCTGGTGGAACTGTAAGGCAAAGGCAGGCTGTCACAAATGCACTTCTGTTGCAAAGCTTTTGCATCTGAGCTCCCCATCTTCTGTTGTACAATGACTTAGAAGAATTTTTATGGAGGAGGAAATGTAAGTAGTATATAAGATTCCTAGCTAAGGTAATAAAGCAGGTTTGAGGTGAGCCACAGTCGTTCCTTGCTCCTGTCTGACAGCTGTTTCACATATCCCCAGACAAGTTTTGAGCAGTGCAGATTTATTATGCACATTATGGGGAGGAGGAGGCTTTGGATACTGGAAGATTACAGACATAGAAGGCTACAGAATAAAAGAGACTATCCTGAGAAATGGCAGAGAGCAGAAAGGGGAAAGAGAAGGTTTCTTCAAGATGGAAATCCCCCACAAATTTTCAGCCAAAGGAAAAGAATGAAAATTAGGGAGAAAAGGAGCGAGAAAGACAGGGAAAGAAAGAAACCTGCACTAATCCTCTCTCCCTCCCTTTCTCCCTCTCCCTCTCTCAAAAAGACAGTGGTCCTTCTCTGAAAATTTTAATATAATGAAATTTGCTGGCATAATCACCTGTGATTTGAACCTGTCTTTCAGCGGATTCAAATGAAACATTATCACTGTCCTTATGTGACTCTCATCCACCTTGCCACATATAAGCAACATTGGTGGGAAAGGAGCTAGTCAATGCACCATGGAAACAAGAGTGCTCCTGGGTGAAAATGTTATGGGTTTTCTCTATTCAAATGCAGCCATCGGAGAAAGAGAATGTGAGAATGTGTACAGCAACAGTGCAAGTCCAGGACAGAAACTGCCTTGTTATCCGGGGTGCAGCCTCCTTTCAGATGTCATCTTGTTAGTTACCTGCACCAGCGTTAGGAAATCAGTAGAAATATCAGTCTACTCCAGACTAAAACTCTTGAAGTGTTTAGCTTTACCTGTAATGAGAGCATCATTGAACAGACTGACATTCAAAGAGGTGTGTAAGCAGTAATATCTTGTTACTCTTCCAGCTAAACTCCATCCAACACCACTCTGCAACTGTTAAATTAAATTGCAACTGTTAAATTAAACTGTTAAATACAGCTGCGTTGGTAGCTAAACTGTCTCGCCAGCTACCCCCCCCCCACCAAATGCTTGATGAGGCCAAATGAAAGACTGGTGGGCAGGCACCCCACTGGCTGTCTGTGGAAGTCGGTAGAAGGAAAGCCTCAGGTCGCTCACACGGCAAAGATTGCATCATGAGATGGTAAAACAGATCCATATTACATTGAAGTCTGTTAACTCCCTTCTTTGATGGATCAAGGCTTAATTAATGAGGGTAAATATGTCTAGCTGACATATCTATAGCTTGGGCTCTCAAATCAAATGTCACAGTGATAGCCCCAGCAGAATGCTGGAGCACTGTTTGCTGTTATTCTGGAAACCCTAACGCTGCCTGTGGTAAAATGACAACATGCCTGATTGACCACCTTATATTATCCATCACTGACAGCTGATTTGCTGGAGTCAGATAGCAATGCTAAACTTTTTGGTTGGTTGGTTTGTTGGCTGGATTTTCCCCCGCTGATAGGACCACTTATCTGCCTGATCTGGAAACAAAGGGAGAGAACTAAGCCCAAGAAGATATCAAAGCTGTTTGTTTCAGGTCCAGACGGCTATGCAGACCCAACACACAATGACAGGAGAGCTGAGCGCTCACTGAGTAGGTGCAAGATCCACAGTGTCATGGTTTAACCCCACTGAACCCTAGCCCAGCTGGAACCAGGACACACAGATACAGAGATATTTACAGCTTAGACCTACAGCTGCATGACCTCCTCAGTAGGGCAGGTAACCATCTTGTTCAGAGAATATCCTTTTGAAATGCTCTCCACCATGTATCCAGCAGGACTATGGCTACAAAGCATGACGGGAACGTATGTTAGCTTATACTTGGATGCCCACATCCAAGACAGTCCTAGGGGCAATAAATAGATAGGCATGAATTTCCACAGGATTTAGCCAGGAAGTGGCTAAACCCAGTGAAAATCCCAGCTAGAAAAAGTAAGCCAAGAAGAGGGGTAATAACTAAGGAAATGTCAATAATGTAGGGAGTCTCCAACGCATAAACACTTATACTGTATGATTTAAAAATAAAAAAAGCATATTGTTAATGTGAAAATATAAGCGCAACAATCCACTATCTAAATTCTTAGCTATGCCCTGACAAAAAAAAAAAAAAAAAACCAAAACAAACAAAACCAACATTGTACATAATAGTACCTTGTACGTAATAGTAAGCCATACTATACATCACCATTGCAGGCAAAGCCTTTTCCTCCAGGACAAGGGTAAGGATGGGATCTGTACAGAAACACAGTACAATATATTTCTGTCCATCAGTGTAGCTTACCAAAGGGGTTAAACAAGCCCAAGCCTGTTTTACTGGAAAACAACAGCTGTAACACTACAACAGCACAAGACTGTAGTTATAGCACTAAAAGGGAGCTCAACATAGGCAAGGCAAAGCCCCTTGCCTGGTAATCCCTGAGAAGTGCTGAGATGCTCACGCTACACTTGCAAGAATGAGGCGGCACAAAGGTCTAGTGGATCCTTCGGGGTCTGCAGTGCTGGTGTTCAAGACCCCTGTCTGTTTTATACAGATGACAGTTGGAACAGTAGCTTCCAGATGAGACAGTCTGTGAAGTGTCAGAAAGCATGGTGCAATAATTACCCTCCCACCCACCCGTCCACCCCCTGGATTTTCTTTACAGAGAACCATCATTCAGGACATTCAACCTAATAATCAGTAGCAACAATTTTACTTTTGCCATGTCCTTGAGAAGTAATACAATAAACCGCAAACAAAGTAAACATCGTTCTTTAAGAAAACACAATTTGGACATCATATCCAAATGAATAAATCATTCCTGAAAGGCAGAAGCAATATTACTGTTGAATTAGTGCTGGATGTTCTTTTGTTAAATTGTATACAATCAAAGCAAGGTGCCAAATTGCCAACTAACTGTCTGGAGGTCGATTTTTAAATTCACGGATGAGCTAATGCATTTGTGGCAGTGATCATAAAGGGAGGAGTTCACCTTGCATTAGCCTTGACTCATAACTATAAATCTACAATGTTACCAGAAATAGATGTCCTATTTCTTGTCATTGATCTGCAAGCCATAATTTAAACATTTGCATGTCCTAATGTTGAGTCTTCCAATTGCCCGAAACATCTCTCTCCAGGGAATGCTCTCCACAAGGACAGGGACTGTAAAAATAAGAACATCTTCAGTAAAAACTGGGAAACTTTGGCATCTTGAAGTTTATCAGAAGTCTCCTAAGTCAATGAGAATCAAAACTGAATGACAAAAGCATATTGATATAGGTCAAGTGAGGACATATCAGAAGTCAAACGAGTGTGGACTAGATAGCTTATGGTGTTGGTGGGCAAAAGAAATTAGAAGTGAAGGAATTCTGCACAATTATTAAGCACAAAAGCTGAAGAAATTGCTATAATGTTAACTAATGTATTGTGTTATCTTTCAGTAGGACTAACATTGTTACTATAGAGTCATTCATTAATAGAAAATTCTGAGAGATGTTGTTTGGCTTGACATAATGATATGTTTCCCTGAAACGGACATTTTAAAAACAATATGTATGGGAAATGAGTGAGTTACCAGTTATGAAAAGAAGTATTCATTCAGGTGAAGTGAAGTATGTGGCAATTTAAAGGAAGTGGTTTCAAGGCTGTGGTATGAACAGACATCATTTGTAGAGCAGATGGGAGAGCACGTAAGTTATTCCAGACATGTTTACAATACTTCATAAGTGCACATGCAAACTTCTTGCCTGTTTCTTGTGAAGTGCTCCCCTTCTTATTTCCAATTTCCTGTGAAAATTGCTGTTAGATAGCTAATTAAACTGGTGCAGTATGTCCAAGAATCAGAGCAAAAATGTGAGTCTTGAGGCATTTTGAATTCTATAAATTTTAATTTAACTATTTCAGACATCAGTTCAGAGAGCTGTTGAAACAAGAAGCAGGAGAAATCCTGAAAGCAGTTTATTGCAGTATTTTAGTGAGTTTTAAATCTCATAGTTTTTATATCAACTTGAATATTTACTGCTTCTTATAATTTCCTTGTAATTTTTAATAGAACCTGCAGTAGAAGTGTGCAGAGTTCTGCAGAGACCTTTAACTGAGGCCAATAAACAGATAATGAAAGAATTTTTGAAAGCATCATGCATGAAATTCAATAACATTTTGTGGTCTTTCATCATCAGACTGGTTATGAACATCAGTGCTACAGGTCTAATGCCTACCCAACTTCATTTTTTTTAGTTTGCCTTTTGTAGCAGTATCAAATAGGTAGAAAAAAACCTCTCTGCCTTCTTGTTCAGATATACCTGGAATCTAACACTTTGATCTGTAAGCTTTTAATAGCCTGTAATTTTAAATCAAATTACTTGTTAATGGTTTCTGGTTTGCTACTTCTTTCATACAGTTCTTTGCGGTGTATGAAAGCTTTGCACTTTGAAGAAAAGTCCATGTATGCAATGATGCATCAATTGTCCAAATGGCCCTAGTCTAGATTTAAATAGTTTATGCTCTCTTCAGATGTATGTGCATACATAAATTTGTTGTGCTGAAATTCTTTGCTAAACTGAGTAATTGCACTATTTTTATATTGGAGGAAGGAATACCTCATAGTGGCTTCTCTTACCTTCTAGGCAAACGTGGTCCAGGGGACACACCCTTGGGTGGTGGTCTTGGGGAGCCCTGCAGACTGGGGCACCTGCAGGATCATGCTCCTGTCCTTCCTTGTCCCCACACCTGGCCTCCACCTAATGAAAACTCAAGCTCAAGAAACCTGGGGACCTTCAAGGACTCAGATCTTAGCCACATGTGGTGGGGCCAGGAAACCCCATCCAGGACTAGGAAGCACTCCTGAGCCTCAGGGCTCGGGTGGAGTCAGCAAAAGCATTTCTCAGAGGAGAAGGTACTCGGTTCATTTTGGGAAAGGCAAAGCTTGTGCTGACGTAGACTCAGGCGTCACTGCTGGCCATGTTTGCAAGTAGTACGTGACATTTTCATGTAATTCAGCAACACCTCTGTTCATATTCCCTAGCAACGGTTTATGATCTCAGCGTGGCTTTTAAAGAAACAGAAGGATTTCAGTCCTTTCAGATTAATCAATTATTTAATGGAAAAAGGAAAGTTTCTGAACATGGCTGTTAGCTGTAAGGAAAGAAAACTTTGGTTGTTATTTGATGTCTTTTATTAGTAGTTTTAGGGTTTTAATATATGGTCTAGATTTGAATATCATGTCTTTCTGCAGGAAAAGCTCGGTCCTGTTTTATAAAAACCTGTGCGCACTTTTGTATTGCTTTGGAAGGGATTGTTTTGGATTTTCTAAAACAAATTCCTGTCTGTAACTTCTAAAAAAATTCTGCAGCAGAGAACTGAGGACTAAGTTACCCTGACATAGACTTCATGTGAGTTGCAGACATTTAGAACTTCTTTTAAATGAAAATGTAGAATTCTATCTCTCTTCTGATCTCCCTTTTCTGGCACTGTAACTAATAAAACCTTTCTTATTCTACTTTTCCCTGTAACTCTGCAGACACCTGTATCAATGCTTTAAAACTGTAACTTCAGTGTTTTAGCTAATAATTCATAATGCAGGAAAAACTCTGCTTTTATCAGTCTTGAGTTTGCCACTTTTTATTTCATTGACAGTCTTTGGGGTTTTTATGAGACCAAGAGGAGAAAAGCTACTTATCCATCTTCCTTAGACTATCAGTATTTCAAACATATTTATAATTTCTTCTCTTGACTCGTTTCAAAATTAGGTGAGGTGGCTCAGTGTCTTCTCCCACCAGGTGCTGCAAGTCTCCAAGCTGTTCAATGGCATCCTGAGACAACCTTGTGTAGTACTGAATCACACTCACAGGAAGAATTTTTTTCTCTATATCCAAGTGAAGTTTCCCTTACGGCAGTTTGTGACCACCACCTCTTGTCCTTGCACCTTTGGAAAGTATCCACCTCTCTTTTCCTACAAGCCCCCTTTACAAAGTAAAGGAAAGCAGTTAAACTCCTCTTTTTGCATTCTTTTTTCCAGCCTGACCAAGCCAAGGCCCCTCAGTGTCCCACCACTCATCGTGTGCTCCCCAACCATCACAGTGGTCCTCCACACACTCACTTCTGCTTATTGATGTCCTTCTTGCATTGGGAAGCCAAAAGCTGGACACAGTATCCCCCCCTCCCCCCAAAAAAAAGCCAGGTAGAAAGGAATAAACACTTGCTGTCTATATTCTTGCTAATACAGCCCAGTCCATGGTAGTCTTCACCGTCACAGTGCTGACTCATGTTCAGCCTGCCGTATACCAGGTCCCTCTGGGTCTTTTTGGGCAAAGCTGCTCCTTAGTCCCTTGCACCCTACCTGTGCTTTTACATGGAGTCTTCTTGTGCATAATTTTGTCTTTTAATTTGTTGAATTTTGTGGCTTTTTTCAGCCCATTCTTCCATGCTGTTGAGGTTCTTGTGAATGGCAACCCTACCCACTAACACATCAAGCTCTCCCTCCAGTGTGCTGTCATATGCTAACTCAGTGAGTGCCCACTCCTTCTCAGAGCCCCAGTTTTTAGTGGCAATCATCACTCAGTCTCAGTATCAACTGCCATTAATTGGTCAATAACAGCTTCCAGTTCCTGCCAGAAATATCTTCCAGTTTTGCCATCAGAGGTCTAATATTCAGACAATTAATTCTTTGTAAATTGCCCCTGTGCACAGAAAAGAACTATCTTGACTGCTTATTCAGGTTCAATTGATATTGGCATTGATTTGCACAGGTCCAGCCTAGCTTCGGATGCCTTCAGCAGTTGCTGTCCTCCCAGGTTCACTTGGGAGAAAATCTTGTGGTTTAGGAGAACTCACTGTTGACATTTTTGTTTTGTCTTGCGTCTTCTTTTGCTTCATGTTAGGTTCACCTTATGTCACCCCAAACATTTAATTTTCCCCTTTGTTTGCACCTTCACGTTTACATTCAGATACCTAGATACTCAAAGCCCAATGTATTCAAAATACAGCTCTGTACCTGAGGAATGCAAGAATATACTAAGAATAAAGAATTAAACTTCCAATAGCTTCTGATATATTTTTTGGCCCAATGCTGACAAGGTCTGCAACAAAGCTCAAGGATCTTTCAAATGTGCCAGCTGAATACTCAAAGTTCTGCTATAACCACACAGCAGCTCTTTTTTCTCTACAAAATCCTGCTTGGAAAGGGAGGCATGAATCAGACCATTTTGGCTTGTGAAGTTTTCCTTCAAATCAAGTAGTTCATGTTACTGCCACTGACTTTGTAGCTCCGAGCATGCAGTTACACACAGTTCAGAGGCAGGGAAATACCTGTATTACACTACCCCTTTTGCTGCAGCTGTATTTCACAAACATAAACAATTTCCACTTTTAGCCAGACATGAATATAAATTTAAGGCATCTTTCTATAAATCTTTCTATAAATAACAGCTATGAAATTCATGCTCCACTTTGGAAACAGAGGCTCCCTTCCTTAAAGGCTACTCAGTGCCTCGTATTCAATGACAGTACATTGCAAAGACAGAACACACCCTACTTGCGCACATTTAGCTAAATTTCACCAGCTTTGAGTTTTCTTCTGAAAACATGTTTCATAATTCCACTATGACCAATTAGGATGACAACTTCCAGCTTGGCTTTGCCATTCAATAAAAAAATCCAATATTTAAGTGTTCCCAGACTTCAACATTCCCTGAAACTAGCCATGTCCAGCAGCAGTTATTATTGAAAAATGTAGAGTCCAAACCCACCAAAAAGAATTACTTTTGGAAAAATAATGCAGAAGCAAGGTTTCAGTTTTTATCTTTTTCAGGCGTAGTAGTTTTCTAAGTACAACAAATATTACTCTCTGGGGTGATGTAAGGACTACCTTGCCCATGACAATTAAATCCAATTCTTTAAAGAGATTACAAGAAAAACAGAAGCAGGCTCAGTTCTTAAAGCATACAATACTGCTGGTAAAACCAACACTGGGATTCCTAAGGCACTCACTTTTGTACAGTTGTCAGTAAGACAGAGATATGCTACGATACGGCTATCCATGAAGGCTCATAATGTGATAGGAAGGTTTGGGGATGGTGCTATGTCTGGGATAAAGTATCATATAGATGTTCCTGTTAACAGCAGGAGATGCTAACACAGGAAGCCAAACATGAAATTAAGGTCAAGAGCAATACTGAATTCAAAGGACCAAAGGACCAAACCCCTAGTAAGAAAAATGGCCCAGAAATCCAGGCAGCAAAAATTATAATCAAGATGATTACTGTAGTATTTAATCTCAGACAAAACTACCTGGGCCAGGTGCATGCCTCACACATATCTATGTCAACTTGACAAAGGCTGCTGCAAGTGAAAAATCTACAGCAAATGTTCTTATTTCTCCTACTGGCACCATCCATGCTGTTGCAGAGAGTTGTTTCCTCCTAAGGAGCTTTGAAAAGGAGTTTTCAGGAGCTGCCTGAAGTGAGCTGTTCCCCTTTCTCTACAAAATCCTTCTTGGAAAGGGAGGCATCAATCAGACCATTCTGGCTTGTGAAGTTTTCCTTCAAATCAGGTAGTTCATGTTACTGCCACTGACTTTGTACCTCAGAGCATGCAGCTACACACAGTTCGGAGGCAGGGAAACACTTGTACCACCTCTTTTTCTGCAGCTGATGGATGAACCTGGGAAGTGCTGGAGGAAAACTGAACAGCCTAAAACAGGAGCTCATGGTCAGCTGCTAAGGGGCTTGCACAAAACTGTTCTAAAAGGGCTACAACACAGCACCCAAGTGCTTGATGCTCTCTCTGGTCTTTTGTGTCCCTTGTCCTTCCATGTCCTCTAGCAAAACTGTATGGAATTGCACTGTTTATTTCCAGGGTAGGTTTTGTTTGTTGGGTTGGGGTTTTTTTCCAGACAGACAAGAGAAAAATGGACAAAATTAATCACACCAATGATTCTTCTCATCACTCCTGGCTGCCCACAGAAGGCTCTGCTTCACCTGAGGATGTTAATCATACTTCTACCCTCTCAACACATTCATTTTAGGTAAAATATTTTTTTTGCTACCTGGCAATAAATTATCTCTGTTTTTACTTTTACACTGTTGGCCTCCTTCATAGTTTACGATATGACTTGATTTACAGTATTCATAATGTCACTAAATAGACCTGCAGCTCTGACCTATAAATACTGAGGTATGTGGCTTCTTCATTTATAAAGGGGGGTGGTAATGAAAGCAAATTGGATAAAGTGTTGTGCGCTGCAACAGGTGTAAACTGAAGCACTATCAGTCTGCCTCCCTAGCCTAATCTTAATATTTATTGCTCTGCTAAAGAGAAGTCCTCTCCTCAATATCTGCATTACAAAACTTTTAAATTGTTAACATTTCCCCTGAACAGCTATATTGTCCCTTTTTTTTACTACGGGAGGTGATGGGGGGTGTGTGTATGAAGAATGTAAAAGTTGAAAAATGTCAATAAACTTACCATTCATTTGAACATGGAAAGAAAGCCACACATAAAAAGGTACTTTCCATGACTTATTTCAAATTCTGTCCAGAAAAAGAAAAGCTCTTATTTTAGTCAAGATTTACTTATGTTATAGTGTATGTTCCCATTAAAAGCACAGGGAACACCTTTATTTCCCAGAAAATGGCCATTGTATTCATCACTTTGAGAAGTAACTTCACGCTACATTGGTGACTATCCCTTGCCTGGTATTAGTAAGGGCTCCAAAATATTTAGGAAATGAATGAGAGAAAAGACTGACAAAGATTCTGGCCTTACTGGATTTTAATGCCTCTTTTGAAAACCTGTTGGGACAGCCATTATATGATGATGTGAAGGGCTGTAAAAGTTTTCCTGCTTCTAGCCTAAGAAATATCGCTAATGAGTAATGCAACCATCTCAAACTTGTAATAAATTTTTTACAGCAACTCATACCATTATAGGTTCTTTTCAGCTACATATTATCTGTAGTTCTTCAAATGGTCCGCCAACACTGAGGCTTTAGAAAAAGTGGGCTTATAGAAATTTGGTACCATTTAGCAATCCTGTGTCAGCAGCTACTGACTGGAATAAATCGTTGCCCACAGTGGGAAGGCAGCTCAGAAACATCCCTTTTGGATATGTGCTTTCCTCTCTTAAAAAACACTGGAACTTGAGAGGCTTGACTCAAACCGCCACCGCTCCTGGCAGACCTCTCCACTTCTCTCTTCTCCATCTCCACCATGCAGCAAGAGTAGCAGGATCATTAGATGCCAGATGGAAGTTATCGATCCATTGAAATGGAAACCTGCCAGAATGAAAGTTCATCTTTGACTGAGGTTGGAAAGCACACTTGAGGATGGTTCTCACCACAGAGCTAACAGAGCCCATGTGTGTCAAATAGCCTGCAGAGCATTTGTTGTAGCACAGACATAAGCCAGGCCAGAGCTAAGAAATACGTGGGCAAGAACATGCTAAGTAATTTGGGAACTAACCTTCCCTGTCTCCTTTCCCATAGTTTTATTCCTTTTTGGAGAGTCCATTAAAACTTCAGAGAAAGTGAGGAAGGAACAAGATGTTACAAGCCTCTTTGAATTGTTTTGGGCTGTTCTCTAGTAAAAATTAAGTTAGACAGATGTGTGGAAAGCAATTCTTAGGGCTGGCTTTCCAAAGAAGTTCAGTAGATACTGTTTTTCATCTGAAAGACACTTCAGAATCTACACTGTTTCGGTTTTTTGGGTACCACGTCAATCAAGGGCTGTATTTTCTGGTTGCATGCTGAGCTACAGCTGCCCAGCATTCCCAGGCTGTGCTCAGGACTCTCCCAGTTCTTGTCCCAGTATTTTTCCCCCCCGAGTAATTTCTTCCAGAAGAAGTAATTTCTTCCCCCAAGTTTCTTCCAGAATTCTTGTGCCAACCAAGAGAAACTTACTGCTTTTCTAAAAGTGAAAGCATAAAGTGAAGTAAAAGAAGGCTCTTAGAATTTGAGAGAGGGAGGGGAAAGAAGTAAAATAATAACTGAGATAAAGTACAACCAGGGAGACTGTTATCAATTATCATTTACAATATAGCTATTAAATGGGACCTGGTCAGCTAGCCTAGCTGAGGCTAACAAAGTTTTCTTCTCGCTCTAGGGCAATGCTTGGAGTCAGAGGGTCACTAATCTACTGCATTTTCTGGTCCAGTAAAAAAGACCAGTCTGCGGGCAGCAGCATTCAGAGATGTCACTGATAGAGAGACATTGATGTACAGCTCCAGGGTTTTCCTACCTCTGCATAGCTGGGGTTAGGGAACTTGGATTTGAACTGAGCAGAACTCCCTGAATTGCAAAAGAAATAACAAAAGCAACACTGCTGAACACCCTCCCTCTGCCATGGAATCAATAATGCACTGTTCTGAAATAAGTTTCTTTGACTTCCTGTGATGAGATCTTAGATCTGTCAAGCCCAGGTGAGCCCACAGGGCTAAGGCAGACGAGACGCAGGAACTTTGGCAGTGGCAAAGTTCCCCATCAAGGGGCAGAAATAACAAGATCTTCCACGAAAGACTGTTTCTGGAATGAAAGGGTCAGAGCCATAGTTCAGACTTTTCCTGTCCCCATCTTAAATAACATTGTCAAGTATCTCTGACTACAAATGCTTATCTAAAATAGCTTTATTTTAGTAACAAATGAAATCATATCCATAAATAAAGGAGAGATTGGCCTATCTCACTCAACAGTATAAGGTTTGTCCAAAATGAACACCACAGTATTTCAAATATGGACTATATTTAGACTGGTTTAATGAAACTGAAATAAGATATTTGCACTGTCTAGAGAGTTACTTACTTCGGTGATGCTTAAATAACTCATAAACAGGTTAAGTAAGGAAAGGGAAATCACCATTAAATTGAAAGATTATACACACACACTACTTAAACCAGACCAAATTTGTGTGTACAGATAGCAATTTAATAATTTAGATTTCTAACACATTTTAACACTTAACACCACAAAAAGTCTTTGCTATGCCAATTACCTTCATTGCATTTTTACAGTTAGTTAATGTGTAGAGCTAACAGTGGGGTCCATATCTGTAAAGGTTTTGTTTTCCCTTCTGGCAAGAAAGCTGTGATAGAAACAGAATTTATCCCCGTATTGTTACGTGTGTGTTGTGACACTACCTAAGCAACCTGTGAAGAAAAGCGTTACTTAAAATTGATGTTTGCTCTGCTATATTTACAAAGAGCCTTGTCTACACCCTGTTATGTCTGCATAGGCGGTCAACCTTTCACAGCACCCTAAAGGAATACACCTCCTCAGCTTTTATAGGCATGAAATCAACCAAAAAAAAATGCCTTTCCAGTTAAAAAAAAAAAAAGAATCACCAGTGGAGCACAATTAGAATTTCATGCCTTGTGGAATATAATTACAAATGTCAGGAGCCTCCTGCCGTGTTCATAGGATTTTAATGTTTATTATATAATATCGCTACTTAAAAACTGAGGGACGCTGCGGTAGTGCAGTGATGAGTAGAAACATGTTGCATGGCATGCATGCATTTACAGCAAAAAAAGCAAATTCAGATGCAAGGAAGGGTGGGGTGGGGCGGTAGAAGTCTGGCAAGTCATAAAATCGGATGGTTTAGTGGGACAGCTTGTACTAATCACAACTGCCCCTTCATCTCCCTGGGAAAGCCTGAACACTGGTGGGCAAGGGATGAGAGTGGCCATGGACGTCCTTCAAGGAAGGACCTGAAGGGTCTTGTCAGGAGGTACCGAGCTGTATGTGACCTGGCAGTTTTAGGCCACCTGCCTTCCCCAAGCAAGATATTTTGGTGCACCTGAGATCTGTCCCAGGGGCTGCCAGAACAAGAATAGCTTTATATGAACATGGCCTGCTCATCTTGCGTAAGAATTAGAGCTGGCACAGAGGCAGGGTTACAGCTGGGACCCCTTGTCAGATGCACCTACACTAGAAAAATTGTTTGCTCTCAGAAATGATCTTCAGCTCCTGCCAAGTGGTGTGGAGCGACTAGAGCAGAGTGCCTTTGAGTCCCCGCTAGAGAAAAGCAGCCAAGTCTGTGTTGCAAAGCACACAGCCCAGGGTCATTCCAGGGATGCGTGGGCTATCATCATAGCCATCAGGCATAGGGTATTTTTAAATATAGAGTTTATTGCAGATGCAAATTTCTGAAATGTTGCGGGCTGTGTTTCAGCCGTCCAGGATGATGTTTTTATAGCATGGAATATTGGGAATGCAATCTATGCCTTGGGGCATGGTATGAAGGCAGGTGTGTATTTGGAGGTCAAAAATTGCTCTGATAGCACTGAAGTATATTGGGCAGAGGGACCCAAACCTGGGACTGACTCTTCCACACTGCCCACTGGGAGTAGTCCCTGGGCTGGACTTCCCTCAAAAGCAAACCCAGAGTTTTGGGTTTTTTTCATTTGTTTTTATTAATGGGAACATATTGGCTCATTCCAAATGCAAGTTCCCATAAGCAAATTAACACCTCTGCAGTATGAGCAATTATGGGATCAGTTCACCCAGGGGTGAACTGGGGAACTAAATTATCAGACAGTGTAGAGGTACCAGTGATTCTGATGTAGTTCCAATAATATATTTACTACATCTTTCAATTATATTTGAAAATATTAAAACATTCTCAGTTAACTGTTTCTTGCCCAGTAATATTGTTGAAGTAGGACACCAAGGATTTTCACATACCTATGTAGAGTCTCCTTCAGAAAAGGACAATAAGAAAAAGCCCCTGTAAAATCAGATGGCAGCTAGCTGCACCCTCCCTGTCTGGGCTCGCCAGTGGCTTTCTGATTGTCCAGACCAGAACACAACACAGATCTCATCCAACTCTCAGCAAAAAGTCTCTGGTTCATTGTTTAATTGAGATCCTTTAATAACAAACCAGGACAGAGCAGGTGCAAGGACTGAGACTAGGGAAGAAGGACTCTGATGCAGTAACGATGGCATTTTCTACCAGAGGGAAGTTCTTGAAACAGTTTCCCATTAATCAAGCCATGCAATCATTCCTATGAAATTTGTGATGTAAGGATATTTTCCCTCTTTAGTGTGTTTTCGGCAAAAGTAATCTTCACTACTATCTGTTTTTCTAAGCCTAAATATTGATTACTCTGAAACCAGGAAATGTTGGGTCAATTTAAGAAGCAGAAAAGCATTACTCCTTTCTTCTCTGGTGTTACATACCATGCTTTACCATGCCTAGCTTGGTTCACCCTCCTAATCTCTTGAACCGCATGCAACTTGTTCTGTTGTTGACTAATAGTATAATTACCTTAGGTTAGTTGTCAGGTGAAGTGAGTTAATAAAGACAGAATAGACAGAAAAAAGTTAATAAGCTAGTTAATAAAAAGACATAAAATATCTGCATAAAGAACGAACTTCCTAATGCATCTATCTAAAAACAGTAAAAAATTGTTCTGTGAAATGTAGGCTGAGAGACGTGCCAACCATTTGATGGTTTCCAGGCTGCTCTGTCTGTGTTATAAACCTTGCTAAAAAGGCTGCACTGAAAGAAGAACTGCACTGAAGAACAGTATAAGAAAGAAGAGGGTGTTCAGGAGCAACATACAGCCGTACCTGTCCCCTGAAGGAGTCTATGCATAACAATTGCTGCGCAGCAGCCTCCTGAGAAATCTTCAAAGATCCCACACACAAAGCTCTTCTGCTTGTCTGTGGCACAGGCAACATCTTCAGCTGGATAATTAAAGGGCAACATGCTGGCAAAGAGTCTGTGTAATCTATATAACAATAACATTAAGAAAAAAAGTCAACATTCTCGGGACTATGCCAATGATCAGAGCCCTATAATTGCTATAATTAAAAGCAAGGCAAATATTGCAGAGAAAGTAGGTCACTCTTCAGGCTGGTGTATCCCTGATGCAAATGGAAACAAGATAAAGAAGATTGTGTAATGTGATCTAAAGGAGACAAAAACTCTGTTGTTCCAAGGTTGCTAGAGACCCTTCATTAAATGCCTTTGGTTTTCACATGCCCTCCCAGCAGACGACATTTTTGTAAACAGAGTGAAGCTGTTGCAGTCTAGTGCAAGGACTATTGGAGACATCCGTTGTAAAATCCAGTGAGTGCATAATTAAGACCTATTTTGTATAAGGATGGTTTTAAGGAGGCTATGATACTGATTATTTCAGAGGCAGTGAGCTTAAGTGCTGGTGTTTTCTGACAGTAGCCTCAGCCACAGAAGTTTAACACATGTTACATTTTTGAGTTTAAGAGACATTAAGGCTCCAGCCAGTATGTAACACCTGTACAGACCATTTAACTGGTTTCTGAGGAAAGGACAAGGCACTGGAACAAGAAAACAGAATGACGTTTCCTTGCATCACCTCCGGCACCCCCCCAGCGGCATGCTGGAGATGCCCCTGCCTTGCCTGCCATCAGTGCTTCCCCTTCTCTGTTCACCTCCCTCCCTCCAGCTTCTCCCCTTGCATGGGACTTGCCCACTTTTAGAAAAAATACTCAATGAAAGGAGTGGTTTATTCACATGAAGACTTATCAGAGATTGCTATGACCCTGCTGCTCAGCCCTTGCAGTTTCCATCTTCTTTTGCCCCCTCTGTCTTCCCCAAAAACTCTCACCACCTGACTTCTCCCCCATGTAAATTTACTTTTTGCCTGATCTCTACAGGTGAAGCCCCTTGCACTGGGAGTCTCATTCTCCTTCCAGGCTTTTGCCCTCCTCCCCCCCCCCTTCCCCATCGCCTTATCCTGGGCTCAGGGTTGCACACTGAGTGCTAAGCAGGCACTCTGCCCTGACAGACATTTTAGCCTCCCACTGTGACAGACTTCACCAAACAGTGTGTGGGAGAAGTCTACATGTCTTTCAATGAAAAAAAAAAAATCATAAAGACATTTGAAATATTTTTTTTAACTTTTCAGTAAAAAGATCTCAACATGTTATAAATCCTTACATTTACCTGCTTTCCCATGACACTGCAAAATTAATTCTACACTGAATTCAGGGTTACAAGAATTTTGCAATGAAAGGGGCCGTAAACTTAAGTCTAAACTGAACTAATTTGAAGGAATTAGCTAACTGGGATCTCTGTTCCTCTTAATTGTAAAGATTAATTTATATTCTTGCACTCTCTCTCTGCATGCACCTTTCTGTTTAGTATTTGGTACATTTATAATTTACATAACAAAGTGACAGGAGTCACAAGCAAGTTTCAAAATGTACGGATGTTTTACCTTCATAAACAGAGCAGCAAAGTAATTTCTCTGGGCCGCTGTGAAAGAACTGGCTTGATTTAGTTAGCATCCTGTAATGAAACTATTTAGGTGATCAATTCAAATTAGGGTACAGAGCTTCTTTGGTAAACTACTGGGTTGTTAACCGTAACAGTGTCAGTGTTTGGGGTTTTCCTTTTTCCTACTATCAGACCTAACTTATATAGTGTCAAAAGTAAAAGTCACAAGTAAGTTTCATACTGAGAAATGTATTAATGCCTGTAATTAAACACAGTGAACATGTAGCACAATGTGAGGGAATTGAGGAGTTGGCTAAAATTTAGAGATGTACTGCAAGGACAAATTGATCCTGATAAGCTTCTTCCTAAAGGTCTCTTTGCTGTGATTTGGCTTAATACACAGAACTGACAGGAACATGTAAAGGTATGGAAAGAATTGATGATTGCAGTTATTTTGACTATACCTGTGGAAATTATGTATGTTGCAATGCCCTACAGTAAAAGGCGTCCATAGGTGGAACTGGAAAGTGCTAGCTATATATGTTGGGTTAACCTTGCCTGACTGCCAGATGAGCACCCGGCTGCTCTCTCGACAGGACAAGGTCAAGATAAAGGGGACATCCACCTGCTGCAGCATGGGGTTGTCCACAGGCTGCTGCGTGGATATCTCAGCATAGCTCTCCATGAGCTACAGGGGAGTCTGCACTGTGCTTGGAGGATCTCCTCCTCCTTCTTCTTTTACTCTGTGTCATGCAGGGCTATTTTATTGCTAGTAGCTACAGTGCAATGGCTTACATTTGCATCCATGATTCCTCTGGCAGTCATACACCACCTGTCTATCTTCTGCTTATGACTTAGAAGTCAAAAATACATCATCTTCTGCTGTTTTTCATAATCATTCTTGACTCTAGTGGGCATTTTAGAACAAATTGGTTTCACTGGGGGAATAGCTCTCCTTATAAATCATCTTCCTTATTAAATCCCATAAATCTTGGTGTGAAATGGACACTGATAGAACAACAGTCTCTGCAAGAATGAATATTCAGAAATGTTACTACTCTAGACTTGAAAACTTAGTTATTTTCACTGCTTACACTTGTACTGACTGACTAAAGCCAGGAAAAAATAAAGACCAATGAATTAAAATGGGACCTCGGAAAAGGACAGTTACAGGGCACTAGACCTGACATCCTTCGTTGTTCTGCCGGCAGAATCCCACATGGTTCATGCAGACTCCGAGAACTTGTGCTGGAATTAGAAGGTACCTCTAAAAGACTAAGAATATATCTATATCCCTTGGCAAATCATTTGATGGTAATTGTACCCCACCTTTCTAATCACATCCATTTGCATTCCATGAGCTGCAAAAAGTCTTTGTTTCTCAGTATGTCTTTTCCATTAGTGTATTATGTTCCAGTGCAGGTATTTATAGCAGGTGATTAAGCTGCCTCATAGTGTCCTTTTCAGTGTCTAAGTGCATATCATTTGTCCATATTTTGATTCATTCTTGTAACTTACCTCTGAACATGATACTATTTTTCAGTGTCTTTGTTAACTTTGGGACACAAAGAGTGACAAGACAAAAGAATTTGTTTAGGGACTTTCAATTGATAGTCATGACAATAAATTCATCATTAACATTTTTGGGGACCAGTTGTTATGAGCAATTCAGAGCACAGCAGTGAATCATTGAAGAGTTTTTTCTAAGGCAGTTTATGGAGGATATTTTTAGCACAAGACCAATGAGAATGTCTTTATGATACAAGGTGGTAGAAAGGCATATTGGTGTTCCTTCCAAATTCAGGTGCAAAGGCATTAGCCTGCTGGTAAAGGCTCAGGTCGGTTTAGCAGTTTCTGAAGATCACCAGTTGATTTTATGGCACATAGATTTGGCACCATACAAACGAATTTGCTACTTGAGGAGACAGCAGGGAGTGCGACTGAGGAGGAAGAACTCACAAGGGAAAGTAAATGAGGAATCATTTAGAAGGCATGAGGAGATACCTGAGGCCTTGAGACAGAGCTTTAAGGACTAATCTATCTATTTGCTAAAATGGAATGGTAAGTGCTGTGTTAAGTGTACCCATCCCACATTGCAGTAAGCATTTAGCAGGCCAGGACAGCCTAGGAATGGGAAGAAAAATATGAACAAGCATTGTCGAAGTGCATACCTTTCTAAGGCTGATGCTCACAAACTTTAAAATTACACATCTGAGGTAGCTTGTCAGATACAAAATCCTATTCACTTGACTGGTCCAACAGGAACATCAGACCATTTGGCTAAATGGATTTGTGTTTCCTAAATAATAATCTCAAAGGGCTGACTCCTGTTTAATGCGCTTTCAATGTCATTTTAGTCATCTGTCAGCAGTCCTGGTTAACAAGGGAGGCCCCAGCTGACTGAAGGTTAGCAAATGTGACACCCATCTACAAGAAGGGCTAGAAGGAGGATCCAGGCAAATACAGGCCTGTCACCCTGACCTAGGTGCTGGGGAAGGTTATGGAGCAGATCACCCTGAGTTCCATCACACAGCACATACAGGACAACCAGGGAATCAGGCCCAGTCATTAGGGGTTCATGAAAGGAAGGTCCTGCTTGATGAACCTGGTCTACTTCTGTGACAAGGTGACCTACCTAGCGGATGAGGGAAATGCTGTTGGATGTTGTCTACTTAGACTCCAGTAAAGCCTTTGACACCATTTCCCACAGCATTTTCCTGGAGGTATTGGCTGTTCATAGCTTGGATGGGCATACTCTTTGCTGTATGAAAACCTGGCTGGTTGGTTGGGCCCAAAGCGTTGTGAATGGAGTTACATCCAGCAGGTGGTTGGTCACAAGTGGTGTTCCCCAGGGCTCAGTACTGGGGCCGGTTCTCTTTAATATCTTCATCAATGATCTGGATGAGGAGATCGAGTACACCCTCAGTAAGCTGGCAGGGGACACCAAGCTGGCTGGGAGTGTTGATCTGCTGGAGGGCAGGAAGGCTTTCCAGGGGGATCTGGGCAGGCTGGATTGATGGGCCAAGGCCAGCTGTGTGAGGTTCAACGAGCAGAAGTGCCAGGTCCTGCACTTGGGTCACAACAACTCCACACAATGCTACAGGCTTGGGGAAGGGGGGCTGGGAAGTGGCTGGTGGGAAAGGGCCTGGGGGTGCTGGTCAGCAGCCGGCTGGACATGAGCCAGCAGTGTGCCCAGGTTGCCAAGAAGGCCAACAGCGTCCTGGCTTGTATCTGAAACGGTGTGGCCAGCAGGGCTAGGGCAGTGATCGTCCCCCTGTACTCGGCACTGCTGAGGCCACAGCTGGAATGCTGTGTTCATTGTTGGGCCCCTCACTGCAAAACAGACATGGAGATGCTGGAGCGTGTCCAGAGAAGGGCAGTGGAGCTGGTGAAGGGTCTGGAGCACAAGTCTTATGAGGAGCGGCTGAGGGAACTGGGGTTGTTTAGTCTGGAGAAAAGGAGGTTCAGGAGGGATCTTATTTCTCTCTACAACTACTTGGCAAGGGGTTGTAGACAGGTGGGTGTCGATGTATTCTCTCAAGTAACAAGTGGCTGGACAAGAGGAAACAGCCTCAAGTTGTGCTAGGGGAGGTTTAGATTGGATATTAGAGCAAATTTCTTCACTGAAAGGATTGTCAAGCATTAGAAGAGGCTGCCCTGGGAAGTGGTTGAGTCACCATTCCTGGAGGTATTTAAAAGACATTTAGATGTGGCCCTTAGGGACACGGTGTAGCAATGGACTTGGCAGTTCTAGTTTAACAGTTGGACTCAATGATCTTAAGGGTCCTTTCCAACAAATCATTTAGATTCTGTGATTCTACGACATATGAGCATTTTCTTCTGGAGGGAAGCTGGAGTGAGGAGATGAGGTCTTGAATGATTGTATGGAAGCATATGTATAATCATTGCATTTGAGAAATGGACTTGAAGATTTTCAGTTTAAGTCAAATAGTTTTCCTATTCTAAGGTTAAATGAGAACATTTCTTTCTCTAATGGCGCTCTCTAAAAATCAGCCATTGGAACAAAGTATGCTATTTTTGCATGAATATGTGTTCTATTCTGGTGATAACAAACACCTTCTACAAAAGGATAACAGAAAAAGCAGAATCAGTAGACATATTGCATATTGCAATAAGCTCTGTGGCATCCATGCCTATGCCTTGCCAAGTTCCCTCATGATCCTGACATGCAGGCTTAAATTCCCAGCTTGAACTGGGACCTGCCTCATCACTATGATTTGTTTGGCGACCTGACCTTTATTAGTGTTGTCAGACCTGCTCTGCTCCCCCTGCTTGTGACAGAGGCTGTCTAGCTCCTGCCTCCTCTTCTCTTGAGGAGCAGCTGTTCTTACTGCTCCCTGGCTTTGAGCAGCTGATGTCTATCTGCTGTATTTTCTGTTGGAAATACTTCAACAGTAAAGTATCCAGTTTCTATAGGCATTCTTAAAGAATAAGACAGATCAAATGGAAAGAATCTAGAAAGGTGTTACAAAATGATCTTAGGTCAAGAGAACAATGCTGGCAGGAAGAATTGGAAGAAACAAGAGTTGTTTAGCCTAAGGATGAGGAGAGTTGGAGGAGCAGTCTAAGTATGTTTAAAGGACTGTGAAAACAGGAGAGAATATTCCACATATACATGTGATAGATAGGATAAGAAGCAAGAGACCTTAGTAGCAATAAGAAAAATACAATTTAGACTTACTAAAAAGGTATCTAGTGATAACGAGAGCAATGGAGTAGAAAAAGTGGCCTGAGGAGACGGTCGAGTTCCCATTTCTGTAGCTTAGACAAACGCTCATCAGAAACAATGTACACATAATTCGGTCTTGCTTTGGGATGGAGATGGATTATGTTGTTCTCCAAGGTCCATCCTCAGATGTAAAAACCTTCAGTCCTATCACTGAGGTCCGTTGTTCCGAATCCCAGTCATCTCTTGTAGACCAAGCTCAGTGCTCCTCTTCTGCAACATCCCACCCCTCAACAAGCTTTCTTTTACATGGTTCTGCTCCTCACCAGTTGTTCCTTACTGAAACCCTGACTTTCTGAAGACCACTTGTGTACAAGCGATCTTTTACTCTTTCAGTTACACCTGACATGAATTTATTGAGCTAGATTACTCTGACCTTCTTAAGATAGGGGAAAAGCAAGGTGAAAATATCCAGGACGAGAAGAGTACTGAACAATTTCATAAGAATTACACTGCTTCTCAACTGAAAAGTAACATGTTAGATGAAATAGGCCTGGGAACTTCTGTATTTTTGAAGGCACAGTCCCTGCATCTCCCATTTTCTGACAGCTCCGAATACAGTAGTAGCTGCATCTATCAAAATACTTTCAGTGCATACTGAGATGTGTGACAAACTGATTAATAGTATATACAAGCTGTTATGGCTGTCAATGACTGCAACATAATCCAGGTTGTCTTATGGCCTCTTTTAGCTGATTAGCTCTGTAGAAGCAGACATAGCAAAGAAAAATCCTCCTCAGTGAGCAGCCTTCTGCCTACCAAAAAGAAAATGCTGCTTTTTACCACCACACTCCAAAACACTTACTGAAGGATGCAGATTTCTCTGTACCAATGTTTAACTAGGTAGCCCTATCTAGAGTCTGATCTTTGATTTTTGTGGTTGAAGGAAGCAAAGACTCCAGGAAAAGTCTCCAGTGAACAAAGAAGAACGTTTCATTCTAACAGCTAAAGATCTAAGTTTGCTCCACTTTAACCAGGATTTACTGTGGAAAAAAAGAATTAACATTACATAGTGCTCTAGAGAGCTATAATTCAAAACCAAAAATGTACAGGCAAAAACCTACTTCACACAAATGCGGCAGGACAAGCAGTACCTTCAGTGGTTTTTCTGCATAAAAAGAAACCTTTCAATAATTTCTTGTCTGGTTAAAAATCATTTTCAGCACAGATTGGCAACAATGTTTCTTTTCTGTGCTCTACCGCTAAGGCTATTCTCCAGAATGGAAGCATTCAGAAAAGTGATAAATTCTTGCCCTGATCTCCAGTTTAGAAATCTGAAGAAACCAAAGTAAAATGTAATGGAAGATGTATGTCTTCTGAAGTTCAAGCGTCAGTGCTGCTTCCTCTTTTCTTTCTCTTCTTTCAGAACACAAGTCAAACCCACTTTTATTTAGCATCTTTTAATTTATGTTGGAGGGTGTTTTTTTTCCAAGTCTATTACAAAATAGATGTTCTGTCTTCTACAATTAGCAGAGAGCACTGGCCAGTTGCCCAAGCAACTTATCAACATGAAACTTTTATCAAGACATACTGCAAAGGATATACACTGTTATGTGCCAGATTCTGTCATTATTTTTAAGGTGATAAGGTGAAATTTCAGCCACAAATTAGTTCCTTGCTGTTAAGATTTGCCTTATTTCAGAAGATGGTAACTAACATCAAATTGTATTTTGAGAGTCCAGCAAGGAAATGTTTTGCAAATGCTAACATCCTCATAGAAGTACTGTACAGTTAACTTCACTTATTGCTACCCTATCCTTCAGGTGAGCAAAAATGAGTTCTAGTTTAATTGCACAGCAACATAGCCAGAAATAGACACAAAAGTAATATATGCACCAGTATTTCTCAGCTAGTCTGAAAATTTCCAACAAGTGCATAGTACTGTAAGTGGTACCCTGCTTGGTAACTGGATACTAGACCACTTTTGATTGAAAATAATTTCAAGTGCTTAATAGATCTAATTCATCTCCTTCATTGTACTTTCTGTGTTTCCTTAGCAATCCAGGCTACTAAGGACCCTTTTATCACCCTCCACAGGAGCATTCAGTTTCTTGATCTAATTTCAGTATATTTTCAGTATATGGAAAAAAGGGAACACGTGCTCTTTCTCTGGTTTTGTTTTGTTTTGTTGGCTTTTTTTTTTTTTGTGTGTGGTGATCCCTCAACTTAGAACCACACAAATTTCCTGTCACCCTCTCAAAACTGGGAGCAAGTAGATGCAGTACTTGCCAGGCACACATAGTGAACAGCCTGAATGTGGTCTTTTCTAGACCACAGTTTTGATTTTTGTTTTTGTGTCTTACTCAAGAAATAAGGTTTCCAACAGATCCTTCTTTCTTGGATGCTTCTTTTGTCTGATAGGCCTTATCACAGAGCTAGGGGAATTCATTAATGCCATTAGCTGCATCCTGTAAAGCTCCCTGACAAGCTATATGTACACAGCCCAAAGATGCATGGTTATGCAGTCCCTAGAAAGGATGCCAGGTGCTCCCTTTAGCTTTGGGTGTCTTCTCAGTTCTCCATCTGCTCCAAAACAGCTGTTGTATCTGAGAGGCACACAGAGGACTTAGATGCATGGGTAGTCTAGTTATTTGCTGGCTCTTTGGATTTATAACAAGCTTTGAACAGTTATTGCATATAACTCATTGCTATTTTCTCCCAGAAAATAAGTTGTTATAATTTTTGAGCAGGCAGTACTCTGCATCAGAGCATGCCAGCACATCTGTGCCGATAGTCAGACAAAAAAAAAAAAAAAAAAAACCAAAGAAAAATACCTGAACACTTAATTCCCCTCTGCAAATCTTCTTGTGGCAGTCTGCAGTCAGATCCTGCTCCTCCTCCAAGCCACTGCTCTACTCCCTGATGAGAAAACTTATTTTGTTTGGGTAGCAGACTTTTTTCCTCAAGGTGCACCAAAGTCACTGACTTACACATCAGTAGCTGGTGACAGCAGTGTGCCCACTGGCCTCTGAGGATTGCAGCTGTTTGTACTCCTCACTGCTCAGACTTGGATATACCTGCGGGACCTCAAGCAAAAATGTTCATCTGAATATCTGAGGCTGTGTTGTACAATATGTTGTCTAATTTCAACACTGTGGTACGCTGCCTTCCCTAGGAGGCTTTCTTAATGTAGTCTTATTGCTTGATATACTTGGGTGGCTGCAATGCACTTAGCTTGCTGAGAATGTGGAAAAGCAAACCCACTTGAAAACAAACACTGCTCATCATTGACAGGGAGAGAGGAAGGAGCAAGTAAACACAGACCGTGCTGGTGATACAACAGGACGGGTCAGGCAGCCTATTCTGTTTCAAAGGCATTGGCAGCCCCCCACTAACCAGGCTGCAAATGCTACCTGGTCCACCCAGCTGTCAAGTAGGTGGTGGCCAGAGCCTGCCTTCACCATTCGGTTGCCCTCAGTGGGGACAGCATCAAACACCTTTGGTGCACCAGCTGGAGGGGGCAGCTGGTGCAAGAGTGACTCTCAAAGAAATGAGGATCTTTTCTTTTTGAGGAGACCAGCAATGCCATAATGGTATCACCCTGAATGTTTTCATCTGCCAGACATTAAAAAGAAAGAAAAAAGGTAGACAGGGCTATTCTGTAATGCTGCTGCTGGTTACAACCATGTTTTGAATCAATATTTCACTGCAGGATATTGCCTCCATAATATATTGCATCAATACATCAACAAAGCAGTGTAAGCCTGATACTGCACTAGGCTGTAAATCATCCTCCTGTCACCAACTGCAGAATTATCAATTAGCAGGATGAATGTCTGGGAGGAGAAACATACAGCTCTCAGGATGTTTTCATCTCAGGTTTAAGGGATAGGTGGAAACCAAACTTTTAATTTCCTTTTAGACAAGCATGTGCTGTGTCTGGGAAAGAGGAGCAGGCTCCAATCTTTCTTCCCCCTGGTCCCCAGTGTGCTGCTGTCTCTGCAGAGCAGCATTTCTCATCCCCATGGCAACAGGAGGACACAATTTGGCTCTCAGCAGAGGACCCTCTCTATAAAGCTGCCCAGAGGTTTTAGCTTCCCACAACCCAGGCAGCAGCACCATGTCTCCCCTTGGGAACTAGCACCCCACAGCAGTTTTCCTTGCCAGCACCCCACTTTTTCTCAAAATTACTAAAAGTAATAAAAAGCATTTTGGCGGCACATTTGAAGGAGCCCGTCCCTCCTCCCAAGGCAGCAGTGACAGATGGAGAGGGTAGGGCAGGGGGAGCCTGGCTTACAGCAGGTGCGTGGGCGAAATATGTGCTGGGACAGCTGGGCTGACTGCAAGGAAGCTCCTAGCGGTGGCAATTGGCTGAATCAGTGCTGGGACATGTATTGCAAAGCTTCTTTACACTTTTTTATACTCTTTTTTTGTCCCGTTACTTCCAGACACAAAGTCTTATTGCCACTCTTTCCATAACTTTCCTTCCACCTTTCCTCAAGTCCTACTGCAAGACATAAAGCAACTATTATTTTTCCTGTGAAGCCATGAGGATATGTGCCTGCAGCCTCTTCTGCCAGTCCACCTAACAACATTTCCTCCCTGGATATTTCACGCTTTCAGTCTGATCCAGAGCCTGGGGGAGGATAATGTTTCCCATCAGGTCCTGAAGGAAATAGCACAAACCTGTAAATCTGGGATAGTACTTTCTAACTATGTCTCAGAATAAATTAAATTAAACAAACATGTTGAATCCTGAATGGCAGGAGATGATGGATCCAATGGTCAGTCTCTGGCATATGTGGACCATAAAATCAGTTCTGTGGGAGAAAATGAAGAGATGCCTTGTGGTGCAGGAAGAAACAAGGTGATGCAGATTTCAGACTGCTGCTATGGTACAGGGAGATGGACCTTCCTGGTGCAAGTGTTGGAATCTGGTACTACAAGATTGTTCTCTTAAATGTACAAGTAAATCTTTAAAACGAAAACCCCAAGGAAGAAGCCTTAACTATTACCTGGTAATCAGCACATTATTCAGAGATTCTTTTAACTTTTCCTGTGGCCACAGATACTTTTAATACAGAGTACTCCCTTTCAGGACTACTAGTGTCTACACAACTGTTCGCAGAGATGCTGTGCTCTTTCTTTCAAGAAGAAAGGATGTATGCAGCTATCAGGTGGATAACTTTCTCATCCTGATACCTGGGGCCAAACAGCTTGTGGTTGAAATCTTTCAGAAACATGAGTTCTGAATGAAGAAGAGTCAGTCATGATTGCTCCAAAACTCCACTTTTGTCCAGGTGAAGCCAAATCTTAAGACTACTTGTCATAAGAATTGAAGAAGATTGGAATAGGATATCCTTTCAGATTAGTAAATCAGCCATTAGGTGGAATAAGAAAATTAATAGAAGGAGGCAGTTAGTGTGGAATAAAAAGATAGCTAAGGGAAATTTACACAAAATATCTATTCTGAAGTAGCTTCAGATGCAAGAAACCCTTTACCATAAATTAAGAGAACACCATCAGAACAAATCTAAAGAGTCCATGAATAAAATGAGACTAAAAAGTACAGTCAACAGTCAACAATGGAGTAATCAAATTCCTGACAAGTTTGTGATTATTATGTCATTGAGAAACAACAAACAGCAAAATTCATTGAATTATTAGATTAAATGTTTTCATTGAAATAATTGAAAGTATCATCTTACTACTTCCTAATTTGTGCATCTATCTTTATTTTAAGAAGTATCAATCTCAGGCTTTAATGTAGTTTGACATTTGTAATATTTAATGCTTATAGTATTTCCATTGACCACAGACCACAATTTACTGGAGTCGACATAACTTAGTAAGTTATACAAATTTCCAACTATTTTAGTAACACTTGATATCTTCTTTATTTTTGGCAGCAAAATACTTGGTCACATTATGTCCTCTTGAAATTTAAATCTAATTTGAAATGACACAAATTTAATATATTTCATTGTTTGCTTTTATGTATTTTAATACTTGCAATGATTAACTTTGCTAAATGGCCATAATATACTTCTTTATGGAAAGTACCTTTTTCATGTGCTCTTAATTCCCTGATCTCTGTATCACAATACATGTTCTCAGCAAGAAAGAGAAAGTTACATCAGCTTCTGCCATCATGCTGCTTTGTTCTTACTCAACTATTTTCATTCCAGAGACACAAAATCCATCAGTAGGTTTAAGTGGACATCCTTTGAGGGTCTCAGTAATCACCTAGCTCTATTTCCTATTTGCGTGTCTCTGCAGACGACAGAGAAAGAACAACAAGTATGTGTACCCCATCTCTCATCCTCAACCCCCCAGTCTGGTCTGTGGCTCCAACCCAACCTGTGATGCCACAGGTCAGCTATAACCTGATCTTTGTTGACAAGATCTCTTAGGGGACAGCAAGGGTTTTTAAAAAGACTCTTCTGTTTGCTTAATCTTCACATATATTTCCAAGGAAGTGGATGCAGCATTATAGTGTGCTGGCCACACCAAAGTCAGTTTTAGTTCATGAGTTATGACCACTTTTCAATTCCACTTCAATATACACGTGCAATGTAAAACACGCTTTTCAGTTCATTCAGTTCATGCCTGATTAATTTTTTTGGAGAATGGGGCAATGAATTTTTAACAGCTCTGCAAACATAAAAGCAAAGAATGTATATTCTTTTTATTCTTTTATACACAATTTGATGGATGAAGTTGTCCCTGTGCTCCCAACAGAGGGACCTTCACCAGCTCAGGTGCTTGCTCTGTGTGCCAAGGCAGTATTTCATGCTGCTGCCTCAATCAACATCTCCCATTATGGGGAGAACAGAAGAAATGCTGATGTCTGCTCCCCATTCCAGGTGCATTTTTCCCCTCTGACTGTTCTCCAGTGAAGAAGGAAACATTATGACTCTTCTAACTACTCCAGACTACCTGGAATCGATGTTGCCTTCAGAGAAAAGATCCTTGAAAAACAAAACTTCAGCTAAACAGCTGCTGCTGAGAGGCTCACGTTACTATTTTAGCTCAGTCCAGTCTTGCTCATTTTTGTCTCTCCTCTCTTGAGCTAAAACTGCAGCTTCCCAATAACACATCAGATGGTAAATAAGCTACCTCTGATTTTATCAGAAGGTGTGCAATTGAGTGTGAGAACAGGAGGAAAGTGCAGGAGCTGGTTCTGTTGCTTTATGTACACTCTCTGAGATTTGTTTAATATCATCCTATTTTGGAGTTTCATGGGTTAAAAATAAGCTAAGCCATCACCTGTTCTGCAAATCTGAAAGCAGCTTTAGTGTAGTCAAGGCCAGTGCTAGCTTCCTGTGAGATACAACTTTTTAAATCTGCATCCTATATTTGACCAGACTAAACAAAAAAGACACTGTAAGTGTTTTTCTGACTGCAACCAACTCCACATTTTCTTTTCATTAAAGCTGCGGATTTATGTATTTTCTTCCCAGCTATTTAATCTGAGCAGCACTTACATGTTACCTTCACTATTTTACAGCACAGAATGTACTGTCACTGTTTAAGAGCTAAAAATGATAATCCTACGGCAGCCCCCAGCCATTATTACTTTCACTGGAATGTAGTTTTCAACTTCGTTGCCTTCTAAAACATGAGTTATTCCTCTGAATATGTGTGCATGCACACATCTCAGGCAAAAGAAACCAAACACTTGCTCAGATCAAACAGTTTAACTCAAAAGTGTTGGCTGATTTATTAACATGTTTCTGGTGCTCCGTTCCCACGTGCTGGTCATGCTCACATTCCTGCCTGCGCTGCTGTGGTTTTCCAGGCCATTTTGCACCAGCTGGGCTGACTGTACAGACCATGGTAGGATGGAAGCAGGTGGTGTGCAGGCTACTTTCCCATGAGTGTACTGAGGAACTGCATGAGCTGAGGAGTTGGGACATGCTGGTTTCTGTAGCTCCTCCAGCAGGGCAGTAATTTCTGGCAATGAGCAAGTGCACAAGCAACGTGGCAGCTTCACCCATGAACCCCCAGAGCTTGGCCACAGGCATGACACCCTTTTGAGGGATGTTCAAACCCTGGCTTCTGAGAAGAAACTTTCTCCAAGACAGTGCTTGAGCTGCACTGAGCATAACTCTTGTAAGAGTTAACTTTCCTTTTTTTCTCAGCAATGCTTTGCTATGACCTCCAGGTAAGTAGAACAATTGAAAAACAGAACAACATTGTGGGTAATGCTGCAGATTATAGTTTGTAGCAACCTAGGCTCTGATTAGCAAATGCCTAATCTTTAGCACAGGAAAAATTCCAGTAAAAAACAATCTGTGTGCTCAAGTGTCTTGCTGAATTTGAGTTTTGGTGACTATTTTTTCCTGTTGATTGATATGTATCCTGAAATTTGCTGATCACACTCACTGCAGGACACCAACACAGAAGCCAAACCAGCCTCAGGAAAGGTTCATGTCCCTTTTCTAATCATCAATATTTATCAGAACCACAACAATGATTTTATCTGAAAACTTAGTTTATCAATTAATTGGCAGATTTATCTACCTGTCCTAAAAGCTCTCAATAGAAATTCCTGTGAATATTTTAGATTTGTTTCTCCAGGTGTAAGCATGGAGCTGTTCTTGTCTGCTCACACTTACCTATGAACTTGGTGTTAATGGGGCACCCAAATAGCTATTGTACCAGTTCTTTGCAATCATTCAGGGCAATTAATCTCACCTAACTCTGGTCACCCAGAAGCTGTTCTGGACATAAACAATGTCTCATGAGTCTCATGAGTCAGGCTCACTAGTTAATAATGGCAAAGAGACCCTGTGCAGGTCTCCCTCTCCCTCCAATGACAATGGAAAGAGTGTAGATATTACTTTAGATACTTTATGTTTAAACAGCTTAAACAAAACAAGCTTAAGAAGACTGGGAACCACAGTTATCATTAATGAGCTATATATCTAAATCACATGCATTCTGTCTTCCTCCTCCCTGAAATCAGTAGAAATTTTATTCTGATTTCAGTTGAGCTGATGGGAAATGACACTAATTAAAAGCAAAACCCCCCCCCAGTACTAAAACCCTTGCTTTCTCTTGTTTCATTTGGTGTTAGGGTTACAGCTGGAAAACTGTAATTGAGTACAAAATTCAGCACCAGTTCTTGGGCAGTAAGTTGTCTACAGTACAGGTATCTACGTTGTGAGTTGGGGTTTAAACTCTCATTACTCAATGAAAAACAGAGTAAGACATCTTAAGCAAAACAAGACTAACATTGGTCTCAGCTGAATGTCTGAGCTGTATAATTGTCCAGTCTAGGTAACGGGAAGAAGATTCAGTTCCCTAAATATTGTTGCCATGTTAGGTGCGGCTGCCTTTAGCCTCCCAGTGTTTCATTTCCACACTTGCTGCTTAATCAGTGCCACCCATAAATCTCCAGGAGGATGTGATTCAGGTCTCTCCACCCATGGACATGACTGCTGGCAGGCTAACCTGTCAGGGAGGGGCTAGTGCAGCCAATTAAGCAAATCCAACCCAATGATTTCTAAACTCGGAGGGCTGCCTGGGATGGATTCCAGACCTCAAAGTTCAGCCCAGCACAGACCAGACAGATGTGTTATATCTCCAGGCAAGGATGTTAAAAGAAACAGGTAAAGGAACTCACAGAAACTTTCCCCCCCGCCCCCCACAAGCCTGTTTCAGAATATAGAATGCTTCAGATGTTGAAAACTTGGTTTCCTTCTTGTCACTGTGATAACATCAGCTTTAGGTTGATTTCTGCTGCTGCATGACAGCTGGTGCAGACATCAGTTGGAATGCACAGAACATAAGTTTGTCATATAAGTTTAAGCTAAGCAATCACTCATCTTTCTCTAAAATCTAACCTGGTCATCTCTCATGTGATATCTGGCCACTGGAATATTAAAGCCTTAATAGAAGCATCTTGGCTAAATGTGTCCATCAACAAAAATGGATTCCACACAAAAAGGCATCAATTAAAACTATGAAACTACAAAAAAGCAGTCACTTTTAATGCATCATTTATCAAAACAACCTGGTGTTCTTTTCTTCCACAATTTTTAGAACTCCTGTTGCCATAACAACTGGATGCAGCCTTTACACAGTGTGGGCCAAATCCTGCCCTTGGCAACACAGATGTAAATTCAGAATAACTTTGCTGAAATTCCTGGAATAACAGCGGTGCAAATACAGCATAACAGAGGCAGAATTGGACCCACTATCTCCTTTGTGTAATCATTTTCTTCTTCTCCTTTGCCTTGTCAGGAAGACAAGATGTTTTTCTCTTCTACTCTGGGTAAGCTCATAATGTAGTGGAATAATCAGAAATAATAACAGGTTAAACCACAAAGGAGTGTTACATCCTAAATACCATATTATCTTTAATTTTGAATTTGTATATTAACGGTTTTTTAAAATGCCCAAGGAAAGAGCAAGTCTGAGACAGGAATACATTCTCTCTATTCAGAGGCTGTATCTAAATCATATAATATAATGAATATCTTGCCTAATAAGAAGACACAATGAAGCATAAATCCAGATTTGTTTGGCTCAACAGAAGATACATTCTCACAGAAAGAAATGCAGAGGAGGGTCCTGCATCTCATTACCTAGAGCAGGACCCCATGCAGACAAACCCTGTCTATTTGCACAGAACTTATTTCAAAGATGTCTTCATCATAATATATTCTCAGACTTGCTACTCTTCCCAAGGAAATCAGCAGGAATTTGCTGCCACATCAAGGTCTATGTATGGATCACTACACCCAAAGAAAGCAGAGTCCAGGAGGAAAGTGTAGATCTGTTCTGTCTGATTTGTTCTATAGAAGCATTTTCTAGACTGCCAACCAACTACCATTTTAATTAATTATAACAGCAATCAGAAACCTGGTTGAACAAGTGCTTTGGAAATGGGTAAAATTAAATCTGGTAGAGTCATACTCTAACGATAGTTTTAACCTTCATTCCTGTAACAAAACTACATGAAGTCACCAGGAAAATTCTGTAGGTAGGCTGGAGAGAGGGGTATACAGAATTTAAAGGGCAAGGAATTCTTTACATGAAGTCTGCACACTCATCCAGCCTGCAAAATTTTATACATTTGTCCTAGTTTTGGCTAGGATAGAGTTAATTTTCTTCTTAGTAGCTGGTACAGTGCTGTTTTTGAATTTAGTATAAGAATAATGTTTGTGACACACTGATGTTTTAGTTGTTGCTAAGTAGTGCTTACCCTAAGTCAAGGACTTTTCAGTTTCCCATAGTCTGCCAGTGAGGAGGGGCACAAGAAGCTGGGAGGGAGCAGAGCCAGGACAGCTGACCTGAACTAGCCAAAGGACTATTCCATACCACAGAATATCATGTTCATTACATAAACTAGGGGGGGGTTGGCCAGGAGCAGCTGATCACTGCTCAGGGACTAGCTGAGCATTGGCCAGCGGGTGGTGAGCAATTGTATTGTGCATCACTTGTCCTTCTTGGGTTTTATTTCTCTCTCTTTGTTGTCTCCCTTTCCATTACAACAACAAAACAACAACAGCAACAACAATAATAATAATGTTATTATTATACTTTATTTCATTAATTAAACTGTTCTTATCTAAACCCACAGGTTTTACCTTTTTTCCAATTCTCTTGCCCATCCCACCAGGGGCAGGGGGTATGAACAAGACGCTGCATTGGTCCTTGGTTGCTGGCTGGAGTTAAACCACGGCAACAGTAGAGATATATTTCCCCCGTTGAATTCAAAAAGTATGGACCTGCCATCCTTGACAATAGCTCTTTACATTTTAAGGCTTTCTCTGGATGAAAAGATAGCCAAAGATCTACAAAATCTGGCAGCAAGACGAGGTGACTTGCTACATTCAGAGCGATCTTAGAATAATGTCATTTTAGAAATTAATTTTGCAAGCAAACTTAATAGGAGGCATTACTAGTGCTCAGATGTCAGTCTGAAGATTGATGCATCAACATTGCACTGAGGCAGTATGAGAGTCTCAGAAAAACAGATTAGCAAGGTTTGTTACCCAATGAAAATGCAAGGTTATAAAGTCAAAAAAATGTGCCTGGCCAGGACATCAAGAGGTCAATTACTTTATCTATCTGCCCAAAGGCAAGATCATCTGTAACTACATCATTCCAGATAGCTCTTTATTCAGCTTCCATTTAAAGGCCTTCAACAAAAGAGGCTTCACAATTTCCAGCCACTCAATTTTGATGGCTCATTATCTTTATCATTAGAAGGCTCTATGGTGCATTTGAGGGTGTGATTTCAGCATGGATAGGTATTACCACATTATCTTTACTGCAAGCTCAGGCATTAAGAGCAGTGAAACCATATCAAAGTAGGCTGCATTGGCCAAGCTTTGACTGGGTGTCCATTAGTAGCAACAGAAGCCCACTACAGCTTTACTGGTATTTATTAAAAGCAACTGATCTGCCGTGAGTATTTTGTTCCCACTGTCTCTCTTCCAGTAGAGGCCTGATTTTATTTTCTGTGAGGCTGTGATGTTTCACAGCTCTCTCTCAATTGCTGTGGCAAATGATGAACATCGTGGTTTCCAAGCACGTCAGATTTTTTCAGATTGGTTCGGAATCAACTTGTAGGTGGCTGACCACTGCTGTACTGCACGGTGTGTGTACTGGTAAGAAGTAGGCAAAATAATAAGATGAACTAGTTCTCTCATGTTTCATGGCAGACTAATTTCTGTGAGTCTGTGCAATGAGCTTCACCATATGGTACCACAGGAGGGAAAACAGCTAATTTCAGAAAAGGTGAACCTAGCCTGCGAACCCTCCTTCAAAACATGAGAGGAGGGATGTTAAAAGGAAACAGCCAAGCACAGAATCACATCTGATAGAGGTACTGGGCTAGATGTGAACCATCTCCCACAGACAGCCCAGTCCTTCAAAGCAAATTCTGATTTTCAATACAATAGTGGAAGATCAACACAATTCTTTTATGGTCTAAGAAAATGCCTAATTGATGGCACATTGCTGACATTAACATGGGGATAAGGTCCCACTGGCAACAAAATCTCTTCTTGGCACCTTATACCTGTATGGTGGGAGAGTATGCATGCTCCTGCCTGCTGGGTAATTTCACCAGACCCAAAAAGGCTGTGCGAAGAGTGAATGTAAATGGCAATGAGTAGAAAGATGATGATGCAAGACAATTGCTGCAGAAGTGTTTGTCAATAGGGTCTTCATGACAGGCATGGAAAAAACAAGGTCTGCACTTGACATTGTTGATAAAAGATTGAGAATAGAAACCTCACCTGTGAAGAAAGAAGCCACAAAGCCTGTTGAAGAAATTGAGAAAACTTCTTACAGAGGCGATTTGAACACTAAATCCATCTAAAAACCTAACACCAGGTTAGAATTCCTAAGTCAGGGGGTCTGACATCTGAATTTCCCTTCATACTCTGTGGGGGCAGGGGTAGGGGAATCGCCTCTGCAAGGCAACACAGACCTCACAAGACTTAAACCATCTCCTGAATCTCCTCCTTTTCTTTCATCTACAGAAGAGGTAAGGAACCTCTCAACATAGGCATCTCAGCTCCAATGGGATATGCTCAGTGAACAGTCAAACCTGCACCACTGACCAAAAGCACTGATTTTATTACACTGTAAGTACTTTCAGAGGAAGAAAATAGGAAGTGCAACAGAGTTCTCCAAATGGAGCAGAAAGACATCGCATGAACTATGCAGCATGAGGGTGATTCACCGCTTGCACAAACTACCAAATGCTTTTTAGTCCAAAAGCCTGAGAGGTGCTGATCCTCTAATGTTTGCTGAGTATAACACTTAGTGCAGTAGCACCATTCTTTGTTGGTCATTAGGCACTTCAGTAATAAATGTGATTAAGAGAATCTTTATTTTATAATGCTTTTAAAACCAAATCAGAAGCCAAATAAGAGCCATTACACTCTGTACAGCAGCAGTGAGTAAAATTATGTGACCAATAGATGAGAGAAAATCATCTGCCTGAAAAAATAAAATAAAAATGAAAGATTCATAGAAAAGATGTCTGGAAGGGAATTCAAGAGATTCTTGAGTCTGTCTTCCCATCCCATGTCAGGATCTACTTCTTCTTTTGACAGGCCTGAAAAATGTTTGCCTAACACCTTCTCTTAAAGACTGCTACTAACAAAGATTTCACAGCCTCTGGAGACAAACTATTACCCAATTTAACTTGAAATTCCCCTGCAGCAATTTAAATTGGTTCCTTCTAACCCTAAGATCTACACAATTTTCTATCTTTTTATTTCCCTTCTTTTGAACCCAGCTCCCTATTTCAAGGAACACAAATCTGAATAAGTCAGTAATATACTAATATATACTCTTCACAGCCCAACTGAAATCAGTTGCTTCCAACAGTGCAAAACTCACCATGTAATTAAACCTGTAAGATTCTATCTTAATACCAAAATAGAGGTATAATTTCCAACAGACTTGTTCTTCATGCCCATGTTGATACATTATGTAATTCTGCTACAATTTGTCCACCACGCTTTATAATGTCAAATGATTTCTCACCTTATGTCCGTGAAATCTAAGCCCTCAGTAATTTCCTATTACAACAGAATTTCTCTTCCATATTTATCTTTTCCTTTGTATTTTTAACACAAAATTACTTCCAACTAAACTTCTTTATATGGCCATCTGCGTAATTACTATGACTCTTACTGAACCAGCAGCTTGCAGATTATTAACCAGATTCTGCTCCTCCTGGTATCATTGGGAGTTCTGCCATTGACTTCAATGAGAGCAAGACTAGACCCCATGAAAAAGGCTTATTATTGGATAACTCAAAGCTCTGGTGAGAATTGACATTGGTATATTGATAACAGCTTGTTTCTTTTTTTTTTTTTTTTTAATTTAGAATCTCTTAATTGGCTTAACCAGCCACTTTGTTTTGTATGATTATTTTATATCTCTGAATGCAATTTTCTATAATGAAATAGGAAATGTTTCCTTTCTCAACTGACATACATCAAGTATGATAAGCAGCTTTTTAGCAGAAGGACAAATTCCAACTTGCATGTTGCAAAAGCATTTTTTCATGTGCCAGGAATCCCTGGGTGAGGAAGGAAACATGGTAGGTGGGGGACTGGATGGAGGGAAGTGTGAGGAAGAAGAAATTCAATCTGAGAACTAGTTGTTCAAGAAGAATTATCCCAATCTATTTCTCTTCCAGGTTTGTAGCTCAGGAGGAAACAAAAAGGATTCAAAAGGCTGCACCTACGCTCCCTGCCCTGGGCAGATGCCAGCTTCACAGGTGTGTAATCTGGAAGCCTATGTGACTCAATGTAATGCTGCTGTTTTACACCAGCCAGGAATGGACAAAGGCTGGTGGAGAGAAGGTATTTGCTACCTGAGCTGAAGTTCAGGTCCTTCATAGGCAGCAGGTGAGGAACTCCTACTCACAATTTGCTGGGATAGCCCTTGGCTCAGCTCCCACATGCCTTGAGCTGCTCTGGCTGATCTCCTCATTGAATTAATCATATTTAGGTCCTCTGCCCTAAAAGACAAGCCAGCTTTCATCTCTCTTCAAAACAGAGAAGCATGCAGGAGAGTGCCCTTGCCACAATACAGCTGCAACTCCCTGAGGAATAGAGATGCCATGGTCCTCTTGGAAAGAGGGGATCTAGCAGGCTGGCTTCACAGAAGCAGGCTGTGGATTTCCAGGTGAGATTCAATGGCAGGCATTAATGCCCAATTTGTCTTTTAAAATCCAAAGCATTTTTTTTTCTTTGGACTGGGCTCCTGGGCTCAGGTTCCTCCCTGTGCCTGGCACTGAACTACTTTAATAAGAGAAATTACAATTGCTGGTCTAAAGGCTCTAGGGTGCCTAGTCAATTTTATTTATTTTTTCTTTTTTTAATGTTACTTTATTTTTAAATTGATTCATACCAGGGAAAAAACATGCTCCAGAGTAATGCCAGATCCACTCTGCATTGTTTCAGCCAGCCACATAATGGCCAAATAGTTTCTAAATCATCCATATGCTATCTCACTTTTTATCCATAATTTACTCTGAACTGATTCAGGAATACTTGCCCCAGTCATTTCCCAGGCAGTGATCTGGCAAGTGATTCAAAAGCATCCACTGTCATCATTTATTCAGATTACACACAGGGAAGCAATTTAACAGTTGCTTAGATTTGGGAATTCTTCAGTCCAACTTCTTGTTTTTTGCTCTTACTTCGTTCTTCTTTGAAATAGATCTACTCTGGTGTTCGTGACACAGGAAAATAAGTGTCCCACCAGTCCTGCACCCCATAAAAACCTGGAATTCTACATCCCCCTGCTGGAAAGATATTTTGAGTGTGCATAAGGCATTAGACCATCACCTGATCCTTGCTAACCTGGCAGTTTGGAAAGCAAAGCAGACTGATATGTATAGAGTTCCTCCACTTTCTCAGCTGTTACTGGGGAGTCCACCTACAGGAATGCCTTTTAAAGAAACAGATCAATTTTACTTACAAAATATACTTGTCATGCAACAGAGCACAGGATTGCTACAGATTCTGTTTGGTAGAATCTGACAAATTAATGCCTTTAAAGCATTAAAAAAAAAATAATCAGATCTACCGAATTAGGGTGATAAAATTGCCTTCAAACTCTTTGTAATGGATAAAAAATCCTGTTAAGTGAATCCTGTATGCTTAATTTTACAAAGAAGTATTTTTAAATGGCTGTCTGTTAAATGAATAAGAAAACTGGGTGGCTGGGTTTTTTTTCCCCAGAGATACTGCTGCTGTAAGGCATTGTGTTATTGGTTGTGTTAGTCAAGTTGTGACATCCATCAAGATGAATGTGTTTACACGCATACCTGGTGACATAGTTTGAAGTAGTATGTTGTAGGTATAACATCCTGATCAGACTTACATGCAGTAAATCTTTGTGCAGCAATTGTATTCCTTTGCTCCTTATGAAAATTGGAGCTGCTGCCTGGAAGCATGCAAGCATTTAATTTTGTCACATAATTCCCTCAATTTCAGGCCATGGTAAGTAACACTTTAGGTACATGTCAGCTGTCAATTCCTGTTGGAGCATCTAGCTATTACATGATTTAGATGTAGCTGCCTGGCGATTAATGCTGTATGTTGTGAATTTATCACTCCAAAAATGGCAGAAGAAATTGAATGGTAAAGATTCTGTATGAATTAACTCAACCTGCAAAACAGTATTTCAGAAAGCTTTACCACTGTGCTTGCTTTTGCTGGAGAGAAGCACAGAGCCTACTCTCCAGGCAAGTGCCTTGGAGGAGCAGAGATAAATCTCTCACCAAAGTGAAGAGAGACCTCTACAGGTGTTTGTTTTTTCAGTCCAAAGACCTTTGAAAGTTGTTCCCTGAAACTCTTAAGCAAAATATGTTGCTAAGTGTTCAGCTGCCAAGTCAGAGGAGATGGGAGCAGACCCTGCCCATGCTCCCGAGAGCAGCCGTGCTACCCTCCTCAGTGCCACCTACGGTGCAGTCCCCCTTGGGCAGCCTGGTGGTGCCCTGGGGACCCCAGCCGCATCAGCGACATGTCTGTGGGGGGGGCACATGTAAGCAAGTGGACCCCAGATCTGCAGCCAGAGGGGTGGGAAGTCACGTTCTCCAAACATGTACAGGGCTGTTCCTTCCTGCGGCAGGGTATGCTTGGCTCTGCAGCAGAGCTAATTAAAGGCCAGACAAGCTTTTAAACAGCCAGCTTCATTATGCTTCTCTATGAGGCGTACTGGGACTCAAGTTACTTATTATAACTGTTTTGGAGTGTGCACAGAGGCCCCAGAGACAGCAAAAATAGAAGGAAGCACGCATTCCTACAGTTTTGCAGCATGTAATTTCTCCTTCTGAGGAGCACAATCCATTTCCATAGGTAGCAGCCCCTACTGATAATACTCTTCGCTGCTTGAACAGCACAGTAGGGTGTAACCTCGATGCAGCTCTTTTTGTATATTTTGGAAAGCGTGCTTTCTAAACATCTCCATAACTGATGTTTATTGACAGAACTAAAGGCAGCCTAATGGAAAGCATGAACATCATTTACAACTGTACTTTCTGCACCAGTCGTCCGATTGTTCTCCTCTCGCAGGTATCAACAAGACTTGCATCGCTAAAAACGTTGGCAAATAAATGAGACATGTAAGAGAAGAGAAATACTAAATGGTATTTCTCTGACAGGAATACTAAACACAACGATGGAAAGCAGAGCTAAAAGCTGATGATTCTTTACAGTGTTTCTGCTGTCTGAGTGCCAGAATAAAGCCGGTAAGAATCTTGTCAGCCTCCTTTCTAAATTTCCCCAAGATCATTACGTTTTAATCTACAGATGCCAACATTTTTCCAGAAATTGTAACTGTGCACAGATGCTACAAAAAGTTAAGGCTCAATTAGGAGCAGTATTTACTTTTCATAATAACTACTTGTGCCCTGAAAAATCAGTATTCTGAAGTTTCTCTTGCACAAACATGATCGATGGGTTGCTGTTGGACACTTTTCAGTCATCAAGAGTAGAAACATCTATTGATGGAATCATGTAACGAGACTACTGAGAACTAAATGTTCTGTTGCAGAGAGAAAAGATGAAAAGAAAGTACTCCAGGGAAAACACAAACTAAGAAAAAAAGGAAACAAATAAACTCTGACTTATAAAAATGAAGAATACAAAAAGCAAAGGGTTTTCTTTTTTCTAAATCTGGTTTTCTCATCAGTATCTCCACAGGCCTCACAGTGTTGCTATTCCTGTACACACATGCTGCCCTGGATGATATTTGGAATTGCCATACACATTTGTGCGCTATTGCTGACTGTGTAGGATATGGCTGCATTGGACAGGAATTCATAAGACCTCTGTTACAACACCTCACAGTCACAGCATTGATGTCTGGCCTCGACCAAGCTGCCCAACCAACCTTCTGCTCAGCTGCTCAGCTGTAAAATAGAGGGAACAATTCTGCCCTGGCAATAGCTGGTTTCTCTTTTCTTTTGTCATCTGAAGCTTTTAGGAAGAGTAGTATAAGCACTTAAAGGTCCTCATAAACTTCCCACAGATACTCCCCATTCATGGTGCATATTCACAGGTATGCTATATTATGTAGTAGCATGTTCTCATAGGCTGTTTTGGTTTTTAATGAGTTTGGCTAAGTAAATCACTCTGCCATACCATCATTAATCACAAAATCAACTGGAGAAAGCCAGATCTGCTACTGTGTAGGGTCAGGTCTAAAGAAAATATGGAGGCTTATGTGTGTGGACCCAAATGGCTGACCTCAAGGACCTGCAGGCACAGGCACCCCCTGGAGCACCCCCAAACACAGTACTAGGGGAGATATGCTACACAGAGGAACCCTATGGACTGTCTGTAATTATGTGTCATATGTCATTGGAAAAGGTATGATAGGATCTTTTTGTTTCATATCATTCAGAAAATGCCAGCTTCCAGTGTACTTAGGCTTGCTGCTTCCTTGTTGTGCTGCATCTGGGTTTCCTACCTTTCTCTCTCAGGCTTTTTTTTTTCAAGTGAGAGCATGCACTAAGCCAGTGTCAGTGTGAAGTGCCAAAATATGCTGTTTCCCTACTCATGAAATTTGCATGGCTGTGCACCACCAGGTGCTGCCTGTGTTTTCAGGACTGGGAAAGCTCAATCAAAATAGTCACTGTGGTGCAGCGTGCTAAGCGCAGATATAGCACATTTCACAGTAAGTTTAGCTGACTGACTGCCTTCGAAAGAGTGCTGCAATTGTCATTTTTAGCCAGTAACAGCTGATTTGGGTCTGTTAGCCAGACCAACAGTTGCTCTGCCCTGCAGTGCTGCTTCAGAGATGCTTGGGAACAGGTGTCATGTGGAGGATAGGTACTGTGAGGTGGCAGCGAAGGAGCTGAGCATCCATTCAGTGCTGCCCCTTTTACAGCACAGCATAGGTGACAACCACGTTGTCTTTCAGGCTTTTGTTTCCACCAGTCTAACAACAGTCTGCTGGAGGGCTTGAAACTGCTCCATCATGACAAAGAAAACTGTATTCTGTGTCCCCATCTATCTACTATCTATGCAAGATCTCCCTGAAAGCATCAGGGTTTCAGTCCCCTTGCATATTTCATCATGCAGCAACACTTCAAGCCAATGCGTTGGGCAATGGGTATTTGTAATGGTATAATTATTCATCATTCAGATAGCTCAGTAATTAATTGTACACTTCTTGAAATTCCATTACTTGATACACATGATTTCAATGAAATGCTTGAATTCATACTCCACACCTTTATATCCTTGTACTTTGTGATAGAGTTGCTAAAGGTCAGCAACAAAGTTTTTAGCATCAATAATGATCTAAAGATAAGCTCCTACATTTAAGAGTGGCATTCACAAAAATCCTACTTAAGTGCTTAGGTACTTGAAAGGCCAGGGATGTCAAAGTTTTGCATAGCTTGAGACATCATTATTGTGGTTGTGCTGAGCATCAGTCTCAACACCTGCTTGAAACCAAAGCCTACGTGGGATACACACCTTGGCCTCCTAGTGTCTGTATGTCCCAAGAGACCCACTCCAGCAGGCACATAAAGTATGTCCCACCATTCTAATAATGTGACTATTCAGTCACTTGCACTAACCAGTGAGCACCCCAGCTAACAAGTCAGGAGTTACTCTGAATCTGTTTCTTTATAATTCAACTTTATCATCAGCTATCAGCTAGCTGACTGATTGTTTAAATGAATTATACTATAATATCCTAATATTTATTTAGGCACTTAAAATCTCCTCCTTCAGAGGAGTTCAGCAATGATATGAAAACTGTCATAATCAGCTAGGGGAGACAACAGCATGTCATGGCATACCCCACCCCAGAAAGCCATTTCGTCTGAAGTGCAAACACACTCAGTGCCCATTGCTTCTATTTCCTATAGGGATTTAGTGGTGTGTTGCATGTACAGATATCCCTTATATGGTTGTATACAACTATAACTTGCAAAGTTTATGCTTTTCAAAAGTTTTACGGTTTAAACCTCTCTAGCCAGTTTTCAGAGAAAATGCCATCTACTGTGGCTGAATGACATTTTTAAAATCCCATTAAATATCAGCCTGGCCGTACCGTCTTGTTCAAACCACAGTGAGGAGCAGAATTAATGCTCAACCAGATACCATATTATTATGTAGAGGATCAGGGTCTGTACCTGTTAAAGCCCACAAGTATAAAAGTGTTCATAGTAGTCAGAAGTGTTGTGTGTTTACATTCTACCTAAAGACCTAAAACTACTTCAACTGCAACGTGGTTAACCTCTGTTATACTATTACACAAAGTATATGGAAAAGCTGTGCCATCCAAATAGCCCATGCTCATATCTGTCATCCTTTATGTTTATTGCCATATGTAGAGTCATGACTATAACAAGATTTTTTTTTCTAATTTATTTCTATTTATAAATTTTGTACATTTCTAATTATAAATTTTGTATATTTCATATCTCATGACAAAATGGATCGATCTGTGTATCTGTCTATTGATTGCTGTATCTATCTGTCATATTTCAAGGACTCAGTGAAGAGAAGAAAACAGCCTGATACCTAAAGACGGATCTCTGCTGCTTAAAGTTTACAATAGAAATGTGAATCAGAACTGCAGTCCTAAGAAAGGGGGAGAACACGAACTCAGTATTATGCCTGGTCATAAGAAAAGATAAAAAGCCCTGCAGGGACAGGATATTCTAGCCTAATCTCTCAGCCTCGGCCAGGAGCAGGACAGACCCAGCTCCGGGAGCTCCCCAGCACATGCCGAGCCCAGGGCAGGTTGCAGAGGCTGGCTTGGGCTGATCTGGAAAGCCACAGCAATGTTGGAGCTGCACAGGAAGTTTCTTATATTAAGCATAAACTCAATAACTTTGCTATATCTTTTGTAACTTTACTCCATAGTGGCAAACTCGTGTTTTCAAACAAACACATCATTTTATCACTCAGTCTTGCTTAATGCTAAATCTGACTGTGACTTTTATAGCACGGGCTTGACACGACACTTTCTCCTAGTTGTTGAAATCACTATTCCAAAGCAGAGAAGGGTATCTCTGTCCCACTAAACTCTGAGATTCTCAATAATGTCTGGCATCACCAACCTCTGAAATGCAGATGCCAGAAAATTTTGAAAAATTGTCTTTCTCAGCAGGAATCAGCTAGAGTCTCTTAAGAAAGCAGCAAGATAATGAAAGTAGGAGATATCTGAGTCACAGTGAGATGCACCTGTTAAAGTCTGGACCCTCACAACTGTTACTTTCCTAACTATGGATTTTTTATAAACCTCATAGAAACAACTATATTTGAGACCCAGATCCCTCCCTCAAATGAGGAAAATGTGCACGGGCACACAGATCTGCATAACTTTTATTTCCTGAGGAAACTGCAATGTAAAACAGAGGAGGGGAGAAACAAAAAAAAAAAAAGCAGCAAAGTAGTGCCTTGTTTTTGCATAAATGTGTAGCCGTTCCTGAAATGTATTGGAAGACGGCCACATTCAACACCTTCATCAGTAAACTGGGGACAGGATCCATTCAGTTCTCCAGGCTTTGGAGAAGAGAAACTGTGCTCATCCTTTCCCCTTAAAACTTACCCAAGACTGAGAAGCTCAAAGAACCACAGAGCACAAAAGAAAAACAGCTTTTAAATGAAATTCTTCCTTGGGGCATTAATTTTTCAGCTGCATTCCTAAGGTAATTAGATATATTTGATCACTGCCTGTATGCCTGTGTCTCTCCTGCCTCGCAAACATTGTCTGAACCTTTTGGTCGATTTCAAACAGATCAAAATTGATTAAAAATTCACAGAAACTCCATGGAAGCAGGTGGCCAAGGGGGATGCCCTGTGGTTCTTCCTGAAAAATAGCAGCAGGTGGCAAGGTGGGGGACAAGCCACCCTGGCTCAGCTTCAGGGGATTCCTTCATGGGAGCACCATGCTGTGACCTGCTGCAGCTCACGCTTCTCAGGCATCTCCTTGACCAGCCAGGGGACCGGGGGCTGCAGAAAAGCAGCCAGCCTTTGGTGTTGCCACTTACAACTCTTTCCTATCCTGATGTTTCATATTTCCTTATTGCCATAATCTTTTACCTGGACTATATTTATCTCCAGCTGTAACCGTTTGTTTCCAACCCCCTGGATCTTTAAATAAAGCTGTCAAAATGTATTACTGTCATTTTTGCTAGTATTACTTAATTTTTTTAATGTGATGTAAGTTGCAGGCATAGCTCTAGTCACTATATGACTGCTTAATTTGAAGTAAAAATGTACCTAAAATAGTTTCTCTTGGGACTTGTGAATTTCTTCTAAGTTATGAATGTTTACAGCTTGTTTTTCATTTAAGATGTAATTTACTATCTGAATAACCTATCAATTTTCTGCCGGTTGTGTTATACGGGAATTCTAAAGTCTTGCAAAGAGTATCCAAGGCTTCGTTTACCAAGCTGTTTTGGCTATTCTTATACAAAGGTCAAAGGAAAAATTCCTTGTTCGCTGGCCTCTATATTCAGACAGAATTTTATGCTTTTGGGCAAGGGGATTTTTTTTACCCTGAATGTTATGGCACATGTAAATCATGTTTTTAATAGGCTTAGAAACTCATGCGATTTTCCTTTAGGAACATGAAAATGTTTCTGCAGGGGAAGTATGCATCATGTTTCAGGCGAGGGGATCCACAACATTTCAGATGAGAATTTGTAGAGAAGCCTTGGCAGAGGGCTCACAGGTATGGATGTGTTATTGTCTCTCTGCTGTAAAGAGGAAAGGAAAGATTTAGGAAGGTGGCAAAATCCAGGGGTATCCCTAAGACAGAGTTCCAATCCAGTTGTTTCATGGCAGGGCAAGGGACTGTCCTCCCTGCGCACATAGGCATGTCTCTCACGCTGGATGTTACCGAGAGGAAATGCCCCAACTGAATGAAGCCAAACCTGAATTTTCCTCACGGATGTGCTTCTCCTAAATCTCCTGTGCTTAACTGTGCAACTACTTCTTAGTAAAATGCAGTAGTTAAAGAGAATAATTTGATTTATATCTGTCCTACTTCATAGTCAAATACGCAATTCATTATTCAAATATCCCCCGCTCAAGTGGAGGTATAACTGGGAAGGAATAAATGCTGACTAAATGGCTCGACAAATGCATCTATTTTTTGTGAGCAGCTGGTGGCAATGAACTGTTATTAATTTTATTATGTATTTTTTAGTTGCCAGAAGCAAGTTGGATGCAAAGCTCTAAATACCAAGGTGTGTAGAATAGAAATAGCTTCCCTGTTGTTGGCTGCATCTTCTCAGTAAAGGTTCTTTTTCTTCCTCTCCCTTTTTAATCTGTGTTAACAGCCAGTGAGTATTCCTGGCATTCTCAGGATGCCAAAATAGTCCCAACTCTGGAATCCTCTCCCATAATCCTACATGGCTGGGCCTCCAAGACTGAAACATTAAGTGCTGCAGAAGAGACTACCTACTGCTCTTCCTTCCTGTTCTTGCTTTTCTCACATAAAAATCCAGTCTTTCCCGTGCTCTTTTTTACCATCAAGAGCAAGAAGTACATACGGCAGAGACAACCTCTATGGCACTAGAGTCTTTGTGTAAAGCCTTCAGTGATTTCGTGCCTGTGATGAATGTCCTTGTAACGCTTTACTGGGTCTTCTGAGATATTTAGGATACCCCATTGAAACCTGAAGATAAAAGGTGACAGTAAATGCCAATTTTCTTCTGGTTTTATTTCATACCAAATGGACTATGAACTGGATTGGATTCAATGAAGCATGCCGGCGTATTGTACAAATCAAGCTGCCTATGCAGAAGTAGGACACACACAAGTTTCTCCTCCTAACAAATTTATAAGCCAAAAACTTTTGGGTTTGTAACTTGTTTGTGTGGAGCCAATGATGCACTGAAATGAAAAGGCGGAAGATAGCCAGTTTATTCAATAATAGTTTGGAAGCACAGGTTCATACTTGGATTTGAAAGCTGGTGTATTAATCCAGAGTCACATAACTGAAGACATTAACAGATGTCCAGTATGTTACCAAATACCTACAAAGCACACAGGATTGAATCTTTCTTTTCCCCCTCCATTTTTCTTGTGATTGCAAATGCTTACAGACTCACAAAGATACTCAGTTAACCACATTCCTTTACTCTGTTCTGCATTGAACTCTTACACCTTGTGAGTGAATGTATACAAGCAAGAAGTATGCTGAGCCAATGTTTTGACAATTTCATCATTTCAATGGAATGAAGCTGCTGGAGTGAAATAATCATGGTACCCTCATCACATTTTGAAAACATCTATCTTCCCTTTAAGTTTTGAACAGGAAAACATGTTCCCACAAGAGCCCATAATCACCACCAACATCACAATGTCACTTTTTTTTTTTTTTTTAAACAACAGCAAGCAGCAAGAGAAAGAACTTCAAATAAATTCATTAGTAGAGTCCAGGTATGTGTCTCACCATGGAGCCTGGATTAGCTCAGTTTGTCCTCCACCTCAAGCAAGCGGTTTAGAGCTATGGCAAGCGAGATGGAAGAAATGAAAGCACCAAGTGCAACAGTAGTTTTAGGTCAGCAACAGTGAAGGCCATTAACACAGCATCGGAAAGCACAATGGTTCTGCAATGACACTCCGGGGGAGTGGGGGGATGGCAAATAAGTGAGGGTAAAGCAATACCCTACCCCATTCCTGGAAAACTGTTTGCATTAGGGACCAGAAGGTATGAGAGCAGACAGTTCCTACTGCACAATACTTCATGACAAAGACTGAAAAAGTAATTTTGCAATGAATAGTGCACTTGATTAATTTAGCTCTTTTTCCTGTTCACAGAGTATCCAGCAACAGCTCACAATTACCTCTGATTTATTCATTGTTGGAATTTACATGGCACATCTTGTTGCAAGCCTTTTCAGACCTCTTTGGATTGATTCAATCTGGAATTGAAACCACTTTGGTTAGCTGAGACTAACTAGATAGTCCCAAATCATATAGAATTGCTGTTGTCCCCTGAGTAGATTAGCATGACGCATAATCAAAAGAAGGCTTTACTGAAAATCTTGAAGGAGTTCAAGCTTTCAAAGAGCTGTGTAACAAATGCTGTGTCCTAAGCTGCCTTTTTACCTGCTTCCCCGGAGGGGCACTGCCTAGTGCCTGTCAAACAGACATATCTCTGTAGCCCACATCTAACAGCATCAGTCCCAAAAGGATCTTCATCCCTCACTGGAAAAAAACTCTTTTTCAGGAAGTCCCCAGCTTCTTTTACACAGCAGACACCATGTAAGTATACTTGTGCACTTGCAGAGCAGTTTTCCATCCTCTAATTGCAATGGCTGCACCCTACCTAGAGCATCAGAGTGTTTCCAAGCTCCTAGGTCCTTGCTAGCCAGCTAAAGTGAAGTGGTGTGAAAAGAAATGGACTTTGATTGGGATGAATGGCAGATAGGATTTGGGAGGGATGCTGCTGTAAGCACCTACAGCTAAGTCTAGGTGCAATCTGTAGAGCTTCTTCATTACAAATCAGTATTTAAGGATAGAATATTAAGCTTAATGTAGCCTGTCAAGGCATAGAAATTCCACTGAAAAATAATAAAAAAAAGAAAGTTAGGAAAGGGAAAAGCATCTAATACATTTTAAAGCTCATGTTTGATTATCAAGTTCCTTCTGAGTGTGCAGTTTAAATGTAATTATTATCATGTGAGATGAAAAAATGAAATGGAGTTACAGTCCTATGGTAGGAGGTATTGTCTGAGCATGAGTGGCTCATTTAGTTGTCTACTTGCCTTCATCATGGCCACAAAATCTGACAAAGTTAGAGCATAATGTTGAGAACTATATCTATTTGCATTTCACAGTTATTAGACAACCTGGATTCTATCACGTCCATTTGTGTTTTGGCACAACCATGGCCAGAAATTCCCGTTTCTTTCCATTTGGAACTTGTTTAGTTTCAGCCTCTTGCTGTTAGTTCAGAGGATGAATGATCTATACAGCACCAGCAATCGCTTCCTCATGGAAGTACTTAGCACACTCGATCAAATAATCTCTCAAACTACTCTTTAACAAATAAACAAACTGAACTTCTTAATTCCCTTGCTGTGGAAAGCAGGCTTTCTAGATTTCTGGATTATTTTTAGTGCTTTTTCCTAAACCCTCTCTAAACTCCTCCTTTCTTCTTTGCTAAAAGATAAACACCAAACTTGTTTACATGAGACCATTTTTCCTCAGTACTATAGAGACAACACCATCTTTTCAGTGAGAAGAAATCCAGTTGAGTCAAGTTTTCCTTCTTTTTGAAATTCCATAGATTAAAAGTCAGCAGTGTATCAAGGTTTAAATGCTGAAAAATGTGAGAAATTAATAAATAATAATAATAAAAAATAGAAGGTTGCTGTAATTCTAAAACTGGGGTTTACATTTACTAAAAGAAGAAAATGAAAAAGCAGGAAATCTTGCAAGCTAATGCTGATTCCAGCTTCTGCAACAGATTTTAGGCAGCAAAGAACTGATATTTTTCATCTCACTCAATAAGCAAGTCTGCTTCCTCCAGAGGGACCTCTTTCTGTCCTAAGAAAAACTGTGTCAGTTCCCAAATGTTCTCCAAATGTTTGACACAAAAGGGTAAACTAAGGACAGAGATCTTGCTGTAAATTACTTTTTTCTCTCTTTAGTGGATTTAAATGAGATGTTTATTATCGCCTTAACATTCTTGCAGTGGTTTAGTTCTGTATAATAGCAAAGCCAGTGCTAAGTTAATTAAAAGAGCTATAATGTCTGAAAGAAGTCAGCAGGTTTCTATGGGTTGCTGATCAAAGGGAAAGTGGTTCTTTTTTAATGGTGTTTTTTTCTTGGTCTTTTAGATACGGTATGTCTCTGTAATCACCTACAATGTTTGCCATGATGACAAAATTAGATAAAACCAATCATTTGAAATAAAATAAGGTTGGAAAGAGAATTCACAAAAAAAAAAAAAAAAAAAAAAAAAGCCAAACTAGCAACTTAAGAAAATCAGACCAGTTATTTATAAGAGCTACCACAGATCAGTCTAGAACCATAATATTCTGTAATCATGCCACCTCAATGACCTAGGTTAAGAATGAGTAATGAAGGACAGAAATTATGTGGATCAGTAATGTTCCGTCACTTGAGTGGTAGTGATATATTCATGCTGTTGGAGTCAGTGAGATGAAGCTATTGTTATATAGTACTTGAAATGCAGGGAGTTGTGTGCCAATATCGCCCGATCAGTTGTCAAGCTTATGTGCACATAGATATTTTTAATGTCCAGATCAGTGAGCTACTTGACTCTGACCATACACTTACTTTACTTTCACATAATTGCTTTTTGTTTGTGTCTTTCGAGAATGGCAACATTCAATATGATCTATATTCCAAAGGAAAATGAATGAAAATTTTTATTATTCTCCATAATGCCTTAGCAAACTTTTTAAAAAATATATATATTCTGGAAATACCTTTATACTCTGAAAGTTTCAGATCACCTAATTGGTTTTCTTCTGTGCTTTAAACTACTCTTCCTTTTGAAGTGAGAATGGATTTCTGAAATAGGGGGAATTTTTATGGGGTGGAGGTGGGGGAAAGAGAAGGTTGTAATTGATAAATAATGCATATTAACGATGGACACAAAGAAGAGGGAGATATGGCTAACACAAAGACAGAAGAGAGATTTTCTTAGCTTCCTGTAATCCTTCCTGTGAAGAAATTTATTGTATTTTAAAAATGCCATTAATGCATATCCCATGGTAGGTTATAGAAAAAAAATATCACAGACTTCTGAATTTTCATTTTCATCTCCTAAACATAGATACATCATTGTGTCTATCTCATCTACAAACTATAGGATATTACCCCTTGTACACCGGTGTTTCAGTGAACACCTAGGACGTTTCTGACAAAGTACTTTTTGCTGTTTCAGGTAAACTAAAACTTCTGTAGAGAGATCTTAAATTGAAAAGTTTTCAGTGGGAAGATTCTGAGGTCAAACTGGGAAAAGAAAGAAAGAAAAGACAACATTGTTTCAAATCTATGAATCTGACTTCTTTGATCTAAACCAAAAGACATTTCAGCACAAATCATGTTTTGAAAACAGTCCGGATGTTTACCGGTTTTCTGATAAGAAATTAAGATAAATATGGAAATCTGAAAGGTCAGAGCAAGAAAGAATTAGCAGCTTCCAATCACTTTTTATTTTGGAGTCACTAGGAGTTATGAGATGTTTTGCTGCTAAAACCCCTCAGTGATAAGCATTTTTGATATGTCATACTGGTTGGACAGGAAAGCCAAAAGGTGATGAATTTGACACATATATTACATGAGCCTTTTGTGTTTTCTGCAAAGAACCTGAGGCAACTTGGTTTCCAGCACTGTCATTTTCAAATGTAAACCTATTTTCACTTAGAGTGTGAAAAATAGAACTTAGACAATAAGAAATTTTGAGAAAAATTTCCCCTAGTAAATGTAGCCCTATTTTGCAGTGATAGAACCTAGCAAATTAGGCTGAGTTTTGTTAATCAACTCCACCTCCACAAATATTCACTGAATATTTTTGTAAAAACAATCAACCCATGGCATTTTTTCACTGTTCACTTTATTCGTTACTCATACCTTGAGATGGGCACTACATGATATAAACACCTCTTTGACTCTACTTTGGGATGCTTCTTAAAAAGCTAAAAAAGTGTGACTAGCAATAAAAGGGAGTAAAAAATTATGATTAGGGGCAGTCCTTGGTTAACAGTTGGACATGATGATCTTAAAGGTCTTTTCCAACCTAAATGATCCTATAATTCTATGATTATCCATGATGGCAAGTGAAAATGAGTTTCATACTGAAAACAAACCAAATACCTGTGCCAAAGATGATTTTAGAACGCATGTGCGAATAACAAATATTTAACCTGGAGGAAAGAAGGTTTTAAGATTTCATAAATATTCTTAATGTTTGTACTGGTGTCTTTAATGAGTTTAGATTGGTTAATTTATTTCAGACTTTGCACTGATTAGGAACACTGACTGAAATAATACCTTGTGGCTAGAATGTGCTGGCTGAATAATAAGCCAGGCTCCTGCCATGAACAACAGAGTCTTGAGTATTTCTTACATCTTTGGCTGCATCAGGCAGGAAAAAAACCCCACATACAGAAATGGAGCTTTTCTGGAGTAATTTATGAATACTACATTTTGATCTACATAAGAGAGCCTTCAGTGCAAGAGTACACAAGGTTGTCAGGAGAATCAGGCAGTGAGATACAGAGAATGGCTAGAAGTAAGGCATAACTCCAGCAAATGTTTGTGGGCTTGTAAAAAATTTTTACTTCCTCAACATGCAGCCTACACTAACAATTTGTCTAGAAAGACCAAATTTTGTGAATTCACTGCAAGGGAAATATATATATATATATATATATATATATATATATATATACTTTAATCACTATAAACAGTAAAGGAACTTGTTCAGAGAAACTAGGTGAAAAAAGATACCTGCTTGTGCTTCAGAAAATAAGTTGATATTTGTAAAATCTCTGGATATTTATCAGTTCCCTAGAATCATATACACAAAATCATATACCTAGTAACCATCTAAAATCCTTCTCTTTCTTGTTGCTTGCCTTCTGGGCAAGCATGGTAATGTACATACAGCTTTGCAGCTCAGAGTAACGTCATGTGAATATCCCAGGTACAATAAAGGCATACTTCCTGGTCTTGAGATGCCTCCGAGGAGGCAGAAAAGCAGTTTCCCTGGGTCAGTAGTCACACTAGACTATCAAGATGAATGTGGTATTTCTGCAAAATCATAAAATTCCTGCGTAAGAACTAAGATCTGTGAAATGCATATATGTCCTTGAGATTAGAAATGAGCCTTACAACTTCATTTATTTGAAGACTTGCAAAGACATTAGAAGTGGCATTATTAGAAAAAAAAGGAACTTTCTATCCAAAGCTGCTGAATTCCTCTCCTCTGCATGCAAGCAACTAACTCTCCTCTCTAGCTAAGAGAGGTGGCATTTTGCTATAGCATCTTGTGCCAGTAGTGGGAACATAGCCAGGGGCAGCATGAAAAACAGTTGCCTAATTTAAAGTTCCCAATAGCTAATAATAAATAAGTGCACCACATATTATACCAATACACTTTCTGGAAAGTGTCCACCCATTTCAGTCAAACTGCACACAAAGACCCATGCAACAAATATCATGGGCTCTAAGGAAAATCCCCTCCCTGAGTCTGTCCATGGAGCTTTCTTCAGGAGTGAGACTTGTGTCATTGTATAGGCCATATGATACCCAGAGTTTCCAGCAATGACAGGAATAGGTAATTCTTTTTAGACCCTCCTGATTAGAGCCAGGGAAACAATATGTGATTAACATCCCACAAGAGTCGGTAGCAGTGTGGAAGGCAGAGATTGTGGAAGCTGGGTCATGCAGAGGTCTTGGTGACAGAGAGGTAAAGCAGACCTAAAATCTTCATCATATGCCACTGCAGTCCAATTACTGTGCATTTTGCTACTAAGTTCAAAACAAAAATTGTAGGCTGTGACAGGAGAACATGGCTAGGAAAAAAACCCTCAGGAAATGTAAACTTTGTGAAGTGTACTGAGGAAAGTGCAGAAGAGGGCATGCATGCCTTGGTACCCAAAATAATAAATAGAAAGGTGCCACCACACAAGAAAACATACACCGAAACATTTCCCAGCCTGTTACCTGCAATCTGAAACACCGCATTCCCTAGTTATGACAATGTTGAGTACTGCTGCACTTAAGATTTCATTTTACTTTATGGAGACTTTAATGGGACTGCTCATATGTGGAACCAAAATTAAAGCATTATATTGCTTAAGAGAAATTGCTGGATCAAAGACCTCTGCAGGTTCATCTCAAATTTGTGGACCAAGCAGGGCATGCTTACAAAAAGAGCAGAATGTTTTCCATCCTGCAGAAAGGAAGTATGGATTTTCTGTAAGTTAAGCAAGTTAAATGCCTCTTACAACAGCTTATGATCAGCTTTCAGAAGCAATTGTTTTTTCCAACAAGGTGTGTTGGGAACTTGGCTCCTTCTTTATTTCTCTTCTACACACCCATGATTTGAAGCTTTTGCACAAGAAATTACTTGTGCCGTATGCTGTCCATAGAACACTTAGAAGCAGCTTTTGTGGGGAAGCAGCTTTTGTTGCGAACCACTGCAGTTAGATGCATAAGCTCTGGACCATACTGTCTGTCATTAATTTGAGTATAGCAATAGGCAAAGCTAGAAATCAGGCTGCTGAATATTGCAGTTCGCCAGGGTATAATCTAGATAGCCTCAGCACTATATCCAGGAGCTACTGGGAGCCTTTGGGTTGGATGACAAACCTCTTCTTCCACTTTCTTGCATTTTTAGACATTTCTAAGTTGTTCCTTATGGTGGAACCTGTTGCTCTCTTTTGAGTTTTTCTAGAAGCCACCAGTATAATTTTAGTGCCCACCACATACAATCTCATACCCAGAGTAGCCTGCCTGCATTCAAAGGAGTAGAGAGGGCTGTAGCGGTTGATGGATAAAGAATCTAAAAATAAACCCTTTCTCTATACAGAGGAGTGAGTGCCGTAGCTCCCTTGCCCTCCCTTTCACCAGCGTTTGCTGCTGAAATGCTGCATTTATGTCACTGAGATTCAGTGCCAAGCTGAGCATTTGCCACCTATATAGGAGCTTAAAATAGCACAGAGGCTGACAGAAATACCTTGAAGGCTGACAGAGGAGCGGTTTTCTGATATATTATACTCTGTTGTGGGAAGTTTTTTATTTATTTAGAATGATATAAGCACCCTGGGGAGGGATATGGTTTAGATTTACTCTGGTCTGACCCAAACACAGTGTGTCTGAAATGTAAAGTAGCACTGAGCTCTCCCCAAGGGTCTGGAAACGGTGCGGCTCTATTAAATGATAGTTTTTTAGCAGTTGTCCTGCATGGATCCCACTTGGTTGATGTAATGCTGATTAAAGCAAGCACATTTCCTCTACAGCACTCCCATTCTTTCCTCCATAGCTACTTACTGCAGAGATCATGCAGGCTTTTAATTATTTTACTAAACAGAGAACATTTTTCTTGGAAGAGCATCATGAAATTTTAATGACCATGCTTTTAATTCCAACCGAAAAGCTTCAAATAACAGCAAAGCCCATGTGAAATTCCACCTGAGTTTCAGCTTTCCTTCCACAGAACTAAGTAGAAGGTGGGAGCCCCAAAGTTATACGATGCACTGTTATTCTCCTCTAGTCATAAATTCCAAGGCTTTATTTTCCATACAGGGAGACAAAGCCTATTTTCTGGTGCTGCCATTGCCATGGATGCCCCATCGTACTGCCTCCAGCTCAAGCAAAGCTGGAAAAGAAACATGCCTGTATAATGAGATTTATGTCTCAGACTCATAGTCAAGATTACAAGTGGGAAGATCTCTGCTCATGCCCTGACAACATGCTAACCCTCCTCCTCCTTCTCAAAAAAAAAAAAAAAAAAAAAAAAAAGGTGCATTAAGAAGGGCAACAATTAATTTATTTTTTTTTTGCCACAATTGATTTTTTTTTTTTTTGCCACATACAGAAATGTCAGACATGGTGCTCCAAAGTGTGTTGGTGAACTACATTGTACCCAGTGTAGGAAATTGTAACTATTAATTTATGTTCTCACTGTCAAAGTGTCACTGGCAGGCAGGTGCTTATAGAGCCAACTGGGCAGTCATGGTCTGCAAATAGGCTTCACAGTCATACCACTACTATTCTTTACAATGCACTTCACTTTTTCTATAAGAAAAGGCCTAAATATTTAGATTTTAATTCTAATATAGATTATTAGTTATCATTCACTGTCCAATCCTGGCTAAGATATGCCTATATTTAATTGTCATAGAATCATACAAGTCACTTTCTTTACCTCTTCCATAAGCCAGAAAAATCTTAGAATTTATTTAAGTTCTCTCTGCTTTCAGAAGCTTTTCTGTAGCCTTGAACATTCTTTACTTTTCCTCTTTCTCTTCCAAATATTTTCCTTCCCCTTATGCTCTCTGAAACAAGCTGCACCATAATAACTATCCGTTCCAGCTCTGGAAATGGTTGCACTTCAGTGCACAACTGAGGAGCAACTTGCATTGCTCAGAAAATGGAATAGAAAGACAAAAAGAGGAAGGAAGGGAGGAAGGGAGGAAGGGAGGAAGGAAGGAACTCAGTGACTCAGTAGAAGTCCCTTTCCTTCCTCAGTCTGACCATTTTCAGTTAAACTCCTTGAGAAGTGGAAGAGGGGAGAAAAGGAAGGAAATGGACCTTTTTCTGCCATCAAAAAGAATGAAGCTCATCTTGTACCTGGACTTCATTCTCAGAGGTAAAATATATCTCCAGTCAACGGCAGCTATCTGGCAAAAAAAAAACCCAAACAGGTCCTATCAATTTCTTTACTAATGCAAAAGATTCCCTGGGTAAATTAATCTCAAAGCTGGAATCGTTTTCTGTCAGCAAATTTTGCTTCAATAAATCAAGAAATCATCAAACTCAGAAAGGTTTTTGCAAAGATGACCCAGCATATTAAGTTTTTGCAGTGTTTGGTGGGAGGATGCACTTGTGAAGATGCAATAACGAGGTGAATTAGCTACCAGCTGAAGTGAATTATAGAGAGACCTTGATAGAAATTCAAGAATAAAAAACAAGGTGAAAAATAGAAACTGAGAATTAACACTTTGCTTTATTAGGCAATGAAAATTAAGATGTCCTTGCATCATTCCTAAGTGTCTTAATCCTTTATTACTAATAAATGATCTTTTATAAAGGATTTTGAAGTGGACAAAGATAACAGTTTAATCATTTTGATGAAAAGCCAAGATTTTTCATTTTCAAAGCGCTAAAATATCAGCATACACCACTAATAATGAACCTTGTTAATCATTAGCATCCCTCAGATAAAATGGGAATAACGCTTTTCCTAAGAGCTTGCAAAAGAATTGAAAAAAAAAGCGGGTGTTTTTTTTTTTAGGTTAGACCTTTTATAACTAACTTTATTCATATTTTAATGAGTAATGTATGAATAAGTAGATTTTTAAGTTAACAAATGAATATTTAAAGAAAGAGAACAGAATAAATTTGTCAATCAAAAGCCCTCCAAACCCAAGTACATGCTCCAGGCGTGATCTTTAAAACATTTATGCACATGACTAACTCGTGACACATGAGTCATCCCAGTACAGTCAAGGGTACTAAATTAACCTTTTGTAAGGAACACATGTTAGGATGACAGTTTCTATTCCACCCAAGACAGTGGAAAAGACAAACATCTGCAAGGCAGGAGCCTGATATCAGGCCATCATTAGGCTTTTTCTCCAGAAAAAGGTGGAGGGTCTGGGGATCAGGTCTGTTGGGAAAGGCCCTGGGATGGTGGCAGGCAGCAAGCCAAACATGAGCCCATGGTGTGCCCTGGCAGCAAAGGTGGCTGACAGCACCTGTGTTTATGAACAGAGGCATGGCACACAGACTAAGGGAAAGGATATGGCACTCACCAAGCCATATCTAGATACTGCATTGAGTTTTGGGCCTTGCCGTGCAGGAAATACATGGACAAACTGGAGGGAGCTTTCAGAAGCCCCCAAGGCAGTGTGGGCTTGGAATTCTTGGAGACTGAGAAGAGGTAAGGGCAGCTGGGTTGGTTCATCCTGGAGAAGAGGTGGTTTCAGGGGTACCTAGCAGTCCCCCCTGTGCCTGCAAGGGGTCATTGAGGAGATGGAGTACTCACAGTGGTGCAAGGTGGGAGAATGAGATACAAATGTGCACAAGTGAAATGAGAAAGTTTCAGACTGGGTGTAAGGAAAAGCTTTTCCCCCATGACGACAGTCATACAGTGGAGCAGGTTGCCCAAAGAGGTTGTGCAGTCTCCCTCCCAGGGGGTTTTCAAGATCCAGCTGGACAAATCCCTGAGCAGCCTGGTCTGATCCCATAGCATACCCTGCTTTGAGCAGGAGGTTGGACCAGGTCACCTCCCCTAGCTCATTTTCAACCTACAATCCCACAAATTACCTACTGCTACTGAAATCATGTGATGTAGAATTCCCTCATTTTTTATGCTTGGCTGTTACTAGTGAATAAATGGTTCCTTTTTTCCTATCTTTCACCATAAATTGTTATGTTCTATCCTCCTAATGAAGTTCCCCAAATGTACTGACTACCAGACAGCCTTGCCTTGATCTTCCATAACAATAAGCACTTACCATGAGTTACTGCTATTACTTTTTAAGTCAAGGATGCTGCTATCCTGGCATATCGCATCAACTGCGGAACAACATAAACTAAATCAACATATTATTCAGTCTAAGAATCGATTACGCTTCATCAGCCATCTCACTTTTGTAATTTTCCCAGTAAAATACCGTGATGAAAGGATTATACACATCACCATGTGAAGCTCTATGTGTGTGACCTCTAATATAATACTTCTGTATTGATGACTAATTTGGCCAGAAAATGCACCAGCACATTTGTAGAGAGTGAAGGAGATCGGGATATATGATTCAGGAATCCCTTTTCTTTGCATTTTGTATGGTCCCCCTTACACAGGCTGCCCAAACACAGGCTATTTTCAGTTATCTAAGGAATTTATGTATCAGTCTCGTTCCTGTGGGCTAAACACAGAGTTCCATTATAATTCTAAGAAAATCCCACCTTAGAGTCCCTTAGATATCCGAACTGTCTGCAGGCATGAGCATCTCTGCAAGGGTCTAACTAGAAACAAGGTTTTGAAACCTTACAGCCAGCCTGGTTGGGGCACCATGTCAGGAATTGGACTCCTTTAAGCTGGGAAAGGGGTTTTATGAGAAACGGGTTTATCTTATATACAAGATAAGCAATGACTCCTCTTCCTCTGATGACTTTTTAAAAGTATAGTAGCCACTGAGGCTTTGTGTGGAGGGCCACATTTTGTGTGTGCATGTGTGGCACCATGAGAAGTCCCTCAGAGGACTTGTGCTCTGCCTAGTGCCTGGCTCCTAGTAGGGTTTAGGCAGGAAAGATGAACATATGCACTCTAGCTAGGAAAGCATATTCAAACCTGAAATGCTCAGACCTGGGGAACTTTGGCTTTTAAGTCAAAGAGGGAGAGGTCCAATGAGTTTCAGCAGCTCTGAGGTGGCCATGGAGCAAGCTATTCTTACTTATAAGGATTCTGGGGTTTTATATCCTCCTTAAATACACATGCTTTCTAGATCTGGCCCTAAGTCCATTTAAAATGTTTGTAGCAGATCTTGGGGAGAGAAGAAAAATTTTTGCAAAAATAAAACAATCGTTAAAAATAAAAAAGATAATTTTCTGAAAGAAGTTCTAGACAAAGATCTTCTTCAGCTATTTTCCTGCAAAATGGTCAAGCTCAAGATCTAGATAGTAAAAAGAGAAAGGAACTCTCTGAAGGAATTCTCAGCAGGTATCTTAATAGTTATAAATCCTCTTATTTCTCTTGCAAGATGATAACAACTGTTGCAAACTGCTTCTTCCAAATCAGAAGGGTGAGAAGAATTACAAAAGAGGACAGATTTAAACAGGTTTCACTCATCCTGGACCAAGAAAATTCCAGTGCATCTCTGTTTTGGACACCATCAGAAGTGGTGAGAGGGACTGGTAAGTAAGGAGAGAGGAACAGAGGGATATGCTAGGGCTATTTCTTCCTACAGTATTGGGTTCTTCTGTGCTTTCCAGCTTACTTTTGTGGTCAGGTTCGGAAAGAAAGAGCTCCAGAATCAGATGTTCCAACATCAGCAAGTCAGCCAAAATAGATTGCTTTCCCACTGCAAATCTTCTTATATACAGAGTAATTTACTATCTACAGAAGTTAAAGCAATCTGAAGTAGAATTTGATATGTTTTTAAAATCAAGCTGAGGGAATATCTTGCTGACCAAGTCTATGTTATAAGTTAACTGCCCATGACTATCCTTTGGAGACCATTCAAGAAACTTCTGTGTCGCCTCCCAGTACAGACCCATAGTAAATGAAGGATTATAAACCTGTCTCAGTAGATGATAAGAAATAGCCATATTTGTTGGCTGGCCAGGTATCTCTCTGGTCATTCTTGAACACTTAAAAGCAACCATAGTAATACTATGGACTTGTCTCCCTCTAATATGATCATGACTCAGTGGTTTATCTTTACCAAAGGGTACAAATACAACTGTCCTATGTTAATTATTAGCTGAACAATGTGAAGGATGGATAAAGGGTAGCTGCCTGAGCCAAACCTGAGTAAGTCAGGTGAGTGGAAGAACATATTTTTAAGAATTTCCAAGCCCAGTGTAGACGCCCCTTCCTAAGTGCACACCACACGTAGGCAGGTCAGGTTGTACTCATTCAGTGTCCTGTGTGGTCCCCCATTGCTGTATGCTCACACAGCAGCGCCCACTCAGTCACTTGCCAAGGCCTACAGCGCTCCTCTAATTCCTGCTCCATGATGATGTGACCTTACCTATCATCAGATGTTAACTGACAGATGCGCAGTGGTGCTCTGCCCTTTCCTAGCAACGCAACATGTTTAGGTCTACAACCTTATTCATTAGGAAGTTTGACGTACAACAAACATGTCTCCTCAGCCACCTTAAGTACCTCAGAACTTCTCCAAGGGCATGGAATCATATTTAAAATGACTAGCACTGCCTTTGACATAACCCTTGGCTTAGGCCTAAGTTATGTTTAAGGCTGGTTAAAGCCTAAGAATGACATCCTTAGCTATTTTTGTGCTATGGTGGAACTCCACAATAACAATGAAGGCCATACAGAAGATAATACTTTAGCAGGGCTCAAAACAGTGGAAACAAACAGTCTGGGGAGCTAGGGAATATGGCCTTTCTTACCAGCTTCTGTCTGAAAGATTGAAAATATGTTCTCCAGATTGCTTGTAGCATCTCTTTGATTATTAAGGAATAATGAGGCATGTGTTACCCCTAAACAGCACAAAAAATCCTCAGTGGGCTTTCTGCTACGGAAACTCATCCTTTTCAACATTGCCACTAGTCTACAGCCAAAAATGAGTCTAAGTCATAAGTCTCTTGCAAAGGCAAGGTCTTCTGAGCACATTAAGGAAGCATAAGGGCAAGGTTTTCTTTAAGCTCACTCAGGAGCTGGTTTTAATATCTTCATTAAGAAATACCTTTCCTCTGGAGAAATTTTAATATTGTAAGTTAGTGCAACCCAAAGCTAAATGTTTGCCCTGGCATCAGATGCAGAGCTAAGAATGATGAACAATATAAATACACATTAAGGTTTTTTGCTTTACCCTCCTGGATATGTTCCTTAGGTGCTTCATGCTGTGGCATCTTTAATCTATTAAAGATATGTCCTAACACTTGCAAATGAACAAATATAGCTGAAATATGACTTCTTGAATAACTTTGGAAGCTGTAGAATATAGTACCTGACTGAAGATGCACAAAAGCTTTAAAATTTCATGTGTTGTACTTCCTTTTCTGTCTCTATTCTTTAGCCAAAAAGCTTGATAGAGTTAATCCACATGGCACTTCTGATGTTCATAAGCATCTTCTTTCAATACTGTTACCTCATTGTCTTCTTTCTTGTGTCATTTTTTTCCAGAAGTGAACCAACCCCTATTCTAGTTTTTGATTTTGGTTTTATTTTCTCTTTCATGTTATATATGTAAAGGAAGGAATATTTTTCCCCTGCAATATAAAATAATTAAAGTCACACTGATAACTGAGAATCCATAAACTGACACTAACCAATAAGTCCACCTTCACCCCAGGATAATGCTGTTTAGCAATGAAGTGTAATGTTGTTTGTGAGCTGATTTGTGGCTTCTACATTTCAGTTTAGCCTCACCAGAAATTCATCTCAAACAGACAAGGAAACAGATTCTTCCTGTCTAGTTCTATCACATCTTCAGCAACATCTGGTCTCCAGGATTATCTGTTGGGGCCATACTTTGCACAGGGCTGCCTGAAATGGAGCCTGGGTGGAGACACTGTGGAACAAAGCCCTTGGAATGGTCATTCTTTAAGAATTTCTCATGTATGTAAACCTGCCCTGTTCTTTTTCTCCTCCCCAACTTCACAGCAAGTATACTTTTTAATGAAAATATAAAGAAAAGCAACAGGCTGAAGTTCCAGAAGACAAACCTATAGAAAACTGTCACAACACTCTCCAAACTATCAAGCTGCAACAAGGTCTTTTACTATCTCATACCAGCATACTCTTGTATGCTAGTCCCTCTACTGCCTTCTCCTCACCTCATCTAGAGCACACTCTCTCTTCTCTCTGCTTCCTCCTCCTCTCTCTTCATTGGCTCTCAGCCCCTTAACAGAACCAGCCACAGCTGCACCTTTTCTACATCAGCCAGCCCACCGTCCCTGAAGCCAGCTCACAGCTGTATATTATCAATGCTAATTAACCCAGCTTCATTCCACTACACTTCCCTCTTTTTTTTTTGGTTGTTTTTTTGGTTTTTGTTTTTTGTTTTGTTTTTAACAATCATTACAACCTTTTTACAAATAATTTTTTCATACAGTCCCCTATAACTCCTCTACAGAAAACCATTGACTCTGAGAGCCCGAAAGAGCAATCCATAATACACAAAGAATTAAAAGATCGTAATGTCACAAACTTGGCATAGCTAAGAGCAGCCTCCAGCCTTGATCAGAACATGCAGGCTTCTTGGTTCCCAGTAACTGCAGGGAACAAGTGCAGCAGTTGGAATTTATTGAAGCATGGAGGGAGGCTGACTGCATCTGAGTTCTCTGGTTGTGTGTCCCTGCAAAGGCCAGACCATCATGGGAGGCTTCCCATCCACGTTGATGTCAGATGATCCTTCTCTTGGTGGCTGATCCTATTCTAGAGCTACATTTTAGTGGTAAAAAAGCACAAAGCCACCACTTTATCCTTCAGAATCAGGCAGAAGCACGAAAAAGGGAGAAAAGTCTCCACCACTCATTGTCCTTGTAGCATACATTTTGGAGACTGAAGAAAGAGGTTGGTCTAGATAAGAAATAAAGATGCCACAACTAAATAATGTTTTTAAGCTGAAAATCTCTTCCTCCCCAGATAGTTATAATACTCTTACCAGAAAGCAGAATAAAATTATATCAAGGTCAACTTCACAGAGTGGGTTTAAATGGTAATTCCTACTTCTCACTCAAGTTTTTTGAAGTTTGAATGTGTCATTTATGCTTGTGTCATAATGAGCAATATAGAAGGATTGAAATGATTGAAAATTACTAAATTATCACTGTAATTTAGTACTCAGTTAATGAAGGCTTGAACTGTTGTCTATATTGCCATGGTGTAGTTAGCAGGTATCCATACCGAATACAGTTTACATTTGCAAGAAACAGAGTTAGTAGTAAAGGTTAATCCATTGCAGTATAAACATTTGATCTTGCAATGATCCCATTAACCTTTTTCATATGCAAAGATTAGGAATAAGCAGCTAGAAAAATACTAACCTTATTTAAAATAGCAGAGCTGCAAGTACCCAACATTTTTTTTAGTCTTCCATGTAGGGGCAGAGGTTTAAAGGCTTCCTCCACTTCCTCTGCAAAGTGATCAAGCCCAAAGTCTCACAGGTCTATTAATGTATTAAAACAATGTTACAATCAGCAGTTCTATGAAGTAAACTTAATAAAATAAAATAATAATAAAAAAGGAAAGCTTTCATCTCTGTTGACTTGGTTTGAATCCTATCCTAACTGCAAGAGTGAAGAGGTTGGAGGTTCCTCTCAGTGGGCTCTACCCTTTCACCAAGAACTTCTGTGGGACTCATCTCACAGTCAATAACTGAACCTCCAAGCAGTGCAGTCATGAGAAAGATCCACCCTTTGCTGTTCCTAAGCCTGTTCCTGTCATGCCAGGTTTTACTATGTTAATAGCTGGAAGTTTCTAATACTCATGTCTTCTTGTTACCGAGACCTATCTGCTTTCCAGTGGATGGACCCTGGATAGTTGCATTGTTGCAAGCTTTTTAACTCTGCAAGATCTCAGTGAAAAATAAATGCAGTCAACGGGTGCAGCTGCAAAACCCAACTTCAGGGCTGAGTGCAGCAGCTTAGATGTCAGCACGTGCAATTGCAGACTTACTGTCTCCCGACAGAGGGGAGGCCATTAAACACAAGACCATAGAATAATTTAGGTTAGAAGGGGCTTCTAGAGGTCATCTGATCCAACCCCTGCTTGAATCAGGGAGAAGTTCAAAGTCAGAGCAGGTTGCCCAGTACCTGATGCTTCTGTGATAGCTTTCCATGGCAGGGAATAGTACATAGGGGTGAGCAGTGTGACAGCAGAGTTGTGACACTGAGAAATATAGTGGATGATGGCTATGAAGGATAGTCCTACATTTCTATACCCTACATGGTCTGGCAGTCTGTCTCCATCTTCAAACCCTAGAAAGAAGCTAGCACTAACCTCTTTGTGTTTTCTTAAATACAAACAAACCTTTTTGGCATGTTGCCCTAGGAGGTCATCTTCTTTATTTCAGGAGCAGAGCATCCCAGGTAAAACCAGTGACAACAGCTGCTAAAGGATGAATTTAAAAATTACTAATAATTTCAACCCTGTTAATGGATTAACCTGTAAACCAATACCACGAGTTTTTTTCTGAATAATGGATCTAATATTTTAGCCAGGAAAGAAAAAAATATTAGAAAATATGTACCTGTGTTTTACAGATTACCTGAATCAACTTTTATAGTATGAAAATAGAGGCTGTTTGCAAAAGAGGCCTTATGACTTCGATGAGTTTGTGCAGCACCTAGCACAACAGAGCTACTCCCAAAATCAAAAGCTAGAAATAAAGAAACTGGAGGTTTTGCAGATCTTTTGCCCCATGTATTCTCTCACCTTTGTGTTTCAGTAAAAAATAGCTACCGTAGGCTGCTTTGGAACCATTTAACTGCCTTTGAAGCCAGCTCAGACCCTTAGGGAGATGATGCGTTGAGTTGCCAGGGCACTGCTGAGTCCCTGAGCACTTCCAGAAAGCAGCTGCAATAAATGAGACCAGCCCTGTGGCTCCTGCTGTTCAGGTCCTGCTTGGTGCAATGCCCCCAGAGGTGTACAAATCCAGTGCTGGAGAAACCGACTCCAGGAACGCCAATGCCACTGGCTGAAGGCAGTTGCTGTGGTGGGAGGGCACTCATGGCTGGTGGCAGAGAGGTGGTGGAGACCACTGCTGCAGTGGTCCAGCACCACCACCTTGTAGCCCCCTGGGCAGCTGTGTCTGGCAGGCCTTGCTGCCACAGAGGGACTTGTCAGTGCTGCCCATCTTGCTGCGTGAAAGGAGATGTCCCTCTGTATGGGCAGTCCATTTTGGTCATGCTCTGCCACCATTTATAATGTTAGCTGGAACGTGTTTAAGATGCCATGGTTGCTCAAAGATGGAAATCGGCAATTAAGTTTGTTTAATAACAATTATTACCATAGATCATGGTGACAGTGTGGATAGAAGTCCTTACCATTGCTATGGCTTCTACCAAATGGTTCATGTTTATTTCTCTGTTATGGCAGCAGCAATGGCAAAAAAAGGGAATGTCTGTACATTTTAATGGGCTTGGCATAGATAGCAAGATATTTGCACTTGCATCTAGCTAATATGCACTTGCTAGACTGCACACTTTATAATCTGCAACAGAAGCTGGCAGGCTCTCCCCACCTCTCAGCTAAGATTTAATGGAAGGTACTGCAGTCTTCTATTAATAGCATCATTTCTCCTAGCTACAGCGCATGGGCTAGCTAGCATACCATGAAGAATTGTCTTAGTACAACAGATAGAAAGATAGCATTGTCATAAATAGCAAATCAGGGATGACAACATAAATAAGCTGATCACACCTTTTGACTGATTGCACATTTCCATTTGCTTATCTACTTGTTAATTTGCAAATGTAATTATTTTCAAAAGAGTTTGTAATCATTACTGCAAATTAGTGAGCTACTGATGCACTACACATTGTTAGACCAATCTGACTAGTAGGAGCAGAATTAAATAAAAGAGAATAGTAGATTAAAATGGAAGAAATAGAAGTTCTTATAACAAATCTAAGATTACTGAACATTTTCTGATCACTTAAAACCAACAATTAACAGGAACAGCCTACACTGTAAGATGTCTTCTGTAGGAACTGATGACCATTTGATAAATATTTGTCACCCAACCTTGCCTTTGCCCCCACAAAAAGCAGGGAATAAAATATACTATGATGAATGTTAACGCTGACATAATCTGTAGCACGTCTTAAGTTAGTGACCACCTCTGGGATCCTGTTTTCCTTGGTTATCTATCCTGTGGTCATCTGTTGGTGCCATCATGCCAGGTTTTTAAGGAAACACTGGTCATATCAAACCTTTGTCAAGAGCAAGTGGCTCTTGGTAATACATCATCTAGGCTGTAAATGGTCTGATAGTATTTTGCAACAGAAATAATGTCACAAGGGAAGGGCTGGCTCCGTAACATGAGTTAAGCCCCAAGCCCCCTTGGCCAAACCAGGAGACAAGCACTCCACTATGTTTAAGTGGAGGTGAGGAAGGCAGGCAGCTGCCATCCCATGCATGTTGCCTTGTGGCTCACCACAGTGCCCATGACACCCCATAATCCTGGTGCGCTGGTTTGGGTGTGCCAGGTCCCAAGTCAGGATCATCACAGACCAAAGGTAAACCAGCCAGCCACCCCGAATCGCCCACGTAAACCATGCTGCTGTGCACACTTCATGGTGCCATCGCGGCCGGTCCCCTGTGACAGGAACTTTTTTCAAAGGGTCTTATAAAATGCCCCAAGAAAAATCAGTACATTTTCTCTTCTCTTCTCATGTTAAACTGAGTTTTCAGGCAAGCATAGGTCAAAGAAAGGAGAACAAGTTTATACACCAAATTCAGCAGGTGATTCATAAAATTAATTTTGAAAGTTACAAAAATAGACTTAAAGCATCTTAAAAACAGAAGCACTGCATGTCCTTTCACTCTGTTTTATCTCTTCTGTTTGACTGGATCAATAGTGAAAGCACCTGAAGAAACACTTTCCAGGAAGGAAACTTTTAAATTAAAATGCTTGTTCTTATGGTGAGCGCTGACAGGGCTGAGGTGGGCATCGCTGAAGTTAGCAGCTACATCCTGTAGAGTGGAGAGAAACTGCTGAGGCAGACGAGAGACAGCCATGCACAGGGACAAGCTGAGCTGAACACACCTGGAGCTCCATCCACAGTCCATCCCGCATTATATTTGAAATGCATTCCCACCACAACCTACTTTGGCCGTGTCCTGACTTGGTCATAAGACAAGTTCATAAAAACAAATGTGGTCTTTGAACCAGGGGATCATGCTCTGTCCTCACAAGGGTTTTATCAGAGAAGAGTTTGGGAAAACCTGATCTACACTGCTGCATTTTCTTCCTGCCAGGCAAGGAGGAAGGAGCCCCATCAAGGCAAAATGCTGATTTACTCATCTACCACCAGGTTTCTGTTGATGAGGCTCCACTAGCAGCCCAAAGCTGCTGGAGTTGAGGGGGATCGCTTTGGAAGAAAATGCTTTGATGACTAAATATCAGTAAAAGGCTTGTCTAGAACCAAAAATCATGTCTCCATTTGGCAGAAAATTCAGTTAAACTGAATTTAATTCAATCTGCGAGAAAAGGATTGAGCATCAGGGTTTACAGGTGACTGGGTTCTCAGAGGCAGCAGACATGCTGCAGGGGAAATATTTCTTGGTGGGTTCAGTTAAGTTTGATCTGATTCATCTACTAAATTCCTTGGGATTATCTTGGATTCCCTCTTTCGGAGGAAGTGGCAGGTCAGCCTGGCTCCATGTGCAGGTCGCTTCCCAGCCCCAGAGCCCTTTCCAGCTTGGGAACTCTGATTTGCATTCCCTTTCCCGCACATTACTCTTTCACATTTCTTCTGCTTATTACACCAGATTAAAGAAACAGGCTAATGCTGCAGGCTTTCCTGATGCAGTCACTCCAGCCAAGGCACAAACAGTTCTGAGTCTGGAGCATACAAAAAGTGCCTGAAGACTTCACTTGCTTTTATGCTATTGTTGGGGGCACTCCGGTACCTAAATTTAAGCACATAATAGAAGTGACTGAGAAAGGAGACCAGTCTCACCTAGTTCATTATATAGTTGATACAGGGCTATAGGTACAAATTAGATGTCCTGACTAACCTGTATCTTCCTGCAGACCATACAAATGGAATTTGATGACCTAGTTGCTCACATCTAATGTGTTAACATTAACATTGTCCTAATCTCATGCTGAGACCCCATATCATTCCTGACAGACTTTTATATAATCTGGTGTTTAAGGCATCCTTTGATGGACAATCTGTATGTCCCTAAAAAGCATACTCTTTAGCATGACTATTACAATACTTTTTTTTTTTTTAGATCAATCTCCTCTGCTGATGTTTAACCTAATTATCGTTTGCCCAGTCTACAGGTGGTTTTGGGGGGTTTTGGTTTTTGTTTGTTTGTTTGCTTTTTGGGTTTTTTTGGGTTTTTTTTCAGTGACATTCAGATGATTGGAGGCTGTTTCAACATCCCCATTCAGGCTTCCTTTGACAAACACTCAGCTTTCTTCAGTCTTTCTTCACATACCGCATACATCATTTCTTTGACCTGATCACTCTTGTCTTCCTTTAAATTATTTTTAATTTTTACCCTCATTTTTCTTGAAAAGCCATACAGAAAGTCTTTCTGAAACAGCTCTTTTGATGGGGAAAAAAGGAAAAATCACCTCACTCGTTTTACATACAGCATCATCTGCTTATATGCCCAGATTTGCATTTTCCACAGCAGTGTGATGCTGGTGAGAAGCACACCCAGGTAGCAGCATTTCATTGAAATCTCATTTCCTTTCCTGTAGCCAGCTGTGCTTTGTCTCCTGTTTTGGCACTCAGTTGATTCTGCCTATGGAGGTGCAGAACTTTTCACTTTTCCCTTATCAAGTAGCATACCTTATCTGCTTCAGCACTGGCTCGTAACAAGTCAGTACTGCTATTAGGTAACTGTGTCTAACGAATCTCAAAAGCCTAAAAAGGCTCATACAGAGGACTTGGATTGATAACTCTTCTGGAAAAACAAGATTTTTGGGAAAAGGGGCTCTGTCAAAGTTACTTTACAACTTATTTGCTTTTTAAAGAAAAATAAGCTTTAAGTAAACTCATAAGTTGACACAGTGTGCTGCTTTCAGAGTTGGGTTTTTTTTCTTAATGTTATTATGAAGAAGGGAAAATTGCTGGTCTTTTCCCCAGCAACAGAGGTTGATTTTGCTAAAAGTGTAGATGTATTCTTCCACCAAGACATAATTTCCAGTCTAAAAAATATATGTACTGACAAGAAATTAAAAATAGAAATCACAATGCAAGGAAAAACAAGAGATTAATTATTTCTGTAATCCACATTTCTGATGAATACGATGCATACCTTTCTGAGCTACTATAGCTGTCTTTTTCCCTAGTAATCATGGCATAATGCAAACCTCTCCATCTAATAACAATTTAATAGAACAGTTCTTTCAATTAGACATATGAAAAATGCATTTCCAAATGAAGCCACCACATGGAGTGCAGATTTTAGAGCCAGAGAGCATGTGATCTTGATTCTCCTCGCCTTTGCTCATTCAGTTTGCATAAATTCAATTGAAATGCCACTTAATCCTGGCCACTCCGCTGATCCTCCCTGCAAGGACTTTCAGCAGAATTGCCACACACAGCAGAAGAGGAGGAAGGAGCATGAAGTAACATGGGCTTCCCAACAAGGGTAGATTTGCAGTGCTGTGCTGTGTATGAATCTCTGGGTCTTGTTCCTGCTTTGGGCAGCCTTTCCTATCAAAAACAGGAACTTTCTGCAGCCTCACCTCAACAGACGGATGAGGTGCAGCAAGCTGGTTTTGTCCACATTGTAGCTGAGCAGTGAAACCGCCAAGGATGCATAACACAAGGAGGTGGGACAAATATTTTCCCCATTCAGTCCTTCTCCCAACAAACATTTAAAAAGAATACCACTAAACATGGAAATTTACCTGCTTTCTTGATGGAGATCTGCCAGCAGATATGTGCTTTGAAACGGGCTTTCCTGGCTTCAGGAAATAACCTGGTAACAGTGCTCCACTCATTCCTAAAAGAAATAGGGTCCCGTTTCCATAAACAAGACGAGCAACTGTCTGTGGGCTTGCCTCTGATTTCCATGAAAGCAGGATCGTTCTCCGCCTAAAGTACCTCAGCTTGGAGGTTATTAGAGATATAGTACTAATGAAGATTACAATGCAGTGATTTTGCTGTTGCTGATGTTAGTAATGATTTATTTTGATTATTTTGTGAAAGTACTGAGGTACAGAAGACAACACACAGACACAAAAGCTAATCTAAGAACTCAGCGGGAGGTTAAATGACCACTGATAATTACCTGCCCTCTTTAGAAAGGCCAGAGTGTTGAGAATAAGACTTGGGGAGAAGAAGCAGGGCTTTGTTTTAATAAATTATAAGGGGATGACAAAAAACCAAGTGTAATCATTGCTGGTTTCCTACAGTGTAAGCATTCAAGGGTCTCTAGAGATCCCTGTGTCATCATGAAGGATCAGCCTTGAAGTTTAGTCTGAGTTAATCTATCTAAAGGAACTGGTGAATACTCTCTTGATCAGTAATGTTTACAGGCTTTGGAGAGGGAACAGCACAGGGGAGAGATTTAAAGCCTTAGACAAAACCTTGCAGGTATATGCTTAACTTTCAGCACCCTCTTCCCTTCAGGAAAGCAGCTGAGCATTTCCTTTTAATCTTACCGACTTTTTCTAAACCCTGTTGTCTCCCATGGAACCCACAGGTATTACCTGAGGGTTTTGCTGAAGAGGTTTTGTCCTTCCACAACACTGCTGATCCTTGAGTTTCTGCTAGTTCCACCAGCTCCTGTTGCCATTCCCTTTTCAATATTTCTATTTATAGTTTTTTAGGTAAGAGGACACCGCTAAATCATATACTGAATGCTTTCTTTTCAGATTATTTTTCTTTGAAATCTTACATGCACTCTGTATAATTTTTCTAATACATACAGCAAACTATCCTTTCCACCACAGATTTATTTTATATGATGTCATTAATGTGTCTCTAATATATGCCTCCTCAGCTGCATTATTCCACCTTCGTCTGAAGAGCAGCTCAGGGCTGACCTCACTTAGCTGAAGGAAACCTAGACTCCTTCCAGTGAGCAGGGCATAACTGAGGCTCCTAAAACACCCAAAGGCATTTCAAGATGGCTGAAGTCCAAGACAGTCCAGCAAGGACTCTGCTGACACATTCCTTGCCAGGCAGAAAGGCACAGTGCTGAGTCCTGCCAGCTTTATTTGTTTGTCCCTCTGTCTCCTGTCCACCTTGCCAAGACAAGGAACTGGAGGTCCCCAGTTGGGTCACCTGCCCGGGTGCTTGCCCATGAGGACCTCCCCAGTTTCCAGCTCCCCTTCAGCCTATGTGGCAGAGCTATTGTAGATCAGCTGTATTTTGTATCTCTTTCTGTTTCACACAAAAGCAGTAGCATCATCAGCTAAAACCAAGACAAAGCAGAAGGAAAGCCCCATGTTTTGGAGCTCTGAAACTGTCCTTGAAAATACAGTTTCTCCAGCTTCACAAGTAATAAAGAGTTATGCTTTCACATCTATATCCTAAGCCAACACTACTGAAACATTCACCAAAAGCCAAGTAAGGCAGGCCTTTTCAGCCCACCAGGATATTCCCCCTGTCTACGTGCTCAAATTACAGATGCATACTATAGCACGCACAGGGTATGTTCATGGAGTATCATTCAATTTAAAGAGAATGATGATGAGGGAGAAGCTGGCAAGAGAAAAGGATGAGGGCAGTACATTAATGAACTCTCCTAAATCAGAGTGTGTAACCATCTAGCCTCTTCAAGAAGACAGCAATCGGCAGCCAGAAAAATAACTCATTGCAAGAGATGTCTCTTTTTACAGCTGTGGTTATCGCTCTGGCTGCATGGGCATTGTGTGCAATGTATTTAAAGATAATATCTGACACATTTTTTCTTTTCTGATAAATAAAGTGTATTTTAGTCAATGGTATTGATTTATTCCTTTCCTTGCTTAAATAGGAAAATATCATTTAATCAAGATTTCCCTGTCAGCTCAGAGGTAATGAACTACTTTATTGACATGTTTTTCCTTGTAATAGTTATTATCAAGCCCTCCATTTCATTGTCCACAATGCACTTCCTTGTACTACTCTCTTTTTTTATTACATTTGTTTTATTTTGCAGCAGTAAGCTAGTTATAGTTTTATTAAAAAACAACAACAAAAGCCAGCACATTCCCAAATACGTACGAGTCTGTGGTGAATGTAGGAATTGGTTTTCTTCTTTCATTTAGAGCAGAAAAATTATGCTGCTACAAAAATTTCAGTAATTAATTGGTATGAGTGATTTTCGCAAACATGCTCCTGCTGTGAGACCTTTTGCCGCAGATTAACTTTTACATCCACTTCAGCCAAAAAAATAAAAACTAACAAGCAGTTCAAAAATCTCTCTCCCCACTCCACCAAGCTGTTCCTGCAATCAACCTTTTTATTTTTGTATACCCAGCCATTGTAGAAAAAGGGACCAGCTGTGCAGAGGTAAGACAAAACGTGGTAAAGCATCGGTTCTAATTTTCTGTTTGCATTCTCGGGAAAGGTTTTGGCACGTCCCTGCTGTTTCTGATGTAGATTACTGATTCATAATGGGACTTTGCAGTAAGATACTGGTTCATTTTCCATGTGGTTAAAATTGCTTCCTGATATTTCTCAAAAGAGCTCAATAGGGATTAGAACATCTCATTTCTGGAGATCTGCTGGTTAAGTGTCATTGTTCTGGAGTCAGGCACGCCTCTGCCCAAGAGCCAGATTTTGCATGTTGCATTGAAGAAGCATCCATATGTCTGACGTCCATGCACAAGTGGAGCCTCCCCCTCCCACTTGCCTACGGCTCAGTGGTGTCCTGGCTGCAGGACACTGGGCTCAGTGAACCAGAGGATAACCAGCATCACTCCTGGACCATGTGCTCCAGGGAATGCATATCTACTCCTTCTGAGTCCATGCAGAGCACACAGTGGAGATAAAACTCAGCTTTATCATAAACATTTTAATGTTCTCTGCTTATCTTAAGGTCTGATCTGCCTGAGAGAGGTCGAGGCTTTTGGGTGATATTTGGACAGGGTGTCCTTTTCTATGCCTTGGAACCGCAGACTAAAGCTCAAAAACGTGAAGCAAGCAAACCCCCAAAGTCCAGAAAGCACTTGGCTCATGAAAAAAAAAACAAAAGACCAAAACCCATTTTTAAAAATGTATTGAGTCAGTCCTATTACTTTGGAAGAGGCAGATCATGATTTTGGAATGCCTCAAGGGAACGACAGTGACCTCTTGTTAACCATGACAGGGAAGAGATTGTCTCTTGACCTTCCTCCCCCCTCTGCACCAGCCCAGCCTGGACCATTCCCCATGCTTCCAGCAGAGCCAGGATTTCACCCAGTCTCTACCAGCGTTTCCCTGCGCAGTCTTGTCTGTGCCAAGGGCACCAGTGTATATTGCGGGAAATCTTCAGTGTAGCTACTAGTGGCACAGGAACTGATTAGTGATGTGATAAAAAAATAATGAAAAATCAGTTGAAAGATTCAGATAACTCTTCAATACTCCATGTAGACTGTCAACAGGATATGTTTATGTAAATCGTTGTTGCAATACTTTCAACGTAGATTGCTGTAGGCTGGTTTTTCCCTTTCCCTTCCTTTTCTCTCCTCTTTTCTTTTCCTTCCTTTACTCTCCTTTCCTTCTCTCTTCCTTTCCTCTCTTTCACCTTATTATGGTTGTACTTTTGTTGTCTGAACCTCAAGAATGTAAAAGCAGTAGAAACAATACATGTTCAGAATTTTCCCTGAATGATGCCTTGCAGAATTACAATATTCTCCTTCCTGTATTCAGAAACAAACCATAGTCTGTCTGAACTATGTAAACAGGAGAAGACACACACCCAGCTCTGAGGTGGCTTCTGCAGCATGCATGCCAGACACCAGAAGATCTCCTGTCCTATCAGCACAGCTGTTATCCCAGCACTGCAGGCAAAACCAGGTTCAAGACAAGCAGAGGCAAATAGCTGGTCACACCAGCTGCGGTTCGGCTACAGAAATCCTTGCCACAGGATGCTGCAGATGCTAAATGCATCAGGACAAATGCACTGAGGACTACCTGGAATAAAAATGCCAGTTCTGGCTCACAATGTTCCTAATTCTTAGATTATTGGGGCCTGGGAGAGTACTGAGGAGACATTTGCTTGGTTCTTATCTTCCTAGGCATCTGCTGTGGACCACAAAAAAGGCAGGATATTGGGCTAGATGGACTATTCTTGTAGGTGTTTTTAATGTTTAAGCAGCCAAGCAAAAAGAGTTGACAGTCCTCAGAACATGCACTCTTGCATCTCCTGACAGCAGCATCATCAAGGTCGATGTTTCCCAAACGGTTCACCGCATGGCCCAGCCAGGACCCTGATCTCCTTCTGGCACTGCATGGAGAATTGCAGGATGTTTAGTTTTGATTCCGAATGTGAAAGAAAGCGAATATCAAACTCCTCCATGAAAAAGAATTACCATTCTCCATCCAGCTGCATTAACTATTCATAACTTCACTGCACACAGAATTTTGTTTCACATTCCTTTAGTGTACTGCTTCCCAAATTGTGCTAAATGTACCAAGAGCGTTACAGAAACAGCCTCAGAGCAGCATGCCTACACTGCCCAAATATTTTAATGGTTCCTCCTCTGCTTGCCAATGTCAACAGCACTGCCAGAACAAGCCCAGCTTCGTGTACCTGCCCTAGCATCTGTCATCCCATACGGCTACCTCAGTGAAACATACCTAACCATGAAAGACCCCACACCAAATAAATGGACCTCATCTGGCAGGGTAAATGAGAACGATCTGTGCTTTAAATAACATCTCAAGCATACTTGAGGTCTTGGAGGGTATCAGGATTGTCTCCTGACTCATGAAACGGGGCCAGGAAATGCCTCACACTAAGTGGGTAGGTGCTTGTTTTCCCAGGACCATCTACAAGCAGTAGGTGCAGCAATGCAGGTGGAACCCTCCAAGAAATGAAGGGGAGCTTGAGATCTAGCCGGAATTTGTTTCAATCCGGTTTGAATTTCTGTCATTCAGCTGTTCTGTGAGACGTTTTGCAGTCTGCCTTGTTTAAGGCAGATGTCTGCACCTTAAGAAAATGTTGGTAGAAAAGAACGTTGTGTTTGAGAAATGCAGATTTTCAGTAAATCTCCTGAAACCAAATTTTTCCAAGATACTGAAATCTCCTGTCTAAGGTATGTGTTGCAGAAATCCAAGCTCTGAAGGTGAAACTAAGAGTGTGCCAGAGGTCTGACCGGCAAGTGTCTTACTGTTGGCATAAAACATCCATCTGTAACTCCCAGTCCCTGAATCCCTTGCTGAGAAGAAGAAGCAAGTAAGCTAACGAATCTGTGTTATAATGTTAGAAGATGTTTATAGGAATGATTTCTAAACCACACTGACCTGATGGAAAAGCTTTTTATCAGTACCAACCTGATATCATTTGCTTGGACCTAAAAGGCTTGGCTTTGTGCAATACTCCGCTTATCTGTCTCTCTGCTTATCTGTCTCTCTGCATCCCATTCAGCATCTCGGAAGGAGGACAGCTGAGATCCAAAACAGACTCTGCTTTCAAGACCAAATTTCCTTTCCTTCTGTATGTGACACTGGCTCTGGTGTTTTATTATGGACTTCTCATTTGTCTTTGGAGGATGTATCCTCCTCCCCTTTCTTCACTTTAAAGCCTTCCCCTCTAATCCTGCTAGCAGAAGGTTATTTCCCCTCTGGATAAATTGGAGTGTATCCAGCCCATACCAGCTCCTCTTTCAGAGAAGCCTCGCATCACATGAATCTAACATTTCTTCTGCCAAAAGTTTGTTTTCAAAATCCAGATTGTTCTTTCTTCGCATTTATTATTCACAGGACTCATAAGAAAGTCTGCTGCAGCCCTCTCCTCGAGTCTTATTCTTCCCATGAGGCTGCTACTTGTGTCACCAGTAGCAGCTAATGAAAAGCAGCCTTCCCTCGGCAGGACTCAAACCGTCCATCCTGATAGCCATATCTTTTTTTTTTAATGTCTTTTTTTGTTTGTTTGTCATACAGGCAGTCTTGCCTAATTTGGAGTCGCCTTTCAGAAGCAGCCGCTGTTTTGCTGTTTTGCTGGCTTCCAGACAGTGTCTCTCAGACACTGGTACCCTTACCCACTTGCTGTCCATCATCCTCATCTCCAGTGTTTCTTCAGGGAGCAGCTAGAAACACACAGCAGCATCTGTCCTTTTCCAAAATGGTGTATCTCTCTGTACAGGCCGTGCTCGTATCTCAAGCCTTTTCATGCAAGAACCTTTCAAGTCCAATACCTCCATTTTGCTCTTCTAATGAAGATGTGAATATTTATACCTGAGTTTTTGCAGGCAAGGAAAAGCTGTCCTTAATCACATCAGAGCCACTGTTTTGTCCATGTTGGCAGCAAAAATGCATCTCCCTTTCCATTGCTTTGGTCTTGCTCTGCAGTCAAAGGGGGTAGCATACAGCAACGTGGGCACCAGTGAGGTGTCTGAGCAAAGCTATCATACAGGGAATGGTGGCTCCATGACCTCTTTGCAAACTGCACCTCAGATTGTGATACCTGGACTTCATCTCTCTCAGAGTGCTTTAAACTGCATGCTTTCAGTGGGGTTTCAAACTCATACACTCTCATGTGCAAAGTGTCTATTCTTTCTTCACACTTACACATGGTGCCCAGCCTTTGTATTGCTCAATGGATGTGGATTATGTAGTCCGTGGCTGTGTCCTCAGAAGTAGACAGGTTTCAGCCTTCTGCAAAAAGGGCCCTAAACCTGTTAAAATTAACATTGCCCAAATAGCACTTACAAATTTAAATACCTTAGTGAATCTAGACCTTAAGTATTGCATCCTTTTTGTGACTTACAGGTGGCAGGACAGCAACTTACGTGGTCCCTTCTCCAATACATACATGTCTTACAACAACGGATTTATCACTATTGCCTTTTGTAACCTTAATATCTGCCACTGCAGTTTGCCCTGGTGCCCTGCCTTCTGCTGCTGCTGCTGTCTGGCTTCTTTGCTATCTGTCTGTAACTTAAGTCTCTTTCTTTCTTCTAAATGGGTTTTTCTGTTACCCTGTCATTAATATCCTACCGAGCTTTCCTGTTGTGCAGTGGGCAACATGACTAACTTCAGCTAATTCCCAGTGGATATTCAGGTCTATCTGTCCTAATTCTGCAAGAAAAAAACACCTGATATTCTGACACCATCTAAATATGCCAAATATAGTGAAGAATATGGATGACATTTACTCAGACCATTCAGCTCACATGCCTGAATTTTCCAGTACCTGCCTCCTACATCTGCTGAATTCCTCTTTAAGTATCATTTGTTGTCATTTTAGTTGTCCTGGCCTTTCACAGCTCAGAAGAGGAGCTGAAGGCCAGACCCAGTTAAGACTCCTGCATCCACTAAGCAAGGGCTGTTATTTCTGACTTCTCGGTACCTCATTTCTGGGCTGGCAAGCACTTCAAACCAGCAACTCAAAAAGCCCACTGTGTGTGCAGACCCAGAGTTAGAATCAGCTTTAGACCTTTCCACAGCTGGGCAGCTGCTAAGGGAGGGGAGACTGACCTAGAGCAAACTGACCCTAGTTTAAGTACCTCAATCCTCTCTTTTCTATCTAACTCACAGTTAATAAGAAATTCTGAAGAGTAGCAAAAACAAACAGAGCACTGAAATGGTGCCTCCTCTTAATTTTTCTTTTTTTCTTTTTCCAAAACTCATATTGGGTTTAGGGGATTGAGTCCCTCCTTGTTCCTGTTCCAGCTCCATGAATGAAGAAGTTTGTATTCCTTCAGGTGCAATAGGAAAGAAATGCTAATATTTTCAGCATTCTCTGTCTTTCAAGTCATAGAACATGTAATTCTACCCTCCCGTGATATTGTATTTGGCAAGGTCTAAAGCACTATCACAGCCCATAAACTACAAAGGAAAAGGAATCTGCTATTAGGCATTTCTGAAGGCAGAACCCAACCATACATTTTGGAAATGCCTGAATTTCACAGCTCTGCCTTTTGAATATTCAGCATAAAATGAGGTCCATCTTAGAAAAAATCTCTGCTCTATTGCACTTCTAATCATTTGGCGAGCTGGAACTAAAAGTGAAGTTTGCTGCTTTTCCACAACAGCATATTGCACAATCCTCTCATCTCAGTTTAACCCTCCTGCAACCCAGTGCTGTTTCAATATCTATCACATTCTGGTAATGATATTTTTACTTCAAAATGGGCAAGAATGTTTTCCAGCAACGATTAATGAAGTTGCAAGCAACGAAACATTCCTTTTTGAGTAGTAAATGTTTTCTTCTTCAGCTATTTAGGGAACACAGTGGAGGATCCAAACTGAAAAACAGATCAAGCGTTATGCACATTTTTGGTAAACAAAGCATACTTTGTTGACTTGGATTAGAAATGTAGATCAGATTCACTAGCAAGGTTTGTTTCCAGTGTGACACCTTTCCACAACACATGTCATTACAGGGAGGGTGGTGACCCAAGCACTAGACTCTCCATTCACGTAGGTTTGTATTCTGTGTATGGATGCAGAGGGACCGAGGCTGTCTGTGTGGTCTGCAAACTGTCTGAGCCTGAGCCAGCTCTGCTCAGAAGATGGAAAGCCAGGTTAAAGTGGAGCTATGTCCAAGCTAGTAAGACCTGACGGGAGCTGTATTCTGCCACTGCCACCACCTTCTGGACCTGAGTTCTCTTGTGTCTGCCTAGCTTGATGCATGAGCAGAAGTGTCCAAGTCTTGGATGTCTCTATCCCTCCAGAAAAAAAATAATCCATTATGGGCCAAAAGAATCTGCTGCTGAGTTCAAGCGATGATTGGTGCTGTGTGTAGAGGGAAAATCCTCATCACTGATGAACAAATAAGGAAACACAAATGGCTTGGGTTTGTACCCAGACTGCGCAGTGGAAACACATCTCTTAACTCCCAGTGCAACCTTTGCAGGTGTGCACTGCCCTGGAAAATGACTTGGAAGTTTTCAGCCCAGCAAGAGAAGGCCAGGTATTCCTGGCAGGATAAGGAGGGAATAGGTCACCATGCTCTGGCTATGTTGAGCCACTGCTTGCAGGCTTCCCGTTAACAATACGAATGCACGGACAGGGTGCTGGCAGGTAATGCCATGCTTTCCCTGAGCAGCAGCACCCAGCAGGAGGGCAGCAGGAGCCACAGCTATTTCCCCAGGGAAACAGCCTTGCCAGCTCAGAGCTTGCTGCAGTGCTCCCCCTCCAGCTCTGCAAAGCTGGTGATGGTCTCCAGGATAGTCTCCGATTAATCCATCCAGGCTTCAAACAATAAAGGCTGGAGAGCTCGATGTGTTGGGGAATATGAGGCTGGAGGAATCCCTGCCTGCCAGTAAGGGCAGACAGCTGCCCAGGGAGGAACGGCAGTTTCTGCAGGAACTGCTGGGTAGTAACTAAGAAGTGTTTGAATCCCTGGTGTAATTGCACCACATCCAGCAGAGTAAAATCCAGGTTATTCCCTCTTGCCTAGCTCATTTAGGCTGTAAAAACCTGTGGAAGAGATTGCTGCCAGGTGACTGCACACAGCATGCTGTTCTACAGCTGCTGTCACACTCACGATCAGAAATGGCAGGCAGCTGGAGGTGTGGGCTGCCCGCAGCTCTGCCGGGCTCAGAACCAGAGTTGCACTCCCACCAGGCAGTCAAGCAAACAGCCATCGCTGGATGAGGGCAAGGCTTCTGTGTCACGGGCAAGCTTCACCACTCTTCATCATTTGTACTCTTGTTGGCCCGCTTTCACCTGGCAAGAAGGAGGCAGTGGCATGCACACAAGGGCACCAGCTCCTTACTTACAGAGCAGTTAGTCCAACCCTTACTGAAAAGCATTTGGCTGCATTACACATTGACCAGTGCAGTGGCTGAACACTGCTGGAAAAGACCAAGCACCAAGTGTCACCCCTGCTCTCTCAGGTACCTGTCATGCAGCTTCTCCCACAACCCGTCTTAGGAGTGATTAGGGGGTTTGTTCCTCTCGCTTCCTTTTTGTATGGCGAAGGCACACAGGCTGCTCTGCTCTTTGAAGCCTCTACTTGCCAGCATGGCAGCATTTCCAGCACCAACGTGGCATGCCTCTTTCTCTTGGAGTTCCTCTTACTTCAACCTTGGTGGCCACGGCTGCATCCTGTACCCCATGATGTCACACCAGAGCCCTTTACAATACATTAATACTTCCTCTGCTCTTCAGCCAAACTGGGAAGCCAATATTGTGTTCAAAGTATTTTTCTGCTTTTGTTACAAATCCTTCATTTAGTTTTCATGCAAGAAGGTCATCAGGGACAGAGCTTGCTCTGAGATAGTTTCATTACTTACATTAATAATTCTGATTTGCCTGACTGTACAAAGTCACAGGCTTGGATGGTAGTGCATCCTCAGAGCATACGACTCCCAGCATACTAGAGAAGGATGATTTTGTGGCTTAGGTATTGATCTGAACAAAAGGACTGCAGTCGCACATAGCTGAGCTGAGAAATCCTGGGAGTGCCTGAAGCCATAGGGCACTCCCAAGACAGCAGCTAATGTTCTGTTGTCTCTCCCGGCAGCAAGATACCCACTATGCAATGCACCACCTATACACCCCTTGAAGCAGGTACTGTTAAAGGTCGTCGCAGGGAAGACCCAGACTGTTGTAACCTTGATCACAAGGTGGTGTCACTGGGACAATGATGGTGTAGAGAGCTGGGTGCAGAGAGCATCAGAGCTGCCCTCACTGCAGGCAGCAGCACTATTGTGTGCCTGTGTCCCTTGTGGGACTCCTGGGTGGCCAGAGCCGGCAGGAGGGCAGGCTGGGTGATGGTGGCCACTGGGCCAGCCTTCAAGGGACAAAGATCCCACTGCCAGCTCTGCTGCAGGACTGCTGTGAAGGTGAGAAGGCTGCTAGCATCAGTGGTGAGCTCCAGCACAGATCAGGTCAAAACACACACCCACTCCCCCAGACATGGGGGAAGGTGGGCGCTGCTTTGGGTGCAAGCCAAGCTGGTGGGAGGGGGCACAGCACAGTGGTGGCCAAGTGCAAAGCATCTTTCACCTTGAGCCGCAGGTGTTTCTCTTCTTCCACAGAGGCTCATTTTATGCAGTTTTTACTAAAGTACTCAACTTCTTTAAAGTGTTTGGTTTTGTCGGGTTTGGTTTTGTGGTTTTTTTTTTTAGGGAGCTATTGGTATTATACCCGGAGGATATACTAAACTCGCCTTCATTCTGCGTGTTTGTTGGAAAGATGCAGCTGGGCAGCAGATAAAATTCCCCAGGTGGATTTCAGGCAAATGCTTTATTGAAAATAAAGAGGTAGACCTTCAGCATTAAAAAAAGGAGGGGGAAAAAAATCAGTCATGGTTCTTTTAGCAGGATTCCTATAAGACAGCAGAGATACTATTAGTAAAAGAAAAGTATCAGCAGAAAAATGTTCACAACCTAGTGCTGATGATTTAAGAGTAGTCAGGGATTCAGCAGACATTTTAATGTGCCAGCAGCAGAAGGCTTAAAAATAAAAAAAGTTTGTGATTTAAAGGGAAAGTTATCAATGTTACAACATCAGTTTGTGTCTCATTCACTTTCTCTCTCCTGATGGGTTTGTCTCTCACCCGTGAACTGCAGGAGGAGCGTGGGGGTTTTTAGTTTTTTTGGTTTGGTATTTTTTTTCCTTTTAGTGGAAAAGTAAGCCTAAAAGCAAGCATGTTCACAGTCATGGGGTGAATCCTTCTTCCCACTAGACACATGTTTCCTGGTGGTGGTTTTCCTGGAAAGGGCAGGTCAGACAGCCTCCATGTTGCGACAGCACAAGTGGGTGCTCCTGCTGGCCCTGGACCAGTGGGCAAAGGAAGCTGAAAAAGCCCTTGCTGATGTTTGCCAGTGAGCAGCTATAACCAAAGATGAAGATTTCTCCTGTGAAAACAACACCTCGAACTGTGCTTTGCCTGTCAGGTCCTAGCCAAACACCCTCCTAGCTCAGCCTACCTCAAGGTGACCGCTCCAAGGCCACGTTCACTGCCTGCACAGACCAGTCTCCACCAGTCCTGTCCAAAAGGCACCATGCCTGTGCCTGCAGCCACACATAGCAGCACAGCCACCCGGACTGCCATCAGGAGAGCCAGCGGATCCATGGACATGCTGCAGGTGCCATCATGGGCAGCAGCCAAAGGCAGGGTCCACTGGCATGGAGGACTGAGGTGTTTGCACACTTGCCATGCTGGTGTGGGGGCGTGAGACATGCAGGGCCTGCAGATGGTGCTATTTAATTGTTAAAATGTCTCCACCTCCCCATCACAACCGCCCGCTTTGCATCGCTTGTTTTTTGCAGGAGCAGCGTGGTCACTGCCAAGCTGCAGCCGCTCAGGGGTGCAATCCAAGCGACCCACGGGGTGGATCACTTTTTGGACAGCAGGAGTGGTAAATCACCCTTTGCTGTAACAATGCAGTTTCCTCTTCTGGCTCCCCGAATAGGAAAACAAACAGTAGTATCAACAAAAGGCCAACACCTGCTGACATGGTGGGAGCACAGCTTCCCCTGATTCAGCTGGAGGGGGTTGCACCTTTGCAGACTGTGAGAGACAGTCATATTTCAGAAGCTCTCAGATGGGGTTTTGTGTGCCATCCTGGCTGTAATATGCACACTAAATCCTTAAGTATTCCTCTTGGCAAGAAGTACCAGTAGACCATAGACAGAGTTGGCTACAAAAGCAGAAGAGATAAATTAGTTTAGGTAAAACTTCCAGAGCTATAAAAACTCAGCACAACTAGCAATGCCCATTTCTTCTGCAAATTTCCAAGAGTCTGCCTGACTCCTCATCACCCAAAAGTAACTTTAAAACCTGTTCTAGTTCGATCCCTTCTGTGGGAACATTCCACCAGCCTGAAAATGATCTCTTGAAGAACTCTAACTTGGCTCTTTGTTCTGTCCTTGGGACACAGCCAAGCCGTGCAGCCAATATAAAACACACTTCGCTTACCGAAGGTGCAAAGGGCAGGACATGCAAAGGATTCTCACAAATTTCAGAGCGTGAATTTCCACTTTCTTTCACTGGGGCTCTGTACCTTTAAGCCACACCACCTCCGCTGCAGTGCTTTTCTGCAGTCTTTAGGGAGAGGGGAAAAGGAGGAGAGAGCAGGCAGGATAGGTGGGGAAGGAAAAGGAAAGCAAAAACCCCTGCAACCTTTGGTATCAAAAGCCTGCCAAGCTGAGGTGGGGAGAAAAGAAAGAAGTGGAATGAGGAAGAGGACAGAGAAGTCTTGCAGGCTGAGATAAGGAGACCAGGAGGTGAGCTCTGATGAAGCTGTGTCAGAATTTCAGGGGCTTTCTGGCATTTGTAAACTTATTTGCAGATATGGTTTCATTCTTGCTTTTCAGGATTGTGGAAGAAATAATTTGTTAAGCAGAAAGACATATTTGATATCTATGACAAGGCTTCTCAAATCCAGGTGAGCTCAGGATCTCTCAGACTAGCACCACAGTTGCCCTGCTTTGGAGGTCTTGACATTTCCTACAATGTCCCTGTATCTGCTGCTGCTCAGCAGACCATTCCTCCTCACTGGTCGCAGGTGTAATCCCTCCCCACCCTGGAGGAACGGGGCTTTTTCTGGCAGCAAAATTAATTCAGGGTTCTCTGATCCCCTGTACTGGAGGTGCTGCACCTCTGTCACTTTAACCATCCTCTCTTTAACACTTTGAACCTTCCCCTCTATATGCACCCCAAGTGGTCATGATCCAACACCTGAGAAACAACCGAGTACCACAACCATAGCATTAATGCTATTAATGCAGACATATATATATATATTTTAAAAACCTCACTGAGATTAACACATGACTATTCTTTGAAGCAGACAACAATCCAGATTAGATATGGACTGAGACATTGCGCCAAGATACCTTATGGTATGGTGATAAGTTTGTAATCAATAAATTAGCGTGTCTTTAAAACTTGCCACCTGTCGTGTGACCAAAATCATTAGCTTATTGTAAGTCAACTGTAAAGTAAAAATAGTTTAATTTAAGCTATGAACTTTGTCTCCAAACATACTCCTCTTGATCTTGGTCCCACAGATCGTTCTGTGGTCCAGCATTAGCAGAGACACAGAAACCCATTGCTGAGTTAATTTATTGTTGAGGTGAACAGTTTTTCATTTGTTCAGCCATTAAGATCCTCAGAAGATCCTAACTCCTCACTTAAAACTATCAGGAGATGATGTGAAATAGGCATTGACTTAACCAGTTATGTGATAGTGTTGAAGCTGACACACAAGCACCTTCCGCGTGATGACGAATGATGAAAATGTAGCTGGGATCTTGAAACTGCCAGAGAAAAAAATAGTAGTACTTCAGGCTGGGAATTCAATTTTTCTGCAACTGAGGGAGAGCCCAACATATTTGCATTATCACTAAAAAGGCCTCTCTACAAATGTAGGAGGGTTTTCAATTCACATACTTTTCTCCCAGTGACAGAGAAAGTCTCCAGAGGGCTGAGATCCAGAGCTGGCTGAATTCTGTTTATCTCCATCACCCTTACTTACTGTCCTCTGTGAAAGGTTTTATTTTCTCCTTCCCACTGCCAGACTGACCAAAAAGACTTTCTTGAGGTTTTTATTGAGTAAGTGTACAGCACTCCATTTTAAAACAACACAGATGTGTGAAATCAGTGTAGCCAAAGGAAGGTTTACCAGTAAGGTATCTGAAACAGCACAAAAATTAATGACACAGGGCAAAACATTCCCCAACTGAATTTTTAGGATTTTTAGGAGTTCCCAGAAAGATCTTTTTTTGGCACAATGCTATTCATTTGCCTTTTTTATTAGCACTATTTTCTGGAAGAAATTCTAAAATAATTTCTAGTAAAAATGGTGAAGTGATACACTGTGATGAAATCAGAATGCTTATCTGGGAAAGCTCACCTAAACTTTTAACAGGTGCTCTGACAAATATCATACACAGTCAAATTCAAAAATATGCCTTTAGAAATACAAATTTTATCCCTGTTACCCTCCTATTGTAAAAAAAAAAAAAAAAAAAAAAAGAAGAAGAAGAAGAAGAATCCAATATCCTGGGATCCTTGACAATGGTAATATTTGGGGGAACATGGTAGATAATAACATCACTACAAGCCTCAAGGGCAGCAGAGCAGCAAGGGGTGTAGATCTGGAGGTGTGAAGCATGACAAAAAGGAAAAAGATGGTGTTCCCCTCTCAAAATACAGCATGGAAAAGCCACCCCAGACTACCAACCACCTACGTCTCTGCCAGTAAATTACAAGTGCCCTGTGCTACCCACTAGCACTGAGGCTGGTTGGTATGAAATGGTCCGTACCCATGCCCGTAAACTATCTTAATTTCTAAACCACAATGGCTGCAGATGAGCTGCCCGTTGGGAATGGCTACTGGCTTGTGCTAACCCCAAACAGTGCTCAGACATTGTCTGGCCTGAGCCGATCTGTCCCATTGATCCAGGCCAAAACCACACCAGAGCCTGTGCTAACAATTTAACACCAGGGGCAATCAAGTTCAAGTGCCCAGAAATGTTTCCCGATTAATTTGCTATTCTAGATGTAGCCAGTGTGTCTAGGCTTGATAGATGCATTGGGAGGATGATGTTGAAAAATGGGAAAAGGCTCAGAAGAGGGCCACAAAAGCAATTTGTTGTCTGTAAAAGTTAGTGCAATGCTTAAAGAGCCCTATTTATTAACTTTATTTAAGGGACCAAAAGGCGTTGATCATGATCTCCAAGAACCCATATAGAAAAAAGATTTCCTGTAGACAGCTACCCTATACTCCAGGAGTTAAAAAACGTGCTGATATCCAGAAGCCAGATACAGCTTTACAGCTCTCAAGCTGTAAATAAGGCACGTTTTTAAGCATTAGGAGAATTAACTATGGAACAAATTAACAAGTGCTGTGATAGATTCTTCATCATATGTGATCCTTAATTTAATTTGTTTCTAAGAAATATCTTGAGAATACAACAGATGCTTGGGGGCTCATAAGGAAAAAGTATCTGAGTTTCTTTGACTTGTTATAAAAAAAAAGTCTAGATTATTGTACTGGTACCTTCTGATCTGGAATCTAGGATTTGATGAAAAACACACTGTCAATACCTCTAAAGTATAAGTGGGAAGACCTCCTGCTAAATCTGTTAAAAAAAAATAAATACATGTGTAGTTGTAATCCAAGCTATGTAATTAAACAGGAGCAATTTAGGCAAAAATTACTGTGGCTTATCAGTGCCAGCCACTATCTGGAATAAAACTGCTGTGAAAAATAGAAGTCATTCTTGATATAACTGTGCAGAAACTGCCTGGTTGTATCAATATGAGCGTGTTGCATCTGCCCTTTCTAACTGTCTGAAAAAAGCAAGATCCACTCTACCGGCACCTACGTTTCACTGAGAGCACTGGAATTTCTGTGCCAAAGAACTCTGCAGATCTTTTGCCCAAGACTTGATCGCACATCCCAACCCAACCCAAACATAGCATAAGCTAATTGGCGTGCTCTACCTTACACTCAGATATAGAAATATAACCATGATCCATATGATTGCTGTATAAACACAACAATAGCTGAATTTGGAATAAGTTTTCTGCTTGAATAAGAAACTGATGACACAGACAGATGGGTTTCCTTACAACATCAACTTATTCATGAGGCAAAGGTACAGAGGACAATTGACTGGAGGGAATCAGAGGAGCAGAGCTCCTATCCAGTGCTTTACATGCCCCAAAATGAAGGGAAACAACTGGAGAGCCTTTGGGCCCAATGACCACCTCCCATTTTTTTGAATAGTTGTGGGAATAAAGCTACAGGTACCCAGTGTTGTCCTTTCCCAGATCTTCACGCCTGACTCACAAGACAATCCATGGTGATGGCAAAGGGAAAAGCCCACACCCTCACCTCTCCCATGTCTCATGTCAGGCAGTGAGATGTGGGTATATGCTGCACTGCCCAGGTAACTTCTGCTCCCCTTCAGGGACATCACCAAGCAGAAGTATCTGTCAGAGGCACAACAGGGTCCCATCCAGACTCTTTGCAAAGCATAATTTTTCTTACTAGTTCCCCACACAGTGTCTTGAGCCTTGGCTTTGTGGGGCGGGAGATCTCCAGGCTCTCTTGGGTCACTGAGCTGCCAGCACAATTTGCAAACAGTGGAGTTGCAAGGAAGAGGCATTTGCAGCCAATTTTGCCATGCTGGGACATTGGCTGAGTGCTCCAGGGACCTATCATTTTAAAGAGGTCTGTAATCTTGCTTTTCAATTCTTTAATAGCAGACACTGATGTAATGTTACAAACCAGGTTTCAATGGCCAAAGTTATCTGGAGCAGCAAAATGGAAACATGGATGAAAAACAGCTGAAAAGAGGTTAGCAAAAAGTTTGCTGAGGGATTTCCAGATGAAAACCTGGAAGAAATACAATTCATATCCAAAACCCTTAAGATCTAAGCTCAGGTATGGAGTGCAGGAGGCAGCAGCACAAGCATGGAGATCACTCTTCCACCAAGGAAAACCAAGAGAAGAAAGCCTCCGGACAAGATATGGGTGAGAGATTTACACTATACTGCAGTCAGTTGCTTAAAGGAGCACAACTTCAGCTGGGTTCCATTGCAAGAAAAGGTGACCGCATATACAGCGAGAACTGGCCGAACTCCTGCAGGGAAATCACAGTGACATTGAGGCACAGGGAGTATGTACCCAGATGCAGTCAGTCAAAGTGTCGTTCCTTCTGCCCTCACCCGTGGGGCTGATTTCCACTACACATGTTAAATACACCTGCGGTGCCTTGTCCCCCTTTCAGTTATGCAGCAATAAAGCTATCTAGTCAAAAGGTACTTTTCCTCACAGAAAAGAAATTGCCTCTGTGTGAGACTTTACTGAGAAGATAGTTAGCTCATCGCAAGACACACGTCTCTTTACACAGACTAATCATTTACCCTGCTTCCTAGATTACCTCCACACTAGGAATTAGCTGGATACGTAAAGATCCTGCCTGCAAAACTTCAAACATAAAAATGGGGTGGTGAAGAGTGGAGAAATCCCTGCAAATCTGGTGGGTTTGGAATGGTTGGATAATATTAATTTGGTTATTGGGGTTCCTCAGCTTGAAGCAACATCCCTCTGGGAGGAAAGGTACCTGTGATACCGCCTCCTGGCTCTGTGTGCTTCTTGAGCATGTACCCTTTGTCTGGCACTTCATAATGATAACACCACACCTCCCTCCCTGGAGACTGAAAGGGCTTTAATGCTGTAAATAGCATTTTAAAAATGAGATTCCTCTGAACATTTGCATCTTCTATTGGTAGAAGTTGTCAGGTTAATGATTCATTTGGAATAACAAAAAGCCACCTCAGGTGACAAATTTTCATCTTCTTATCTCTGTAGCTGTTATTGCATGGAACTAGTCCAGGATTTATCTCCACAAGTATTTATGCTTTTTGTAGTTCAGTGTAATCTACTCAGTTGGTAATTAAATATCTCAGTTTATGCACAGGGACATTGTACACTTTGTATTGTGTGACTTATACTGTATAGGTTGTCAGTTTTGTTTCTTATTCCTTTTTCTTGTTGCAGTAGGTGTCTCAGGATGTTGCATTATGAGGCAAATGTTCTCTGATATTTTCTAGATAGTTATTTAGATAAAATAAAACATATACTGAACAATAAGGAATTAACGCCTCAGCATTAACTTAGTGTGAAATGGCTGATATTTACCAAAACCAGAACCTGGTTCTAGGGACTTTATGCACTCAGATGAGGTTTCCTAATCTACTTTTGTCCATAAGCAGCCATTAAAGCACCCTAATGCAAAGTCATGCAGTAAAAATAATAGAAGTTTTGTAGCATATTTTTAGCCTAAGTTCCTAATAACCGACAAATCCAACTGAAAAACAATATTAAGTTACTAGCGTGTCAGTCGAGCAACAAGCTCCATCAGCCTGGGCAGCATGAGTCAGCACCGGAGGAACTTTAGCTCTTCCTTGGGGAGCTCCACATTGGTGCAGAACACCAAACTTCACGGCTCCCTCCAAAAGTATTTTATCTACATGCAGTAGCACAAATTTGTGGCCAAACATCTGTACTCCTCCCAAAACCTCATCTTTTTCCAGGATATGTCATATTCATTTCCAGGTGTCAGCCACGTGGCTTCTCCGACACATCTTTCCCACAGCCATGTATCACAAAAGTTGGATGTTTTGCAGCAGGCATGACAATAAGTCCACAGACACCAAGGACACCCTCCTGCTGTCACACTCAGCCAGGCACTGCTGCTGCCCCAGTGTCCCCACCAGCCTGCAGCATCCCCCAGCAGTGTGCCAGTGCTGGGAAAGCTACTGCCTATCTACACAGCCTGAAACTGAGCCTGAAAAGATGGGGGTTGCATGTTTATGGCACCTCAGGGAATTCCAAGTCGAGCTCAGCTTAACAGCTATTAAGAACAGGGGTTTAACAACCTCTCGTCTCTGCAAGCTGAGGCAGGCTTGTGAATATCTGTGTGTTTGAGGCTGACAATATTTATCGGCTTAAGCATCCTTCCCAGGAGAACTGGATAAAGAAACTTTGATGGGGCCATACGTTCTTGGACTATGCAACATTTTATTTTATTTGTATATTGTACTCATAAATAAAAATGCCTCATTAACTACACAAATGAATTTCCTCTCCAATTATGTTTATCTTTTATTATAGATTTTAATATAGAAAAACAAGTCACCACTGACATAAAATATTGCACTCTGTTGAACTCTCTGTATTTATTTAAAGCATTTTTTCCAAAGTCCTTCTTTGTGAAGCCTTAAAACATTCACGTTTATTCCTCTTCAGAAACAAATCAGATTTCAAAATCTTCAGCAGACTGGAACATTCATCCTTCTAACTACTAGTAATATAAATTCTGCAAATACAGAACTATTGTTCATCACAGAGCTCTCTTAGCTCTGCAGGAAAAAAGAAAATAATTTATAAAAACACACATATAAAACAAACCCATGCTTCAGAAAGTCTGTGAGTACATGAGATAATATCATAGACTTAGACCCACTGAAGGGGAAGATGCTACTTGCACACACTAATGTTTCTGGCTGGTACCTTGAAAATAACAGAGCAAGAGAGTGGGATGGAGACCAAATTTTCCCCAGATCTCAGGATAATCTCTTTTTAGTATTACTAGTATTGTCGTAGACGTGATCAGTTAAAGATACAAGAGAGGCAACACTTGTAGGGAGAGATAATCTGATCTGTTAGAACGCTTGCTATTAGATCACCCGATTTGCTGTGACAGTGTCCTCAGGAAAGCAAGCCAGTAACTCTGGGTGTTGCTTTCGAAGTGTGAGAGTGTGAATCTCTGTTATGCTCCTTCTACAGACAGGGACTGGGCTGTGGGGGAAGTGACTTGTTAAAGATGCTGCAGTGAGTCACTGGAAGGGCTGTCAGCACCCAGATCTCCCTCCTGCCTGCTGCTTTAGCAGAAGCCTTTAGTGACATCCTTGTGAAATTAAACCTTACAGCCCCATTCCTTAAAGCAGTTACAGACACACTAAACTTCAGGCACGGCAGCGGTCCCATTAGAGCCAATACACATACTTGCATGCATCATGTTGAACAACTTTTTTGCAGAAGCCCCAAACCAGCCCAGACATCAAATCCAAGTTTAAGAGACTATACCCAGAGCAGTGTCACGAACTGTGGACATCTATTGCTGTCCCTCTGCCCTGTGCCAGCTGCCACGTGATCCGCTGACAGGCTCAGAAGCACTGCCTTTAGCCAAAATAACGTTTCCCGAGGGTGCCCCCCTCCTGGCTCTTTGAAAAGCTTTAAAACCTGGAATTGCTGTTATGCAAGGGGCAGCGAGGGCTCCACAGAACAACAGGATGGTGGGATTTGCCCTTCCATCCCTGGGTCTGGCAGAAGCCCCACCTTGCCAGCTCTGGAGCTTGCTGCCAAAGGTATTGGCCACTGAAGTTTTGAGTGAAAGTTGTGGGAGCTGTGGATTTGAGTATGGTGACAGTATATGCTTGAACACATCTCTGTCTGCATTCCTTGTGCTTCTAGGCAACTATTTCCTGCACAAGCTGTTATTTAAAATAACTGATAGAGTTCAAAAGAGCTGTATTTTTTTACTTAAATCTAAAACTATGCAATACACCATTAAATGGTGGTTAATGGAGAAGTAGGAAAGGAAAACACATTTAAAGGCATCTGCTGTGTACCACCAGTGATTATCTTTCAAACATAGGCATTATAAGTCACATTTTTCTCACTGAACCTGACCGGTAGTTAATGAAAATGCAACCATTTTGGTCATGTAGGTCTAAATGCATTCATGAAGATAAAATGTTAAGGTGCAAAGCCTTCTCTGGCTATAAGCTTCCCTGGGGCACACAGAGACACATTTCTTCATATGTGAGTGGGAAGGAATTGATGGATAAAATTCAGATGGACACAAGCTGTGCTGCCTTATTCCCCAAAGTTTACAGGAATTTTTCAGTCACTGTACAACGTAATAGAGGAGAGATTTCTGCTTTCTTTCTTTACAGACTCAGGACAGTAGAGCTAAATTCACAAGCCAAATCCACCTACTCATTTGCACTATTTTGCTTTTCCGGTTCTATTTTCTGACAGTTTTAAATTTTGCTACAAATAAACCTCACCTGAAACTGGGAGTTGTATTTATTTTGAACTTTTTTCATGCACAATCCACTGATTTAAAGCACTCTGGGTACAGTTTTATTACCATTCTGTGAATTATTTTGTTGTGTCGCAGACTGCAAGAAGAGCAGTCTGAAGGATTCATTAATAATAATAAAGTTGATGGTGTGATGTGATAGTAAAAGGTGGTTTAAGCAGCATCATTTGGTGCGATTATAATTAGCAGTAGCCATTTAAAGGTCCCAGCGTGCATTTTGTAAGAGTAGAAACGTTAACCCTAGTGTCTTGGCTGGTTTCCAGCATAAGCAATTACATTCTTCCCACAGTAGTTAACAATCCCTTGTTGCTTCAATTAGATATGGTATTCTTTGGTTTCTCTCTGAGAGCTGTTGAGTTGCGTTACCGGCGCTGTTACATGGCTGTTGTGTTCCAGCTGAGAAGTCCCAGTATTTAGTTACAAATGAAGCGTTCCCTGCTTGTAAAAGGCTTCTGTAGGGTAGACTCAGAGCACTGCATAAATCAATAAACAACAGACGTACTTGATATTGTACACTGACTTGAGGGTAGGAGGAAAAAACAAAAGAGAGGAATGGTACGGGCAGAAAGATAACACCAGGATATAAATACAACATACGCACCTATCCCCCTGCACGGTACACAGAGGGGGAAAGGGCAAAGGTAGTAACAGTGGGCTTGGTCCTGGAGGAGGAAAACAAATAAAGTCCAGAAAAACTGATTTAGCATTGGATCAGCCACACAGTGTCCAAAGAGATCTTTCTCCAGATAATTTTAGGAATGGAAATATGATCAGCTAGCCTCCGGATTCCCTCTGCATTGAGTGACAGAGAGTAGAGAGCTTCAAAAATTCTTATGACCAATACCAATTCCTTGTGTTCCTTGAAGTTTCCTTAAACTAGTTGATTTCTTACGTGAGTAGTTACAACTTTGCTATCATGGTTAAAAGTCTTTCATAGCTACAGTTAGATGGGATGTTCCTCAATTCACAAAGAACTGTTTGAAGAAATCTTCCCACAACCTAAGCAGTTCTTGAATACCCAATCAATATTTTATAGCAAAATAATAATGTGACTACATCACAAGAGATCTCTAGACAGATGACTATTAGTCGTAGCCAGGATAAAAATGAGTAGAAAGGACAGGGTGTTACAAATTGTCCAAATTCAAACTCATTAGCTTAACTTCTGTGCAGGAAAATCCCCTTGATCACATTTTGTGTGTTTTGAAGACTTCTATAATTCTATTACTTTTGTCTTCATGAAACTTCTTAGGACTGTTCAGTGAATTACAGAGCAGGATTTGTACACCGACAGGATTATGTACACTGTAAACAGGCTACACCGTATATGGCCATACTTTGTTACTAGGTGATCTCATTTTTAGTTGTGCCTTCTATTTCCTTCTACCTCAGATACTGGGCATGATCCATTAAACATCCTTGACTTATGATCGAGCTGTAAGCCATTGCCCCAACCATCCATTTAGTATTAGAACCTCATTTGAAGGAAAAACTGCTACAGAGGACAAGCAGATCTCAAGAAATGAAAAGTGCCATCCAGAGAAAGGAAGGCAAGTGATGGAGAGCAAAGCTCCAGTTTTATTTGTATCGTTTAGTGATGCAGACAAGATGAAAATAGTTTGCAATAAGGAAAAAATGGGTCTTAGAAACTTTCCCCCCTTTTATTCCTATAATTGTAGAAATGGGAGTTTATTCAGGACCTGAGGAAGACGGAGGGGGGCATTAATGCAGAAAGAAGAGGACACTGACTCTAACATATCCCAGTCCATTTGTCTATTTATTCCAATATTTGTAACTTCAATACTCACAGGAAAGACAAACCCTTATGCCCTGATCAATGGAGTGTTGAATGATGTGGAATAAATGATAGATCACCTGTACAACTCCAAAGAAATCTTCTCCAAATGCTACCTAATCTACACCCAGCAGGGAAAGGAGAAAAATTTACTTTAAATTTAGATAACAGTGGCAAAACCAACAACAACAAAGAAGTAGATGAATCAGCTGGCAACAAGCATGGGAAGGGAACATGGAGATGACCAGGAAGAAACTACTTGCCTAACCTTTCTGCAGGACTGTAACAGCCACAGGTGGTTACTGTGCCTGTAACGGCAGTTCCCTCTTTGGAAGAGCACAAACAGGGTCCTGCTGCCCCTTTAGGTGACAGACCTGTCTCGGTGGTGATCCTCAAGAAACAAAGAACCAACAGACATTCCTGGTGTAGTACCTGATGCTGGCGCAAGCAATCCTGCAAAACTAGGATTTTGCATGATATTTTCTTTGAGCTTGCCTGAAAGTTAAAACTCAGGATCAGGGAAGAGTTAGGGATGATAATGAGCCCCTCTGAGGAAACAGGTGAACTGTGTCATGTTCAGGTATGCAATTGTTCTCAATTCTCTGTGCAATTAGGTAATAAATAGGTAGGAAGGGTGTATTTCTACTCCGGAAAACTTGTGTGGATTAGGGATAAATTACAGCAGCATAATCCCATTCAATAATGAATTAGAAGCACATTTAACACTAATGAGACAGCAGAATGGTAAGGAATGAAATTGGGGGAAAAATCTTCTATAGTTGAAAGGAAAAAAAGCAATGTTCATATTATAATTCAGGCATTTCACACACACAAAACTACAGTAAACTGTAGATCTAATTCTGCAGGTTCTGTGACTCAGGCCACAGCAGCCCTAGTGCCAGAGCTGTGTGTTACTGGATCCTTCAGCAGACCTGGCTCAAGCTGCAGCAGTGTGGCTGGTTTGCAAAAGGTCACTGCCAAAGCAGTGAGATCACAGAACCTTGTCATTTTACACCAGCATAAGGCAGAGCTGTGCCACTTGCTGTCCCACACTGCATCTATCTGGCTCCCCTGCAACCTCATACACTGCCACAGCTCATCCGTTACAATGACTTTTGCAGCATCTATGTGGTTCTGAGTGCGTACTTGATCATCAGACAAAATGGAGAGTCAGAGAGGAATTTAATCCTTACTGTCTTACTTGGATCCCCTTAACCTGAACAGTAGTCCTAAACAATATCTGTGACACCAGGAAAAAAGACAGCTGGTGAGACTTGGACAGATGGGACCAGCTGTCTTTGTACCACTGTGCACCACTGAGGTTTAGGAATATCCTGGCTAATTACTTAATGGGACACTCATTGGGGCTGCTGGTTATAACTGAACTGTGCAGAAATGAGAAGGAAGCAGTAACAGTCTTTCTGCGTATCCTGCATTTCTTGCTATGTTCAGATGCACCTTCTTTTGTTCCAGGCTTTCTGCAATCCTTGATATCCCATCCTTAGAAATAATCAACACTGTTTAAGTACAAGCAGAGATTACAAGGATTTAATTAAAAGAAAGTGCAAACCGTGGGGAAAAAAAGAAAGAACTTTGCACCTGGAAAACATGGGAGAGAGCAGTGGGGGAGAAGGGAGGGAGACAGCTTAGCAGCTAGGACTAGAAATCCTTCTGGTTACCTTACAGTGCTTCTCGAATCACCTCAGCTCTGCTACTCCTAGATAGAGTCTGCAGCAGACTTGGTGCTGTATTACAGACTTGCTCTAGAAAATGTGGCTGAAGAGGATGATTAGAGGTGTAAAGGATATCAGGTGCTGAAGAGACAGGCTGACTTTCCTGTACAGAGTGTTATGCCTCCACCACCTGAAGCATCTCCCAGCACCCATCCCACTTCACAAATATAGCATACAACAGCAAGGGCAGAAACCTCTGCTTCAGGCTGTGAATAGCATTCACCCAGAACACACTCCCCGTGGCCACCCAGGCAGCTTTTGCTTTCCCCAGCAGACATACGGCTGGGCCACCACAGAGCAGCCAGCCTCCAGGGTGAGGTGCACACCTGGACCTTTCTGTCTGGTTTCAGCCACAGGTTTCTATTCTCCTCAAACAAGAAAATGAAACCAGTCACCACCCTCTCCCTATCTGTGTTCCTCGCCTGGGCTATTTTAGGGCAATTGCCACTAGCATTTCTCGGCTGCCTGGGCTAGCTCTGTGGGCAGCTGTCTTTTTGCAAAGGTATCACCAAACTATGCCTGTGATTCACCACCTGAGCATGTGTGAGAGGCAGACAGGGATGGCGCACACCAGCTGCCTCTGGATGCTTTGGGGCAGTCTTTCCCAGCACAGGCAGACCTGGTCTCCAGACTGCCTCTCCTGGGAACAAGATTCTGGACAGCTGGGCATGAGGAGACCTTCGCAGGGAAGCCTGTCTATCTCAGAGCTGGTATGAGAGCAACACAGCACCATGCTGGGCTGCAGTGCAGCTGTGTGACCTGTGATACAAGAACTGAGGTGGATTGGTGAGGATCAGGAAGTGTTAAGTAGAAGCCCAGGTTAGTTTCACTTCATCAAAGCCTTCTTCTGGTCAAACCATCGCTGCTTCTGTGCCTGTATGTGTGTACACACGCATGCACACACACACACACACACACACACACCCCACTCCCCCCACCCCCTACTTTCAGGTGTTTTAATTGCTGATATGTGACTTTCGCAACACCAGCCAAAGGAACACCTCTGGGACCAGTGAGAAGCTAGATTTCCCCAGAACCTGAGACTAGAGAGCCAGGCAGACTTTCCCACAAGAAGTTGAGATCAGCAGCTGGAATGGGCCCAGGGAAACTCTCCAGACAGGTAAGGAGGCACAGTTATATATGCTTTGGAGCAGAAGACATTGTTGTGAACTTGGCTGTGGTCAGAGATCAGAAGCTGTGTAGACAGGAGCAGGTGAAGAAGTAGCAGAGGTATCAGTGCTTTGCTGTCCTTGAAACAAAATTATTAAAAGAGCATGGAGAAAACATGGGAAATGAGCCTGTTACCTGGGCTGGTAGCTCCATCCTCAGTTTTAGGACCTTCCTGTGGACACCTGGGAACTGAGACACCCGACCATTCTCCTCAAGGGCCTTCTTTCCCTGTGGTCCTTATCCTTGGATTTCACCTTTTTGGGGGATCAGGTGGACTGGCTGTGTTCCTGAACCACCAGTGTGCTCAGGAAATGGTCCCTCCTCACCTTTCATGCTGCAGTCAGGCTTGCTGCAGTACAGGCAAGCTCTCCCTGCCCCGATGCCAGACTTGGCCACTGATAACCTCAGCCCTCTTGTAGGTGCTCTAAGGACAGCTGGCCTTGCCTCTGTGCCATTCCCTCACTGTCCCTGTTGAAGCATTTCTGAAACAAGGGTTCAGAAAGTGGCATCTTGCTGCAAAACAGCCTTCCTACCCAGAGCCCTGGCAGGACTAATACTAATACCTCTATCTCTAACCATTCTGGACTCCACTGGGCAAGACTGGATCAGGAAGATAAGAATGTTATATATATAGCACGGGATGGCTTGCACTGTCATTAAGGTGCTATTGCACTAGGTACTTTGGATAATCCAAAGTCTTTCAGTGGTCCAACACAAGACATGAAGTCTCATTCAAATAAAGGCAACCAAGGCAAAGTGCATTGCAGATGACAGCTGCAGAGCAAGTTTCAGTGCAGACAGATGTATCTAACGGAAGCCTGGTGGAGGAAAACAGCAAAAAGAAAGTGGAAGCACAGGGCTCAAAACCTGCAGCAACTGGAGGGCATGATGCTGGGTGGCAATGAGCAGGAACAAGAAAGAACAGCAAAAGCTTTGCAATAACTGTGAACAGGCAATACTGATCCAATATAAAGTCTACTGACAGAAAGTTAATCCATCAAAATGCTTTGAACACATCTGAAACTGGCAGAAGTTTGTACACAACTGGCATTTCATATTGTAGGTTAAGGGCATTTTTCAGCAAGTACTAGAGGTGTTTGAGTTTTAACACATCATCAAACCACATCCTCACACTGTTGAGCTATGCACATATGCATACATGTGTATGTACACATATATAAAACAGGAGGCATCTCCACCCCAGGGATCAGTGCCCTCTGAAGCCAGACACTGCAGCTGCCTAGTCCAGGCTGGCAATTATCATCAGTAGATGGAAATATCCTCTCCCAGAAAAACAAGCAAATCTACACTCTGCAAGGAAAAAATCCATCTGTGGAAATCAGTTTGAAAGGATGTTTTTTCATAAAAGCATTGTAGGTTGCAATAAAATACCTAGAGGCTTTGTTAAAAGGCTCCAGCTACACGGTTTTCAACTAGTTGCTGTAAGGGAACATGGAGACGGCCAGCAATTACACTTCTGGAGAACCAAAAGCAACTCCTGTAGTTTGGATGTTGACTTTGAATTGCAGAAACACATGCAGCCACCCCAGGAAGTAAGAAAGCATTTGATTTTATCTTTATTGTATGCATCCTATTTTGACAGATTTCTAGAGTGGTGAAGAGATTGATTTGATCTACCTAGACTCTCTGCCTCCATGTAGATGTCATTTATTTTTGCACTGACAAACAGATTTTTTTTTGTCCATTTCTGCTTCTTGCTGTGGTCCTGATGTGTAATGTCTGCACAACACTCTGAGTTTGAGTTCATGCCATTCTAGTTAAAGAAAATAAGGAGCAGGTGGACTTGCTGAGGGGGCTACTAAGGATGACTGAGGGAGTACAAGGGCATAAAGACTGTAATTTCTTAATAATGAAAGTTTTCAAGTTTGATTGCTGGACACTTAAATGTTTTCAGGTGGGAAGTTTCAGAGTCTTGTAAATTGAATATAAGCATACTGACAGTAGGCTGGCTTAGTCTGCTTTGACAGATCTTCTGAGGAGCAGTTTGCAGGTTCATAGACAAACCTTGGCTGCAGATGGAAACCTTCTGCTTTACAATACAGCTTCATTATGTCTCAGTGGGACAACCTAGGACAGATGGGAACATGCACACTACTAAGTCCAGCTCAAACTGCCACATGCCCAACTGCACGGCATCTGGGCTAGCTGCAGGATTGAAAGTTGAGTGTCACTGGCTCCCCCAACAGCCTTGCATGCTGCATAGGTTGAAGCACAACTTAACTCAAGGGAAGATCTTTTGTGTGTAGATAGGATGGAGTTTGGGTCAGATTCACTACTAAAATGGAACATTTGCACAGGGCAAGAACTATTTTTTAAGGCTGGTACTGTCATTACCTACTCTTCTGCTTCACGTTTTCTTTTACCAGAAACATACTGAAAGGTTGGAGTGAAATTTTTCCATATGTCTTTGACACCAGTGATTGTGGTTTCATGCAGCCTGTGTTTCTTTTCTTTTCTGGTGATGGACGGCAATCCAATTTCTATGTCACTTCTTCAATGAAGCTGAGAAAATTATGCATTCAGTTAAATTCATTCATCAAGTAGTCCAGTTGACGGGATCTTGACCCTAAATTTATTCATTAGCTTAAATTGTCAACTATTTTCTGTAGTAATTGATTCCTTGACCCTCAAGTGGTCAGGAACTGTCAACATATGCAATGTGAGGTTGGCACTTACCAAATTACAGTATTTATGCTTCCAGAGAGTTTCTTCTTTCTCCTGAGCAGAAGGTGTCCACTGGTTTGAGAGCCACTTCCTACGGCTTACCATCAACTCCAGCTGTAATAAGATCAATCTGCCTCACAATGGGAAATCCAATGGAACCAGGAGTGTTCCCAAAACAGAAAGATTATTTTCAAGTCTAAGTCACTGATGAAATGACCTTTAGATCATAACAAACCACCACAACAGGAACTGTGAGTCTGAAATCTAAAATTTGGGATTCATATATGGTGACTTAAAATAGAAAGCAAGAAACATGAGTTCACGAAGGCCTCACTGTAAAAGTGTCAGCAGGTGAACAGCTGATGAAGTTATCCCAAAATTTTTCAAGGCATTTGGTAATGACCACCTTATTTAGAAGGGAGAGCTGCTGGACAAAAAATTCCTTTGTTTTGAAACTGATACATCTTCTGCTTTCTAATCTCACCCTCATGTGCATGTCAGAACAGGGAAAACCTGACTGCAATTGTCAGGATCCACAAGAAGACCAGTGGACCACTGTCCAGTCTCCTTTAGAAGGCCTTCAAAATTGAGTGATACATCCAAACATTTTTCCAAAGCCTGAGTTAGTCTGGGCCTGGTTAATCTGACTGGCACTGTTCAACTTGTTTCCACAACTTGCTGGAAAGCTGTGTTCGTCCTCTTCTATCCGCTCTCTGAAATGAGGGTGCATTAGGAGGACCACAGCTAGCACATCAAGGGAGGTGATCCTTCCCCTCTCCTCTGCCCTGGTGGGGCCACATCTGGAGTGCTGGGTCCAGTGCTGGGCTCCCCAGTGCCAGAGGGACAGGGAACTGCTGGAGAGGGTCTAGCAGAGGGCTACAGGGATGATGAGGGGGCTGGAGCATCTCCCTTATGAGGAAAAGCTGAGAGAGCTGGGGCCGTTTAGCCTGGGGAAGAGAAGACTGAGAGGGGTCTTTTAAACATCTACAGATATTTTAAATGTGAGTGTCAAGAGGATGGGGCCAGGCTCTTTCCAGTGGTGCCCAGCGACAGGACAAGGGGCAACAGGCACAAACTGCAACAGAGGAAGTTCCGTCTGAATGGGAGGAAAAACGTCTTGTCTTTGAGGGTGAGAGAGCACTGGGACAGGCTGCCCAGAGCAGTTGTGCGGTCTTCTTCTCTGGAGACATTCAAACTTGCCTGGACATGACTGTGCAACCTGCTCCAGGTGACCTTGCTTTAGCAGGGGTTTGGACTACATGATCTCCGGAGGTCCCATCCAACCCTGACCATTCTGTGATTCTGTGAAATTGCTCTGCTTTCTTAAGTGCAGCGCTGGTGCAGAAAGGGCATGACTACAATCATGGGTGCCTTTTTTGCAGCTCAAGCCTGTTCTTCCTCAGGCTATGGAACCACTTTGTATACGGCAATAATAGGTTGCAAACATTCCATGTACTCCGACAGCTGTAAAACCACATTTCAGAGATACAAAATTTTCATGATTCATATATCTTTTCCCTCCTTCTACATGCACATGTTTTGCCTTTTGATAACAAAATGGGGCCTGCAGTCTATGTAAAAGCACCGCTCACTAATGCTCTGTGGCAGGACAGCATATGACACATATTCAGTAAGTACACACATACCCGCTCCCCTGATGTAGAGCAGATCAGGATTCTTAGGCAGGGATATGGTTAAATTACTCTAATGGCAAAGGGGAAAACATCTAAAAGAGAACTAATCTAAAGTGATGGTTTGTCTCTTGCACAGTGAGAGGGATATTTAATTGCTGCACACAGAACTGCATGCTTTTCTGATCCAATAAAAGGAATAACTTCCTTCTGAACAGAAAAACTCAGAAGCCCTTCCCCAGGCAAGACTCCCACTCAAGCAGACAGTTGCAGAGGGAAGAATTGACCCTCACTGCATGAGGCGAGTAACCCATCTAATTCTTTAAGCAAGGCAAGCACACAGGAAGCAAGCCTCTTCCCAAGACTTTGTTGTTTTCTTAAATTCTAGAAATGTTGATGCTTTGGCATCATGTCTTTGTAGGGCACAAAGATATACAGATTTCAGAGCACTGTTCATGTCTAATGCTGGAAATAAATAAGAGAGCATTATAAAACACACACATGACTGCTAACAGCTCCTCTGTATTTTCAGGGAAAGCATCTACCCATATTGTTTCAGTTCTGACTATATTGTTACTGTATCAGCAGACAATGAGAGAATATACATCATCTCTAAAAAAAACGCAAAAGCTGTTTTGTACATAACATCTTGCACAAAATATCTTTGATTTGTAGATCAAATGGCTCAAGTTGCTTATATCCCTGCCTTAAGGGCAATGCTTGCTTAAGGACATTACTTGAGTAAAGTATTAGAATGCAACCTAGTGCAAAGGTAAATATGTAGGACTACATGGTTCTCTTCAAATTAAGGTTTACGAACAAGTAAATACGTAGTTGATCTCACCCAGTCTCACTATGCTCTTCTATGGATGTAAGAAGCAAACCCTTACAAAAAAGTAAGTTTCCACAGTTACAGCCATGAAAAGAAAAAGGAATGAGCTTCACTAATTCTACATAACAAGAAAGGAACAGCTGAAGATTACCAGGGGTAAGACTGGTAAGTGGGGAACAGTTACCTTAGCTGATATTTATGAATCAATGAGTGTCATCACTCACACAGAGTTCAACATGTAGAAGTGTTTCTCCACAAATATCAGTGAAATACTCAGTTTAACATATTTCTTAAGCACATGAGAACTGACAGGGTGTGGGGACTTACATTGTCCTGGAAGACCTAAGTATTTAACATAATATGGTCAGAGATGGATGGTTCATCTGGGCTATGCTAAGACATAAAATTAGAGTTTAAGAATTAATTTCAGGTTTTCTCCACTTCTACCTGTGACAGGACATTAAAAGGAACACTTTTCTATTACATTCCTGGATGCATTAGAAGTCTGAAATGTAAAAATTTGCACCACTTAGCCTGTAAGTGCCTGATCATTAGAACAGACAGATATCGCAGGGCCAGCCATCTAGATGAAGCTGCTGGCAGAGAAGAAAACGGAGGCTTTTATCAGAAATTCTATCTGACAATTTTTTATCTGAAATCCTACTACTGGAAGGGCGTTTCGAAGTAGGCGGGTGTTTGTCTTTCACCTCAGAGAAAAATGAAGGTCCCTTTATCCTTCACCACAGGTAGGGCTATGTTCCTACCAGTCCCAGGACTCTATCCTTGCTTGTTCATCCCAGATGCTCAGGTCACACTATCACCCAGCCAACAGGTTTCCTGGAAAATCTACCCTTTATAACAACTTGCAGAAATATACAAACCCAGATATCACCCTGGAAGAAATCCTGAATATTCTGCCCTGTAATTGCCACAGGGAACAGAAATTTTATTACAGTGGTGTGGAAATAACATAGCTGCTTTTAGGAGCTCCAAACTTGCCATAAAAATATTACAAGATAAAGATGCACATGACTTGTTAGTTGCCATAAAGATTTAGCACTCCTGTTAAATTATCCACTAATTTAATCCAACCACCTGGAGAGAATGCTAGGACACGTTCTGAACATCTGGGGTGGATCCAGCTATAGGACCTGACTTGCATTCAGACTTGAATAGCTTGAGTTAGCACCACGCAGGAGTATCTAGCTCTGCCCACAGCAGCAAAATGCATGGCTCCCAGTTGTTCGCAATGGGGTTGGGGGGGTGGGGGTGTTGGTGAATGAAAGAGTCATTTTGGAAAGTAAAATCAAAACATCCAGTTACAAAGCTAATAGCCAGAGATGCGAACCAGGAGAGAGCAGCAAGTCCCTCCCTGCAGCAGGCTGGCGCTCCTCCAGGAAGGCTGGGAGCAAGTTCCCCCACAGTCCCTGTCCCCAGGCTGGGCTGGGTCCCATCTCACAGGGCCAGGCAGGAGCCATCCCAGCCCAGGGCTGGGACCCAGGTCTGAGCAGTGCCCCTTGTGCCCAGTCACCACAGGCTCAATTTACAGACAAGGGGCATTGGAGGTTACGGGTTATCAGACTCCACAGGCTGCTGAATCACACCTCAAAGGCATTTTCTGTCACTGTGGGCCTTACAGGGTTCTTGCAATGTGTGTTTGCTCACACAAAAACAACAGTGGAGACCTATTGTGGACTTTCTGTTTTGCACATAAATGACACTAGTCTTGCCAATAAAATCTTGCTAATTGTGCACCAAGTGCTTCTCCCCATCCCCGTCTCCCTTTCCATGCTGTGGATGCTACCTCAGTCTGTCACCAAGCTGCTTTTGTGCATCAACAGACCTCTTGGAAAGGCAAGCAAATCCATACTGCAGGGTCAGCTGAGGACAGCAGGGTTGGAGAGGTTCAGCAAGGGTCAGAGACAGGCTTTGGTCCGGAGGGAGTGCAGCCGAGAATGAAGTGCATGGCTGCCTGTCAGGAGAGAGGGGAGAGTGCTCCTGACTTGCCTTGCCACAGAGGTCTCGTATCTGTGCTGTGCCAGGTCTGCAGGCTGTTTGTAACTCAGATGTGGAATTTGATGAAGAGCAACTTTACCCCTTGGCCCCTGTCACAATCCCCCATAGTACATTAACACATGAAACTAGACCAAGGAAGAGTGGAGGGAAAACCAGTAGAGATTGCTTGAGCGGCTGTGTAGCCTTTCTGAGAGAGCAGGGAGAAACTAATGCACGAAGATTTCCCAGCAGATAACAAAGGCAATGTGGTTATAAAAAGGCCCAGTTCCTACACATTAAAGGTATTTTACAACTGTAAGTAGTTTCACCAGCACTCCACAGATGCAAGAAGTTGCCCACATATATGAATGTGTGCAGAATTGGAGCCCTCCTCCTTCTCACAAACCGAATCATACACAGGCTGGCATATGCTTGTTTTGTCAGGGTTTGCAAGAACTTGGCCAGTACCAAGAAACGTTTGGCAGCAGATTTGCTCTTGTCTTCTGCACTCTGCATTGGGTCCCAGTTTCTCTGTAAGATTCCTTTTCTCTTGCCTTTTACATGGAGCACCATCCTTCATTTAGGCAAAGATGTTTCAGAAGGAAAAAGAAGTTTTGTCTGGAAATCTTAATAAATTGGTGCCCTTTGAGCAGGGCATATGAAGTGAGGGAAGCAATGGGGCGGGAAGGCAGGGTGGTTCCCTGTGCAGTGAGGGGCAGGGATGACAGGGGATGCTACTTAAAAGCCCTGTCGCTCAATTCATGTGGGAAACTGCTCAGCCACCACATTCATTCCTGAGCACTTTCTGCCCCTTGCTCATGATAAATGGAGGTCTTAGACGGTTTCCTTGCACCAAGGTGTACCATGGCAAAGCACAGGGTGCATACAAGCTGGAGTCTGCCAAAAAAGCTGAAGGCACCAGTTAGCATAGAGGCTGTAAAAGGAATAAGAGCATCCCCAAGCAATTGGCTTCCCCAAAACACAACCCTCCCCTTTAGCCAAGCCCTCGTATGCAGACACCTTGTACTTCCCCTTCAGCATCTATATTAATACATGAAAGCTTTTCACACCTCCTTTTAAATAAAACATCCATGGTTGCATATAAGCAACCCACATCTGGTGCTCGGTAGACGAGAGCAACTCCTTCATTACATTAAAAAAAAAATTAATAAAAGCAGCAGCTCTAAAGGAGATGATTATCACAAATGCTCAGACCCTAAAATCCTAACTAAACTAAAATGCTTGACAATTAAGCAGCTCACACTGTGTCACTCTATGGTCTTATTTTATTGCTGGGTTGTTTCATTTCTAGTGAAACTGGTCTTTGAACTGTAGGTAGTTTTATCCAATCTGTTATTTACTGCAAGTGCCGTCTCTAGACCCAGATAAGGTTCGCCTGATGTTTATTACTGGTTTAATTTGTACTTGTATACTAATACCTTGGGGACTCACTTGAAATTTTTCTTACTAGGATATTTGCATTGATATTGTTCAGCTTAAAATGAAAAAAAAAAAAGGTTTGTGATTAAACAGCCTGCCTTCTGAACCAGTTCCTCTGGACTAAAGTTCAAAGATCCTTAATGAGACAGTAATGCAATAAAAAAAGTTGGAAAATACTCCATTCCAGGGTTATGAATGGAGACTTCTACCAAATCACAGTCTCCATAATTAAAGCCAACAGCTGTGCCTTGTGTTTGCATACCAGCTTAGGATAAATATATGTTTCTGTGGAGAATGACTCTTGTTCTACTTTCCTGTGCCACTGTCCCAGGTGCCAGCTCTTTCCCTCTCCTTTCAGCCAGCCTTGTACCTCCCCTTCTTGCCCTCAGCTGGATGGTTTTTCACGCAGCCACCCAGAGTGAGGAAAGTCTTTGAGCAATCACTCAGAAAGAGTAGGAGAGCTATGTGCTTTTCAGCCAAAGAGGGGAAACGGACATTACTAAAACATAAGGACCAGACAGCTATGTGAGCTTATGCTCTCACTAGAGGATTGGCTTAATCTAAATTTATCCTTCTAGAAGTTGCTGCCTTCTCTAAAGCGGTCAGCTGGCATCCCTCTGCAGCCATCGGAGAGAGACAAGGCACAGCTGGAGAAGGATCACTCTGCAATCGAGGTGTGGGACTGCTGGGAAGATTCCCTGCTCACAAAGATGTTTATCTCTCCCCACCGATGTAGAAGAAGCCTTGTTTTAGGTGGTCTGGGATATGACTGTGGACAGGAAGCTGGGAACATCCCTGTCATCACGCTGGGTAAGGTTCCCTTCCAGCGACTCTGATGTATGAGATTGTGGGACAGGTCCAGCCACCCTCCTTAGAGGGTAGTGAAAGAATGGAGGGAGCAGGAAGGGTGGACATTGAAACAGTATGCAACAGCACTGTGCTTCATACCCATGCAAAAAGTCATTTTGCCTGTAGTCTACTTCAAAAGCTAAGGAAGCCAATGGGTATGCAACCATGGTGCTGTAGTCTTCTCATGCACCCATGAGTTCAGCACAGGGTGTGAAGTAGCTTACAGTTGTTGCTGTAAAGGCCAAAGGGAAAGAAAATTGCCCTTTGTTTCTGCACATAGTTTGCATTTCCCTTGGTCAGGATGGCATTCCTGCAGCTAAAGGAAACAGAGCAAGTGTCTGGAAAGCAATGCTTGTATTTCTTGTGCAAAGTGCTGCCTGCTAAACCCCCAGCTGCCAGAGCAATTTATTACCTGCCTTGTGCTGTGGTCACTGGGCTGCAGAGCTCAGGGTGAACTTTAGCAGTCCCTGGTGAGACAGGTGGAAGGCACCTGTCAGAGGTGGCCATCTCTACTCTGCTCACTGGAGCACGGGCTGAGCATCATTCTGTCAACTCTACATTTTCTGCCCATGTGTTGGAGGACTGTCCAGCTGCAGCTCAGGCCCAAAACATTCACTTAGTAAGTAACAAGTTTCCTCTGCCTCTTCAGCAACCAGCTGCAAGACTCCTGCCAAAGCCACCCCTACCAAACCCACCAGTTAGACGCCTGACAGCCTAAGTAGTGGAGTAGTGCAACAGCAAGGACTTTTGTCTTGAGAAATACTATCAGCCAAGCCGGGGTCCAAAGGCGTAAACAAACGGGGAACAGGCCAAGCTCCCAGGAGGGAAGACAGTGGCTGCTGCCACTGCGGCTGCTGCCAGCATTTCAGCACAAGCTGAAGCACTTTGAACATGCCAGCAACCCTGGCAGCAACCCATGGCTGCACATGCCCAGTGAATATCTCAGGCTCTTCTCCAGTGGAGTGGGAAACCCTTGTCTCAGTGTACTGCTAACAGCCAGAATTGTGCACAGACAACACAACCCAGGGTGAAGGACATTTAAAGCCACCCTGAGTCATCCTAACCATAGTGTCTGTTTGCTTCTGTAGCTCCTTCTCCAGAAGGACACTGCTTGTTGTGCAAATCTTTACATTTAGTATGGGCAGAATGAAAGGCCTGAAATTTCTCTTCCAAACTATTTAAAGGTTGAAACAAGTCACACTTTTCCATCTGACCACGTGGGAGCTAGAGGGCTGGTGGGCAGAGCTATCTCCTCCTATCCAGTTGTTGTGGAGCTGCAGAGGAAGAGTGTTGTGTGACATCCTGACCTGTTGTCCATTAAAAGCAAAGTTCTCCTCAAATTAACTCACTGCCCCTTCATGAAAAGTCAGAGCCATCAGTGTAAACAAAGAAGAAATACGATCTGATTTTTCTCAGCATCAAATTTTCTCAGAGAACAACCTGAGAAAACATCGAGGCTTTTATTCAGTAGTCCTGACAGGCATATGCTGATCAAAATAAGAGTGTAAAACATGCTTCTCCATTGAAAACCTTCTGTGAAAGAGATATTTGTTCATGAAAGGTTGCAGCTCATAAAAAATTGAGGGAAGAAAGGATGTGGTGCTTTGCAACCAAATTGCTCTCAATGTTAGGGGACCTGAGAGCCCCATGGACACCAATGATTTGAAAGTGAGGGTGAGTGCAGAAATAATACAAGTTGACTGAGCAAACTACAGCCTTCCTGCACTGTCTATGGCATCATCACTGGTGCTTCCTTTCCCAGGGAATTACTAAGACTTAAGGAGTTGCATCCCACTTTCCTGCATCAGCTGCAATGCTTTTCCCCAGTGAATTTCCTCTCCTCCTGAGAAAGACTAGATGGGCTCCAAGAGCTGCCTTTGTCTTCACTACAGAGCAAACCACCCAAGCATAAGCAGGGCTTGGACTTCTGCCTGCACTCCCAGAACAAGCCATATAGTCTGGCCACAATGAATGATGATACCTACCTGCAGGTAAGCATGCATGCGTAGACGGGTGCTGCAGGTGTAACAGAAACCACTGGAAGCTCTGTGCACATTTGCGTTGCATGGTGAAGTTCAGTACAGAGATCCTTAGGCACAACACAGCCAGCATGAAGTCAGTAAGGGTTTGTGTGGTGCTGTGCTATGTCACAGACATAATTTGGGGGAATCTTGGCTGCTCTTCTCTGTGTGACACTATACAGGGTACACTTGCTGTCAGGCATGGCTTCATATTTCTGCCTAGCCCAGCTGCTCTCACTACAGGCTTGAACAGATATTTTTATACAGTTCTGGGCTGTAATAAAGTTCCTTTTCTCAGCTCCTTCGCCACCCAGAAGCTAAAAAAGAGGTTGAAGAAGCACAGAGTGTTATGGGGTCAAAATGCAGGTAGTATCAGCTACAGAGCTTACCCTACAGAGCTGTTTTAGCAGGCCACTGCAGAGACAGTATAATGTTACTTTTTTCAGGGAAGAGAAAAATCTGAAAAATGCAGGTGTTTCCCAGTATAATCTGCTCTTCAGTGCTCAGAGTGAGCTACTGCTTCATGGAGACAGTGGGGTCTTCAACAGGTTAAGCACAAGTTTGGGTCTTGAAGGGAGGGATCTGGGTTCTGCCTTCGGCTTTATCAGCATGCAACACATCGGTCAAGGCCTGTCTTCTCTCTGACTCAGTACCTTCTGTCAGGGAAATGTGTGTGATCACTTTTTTAGCAAAACTCTTTCATATGTATTTGTGAACAGCCTTACACAAGACCAAGCTGTTAATGTGCTAGCTCTGCTCTGGGAGAGACATCATTCTGGTGATCCCTCCAGAAAGTGTCTTACTGGTTTTGGGGAAAGACTGCTCAGTTTAGGTTTTGTGTGGCCTATCTGAGGCAATACACAGAGAAGAGCAAGGCAAGGGCTTCTTCTGAGATAACCCACCCATGACCACTTCCCCCTAGGGGCAATGCCACTGCAGTACTGAACAGAGATGGTAGGGAAGGCTTTGGTCCAATGCAGTCTGCTGCTGCTGGATGACGAGTGACAGCCAAGCGAGGACTGCTACCTGGAGCAGCTGGAAAATGGAGGTGGGGAGAACAGTGGTATCAGTTTCCTTTTTCACCCTCCCCTCCCTCGGTTATGCCATTAGTCTATGCCTGGATGTTGATGTTCTAGATCTGCCAGGATTTCTTTTTTTTTGTTTTTTAAAAAAGAAATCTGGGTTTTGGACTTCTGCCCTTTCGTTGGCTGATGAAGGTGGATGAAAGAGCATGGGATTCTTTGCAGCACATTAGACAGTTCTGCAAGCCTTTGCTTGGACAGCTGTCACTTGAGGTTGACAATCTGGCAAGGACAGACTTGCACAAACTTCCATATTGTGGTTAAGGCTGTGATGTATTAGAAAAGCTAGATGTTCTCATCTAGCTGGCTTCAGCTTTGCTTACATCTCTGAGATTACACAGATGGCACTGACTTGCAATCTGCTCCAGGCTGTATCTGTGAATGAGCTCCCAAAGTGGTATCTGTAGAGTTCCCTGATGACTTTGGCATCTTTGATCACCAGGTGCCATCACCTGTCTGCCTTCCCCTGAGCAGGGATGTTAGCAAGGACAGTTGGGTTTGTTCCTTGGAGATCCCAAAAGGCCATCAGGGATACAACCAGGTTTAAAATTTTCAAAGCTGAACGAGATGCTCAGTCAAGCAAACACCACTAATTTCAGCTGGGAGCTGCTATTAAATCCCCAATTCACACTGAAGAGTCAGGGCTGTTTAAGTAACAAATTAATCAGAAATATACTTTAACCTACGAGGCTCCTAAAATGTTATGTGGCTGCTTTTTTATTATAACAGGTCTCTGCATCTTCATATAATTGTGTTGGAAGAAATATACTGAATCCACACTTGCAGTTATATTTCCACTCTCAGAAACTGACAGCTCTGTTTCAAATACACACATGCGTGCACTCACACACACACGCGTATGCATAATGTGTATTTTTAGAATATATATATACACCCTGTCTAAAATGAGTTCATGCTGCCTTGTAACAGGACCCACTCTAAAATGCTGCACCATAAAAAAGCAATCTCTGAGCAGACAGAGCTATAGAAATAAAACATACAGACACTTTGGAGATCAGGTGGCACCAATGTGCACAAGTTAAAACTTTATGTGCTATGCAGTATTAGGAGAAGAGCGGGAATAAAAACATGAGCGACATCTGTAGTTTAAAGATAATGGTGTGTTATTCTTTGATTCTTAACAAAGTAAAGAGCCAATGCCCACACAGACAGAATGGCAGATTGATGCAATAACTTTTGGGTTCCGCAATAATTATTTTCTCAAACAGTACTGAAGACTTAGATATATAAGTACTGGTAATATGTATTTTACATATACACACACATATATATATAAAATGTATATACATATATGCGCCGGGAAGAATTAGTGGGCATTGTTTTTACCATATGCATGGTTAGAATCTATATGGTGAGTCTAGCCAAAACAAGAAAAAAAATAAAACATTACTTTGGAGCACGTTTGCTGTTTTGGTACTTTTTAAGGTAAGGAAAAGAGCATGAACTGAAAGCTGGGGCTCAGCACAATTTTAAATCCTCTGACCCTTTTCTCCATAGCCATGTTGGGCAGGTCAGTAATCCCCCTCCAGGCCCCTAAGAAATGGCACTGGCTATACTCAGCGGCTGCCACCTGAATCGTTGTGGGGATTCAAGAGAGCTGTCCAAACCTCAGAGAAGGTGCCCATTATTGCTTGGCTTTAAGAGGCACCTCATTTCATGTGGTAGTTGTTTCAAACCCCAAGATTCATCCTGCACACTTCTGTAGAGAGCACAGGTATCCAACACGGGAAACCAGACCACATTGCTTTGGCACATTGCTGGATTCCCCCTTCTCCCGTGCAGTCACAGTAAGCAATCACCAGGGAGCCGTAGGTACCTGGTTTGCAGGACCAGTGCTGCTATGCGTGATAAGTAACATATGTTCCACTACGTATTCAAAGATGCTCGAGTCTGCCATTGGAGGTTCTCACACTGATCCCAGAGGATATGCTGTTGCCTTCAGTTGCATCTTTTCTTGCTCGAGTCTGCATGTGGGACACGGCTCGGTCCTGTGACGATGTTCTGGAACTTCTGGACAAGCACAGAACTTGGAATTATTTATAATTTTAAAAAAAGGGACTGAAACACTAACAAAGTATTTTCTGCAGTTTGGCTTCTGACTGCAGACCAACTCAGCAGCAACATTTGTTTCTCATTAAGTTTGTGGTTGTTGTTTTTTTTTTTAGCTCAATGGATAAAAGGCGGAGGAGGGTAGAGAACAGAGCTATGGCCTCTGAATGAATCACAGTCTCAGATATCAAATTGTTATCCTGTACTGCTTCCCTGCTACCCAGACCTCTGCTGTAACAAACTGAAGTCATCGTTTTCAGTCTGCGATCCCCCGGAGTCATGCCTGTGAAGGTGCAGTCCTATTTAGAAATTTCCCGGATGGATCCGATACCGATATATTCATTTATTTTTCTTTGTAACCAGACTCCTCAGCAGTAAATTCACAATGAGGACCGAGGTTTCCAAGCTGTGAACCAGAGCTGGGTGTTTCTGTGGCAGCCAGAGTAAGAGGGCAGTTGGCTCTCCTATCACCAAAGAAGGTGAAAGGCAGGAACCGTTTTTAGCGTTCATAAAAGACAGCTCCTGTAGTTCCTAAGCACACAGGACAAGGAGGCTGAATGACAGAAAATCTTTTAGATGGTGTTTATTTTCAAGACTGTTATTCCTTCACTATACTAGGTGTGGATGGCATTTTACACCAATGGGTATTTCACCCTATTTCCAGAGGTTTTCTACATGCAATCTCGATACACTTTCCTGGAGATTAAAAGTCATCATCTTTTATCACCCACTATGGCCAACTGCATGGATCTGCAGATTTTGCCGTTGAAAGTTTATTGCCAAATGCATTTGCGCCTGTTTGGCCCCAGCCAGGCTGAGCTAGAGTTTACTTCTGGTCTACTTCAGTGCTAGCTTTGTTATCAATATCAGAAACTGCTCTTAGTCATGGAGATGTGTCTTAAAGGAAGGTACAAACACAGTATTGTGTCAGCCAGCCAAAATACTATTGAACTACTGACTTGGTTAGTCTCAAAGATCAGAGTAGCAAATTACATTCTTCCTTTCAGGCCCTGTTCTGGCTAAACCAACACTACATTAAAGCACTTAACATTCCCTTCCACGCTGAAGGGAACCACCCTGTTTGCTGCCTCTCTGTGTGGCTGCACTTCATGCCACGCAGATTTGCTCTTCCTTGTTTGCTTTGGAAACTCGGCAGGAAGCCACCTCCAACTGCACATGGCATCTGGAGCTCAGGCTTTGACTCACTGCTTTTGTCTCACACTACTCTGGATGAAAAGGGCAGCTCAGTCAAGCAGGTACTTTCTTCTCCAATTCCCAGTACCATGACAGCAGCCTCCTCCTCCTTTTGTTCAGAACATCCTTAAATAATGCACTTTCAAATTTCTGTGAGGATCCCAAAGGTGGAGACAGTTAAATTCAGCTTCTTTATCAAACTCCAGAACAAACAACTTACTGCAAAGCATTCAAATTTGATGACACGCAGCAGCTGCACTTTTTTCGGGCAGTACTGTTAATTTTTCATTCAACATCTATTAACAGAATTAAAATGAAAGAGAAAAATGCCAAGAATCTAGAAATAATGTTCTTTCAGAGCTTTTTCCTATCTACTTCAACCTGGTTTCTAAAGGACACAAGATTTCTGCGATCTTGTATCTGAGTGTTTGGTCCCGTGTATCCCCTTGTTCCTTACCAGCACCACCCGACTAATCCTTAAACCACTTAGTTAATTTCAATCAAATTTGACATGAAGATCAAAACCACAGTTATACTAAGACCCAACCAGTTTTATGGAAATAAGCTACCAAGTAAAGGGAGACATCATTAAAAACACACCCATTGAGGGGAGGCCCCTAGAATGAGCTCAACTCATCAATCACAAGAAATCGCACGTGATAGAGAGACATCATGAATAGCCTACCCAAGAGAAAGAAACTCACATCACCGCATCTACTTTTTATTAGACACCTGAGAATCCAGCCATGAGACACAGGTCCCTAGGTGAAGCATGCTTTGCTGCTTGTTCTGACACTAGAGCTGCTCATTTAAAAACAAGCATTAAGAAAATGTCCCATCCCTTTCATCCATGTGACTCCTTTGACCTCGCTGGATTCCAGCATCTGCATCTATCCTTCACTCTTTCAGGCTCATTTCTTTACCTGATGCCAGCTGATAATGGTTAGGCGGGTAGCAAACCAGATAAGGCTCATTTCTTTCTCCAGTGCTTACCATTTAATGAGGGGCAAAGCAGACGAAAAATATGCAACATTATCTATGTTCACAAATTCTGCACTCACATATCCTATGTAAAGAAAAGATGCTATATGTTTATAAAGGGTAGGTGGAGCCTTTCCCATTCAATTTCTTTTAGCAGGATTTTTCTTAAACAGCGCTCCTTTTTGAGGAAAGAAGATATTAAATGTTCAGGAAAATATTTCCTTTGTATTTTGCTTTTCCCCACACATTTTTAATTATTTCTGAGTAACTTACCCCCTTTTCAGCTAAGACTTGTTTTGTTACCATCTTCTGTTTCTTGCACATTCTTTGGCTGCTTTTCATGCCTGTTATTTACATCTTGACTTTATTAAACCAGTGCATCTGTCCCACTCTTAATTCCTGGGAAACTGCAGTGCTACAGCTGAGCTTCCCACGTAAAGATTTAATTTCTGGGGGGCACCTTGTTCACCAGGCCTCAGGGGTGCACCTACATTAGCACTTCAGCTCCAAAGTGTGCTTTTGGAGCTAATCTCCTGTTTGCCACCAACCATGCTTTTCTTGTCATACTGCGATGGCCTCCAATGGGCATTCAGACCACTGGACAAAGCTACAACTAGTCCAAAGTAAAAATTCCCTGCAGTGTGCCCTGTGTGGGTGCCGTTCCTCAGGACCAATTGTTCTGCTCTACAAATGCATTTTAACACCACTTTTTCCAGTGACATCACTGAACGCGAGAGGAGAAATTGCCCCAGAATCTCCAAGGAGTGTTTCTATACTTTCAACTCATCAGTGTTTATAACTCACCCAAGTGCACCCTCAGCATTTTTTCTCTGCTCATTTGACTTGTTTGCTGTACATGAGGGTGAGTTTGCTGCTGCCTGAGCCCATTTTGTGACTAAACTGCTTTCCAAGTTCAAGTTCATTAATAACAGTTAGATTTGAGATTAATCCAGCTGAATGGGATCCAGTCAGGGTGGGAGGGTTAAATGTTGCCTCCAGGGAAATAGAATAAAGAAAGCAAAATACCAGAGAACATTTCCAAAATTTAGGTTAGCTCTGCAGTTTGGGAATGTAAAAATGGAACCCTTGTATATACCAAACTGTCTGGCTGCATAAAAGGCTGGGCTGGCTTCTGTTGTGTGCTTGATCTTGCGGCAGCTTGGGCAATGACACAGGTGGCAAGTTACACAAAATAATTAAAAATGGACTGTCAGAAGGCCCCAAGCTATGTATTGGTACACTACTTTTCAGTTACACTTGTGATACATTGAGACCTAAATTCTCTTGACTTTGCTATTACTGATTCTGACACATGTTGGATTACAGCGATACCTAAGTGAACAAAACCAGTCTCAGTAATCTCTCTGGGTATTCTTGGTTTTGTTTTGGTTTTCATTTGCCAGTGCTGTTATAGTTCTGTGTAATGATATTAATGAAGTTACAAGGCTGAAGACAAGATATGAAGAGACATTAGTATTCTTCAGTGCTATGGCACAGAAAAACAACAAACTCCTAAAAGCACTCACTGTGGTTCCTTCTCTGAGGTTTATTCTGTTTTAGATGGAACTAGAGTCTGTAAATAACAATTCAGCAAATCAAATTAATGACATCAAAAGGAATTACAGAGGCATCTGGGTTACACATTCATCTAACTATATATGAGCTCCCCTCAAATGGCACTTTATGTTTTTGCAAATTGAATTAGACACAATCTCATAGTGTACATTAGCAGGAATTAAATACTGAACTAGTTCCAGAGAAGCTACATCCCCAACATGCCCCCAAAACCATTTTATTGATGAGTATGAAACAGTTTATGTAGGCCTAACAATAGTCCATGCATCTTTATTGAGATGAGTGAATTTTATGTGGGAAATAAATCATAATTATAGCAAAATGTGAATGCTTATCATTCTCTGACCTCGTTAGCCTGACCTCCCCAGGGACCCATGATGTTAGTTCTGGTTTGCCTCTGAGATTCACATAATGTAGAAACCAGACAGGAAAGAGATTTTTTTTTTCCTGGCTTCAATCACAACAGCGTACAGTTACAGTCTGTGAGCCAGGGAAATAGCTGTGAGACAGAAACACTCACCACAGGTCCTTCACCCTGAAGCCATGTCTGCTCGCTGTGGGCCTTATGACAGGTTGGCACACAGTTGCTATAATTAGCTTGCACTGACTTGAGAAGCTACTTTCTGTTGCGGCTTTTTTTCTGTTTGGTTGCTTTGGGGGTGGTTTGGTTGTTGGTTGCTTGTTGTTTTTTTTTTTCAGAAACCATCCATGTAGTCTGTGTTTATAAGCCTTAATATCCACCAGCCAAGGAACAAAGAAGGACAAGAAGAACATAGCAGCTGCCCTCCCCTCCCACCTTCCACTCCTGTATGCAGGTGTCATGCTCACTACCACCATGCTCCAAAGTTTAAAAAATCCAACTCGCTTTGTTAAGACTGTGAATGCACTGAAGCAAGAGCCTGCCTCCCAGCAGATGATGGCCACCAAGAGAAGGGGAGTGACCTTTTCTGTTTGGAAAGCCCCTTGGATATAACTAACACCCCCTTACGTCGAAGCCCACTGTACCCCTCTTCCAGTTTATTGATTTTGCATTGGTCTGGATTATGAGCAGACGATCACTATGAGGAAATACTTCAGGTGGGAAAAAAAAGGGCACAAGGGAAATGGTACTTCAGTCAAGATGTACTACTCAGGGTGTTAACTGAAGTGAACTGGAACAGGAAGGTAACAAGAAGCATCTGGGATTTAATGTAGCCATAGTGATTTTGTAATTAAAGGAAAATAGCTACTGTGCTGTAAATATCAAGGCACTCCAGCCTACTTATCGTTCTAAATCGCAGACTATTGCCAAGCTGGCAAAGCTATATGGACTTTAATGATAACAAAATAGCTTGTGTCAGCACCCACTGACTTTGGTAGAGGTGTCTGACAGAAGCAGAGGTGTGTTGCATTTTTACCCTGGGCAAGAGGAATTACAGGCATGGTAGAAGAAAATGCAAACACTGATTTCTTTGCCCTAGCCATGTCCTGCGAGAATATGAGAGTTTGAGGGTTTCCTGAGTGCAACAGTTTGTTCCTTGAATGGCACTTTCCCCCTCTAGTTTTTCAGGTGAGGACATAAAATACTTGAAGGAAGAGGGAATTCTAATAATGTCCTGTCAGATGTATTTTAAACCCAATGTGGTCAACATTCTGCTGTGTATACCAATCTGAAGGAATTCAAAATCAACACAAGGTTATAAGTAGTTATTAGCTGTCTGACAGCTTTTCCTCTCAAACCTCATTACGGGAATCTGCTTCAAATGAGGCCATTCATGCTATACTGCCTCTTACATAGACAGCCTTGAATTTTAAATGTTTCATTATCCTTTGTATGCCCCCACACCACAGCCAACATCTTGCACAAAAATGGCTAAATTCTTGCATTATCAAAGCAGATCCTGGGTGATCTGTTGGACGAATTGTTAGGTCTGTCCACTCTTGTCAGTGGGTTAGATTCATACATGCATGTCTCATGGTGGCATTTCTCTACAAAAGTAGTCTTCTGAATGTTTGGGGTCCCCCGCCCCCCCCCCCCCCGCCCCCCGCCATCTCTGTTTGGATGACCACTGCTGTACATTCCTCTGTTCTCACTGTTGTTCACTAAATCACCATGTCCACTAAATTATTACTAGGACTACTCTGAAGTCAGTGGTCCATGTGCTTGCAAAAGGTGCAAAAGAGGGGAAAAAGGGGAACCCTTTTGCTTGAAGTACTTGTGGTGGTTTCTCTGGACCACTGTGTGAGTTGTGATTCTCTCCAGACTTCTGCTGGGTGCTCAGCTGGCTTCCACGCTCTCCTGTCTGTTTTCCTCTTACGTTTACAGGTAACAAACCATCAGCTTGCGCGCACCAGAAACTCATTTGCTGTTGTAGCTTCCTGAGGCTCTGAAGCTCTGCTGCTCCACAGGCTGCTTCCAGACGATGTGGTACAAACACAGCTGAAAACTATTTCACAGGGCTTAGGTACCAGCTCACATAGCAGCCAGACATAGCTGCCTGGGGTGTTCCCAACCCACCTTGCCCCAGTGCTTGTCACCACTCTTCTGCTGAGGCTGGTTAGCAGAAGAAAGTACCAAGGGATCCCCCGCTGTATCAGGACAAAGGCAGTTGTTCACATGCACTGCTCAGGTGACCTGCAGCAAAGGAACAGGGACAAGAGGCTGTGGAGGGAAGGAGCAGTACAAATGTCACACGAGTGCTATGTATGAGCGTGAGCGCCTACCTGCTCCAACAGTAACTATGTTTTTATATTAACCTCTCAAATCAGTGTAATGTGGTACTGAAATACAAACTCTAAGTACCAAAGAAGTTTAAGTACCCGTTGCGCAACATGCTGCACTTACCCACAGCAAGAGGTGGTCCCCACACCAGGCAACACCTAAGGAGCTAACTGGGAAACGAGATGAAGCAGAAAACTGGGTAGAGTAGGGAGGTGACCCAGCCCTGGGTAGACCCTGTCACTAGTGATAGAGCAAGGACATACATTGTCAGTCATCCATGGTGACAACAAAGAACAAAACTCTAAAAAATTGTTCTACAAAACCTCTTCCACCGTGGTGTGTGGGTGCGGTTAGGTTCAGAGCCTGAAAGACAGAGTCCCCATTTGACCTACAGAGCAGATGCAGGTTAAAAGCAGACTTAGTGGAAACTTCCTTGACTGGAATTATTCAACCATGACCCAGAAGACTCCCTTTCTTGGCAGAGGCCATGCTGTATTCTGCTGTCCTTGAGACAGGCGGGTAGCTTGCAAAGCTTGTTCTTGAAAGTGAGGCAGCCTATAAATTGAGCCAGGATTTAATTTTTTTAATTCTGCATGCATATAACTTACCTGGTCACTAAACTGATTTTCAAAAATCACCTGCATTTTTCCAGGTGACGGAAAAGTTGGAAAAGAAATCTCAGAAAATGAGGTATTTTTGTTATGACATCTGTCACACTGAATGCTAGAAAGGTAAGGAAGGTGCACTTTCACTCTTAGTCTAATGTAATTTTCTAATTTTATTCCAAACACCATTTATGTTCACTTGTAGCCTTGGACAGAAAACTGGAGCAAAACTTTAAATATTCACTCTATATTAATCTCTACATTATTGATTTTCAAAATAACATGTATCTGTACGGATTTATTTCTAGCAGCAAATTCAACTATAACAACAAATATGCATAAGCAGTCTTTCTTTTACTAAAGTAAGAATGCAGTATGCAAGAGCTAATCCTCGAAAACCTATCAAAAGTATGCTGAATTATTTAAACTTGCAAAAAATTACATATTAATAGAAATGGAAACATTTTTTATTACTGAATTCTTTAAGAAGAACACTCTGCCACAACAGGCAATGAGGATGAATGAACTATGTGGCTGGGCAGAGTGCACGTCGTCTATTCTGGATAGTTATTTTAAATGGAAAACAGACAATTTAGACTAATTTTGTCCCTGGTATAAATCTATTAGCATTAATGGTGTTGTGACTACTTGTACCAAACTAAAATTTGCCTCTATTTCTTAAAGACAGAGCCATTTAACTGTGGGTTTCTCAGGCTGTTAGCTGAACTAGGAAGCTTTAGGAAGAAGAGGTGTGTAGGTACAAGCTGTTGAGGGCTTTTTCTTCAGGAGAGAGGGAACAAAGTGAACTCATTGAGTTCAAGAGAAACAAGGACCATGAGAGACAGAAGGAGGCCAGATCCTTGTGGCTTTCAGGAAGAAGCAAACTGCCTCATGGCTTGGGCTGGATTGATGAGGAGTAGCAAAGTGATTGTGGTATATGCTAAAACAGAGAAACTGGGAGGAAGAAATAGAAGAGAAAAAGAGATTGCTTGGGGAAGGCTGAATATGTTCAGAGTTAGTGGCCATGCCTGAAGCCCTTGGAAGCCAGGATACCAGTGCAGCAGAGCTGGATATCTAGGGAACAGGGAAAGGCCCTTCCGTTTTGGATCAAGGCCAGCAGCTCTTTGACCAGACTGTGTTGGCTGAAATACAAAAAACAGGCCTGTGTCTGGGCATATCCAAGGAAAGTTCTCTAGTGAACAGAATAGGAAGGAAAAAGAAATTTTAATACAAGCTCTTCCTTCCACAAGAAGAGAAAAAAAAAATCAACCCAAAGCCAGATAACCAGTTTCTGAATCTGAAAGTTGCTGAGGCTGCAGAATTGGTGCTGCTTTTGGGGTCCATGCCCAGTTTCCTAAGAGTGCAGGAGAGTGAGGAGGGAGGACTCTCAAATAGGAATGACAGTTTTGAACAGGTATCTTTCAGCGTGACTACAAAGTCCTTCAGATTGCCATATTGTGGCTGGCTGGTTTGGACCTTAACAATTCAGACATTTCCAGGGCTTTCTCCTAAGGTTTGGGAGGCTTTGTCCGGCCTGTGACAAAATTACCCAGATTCGTAATTAATAAAAGCAAAAATGTACGTTAGTATGGATGAATGTTTCATTTTTAATAATGGTAATAGAAGACCTTCAGTTAATGAGCCCTCATGGAATAGCTCTGTAACAGCCCCTTCAGCCACACAGAATCATGGAATAACTTGAGTTGGAAGGAACCCATAAGCTGGAATAAGGATCATCAAGTCCAACTACCTGCTCCTCACAAGACTACCTAAAGCTAAACCATGGTTGTTAGTGGGCAGTATTTGCTCCTTAGCAAAAGACTACTGCAGCAGTGCACTGGAGGGAACTATAAACTCCGAAGTTTCTTTTCAATATTTTGTGTCAATAATTCTGACAGATTTTCGCACTTTTAACAAAAACCAGTTCCAGGGAAGCCAATGTTAAACTCCCATTTAGATAGCAGCAATACCACATTTCTTGCCTCTGCACATTTTTCCAGTCTTCTGAGAAAATAATGTCTGGAATAAGATAAGTGTGTTACCCATCGTGCTGCTTACAAGTTTTTCCTACACCTTTTCCCATGTATGGTTTCTGTCATAGGTAGCACGACCAGTAATAAAAGACATTTATAGCACATTGCTTCTCAAAGGTAGGTTTTGGCTGCAGTTTTGCTTCCAGCTACAGTGTCCACATTCGGACAACTTGCACTGCGTTGAAGCAGACAAAGTGGTTTGAGACTATGGGACTGGTAAATGGCAGTAGACAGGTCTAAAGTGTATTGTTTTTAAGCGGTTCACTGCCCAGAGTGAAAAATGACACCGGGTATTCAAGTGTGAGCCAAAATAAATCCATTTTTAAATGGTGATGTCTCTCATGGAATAAAAACTGAAGGGCCATGCTCTGACAACGTAGTACAGCCACCTACTTATGGCATGTCAGGACAGCAATAAGTGACTCACCGCCCACCTACACTCCAGGAACACCAGCGCCTGATGTCTCTATCACAGTGTTGTCACAACACTGAATTTAGACAAACTTTTTCCCACTGCCCACAGTCTGTACAGCACTTACCACTTGTTTACTTTTCCAGGTCATCAACCCTTAAAATATCTCAAGGTGAAAATGAGTGGGAATGACATTACACAAACACTTCCCTTTCTTAGTAAGCTTATACTAATATTTGCTTTAAAATCCCTTTGTTGATAAATGCTAATTAAATACCAACTCAAAGCTTTATTTTGACCCTCTCTTGGGGTCTTTTGGATGCCTTAATTTGCAGGGCAATCAACAAGTCCCACATAATTTTTTCTGTAAGGTGATCAAAACCACCATTAGAGGGAAAAAAGAGGATTTCATATAGTAGGAAGAAAGGGGAGAGAAACATCTGGAGCAGAGAGATTATGAGAGTTCCTAGCTGTGCCATCAATTGTCAGTGATGTAAAAATGGAGCACAGCAGTGGCTTTTTCATGTGATGGTCAATGAACTGCAGAGAATATTCCACCCGTAAAGAGATTCATGAACTGGTCTGTCCAGCCAGACATCAGCTGGTGCTTCCTGAGCTTTATTTATCCTTTGAGAAGCAGGTACCTGCCAGGGGCTAGTGTACTGCCTAATTTTGCTGTGCGATGCATGGCCATGGGAATTAGGGTGAATGTTGTCTGCAGGTAGGAAAAATTACTTTCTTGGCTCATTCTGGGAACAAAGCAAGCTAGTCAGGTGGAGAAGAGGATATAAAGGGAAGAGATAAAAAACATGGGTTAAATGGAAGTGTGAAAGGAAAAATTTCAGCCTCAGAGGCTGCTTGTATAATAATAAATCAAATGGGACAGGGCCCAATCTCTGCAGGCTATTAGGATGGTCCTGTTCACATTTGAAGAGCTAAGCTGTCTTCTTCATACTCCCCTCTCAAATACCTGGTACATATTATGCTCCAAACTATTGGCCAGACGTTGCCTGAAAGACTGGTAGGTGGCACAAAACAAAGCACTATTGGAGACCAAATCCTTAGCTAAAAAGTAAGCATTCCAGGTGACTATACACTGATGCTTGTGCCCAAAGTTTGTTTCTGCTTTGCTCTTAAGCGTGGAGGAGTCAAAGAAGACAGTTCTTCTCCCAGGATGGCATATGGGGCCCTGATCCACAGAGGAGCTAAAGGTGGGGGGGAACAATTTGACCGAACTTTGTACTATCTACATAGTTGCTCCATCTGTTTTATTAGGCAAATTGAGTCGCTTGATATTGAAATAACACATTCTCACACAAGTTCCCAGTCTCCCAGAAGAACCTCAAGGCTTCATACACACTTGCCAAAAGGTAGGGTCTCAGCCCCTGCAATCAGTGACCGCTCTGTCATGGCAATAGCTGAACGCTCCTCACAAAGCATTCATTACTTTCTGGGTTCTTAGATATTTAGTCATGACTGATGTCAGTTCCTCAGTACACCAGCACAAGTGTAACCTCCCAGGGTGACTTTGGATGCATAGCAGAACTAGAAGCTCCTCTGTCCTTCTGACAGGATGAGACATCTTTTCCTTCCCAAATGAGCTGCCCTGTGGTGAATGGAGCCTTAGCACTGAAGCTGAAGGGTGACTATTCACGTCTGATGGCATTGCCTGAGACGTTGATCACTTTGGAATAAACTGCCACCGGCAATGGAACTGCAGCTGAGGTCTGGGTACTTCCACTTGCCACCCTCTCCCCTCATTGGCACAGCCTGAACATTGGGAGCTGGGGAGAGGTTAGGTGGTTTTCACTAGTTTTAGGCAGAGAACAAAGAAGTACTGCAGGATTTGAACCAGTTTGTTCAGCAAAAAGTAGGTGATAAAAAATAATAATCCTTAAACCCCTAGATACTCAGATTGTGTTATTACTTGAGAATCTCAGTTTTCATATAAAAACTAAAGCAGGAATATATTCCTGATTGCCTGAAAATAAGTCCCAACACTCCAAATACCAGATGGCAAATAAAAAAGACCCAAACGTACTATTTTTCTTCTGTACATTAGAGGGGCTTAGGGAACAAAAAGATTCATTTTTATATGCCTTGCTTTAGCAGTCTGGTACAAAAATGCTCATATCTAGCTAATAGGAAGGTAATTTTCTGAGGGCTGGCATGAGATAGTAGAACGTGTGTGGAGAATGTGACAGTAAAGATCAGACTACACAGAACAAATGGTGGTGAGGTGAAATACAGTCTTGGATGTGTTTGAGAGGCAAAGCAGGACAACGATGAGTGAGGAAATGAGGAGAGAGAGCCCAGGCCATGGTGTGACTTCAGGAGATATTCTTATTAACACTGACCTTCGGAGTGCAGAAAGCCAAATTTATGCTATGAGTGCTGTATGAGGTAGCTTGGTACTGCCAGGCTATACTCCAGCCAAGTGTTCATACTCCAGTTGCAGGTTAGATCGGGAAAACTCTGCTTCTGCTGGTAGCGTTGTTGCAGCCCTCTTGAGGAAGGGGGTAAACAAAAAAAAGCCATCCTGTAAAAGAGCACTTTTGCTGATACGCCTTAATCCGTACTAGGGGTTTCTGCTGGCACAGCTATACTGGCTGCAAATCAGACTTCAGCACTCCCCTGATTGATGTACATACCTTGCAACAGTTTGTCATGCTGATCTGGCCAAGGACTGTGCCAAGAGAGAGGGAGTCAACAGACCAGACAAGGAGGATGAAAGTGCAAGAGAGTAGAGAAGTTTTCATGTTGCAACCAAGCAGAGGGTGAATAATAGTGGAAAAAAGATCAACATATTACGGATAAACAGTGCTCACCATGGTTTGCTGGATGAACTTCTAATTCTAGCCATATAAACTTGGAATTTTTTTTGTTTAAAAGAGAAGCCTCTGTTTTTCATTGCTGTGTTAGCTGTCTGGTGTTTTGTTGAAAGAGCATTATAAGAGATATCCTTTTTTAATATAAAGATATATTAGCTTGTAAACTTGAAAGGCAGCCTGTGACTGTTGAATACATGAGCCTTCAAAAATCATGGGCTAGTGCTTCATTACAGGTAAAAATTGCTTTATTTTCATCAAAACATGGTGTTGCCATTGCAGATCTCCTCCACCCTTTAAATTTATTATGCTGGCTGCTCTTCAGATTTCTTCTAACTATTTTTGATGCACCACCCTTTCACTGGCAGTCCTTCTGGTTTCCCATGTATTATTTATTTAAAACATTAGTTATCTCAGGTCCAGCGCTTTTCTTGCAAGCCATACAGGAGCTTGAGTTGCAGTGTGAGATTATTGCTGTGGCTTAATGAACACAATTGATTTAAGAGAGACAAGAAATGCCCTAATGAAATCTCTCAGATTATGATACTGTTACTACACACTGTACTACATCTCTATATACTACGCAAAGATAGATCCAGTGTATGTATGCACAGACTACGTGTATACATACAATGGGTATTGTATACACACATGTATGTGTATTGTGTTCATATGGTGGGTGCTGTATAGTGTATATATAGCTTATTTATGGTCAGTCTCAGTCATGCGTGGCTTAGTAGTGTTACCTGATAATATAAAACCACAGACAATACAAACCCATTTAAATTAAGGTCAGCAAGGAAGACTGGAGTAAGGAATGGATCACTGACACTGCTGACAAAAAAGAAGTAGCAATTTCCCAAGCCAGTAAAGCCAGCGCAGCATCATGGAAGTACTTACTGTTCATGGGGAACTGGTTGGAAGTTTCAGCTTCTGGACAACAGAAGAAGAAATAATCATTTTTTTCCATAACTGAGAGTTACTTCCAGAAGAATGCCAGTGCTCATTTTCTGTTTTTCCAAACACGTGAAAAGCTAGTCAGTTAAAAGCCTACCCTCCTATTTTAATATACTGTCTTTGACATACAAACGTCTGTTTATTGCGTTAGTGAATGCTGAATTAGAAATCACCTTTCAGCTGTTTTTGTGACATACATTCCCCACTGGTACCTAGCTGTATATGATGCTTATATAGACTCAACTGCCATACAACCTTGACAAACTATTGCTTGCTACACAATAGAGAGGTCTACAGAACAGTAAGATGAATCACTATACCTAGAGAATACAATTTCACTATTACACTAGGAAAAAAAACCAAATAACAAGTGTCTGTGAATCTTTATCGGTTTTTAAACTGTTGGGAAATTCTAGGGAATTCATGAGATCTCTTGAACCAACTTCAGTAGAAGCCAGGTCAGGTCTATTTAGCATTGCAGAAACACAATAACTAGATAACGGTTATTAAAAGCAGGTCTCCACTGAATTTCACTAGCTTTAGTAGACCAAAAGGATGACTTATTTCTTATGGTCAGTGGCCTATAATATAAACAGAGACAATAAGTTTGACATATATCACAGTGTTCTTAAAGTATGTGGTCTTTTAGCAGTCTGTGCTTAGAATTTTTAAGGGAGTAGCAAACAACTGTATAGTTGGATCTTGGTATTCACCACTAAATTTGGTCATAGGTATTAAAAGCAAAAGTAGTCAGGAACTTGTGTTGCCCTATTACAGGGATATTTCTACTTTTATATATATATTATTTTGTAGATAGTCTGAATTGATCCCAAACCATTCCTTTACTTGAAGGATTTTTCAGGATGCAAGTTACTAAAATACTGAATTTGACAGTTTCTCTGCTAATATGAACAGACACTTTAAGAAGCTTGCAAGCTGCCCAAGCAGCTAGAAGGGCCCCAACTACCAGGGATGAGTGCTGCGGTTCCCTGACCCAGACCCTAGTGCATCCCTTGCTGCTGTGGCAAGTGGAAATGCAGACTGGGCAAACCTCCCCATAAGCAGTATCACGAGTCTCCTGACAAACCCAGCAGGTACCACAGAGAATGCTGCCTTAATTTCAGCAAAAGCTCTTCAGGCTATTAGGTTTCAAACACAGCAGTCAGGCTCAATGAACCAGAATTTCTTCTGCTCAGTTCTACTTACAGATGAGTTCCCCAAAGGCGGCAAAGTCACCCTTTCACTCTCCTGCTGTTGAGGTTTTTTTCTTCCTTTCCTTTTCAAATCTTGTTGTTTACAGCCCATTTACACCATTTTGTACTAAGCCTGGGCATTCTGAGTCAGTGCTAGGCAGCAGACAATCAATCAGCACTGCCCTAGACCTGCAGCAGACTGAAAGTGGCCATCACCTTCCCAGAAGGAGAAAAAGCCTGCAGCCACCTCTTTCCCCTGCGTACCCAGCATCCCAGCTGAACGGGAGTCTTATTTTCACCCTGCAGAGTCACAAAATCCAAAGACAAATCTGACCGCAATGACTGGCCAGCAAACAAACCATGTGGTAATACTGGTTTGCAGAACTTTCTCTTCAAGCAATTCTGACTAACAACCAAATAGCAGGAGAGCCCCAACTTCCCTTTGTTAATTCTCCAGTGATGGCATAGCTCCCCTCAGACAAATCCTTGTAAAAACTCGTTCAAGCAGCTCTAATTAGCCTTTTGGGGAGAAGTTTTTTAAGAAACCTAGATATAGCAAAATGTAAGCATAATGGGTCATTAAATACCCCTTAATTTGAAGAGACATCCAATTTGGTATTCAGGAACAGTATCCTTAGACAGTAGTTTCTTTTTAGAGAGATGTGAAACTGAGTTTTTGACTCCGTGTGTACAGGAAATCGTACAACAGCTTTTATACGAGTAGAATCATTGCCAAGCACATGGTGTTAAAAATTGCCAGGATTAAAAAACTCACAGAATTGCTTTAAGAATCACAGTGTCTTCAAAAACATAAACTTGCATCTTTTTTATATTCTCCCATTTATTTTCTGCTTTAAGGTTCCCACTTTCGAGCTTTTTCCAACCACAGTTGCTTGCCTTAGCAAGCTAAGATTGTCGCAATTATACAAGGATATGCAGTTTCTAGAACAGCAACAAATATTGTGAGGCTCACCATAAAATAGCAAGTTGGCAGTGTCGCAGTAAGGATATTAACTTTTGTGTCCTCCCAAACTGCGTTTTCTATAAATAGCGTCTGTCTGCTTTTACTCCTGCAGTTAATTACATAGATTTTCCTGCATTTCCTCTTCTGCAGTGTCCCTGTGAATCAGTATGTTGGCTCATGGACTAAAGCAATGTTTATGGTTATTCCCCAGTAAATGCCTTCAACATTAAAGCATTGATAGAAAAGAACGTATTTCTGCAAGTGGGGAGGTTAGGTGGGTAAGGAGCTGTCTCTGCTTTCCCACTGCAGAAGGGGGCAGCTTGCTGCGGTGTGTTATATTTTTTGGCAAGTGTGCCAGGCACAGATGAATCACCGCAGGATCATGACAGGCTGGGGTTTCTCCTGCATGCATCTCCTATTGTGTGTGCCCCATCCAGTTTAACTTTGTCTTTCATGGTGGAGAGCTTGTTGTTCTGTGCTCTGGACTGGCTTGGGCAAGACTTTAAGGGGAAATTTACCTCCCCCAGCTTTGGATACCACCAGAGAAACACCTTCCTCTGCACTAGTGACTTATGGCTTCTACAGTCAGTGGAAAGCAGTAAGTGCTTTTGAGCATGAGCTTCACCTGACCTGTTTACCTACTAACCCACTTCAGGATGTTCTTGGTGCCCTAAAAGTGATGATTTCTCTCCACCGTTAATAACTCAGTCATGTGAGATCATTAGAGGAAAGTTCCAGATTTGAAATCTCTAAATGCTGATCAATGGCTCTATATGGTTAGTTCTTACAGCTCAAATATTACTGTCATTAAGTATCTGCAGACTAGTATTTTCCACAAGAATTATCCCTATAAGCTAACTACAGCTACCTGATTGCTTTATTTCTTTACTTTCCAGACTCTGCTACACCTTGATTAGTTTCTTATATAGTTTATTACAATGTAGTACAGATTTCCATATCCTTTGTAGTACAGATTTCCATATCCTTTGTCGCCAGTCCCTGCAGCGTCACAGGGACCAGTTGACTCATTTGCCAGGGGCAGATGGGGCTGAACAGCTGGCTCAGGCTGATGGTGTGCTAGAGCAGGAGATCCTGCAACATGTAGCTGGCAGGATGCAAGATGCAGGTGCCCTGAGGGCACAGTAGATGGGAAAAACATTTCAGTGAAAGGCATGCAGAATGTGAGAGACTTGTTAGGTCCTGGTAATGTTGCTCTCACTTCCAAAGGGCAGAAACCATTTCTCAATAATGTCTTACCAATGCACTGAAAAAGTCTAGCTGGACTGCTCAGGCCCTGCACAAGATCCGCTTCCCTTAATGCTGCAACACTGAATATCCCTCTTTGTCTTTCACACATGGCTCCTGCTCACCTTGGGACCCAAATCTCCACACTCTGGCTGTTGAGAAACAAACAGGATTTGGAAGCTGCTTGTGGTACGTATGTATAGAACCACAGAATCATAGAGTCATTTAGGTTTGAAAAGGCCTTTAAGGTCATATATGCCTCTGTGCATGCATGCGCTTGTCTGTGTGTATCTATGTATCTCCTGTAGCATGGAAGGAAATGAAGAATTATGGCATTTTGGCTGTGTTGTCTCTCCTTATCCCATTCTGGCACTTTTAACATGCTGTTCACACTGAAAACCTCTTGCCTTCTTTCTGTTAGTTTGAAACATGTACACCTGTCCGCTTTACAGAGAGCCAGATGGGATATGTCTCATCTGCAAAGGGCAGAACAGATTTTGTCTGATGTGTGGTACCATGTCTTTACAGCTATTTTTATAGTTCTTAAAGTCCCAGATTCTGACTGAGGCCTCTGGGTGGTTCCATAATATTAAGCATATTAATATTAAAATAAGTCCTTTGGAACAGAGAGGTGACCCTTTATGAGGATCGGGGTAAATTGATAGATGTTTCTGACCATATCCAACATGAGAAATCTTTATTTTAGGATCATATAAATATTACAAAAGTGTCCTAGTAAATTGGACAATATGTTAAAATTAGATTTGTTTCATCTTCTGATGATAGGAAGAAGTTAATTGTTGAAATGGAATAATGGCAACTCCAAGCATTCAAAGGCCATGACAAGTCAGATAATGAGTTATTACATCAGTAATATATTTGGGATCCTTCCTCCTTGCCTATGGGGTTTTCATCCTTAGGGTTCAGGTAGGTACATTCTCAAACTGTTCCACACAACTACCAGGCCAAACACATTTTTTGGTTGACATTGCGATTCTCACATACCCACAAACCCCAAAACCATAGAAATACTTCAAATATAATCAGAGTTGATGACTCTGAGAAGATAAAAGAAATGGCTATCTAATCTCTAAGGAACCCGCCTGCTCACATAATAACTTGATAATGATTTCAAGCTGTAGGCCATGTGGGATCTAAAAGGCCAGGTTAATACAATGTCTTGGGCTGGACAATTCTATAGTTCCTTCTAGCCTTAAGAGCTAGGTTATACCTAAAGGCTCAGCTTTTAATGGTCTAGGCTATCAAAGATGAGCTCATTAGTCATATTATCAGCATAACCAATGCTTAGAGCCTCTGTCTTTTTCAGCTTTAGTCCTTGATCTGAAGAAAATTTGTGCTGTTGAAGAAAAAAGTCAGACATTGGGAAAGGTTCTAGGGAAAGCTTGACATGCAAGAGATATTGGGCATCAGAGGCTGAATTCAGGTTAACGGCAGGAGAAATCAGAGAACAGACAGCCAGCAAAACACAGAATGGTTTGGCCCGTGAGGTGGAGGACAATCAGAAGCATCCATGTGACATCAAAGGAAGGGCTCTGCAAGGGAAGGGGTCATCAATGGATGGCAGGGATTGCTCAGTCAGAACACAGAGTAATCCTCAGGCATACCTCAGTTTTAGTGCTTTGCTCCAGTGACCCTGAAAGACAGTAAAGGGCCCACATTTTAGGTCAGGTTATCCAGTAAAATTAGCCCTTGGCTCTTGGGTCCTCAGGCTTTTCCAGTTAGCTCATGTTCCTAGAGGGTGATACCTTGCAGGGACCATGCATCATCTGGACTGATTTAAAGCCAGACTCCCTCCACCCCCTTTCCTCCAGAAGACCCCATAAAAAAGAGATGCTGGTGTATTGCAGTTAACAACAAAAGCAACATACTTGTCATTTTGCAATCTGAAAGGTAGAGCCAGACTTGTGCATGTGTATTTTGTACCAGTTGAAAGCTGAATTTGCTGCCTGCCTCTTATTTGCAACCTCACATACTTGGACTGTGTAGGCGGAGAGAGATCAACTATGAATTCAGATAGAAATGGTTATGCTTTCTCAAATCTCATGTGCACAGTTTTACTTAGAAAGGGAAAGATTAAATTCTTGGGAGTGTCTACATTGCCAAAATCTTTGGCTAGAAAAGCCTGGCAATCACCAGATTTTATAGGCTTTTTATAATAAAGCTAATTCTTGTTTTTATGTATCACACATTAAGGGTCCTCTGATTTTAATATAAACATCCAGGACAGGATTCTTCATGAGACTGAGAGGTTGTTACAGTCAATGGGAAAATTTTCTTGTGATACTGCCTTGTGATAGTTTAGCTTGCCTATATTAATAAGAAAGCAGTTTACTAGCAACAGAGAAAGTCCAAGCCAATGATAGGAGAACAATAATTTTTCAGCTCTCGACCAGTGGGGTGTTACATTCTTTCTACTGTTTTATTTATACTGCAGCTTTGCAAGGGTGGCCCTTGGCTCTGGTGTGCTCAAATACAAGGGCTTTAAACTGTTTTGAAATTAAGGATTTAGCAAACACAGAGGTTCTCACCCAACTGTTATCTTTCTGCTGCTGTATCTATTTGCAAAACTCAGCTATGCGAGCTGGGGATTACAGAAGAACTTTCGCTCTGTTTAATATCTTTAAACTAAGTTTCTCTCCTGTTACTCCTTTGTGGAACAAAGCTTGTTAATGAGAACCCTGAGCACTCCAAAACAGAATGCAAATAAAACAGGTTTTAAAATATAGCCCACTGACTTATAGACCGTTTCGCATAGCTATGTGGTTGTAACTGACAATTTTGGGATATCTGGTGTCACAGGTTCAGTCAGTATCACAAAGCATAAGCACAGTTCATCCCAGGTTAGGCTCTGCATACTTGCCAGTACACAGGTGTTTTCCTTAAACAAGTAGCTTAAGGGTTATGTGAGCATGTGTCTTTTCTTACCTTGCCTTGAGCATTGTGATTTAAAATTTAATGCTATTACATCTCCAATCCTTCATTCCCTTTCAGTTACTGTTTGCTGAACATACAGTGCAAAACCTAATCTACACACCATTTCTTGCATGGCATCAGGGTGCGGTGGACTCACCTGTTTCTCAGTGACTCAGCGACCGGCTCGTGTCCCCTCCCAGCACAGGTTCCTACCACCCCGCAGCACTGGTGTCTGCACCTTCCTTGGGCTCAGACATGCCATACTTGTGAGTCACGTGGCACTGATACAGATGTGAACAGTTTGCTCTGAGGGGTGATGTGCTTTGACATCAGAAAAGAGCAAAGATTACTGTTGCTTCTCCTCTCAACCACCAACCATTGTGTAAACAAGCTACAGGGCTCTCCAGAGAAAAGACGAAGCCTCAACGCTGCTCAAGCTCCTGAGAGCCAGGAGTGAACCAGAGCCCCACAAAACAGTGGGTCGCAGAGGCAAGTCGTGGAGTCCAGCAACCTGCTTTTTGGCGTATCTGCAGCTGCCTGCAAGGAGCCTTCAGGTGGGTAAGCTTGGTTTCTGGGAACATTGCAGAGTCATACTGTATCCTCCTTATCCCATTCTGGCATTTCTAAAGCACAGGAAAAGGATTTTTGTTCATTCCCGCATACCCCAAGTTAACCCCAAGTGTAAGCAAGTCAGGAACTGGTTTAATCAAGGCAAAAAACAAACACAGAAAATTAAAATTGGGAGGTAGTGTTTGTGTTTTTTTTTTTTTTAATTTGTCTCCTTTGTCTGTAAGGGATAACATTTTTGTATTTTTTCCCTTATCAAGTAAGGAGCAGATTTACCAAAGAAACCCAGGCCAATTCTCCCTTTTCCCCTTGCACAAAGTAAAACCTTGTTGCTTCCGTATAATGAGCTGGGAAACCCAGGAAATCCCTGCTAACCTTGCAGTAGCATCAGCATAGCTGACAGCAGGATTGGTAAAGGGTTTGTGGCTTCACACAGTACTAATATCAGGCCGTGCACTGAACTAGCACTCACCTAGTGCCTCAGGGCCTGAAAGGGGGTCATAATTATCTACACGTTTCCGAGCAACTACAAACATATTGCAAATGGGGAAAGAAAGGATGAAGGCGCAGCACTGTGTTATAACTACAGGCTGTGAGACTCAGGTAACGGCTTTCACGCAGTTTTCAGGCATTTTGTCATGGCAGCATCTTAAATGTGGGACCCAGGTCCTCTCCCCAGGAGATGCCCCTGTCCTGTCCTGACCTCCTTTTGAGATGAGAGGTCCACACTTTGTGCCCGTTTTCCATGATAACAAGAAACTCACTGAGAAGTATCGGGGGCTCGCTACTGAATGCAGCAAGATCCCACCTTGGGATATCACAGGATCAGGACCAAGGGTCACACCACAAAACGCACAGCCTGGAGCGACCTGTAGCAACCTTTTGTGCTGCCTGAGGAATCTCATATTTAAAAGAACTGCTCTTAAACCCCAACCTCAAGCGATGCTGCAAAGACTCACGTCCCGCCTGGTAGCAATAACCTCCGTTATTCTGGTATTACTTGATCTTGAAACATCTGCATACATTCATGTGCTTGTGACTTTAGACCAAGTCTTTCAACCTGGTTTATTCTCCCTTCCGTATTTCAAGGCCGTCTATCGCGCTCCCCACCCCCACCCCCCGCGCGGGCAGGGAGCGCGAGCCGCCGCGCGCGCGGTGCAGGCACTGCCACCCCTGGCTGGAGACCCCTGCCCCGAGGGACCCGCACGGGCATCCACGCAAAGGCTGCGGCCCGGGGCGGGCGGCACACACCGCTTTCCGCAGAAACCTCCGCTCCGGCGGCCGGCCCGGGGCGGCCCCGGGCACCGCGCCCGTACCGGGCGGGAGCGGAGAGCGGGGAGCGTGTGCGGGGAGCGTGTGCGGAGAGCGGGGAGCGTGTGCGGGGAGCGAGGAGCGGGGAGCGTGTGCGGGGAGCGAGGAGCGGGGAGCGAGGAGCGGGGAGCGAGGAGCGGGAGCGGGGACCGGCCGTCGCGCTGTGCCGCCCGCGCTGCGCACAGGGACGGCGGCGCCCGCGGCGCGCGGTGCTGTGGCACGAGCCAGCGGGTACAAACTCCCGCTGGAGCGTGGGCGCGGGCCGGTGCGGCGCCAGGAGCGCTCCCGCGGGAATTTTTTCATCCTACGCCCAGACCCTCCTGGTCCTCCTCCCCGCGCCTGGCTGAAAGTCAGAAGCAGCCGCCGAAGCGTCCCTGGCGGCTCGGCGCCCCGGGCCGGGCGGGCTGTGTGCGGCACCGCCGCTCCCCGCTCCCGTTCCGCTCCCCGCGGGCCGCCCCGCCGCCCCCGCGCCCCGCCGGCGGCCGCGCCATGGCGTACGGGACGGCGGCCGCCGCATCCCCCGCGCCCGGGGCCGGCCCGGGGCCCAGCCCGCCAGCGGGACGGGGCGAGGCCCGCGGGAGGAGGGCTCGGGCCGCCGCCTGCCCACGTCCCCTCCCCGGCCGAGGAGGAGGAGAAAGCGAGAGAGGTCCCGGCAGAGCGGTTAGGAGCGGGTGTGAGGGCCCTCCTCCCCCCCGAGGGGAAGAGGAAAGGAGCGCCGTGGCGGGCGGCGGAGGATGATAACATAGGGCCGTGCCCGGCGTGGGAGCTGCCCGCGCTGCCCGGGCCGGGGCGGCTGGGGGGGCGGCAGCGATGTCCCAGGGCACGGCAGCAGCAGAGGGGGCACCCCAGGTGCTGCCGGAGGGGAAGGAGAGGCAGAGGAAGAGGAGGCGGAGGAAGAAGAAGGAGAGCAAGACACGGGTGGTGCGCTCCAACTTGTTACCTGAGGCCGAGGTGGAGAAGTCCAAGAGGACGGCCCTGGCCTGCAACCGCCTCAAGACCACCAAGTACACGGCGCTCTCCTTCCTGCCCAAGAACCTCTTCGAGCAGTTCCACCGCCTGGCCAATGTCTACTTTGTGTTCATTGCGCTCCTCAACTTCGTGCCGGCTGTCAACGCCTTCCAGCCAGAGCTGGCCTTGGCCCCCGTCCTCTTCATCTTGGCGGTCACTGCCATCAAGGACCTGTGGGAGGATTACAGCCGCTACCTCTCCGACAAGGAGATCAACCACATGGAGTGCCTGGTGTACAGCAGGTGAGGCGGTGCAGGTGGGGGACGGGGATGGGGGGCACTGTGGCGGCGGCAGCTGGCACCAGGCACGAGGATGTGGGCGAGCAGAAGTGTGAAAGCAGGGCAGCGAGCAGGTCCCTTGCAGAGGGCTTTCCTTTCTGCTCCAAGCATGAAGAAACTTCCAGTTGCTCCTGGAGCTGGTGCCTTCCATCTCTTTACTCAGAACTGCGGGAGCTCCTACGGTCCTGTACCTTGAGGTGGAAGTGAGTCCCCTGCGGTTGCTGGGCTCCCCCAGTAAATCACTGATTTATGAGTAAGCAGCATTTTTTATAGGTCTACACATGTGCTCTGGGCTTGTTAGTGTTCTGTGCTTTAAAGGAAGGACAGTGCATGGCAAAGTGAATGTGTTTGATTTGCAAGATTTTATGCAAACACTTGCCAGTGTTGAGCGGTCAGTTACACTGGTGTGTAGTTTCAGGCATTAATTTGGTTTATAGTAATGTGAGGCCTCAGTCAAGTAATCTATGAAATCTTCACTCAGTGAAGGAAGCATGGAGGTCAGAAGCATCTGCATTTGAGTTAGGTCTGTGGGGTTTCATGACATGTGGATTAGCGAGCCTAAGCTGTTTGCTTTTCCAAAGAATGAGGCAGTCTTTCCATTGAACGCTTACTTTTAAGTGACTGCTTTTTATTTATTGTCTCAATTGTCATCATTCCCTGTGACTTTGCTGTTTCTCAGTGTTCCAATGGATGGAGTGTTAGGTCGTTTGTCTCCTTCAGAATATATTTTTTTTTAATGATCTGGGCTATGCATTTGGAACACTTGGTATCCATAAATCAGACTGAAATTACTTTTGCACCATCATTTATGTGCTCAGAATCCAGCTTTACAGTAATTTTGTTTTGCTTTTCTCTCATTGCTAGATAGTAATCACATAGTAGTTAAGGCTAAGGTTTTCTGGGGACTGAGAGAAAAATACGTTTTCTGAGAGAGCAGACTTTAGTTCTGTTTCTGGTGCTTCTAAGTTTTAACAGAAATGAAACACGTGCCAAGAAGCTTACACTGTGATTCCACGGGCTGGCTGGGAGGGGTCCTCTGGGCTGACGTAAGCATTGAGGCAGAGAGTAACTCTCCTACTGCAAGAAAAGCATGTGGAAAAAAATAACATAAAATGATAAAAAGAACTCTGAAAAGGCTGCATTTTCAACATCAGTGACTCGGCTTGTTTTTTCACAAAATCATATCGGACAAGAAATCTCACCCAGGGATATTCCCCCACCAGTAGGTACACATGCATGGGAACACAAGTAAAATGGCTTTATTTCTGTAAACTAAATCGAAAATAACCTAGCCGAATCACACACGTAGGCATTTCTAACCTAAGGCTGTGCCTAGTGCCTTGTTTGCCTATAGTTGTCGTTAACTCTGAACGCTTTGGTGTTTAGGGAGGTGGGTGGTAGGAGGGCTAGTAAGAGGCTATTCTTGTAGTAAAATAAAATAGTGATAATAAAGATGGTTAATCTAGCCTTTACCAACTAAAATCCATTTAGAAATAAGCTCTCTTATCTCCTAGATTGAAAAGAAAGAAGAAATACCTGTTGCAGAAGCTGTTCAAAATATTAACAGATACCAGTACTGGGATATTCTGGAATGTTTCTACTCCCTGCAATTTTCCATACCCCTCTCTGCTGCCAAAAAAGTCGACATGACTATGAGAAAAGGTGTACCTTTGGTGTTAATACCACTTGTGCTCTTTTAAAGGGACTCCCAGCTAAGTGCATTGCCCTTTATAATGCTTGTGCTGTTCCAGAGTAAAAAATCAGAATTGTTCCTTTTATTGCAGAGGTTAGATTGCTATTGGGTGATACTTAGACAGATAAATTTGGGAGTAGTTTGACTTTACATTTGCATCACAGGCGTGTGTCAGCCTAGGCCCTGTGGGGCAGCAAACACGGAATCTTAAGAGCTCCATCACCTGTTCAGGGACAGCTTTCTGGTTGTGAGCAGAACTGGACAATGTGTCCTTACAGCTCACTGCAGAAGCCTGGTCCCCAGTAGCAGGTCACCTATTTCCACTTTCCAGCAGTCCCTAGGAAAAGCTTCCCTCCCACAATTAAAACAATAAAAACAAAACAGGAGGTGAAAATAATTTGCTTAAATGTTTTTAATCTGCCCAATTTTTCTTCTTTTTTAGCCTTTTTTAAACTTCACCGAGTCATCTTTTGAACATGCTCCACCCCCAGTGAGTGAGATGGGACTAGAAACTTGCTGTTTTGGAGATAAAAACTAAGATTCTCACTAACTTGAGTGACAGGGAACCAAGATTGAGAGATTTGTATCAAGGTTATGAAAGGTGCTGGGCGTTGAGTTCAGAAAAGCTGTTTTCTCAGAAGGGTGTCATGCCAGGAGAAACAGAAGTGACTGGACATGACTGTTACCTTGTTTCCTTAGTCTCTTGTTCTGGAAAAATGTTGAAGTATAAATGTCACATAAGGAAGTAGTAAATAACAGCTTTTCTCCCCACATCCGCCGTTTTATGGTGATGACCTTTTTGATCAGTTGTGCTGATCAGTTTTACCTCCTTTTGACCAACCCAGACACTCTCTCTCCTCCCCACTCTGCCACTTCCTTGTGGTGCTGTGGAGGCAGACTTTGATGCAAATGCTGTCCTCGATAGAGATGCTTGTGTAGGTGTGGCAGGTTAATGAACATAGCTTCAGTGATGTGCTCCCCTAGGATTGTCAGAGAGCAGCAACTCCTCTCTTCCTGGTCAGTACTTTGTAGCTCTGAAAGAGGCCTTCTGTGAGACAGGATGTATCTGGGTGCCAGGGTGGTCCTCTGAGCCATGATGGCCTCACACAAGCTGCAAGAGAGCCACCTCAAACACGGACTACAGCGTTCAAATGCAGACTACAGCAAATGACAGCGAATTATAAATCAGCAGCTTAAGACGGGGACTTTTGCTTCGCAGTAGCAGAGAAAAGACCTCAATCTTATGTTATACACTGTTTAGTGACCCAGTAAATACTCAAATCAGATCCTGTATATTCTGTCATATATCCTCCATGTGCTTCTTTCCTGGCTGCTGAAGTACCCGTCCCCTGTTTGATTCAAGTAGCAATTAATGATGCAAGATCTACAGGACAGAGAGAATGCAGGGGTAGGCAGAGCCTACTGCTACTCAGGCCAGCTTATCAGGAGGAGGTTCAAGAGCGTGCGAGCAGTATCCACTTCGAGCTCCTCGGGAACAGCCTACTCAGGCGATCATGTCAGTAATCCAGTCTGGGGGAAAATACTGTGCTCTTGCTAGGCTGACTGCTTGACACTGGTGCGCTGGTGTGCAGACCAGGCTGCCTTCCTCCTGCCTGCCCAGTGGACTCAGATGACCTGTTCTCATACAGCCACTGCTGAATCAATGACTCAGTGGCTCATAGTTGGCAACACTTAGTGGACAACAGAACAGTAAAGGATGATGCAACCTAAAGTAAAAAGCTTGAAGAAAGACGCAGCTTGTTTTCACAGAAGGAAGGCAGCTTTTGTTTAGAAGTTCCGGATGTTTGGGAGAGTCCCTCAAAAGATACCTCTTTCTAGAGTCAGATGGTGTCAAGTGAAAAGACCTGATTCTTTGAATAAAATGAGAAGAAGCTGTTGAGTTTGAATTGGCAGTGTATGCTGAAGAATGAAACATGCTAGAGAATTGCAGGCTTGTGTTGCTCTGTGATGGAGTTTGCAGGTCTGCTTGTAAGAGCAGTCAGGGCCATTACAGGCAAAGAGGGAAGGTTTCTTAGCCAAGAGAAATTAATGGGGCCTCTCTCTGGAGGCCTTTAAGGGCAGCTCTCCCATTTAGCAATACAGAGGAAATTTGGCACTTATTTTAGGGGGACAGTTTCACAGGACACCTAGAATTTAGGTTCCGTGCAGGCGCTTAAATTAGGAATGCTGGATCACAGCCAAAACTCTTTCTTAGTTGTTTTAAGTTCCAAAGGCATTAGAGCCACACCTGCAGAAAATTGTTCTGTGTACATAATACTTGCAAACCTGTGATCATCTTGGTGTCTCTTTATTTTTCTTCCTCATTTCCATCACACAGGGATGGAGGTTGAAGAGTGGAGGTTAAAAATTTGCACTCTTAATGGTGAAAACTTATTTGGCTATTCTGCATTATTATCTTGGACTTGGAGGATGGAAGGGTGATTTTTTTTCTCTGCGATTACTGTCCTCCAGTGCTCACCAGCTGTGGCTGGAGTTGTGCATCATACATGTAAATGTTTGCTCCAGGTAATTCCAGGATGCACACACTGCTGCCGCTCCTAAGTATTTGATACAACTAAATTTGTCACTGGAGCAGAAGTATTAAAACTCTTCTAAGTAGGGGCTTTGTTTTCAGTGTGCTTTTACAAAGTGTGGTATACATTTACATGGTATGTAAATAGAAGATGAATAGTGATAACTACAATCACAACAAATAATGGCACTCATCCAGCAGGGAATTACATTTTGTTACTGATTCAGTGCTGTGTTGTTGAAATAATCTCTGCTACCATTTTTCTAGGAGCCTTACGTTAAAAAGCAAAGGGCTTTGCTTTTTAAATCTACTCTCTAACTCTTGTTGTGGCCATTGAACAGTATTGCTAAAGAGTGTAATGGTCTCTGCATGCTGATCAGGGAGTGATAACTGCTTCCTCTGTCAACCTGTGACTTAGAAAATTCAAGACAAATTGGAATTTACGACTGGATATTTGTCTCCCCTCAGGTGTGGAAAATGTTTAATGGGGCACTCAGGCAGCTATCAAAGCAGGCTGTTTTACATTAAATGTTAGTTTCTTTCTGCAAAACTCAAGAGGAGGAGAGAAGAGAGTTTGATGTGGGCAACATGTTTCATAAAATTTCCAAAATACACTCCCTTCTTCTTCCCCTCTGTCACCCTCTGTCAACCCGCCACTGAAAGCAATTCCAGCCATGGAGGCAGAAGATACAACAGTGTTACCAAACCCTCACAAGGGCAGAGCAGATCCCACTCATGGCCTCTAAAATAGTCACATGATGACTTGCCCTGCAACCACTTCACTTCTTAGGTGCCTTATTTTGCTGGCAACACCAGTCTCTGGGGAGATGGGTTGTGATTATCTCCCACTACTACCCGAATAGACCAGAGTAGCTTCTTGTCCCAAAACGTGCTGGCAGGGTAAGACATTTCTCAACAGAATAAGTTTGTCTCATTCCTTCCAGAACACAAATGTCACTAAATGTGATTCAAAAGGAAACTACCTGGGATTACTCAATTTCCTCTGTGAGTGAGCGAGCTTGGTGCACAGAAAGCTGAAAGCAGAAAGTAGCAGTCTGAATCTGTTGGTGACATCAGTGTTCCCTCCTTGAGTTTCCGAGAGGTGCAGCTCTGTTTGTCTTACTGTATCTTTGTCCTTCGCTTCAGTTTGGGTTGGGCTGGCAGTAAGTAAACTCATTGGGAGATGTAGTAGAGGCTCTTCTATTAGACTGATAGGGAGCAATTTCATTCTGTAGTAGTTTATCCTAGTAGCAAGGGACGTCTGTGCTAAGCTGAGACGTAGCCAGCTGCAATGCACAGGAGAACCCATCTGTCTGGCCATCTACAAGTATGCTGTTTATTTGCTATTTAGTGTAGGGCAGATTTTCTAAGTGCCTGAGTTTCACTACTGGAAAAGAAAAATGCCTCATTATTGAGCTCTTTCATTGGTATAGGCTGTCATGAGAGCAGTTATAGGCTGTTTAATATGCCTCTGGCTAAATGCCAAAGAAGATGATGTTAGTCTCCACTGAAAGACTTAGTGATGTCCCCAAACTAATTTCTGCAGGTGCATGCTGCACTCTGGAGAGACACCATAACTTGTGCTAAGCAGACCACAGCCCAGAAATATAGGTGGCCACCTTATACGCAGATCTACTTGCTGTCATGTGTCAGTATTACCTTGAGACCATAATTATAACTAGAGGTGGCCAAAAGAATAGCAGATCCACTTGGTTCTGTCAGAGTACATTTCCAAAGAAACTATACAAGAGGAAGTAATTGTGTGTATTGTTCAGCTCTGCCTGGTACTGTGATTCCAGATTCCACCTTCCACATGTCATCTAGTCAGAACTGAAAACGAGAATTGAAAACCATGACAATCATGCTATAGATCAGTGTTTTGTGGAACTGCTTGTTAGTTAGCATGGCATAACTCAGCCAGGGCATTCCTTCTGCTAGCAGACCAGTCCTCCAGAAGTACTTATTAGAGTAGTGCTCTCAAGCTCTGCCTGGGAGTTCTTAATTTTACTATGGGAGTGTTGGAGGACTCCCAGGAATGAAAAAAACTTAAGCAGCTTCTTGCGATTTTCCCTCCTCCTCCTGACTAATGTTAGCTGATAAGGAAGGTGAAAATAGAGAAGGAAGGAGTGTCCCTGTCGCTGGGCAGGATTTAATTCAGACGCCTCATCCAGGCTTACACAACTCGTGTGTGGATAGGCAGCCTACCTTGACAACAGCAGCAGGAGAAGTCCGAGTGCCTGATCTCCCTTTGCCATGTAATCCAGCATGCTCTGCATTTGCAGGGCAGTCACTCTGCCCAAGAACAGTGTAAGAGGTGCCTCTCCTCTCTCCCTGCAATACTAGACCTTTTGGGTACGTGTGGGCGTTTTGTGTATGTACACAGTAAGGACAATGCAGCTGGCAAGCCAAACACATGGCTTCAGGGTTATGCCCAATTTGCAGGATTTACGCTGTGCAGGCTTGGTTTTAGCAACCACATATATTGAGAGCAATTAAGTTCATGAAAAGCAGAACAATTTGTTTCACTTCACATAGTTGGGGAGGCGAACCAGTTTCCACAGCCGACCTTCAGCCTCAGTGTTTTTCACTTGGGAGCTGGCACTAACGCAAGTATGTTAGTGGCCAGTCATTTTTGTACCCAGAAGAGATCCACAGCAAAAACACAATCCAAAGCCTGCTGCTACCCTGCAGCAATACACTCTGCTTCATCTTGTCTCACCAGGATGTGGAAGCCAGACAGTGGGAGTCTCCATACGTGGGGCCAGGGAGAGTGCATTTCAATGAATGGCATAATCATAAAGTGAGGAGCCAACTTGATGCTAAAAGCCAGGACACTGACCTCTTAGTGATAAGTTTGCGTAGGTGTATGGGCAGCATCTTCCTCTGATGTATGTCAAGCACAAAAGTTGACCCAAAATGCAGCCACAACGCAGATGTGTGAAAGGTGCTAGCTTATAGCTTTTCCTGGGTAGGGATTGTGGTGGTGTGCAGGGGAGAGGAGGTGCAAAGGGCATGACAGTGACATGCGGTGTTAGGAGCTTGAGTAGCTCTAAGTACTGAGCTCAACTGAGGAAAGGTGCATACACAAATATATCTTTGATTCTGAAAGATTTGATAAAGCAAGCTTCAGATTTAGTTTGAGGAAGGTGACCTGCATGTTTCTGAATGAGTTGGTTTAATCTTTGCTGTGTGTCCAGGAAGTGGGAATGAGGGGGGCCCAAACCGAGAGTTTATAGTGCCTGCAGGATGTGAGCTGCAAGGAACAACTTTCTCTCTTTTGCCATTTTTAGGATATCGTTACACAGCCTGTCCATAGAAAGCTGCTAGCCACCCAGCTAATAGGGTGTTCTGTGCTGTGGACTTCTGAGGATGCCTAACCCTTACCAGCGGGGAAACTACCATCTAGTTCATTGCTCCAATGGCAGCAATGTTTTATTCTGTTTTGAAATTGTTGCAGGTGAAGATCTCTGCCATGGTCAGCATACATCCTTAAGGACACGTTGGTCAAAGGACAGTCTTGAACTGGCAAGGCATGTGTTTTCAGGGGCAAGGCATGCATTTCAGGGATGGGAAACATCTGTCCATCTCCTCTGCTGTTTTATTACAATTTTGTTCTTGTCTGATCACAGTTTCTCTAGAGTGACAAATAGGCCAGTCTCTTCAGTGCAGCGGCCAACATTTGCATCATGCTCAGTCATTTCATAAACCCAGACTCTGCTGGAGATTTGTTATAATAGGCATGGAGGTCACTTGTTTTGTTTTTATGTTCTGGTTGCCTGGAAATACTGACCTACTTCAAGGAAGAGTTTAAATGCTTGACTGACAACTGCACTGCAGTTCTTATATATCTGTGCTGCTACTATATTGACACTGTGGGTGTGAACGCTGTTGCAGAATATTTGGTATTTTTGTAGTTTTGACCTTTTGGAGAGGAAGAGAAAGTCCATTCTGAAGTGACAGCATTTGTAACCATAGCTGTTTTACCTTTGCACGTTATCTTACGCTCGCTATCGCTAGACTTTTTCTAGGTTGAACAGCCACATACCTATATGCTTGCCCCTTGACTGTTCACCTTCCTACCTTCTGGTAACAACCTGAATATGGCTGTTTTGGCTGTTTAGCTGATCCTGTTTGTTCACTAACAAGTCATTGGGCATTGTTGTGGAATCTCGCAAAATACTAAGGCAACACATAAAGTGCTGAATAGCAGTCACCTAAATACAACTGAGAGCAGTGTTCAGATTCTCTCAAAATCCAGACATGGAGCAAGACATCTTAGAAGAGATGCCAGTGGATAAATTTTAGCAGGCAGATTTAGCAGCCAAACCCTTAAAGATGCAGGAAGTTCATTAAGCACGTTAGAACAACATAATATGTTTTTTGCAAAAGTAGATAATAAGAAATGAAATCTAATCCACCTAAGCCTGATATTGCAGTTGTAGTACATTTTTTTTATGTGGGCCCACACTTAACGTTTGAGGGTTCCATATTTTCTTTTTCTCACTTTTCACAGTTCCCATGTTCTCATTGTCAGCATCCCCTTGCTATACTTCCCTCTGCTGTACACCTGCAAAGCTGTGAAAACTTGATCTTACACAGTTTACTAGAATACATATATTGATTTTATCTGCACACTTGAAAGCATTCTGATCTTCCTTCTTGGCTATCTTATGTTCATATTTTATCAGAGATGTTTGGGTGGCAGTGCCTGTCTCCTGAGTTGATTTGTGTCTTAACTCTTCTGCATATGCCATTAGTTGTCTTCCCTGTAAACAGTAGTGAGCTGCTGATTGTAGCTGGCTGGCAGGAAACCCTCCAAAGTGCTGATTAGGTTGTCTGTGACCTGAGGAGAATATTTCCTGAAGGAGCCTATTCAGGTTCTTTCTGGGACAAGAGGTGAGATTTATTTCATGTTGCTTTTAGCAACAGTCTAAGTCATCTACACTTGTGCCACGATCTGTGGAGAGCACTGAACAGTTTGAGGAGGAGGGGGAAATCCTTCCAGTTTGAGACACTTACCTTAGGTTAGTTTGAATCAGGAGGTCTTTACCTCTCTCCAGTGATGACATAGGTGAAGCTGAACTAGCTTATACAGCTGATTTCAGATAAGATGAATCCCATTAGTAAGCTCAGTGGGAATAGATATTAATTCCTCTTAATGCTCCGTATGATTTTTGGACTGTAGAAAGGGAGCCTGTCCTTCTCAATACATTTAATGATTTAAGAACTACACTTTGAGAATAACAGATGCAAGTATGTTCACCTGTAAGGTGAAGGTCATAACCCAGTATCCACTGTTTCAACTCTTGCCACATTCTGCCTTCAGCATTAGCCATGAACATATTGTTCATACTTGTGAAAAGTATATATATCATTTATCTCAGTGCTGAGGAACAATGTAAGAGATGAGTTGTTATCAATAAATAATTTTCCTCTTTGAATAACTGATGGCATTTGCATTCCCTTGAAGTTTTTCAGGCTGCCTACATAATGTGAGGAATCTTGGTATTTCTGGTTGTTGTTTGCTCTTTAATCTCAGATGGCAGCTTTTGGGGAGGACTGTTGAAACGTAAGGTAAGATGTTCCTAATTCTTCTGTTTGTCTGGATGTACCTAAATGTTAGGTCAGCTAAAACCACTTTCCAAGCTCTGTCTCTTAAAATGCAGAGGGCAGTTGTGTGTTTCACATAAATCATGGCTGTTACAAGAGTGAAAGTGGGGCTTCACTGCCAGGTGCCTCACAAATACCACATTGGGCTTACATTTCACGTCCAGTTGGATCAGGTGTTAAAACCTGCAAGTGACATTACTAGGCGATCAGGGATTGAATCAGAGGGATAAATGATCAAATTATTTTGCTTTTTTTAGTATTGCTGGTTTACCCTTGGTTGCCAGTTTCGATGCTGGAATTTTAGTGCCCACCCATAGGGAGCACAGGCACATGCAGACACTATGTAGCTGTAGAAGAGGGGCAGCACCCTAAGATGTGGTGCCACTGTTTGCTGTCTTGAAATTCCGAAGTCCTGTTCATCTGCTTGTTTGCAACATTTACACTCTGCTCTTCCTGATTGTTCAGGCTTAAATGTATAGTCTCCTGTTGGTTTTATCTTACATTATGTCCCTTATTTATTTTCAGTACAGTTCCCTGTGTCTGTCTGCTTTTTATCGTGGGATCGTAGGTGTGTGTGGGAGCTCCTGTTTCTGTCAGGATCATAAATTCATTTAGGTTGGAAAAGACCTTTAAGACCATCAAGTCCAACCATTAACCTAGCACTGCCAAGACCACCACTAAACCATGGCCCTAAGCACCATGATCCTGTGGGAGCTTTCCAAAATGCAAGTTCAACAGAAAAGCTGTACCACAGCTGAGCCAACCATCAGTCCAGTAGTGCTGATGTTTAATCTGCCACACCCATTTCCCAGGAGTCCAATAAGTCTGTAATAGCCCTTGTCATGGACCAAACAATCCATGATATCTCTTCAATTTCAGGAATACCCCAGTGGAATGCTTTTTAAAGTTCTACCATGTTATAAAATAACTTGACTTATTAGCAGTGAAATAGCTTTTCTTCCTGGAGTGGAGCATCTGCCAGCTCATGCCAGAAGAATGTGTAGAACACCAGTAAGATCCATCTGCCAAAGAATACTGAAGCATAGGATCTCCAGCCTGACAGTATATTAGCAAAGCTAGCACTGAAAGGATGAAAAATCAACAACCAGTTAATTTTTTGTATTTCCCAAGTGTTTGGTTGTTGATATGTTTTTTATTTTGGGTTGATTGTTTTTTTTGTTGGGTTTCTTTTTGTGTTCCATTTTTCTTCCAGTTAATAAGCCAGGTAGAAATTATCAGTTATTACCCCAGTTTCAAAACTGTTAAAGGATGACACTGATCATTACCAATCGCACTAAAGATAAAACTCATGAGAAAAATTAAGCCCAAAAGATTTATTCTTTTTTCAAACAGAAGTACTGAAGAAGAATCTAGTGTTATAAAGACAGAAATAGTGTCTTTGAAGCACATACAGTGTCTCTACCTTTTAAAGACTTTGTTCAGCATTTTAGTGTAAGATTTCTCTAAAATTCCCCATGGTTATTCTAAATTCAATCCTTCTTGGAATGCAGGGAGCAGAAGAGGAGGAGGAGAGTTCCTGAGTTTATTTTCAATGGCATTTGGTTTGGCTTGGAGAATTTTTATAATGCTGATTGGTCCTTGCATATTAATTCATATTCTTCTGCTGCTGCTTCTAAATTGGAAACTTTCCAGTTTATTATTTTACATCTGGCAATCTCATCCTCTGTTGTTTAACCTTTATGCTTTATCACTAGAAATAGCTGGTTTATGCAGTGAATCCAGCCTCTTTGTCATAATAACATTCCCTTCAGCTGTCCTATCTGTCAAGTTGCAGAAAGGTTTTTGGTTTTTTGGTTTGGTTTGGTTTTTTTTTAACCACTATCCACATTTACAGAAAGCATGCCTAGTGCTGCACCCTACCAAAAAGTTTTAAGCAAGAAAAATAGGATACGTGTTCTTTACTCTTTACCACTGGAAGAAACTTTAGAAACACAACCACATCTACAGAAGTGATTAAGACCAATGGTGCATTGCCCCAGCTAGTCAAGCAGTATTTAAACTAGATGCAGACCTGATTGCTGATCATTTAGGAGCAGAGTTCTTACTTTTCCACTTTCTGAATATATATCCGGATGTCCAGCACTTCCATGGGATGTCTCCTCATCCATGTCTAACTCTGTTCTGACCTGCTTTTGTAACTCATTAGTTCCAGTTAGATTCCACAGCAGTTCATTCCACAGAGGTCATACAGAATATAAAAATATCATAACACCAGTCAGTGTTCCCTGTAAATTTTATTTCTGTGCTACACACCTGTACATATTTAGTGGGAGCTCTAAGGTGATATGCAGTATAGAGTGAGAAACTATGCACTGTGTATTTAGAAAGCTTACTCTGTTCATCCTTTTGCCCAAGTGTAACTCAAATAAGAAGCAATTTTTTTTCTGTCTATGCAGTTGGTTGCATGAATGCCAGTCCTTAAAATTCAGCCATAAAAAGTGTGTTTATATGGTATACGTTCAGCTTGAAGTGGGGCTGTCCCAGCTGGTAAATCTGAACAGCTTCACAGCACCATGCAGAGGTGCTTGCTGCTTTGGAAGCAATATGGGCCATTACTGCTGTGCTGTCTCTTAGCAAGGCTTGTCAGCTTGAACATGGCCAAGTTCACATGGCTAACCATTTTCTGTCTGTGGATGGGGCACATCTGGTGCTTGTGTGTGGGACCCTGCACCCTGTCCTAATTATTGTCCTTAGACTGAAAAAAGCCAGTAAGAATGTTCAGTAAATACAGATGCAAATTACATGACCACTTAGTTTTGGGGAGTTGTTTCATTTTAACTCTGACCAAATGGACGGTAAACCGTGATTCTCATTACTAGCAGTTAATGACAGCAGTATTTCTTGAGTAACTTTGGATGAGGAAATAATTTTTTTTAGAGACATTAATGTAATAGGTGTGATTTACCACATCAGCATAGATCAGGTTACTAGAAGACTCACAATTTGGGGTTGGAAAGCAAATTAAACAAGCTGGATACAGGCTTAAGATACGCAAGTGAAACAGATGTAAACAAGTGCTACTGTGAGTTGTTATCCTACCATATTTCTGCATCTGAACCCATTTTTACTGAGAACGTAAATGAAGTGAAAAAGCTGCTTTTGAATACTTAGGAAGGAAGCATAACATTCTTAGTTTTCCAAAGCTTCAAAAAAGCAACCTGTCGTGCCACAGCTGTGTAGGTAGTTTGTGCTCCAGAATCATGTTCACCCTGCTTGAAGTCAGCAGAACTCTCTTTGTGCCATGAGTTTTCCCCTCGCTTTCTAAAATAATTTGGTCAATCTGACATCCACCATGTGATCTACAGGATCACCTTGCATGACCAACTTTGCCGGCTTTCATACTTGACATCTCTCTGCATCTATCCCTGTTGTAAGGGCAATCCCTGGTGATTTCTGTAGGGAACTCAAAGGCACATTTATGCCATGAGGCAAGGAGGTCTGTATTGGCAGTGTGGCAGTGTGGGCAGAGCCCTTTGTGGCATTACTGGGATTAGTGTCTCTGAGCTGCTCAGCAAGGCTTGTGAACTAGTCTGTGTAAGGCACGTAATGCTCTGGTACGGTCATACTGCTTTGAGAGGGAAGCTGGCTGTACAGCAGTTGGTTCAGATGTCTCTAACTTGAGTTTCAAGATTATTTTGCACCTCAGAGGACTCTGTGAACTTGTTTACATAAATGTTCTAATCAAGAGGAAAAATTGAGGTTAAAGTGTTTGCAGCTATAGATAGCACCATCAAATGTTCAGTCCTTGGACTGGGAAAATATTAAAAAGATGATTGGGAGCTTAATAAATCTTAAAATGTGTACGAATGGAGTCACAGCTCTTCCTCTGTAAAGGCAGCCAACAGCGTTTTGTACACCTCAGTTGGTTTGCTTTACGACAGAGTGGGTACAAGGAGAAAACGGCCAGGGTGACAGTTGTGCTGTCTTGCCAAGAGAAAGTGTGACTTCGTAACTAGCAAGTTAGCAGTTTGTATGCTGGGACAGCTGTCTTATTTTGCATAACTGTGCTATTTATCAACAAACCTCTGAATAGTAGACAACAAACAGCCACTGAATGGGTGGCCATTACAAAAGCAGAGGTGGGTCTTTTTCCCCAGGCCTCTGAAGAGTTGAGAAACTGATGGCCAAAATAACCACAGTGTTTTCATGGTACTGAAAGCAGGCAATGCAAATAGCCAAGAAAGTGGAAATTCAGTCTTTTCACCATGACCTGGGATTATGCTTTGGCCAGCTCGAACTTTTGGTCGTGGTTTTACGTTTCTAGGAGAGGCACTTTACTTCTGAAGTTGTGCTTTGAACTCTCCTGGCACAGAGAGGGCTGATGGCTGACAAGAAGATCAGGCTGCAAGGGTGGTACAAGCAGTCCTTAATTCATCCTGCTAGGAGAGGGAAGAATAGAGCCAGACTTCATGCATAAGTAGCACTGGCTCTGTATCCTGTTTCAAGTTATTAAAATAACACTCAGTGTGTTTTTTAAAAGGCATTTTACTGAATGCTCTCTAATGCCCATAACAATTTTAGATGCTGGGAAGTAAATATTTTTCTTCCACCAGTGTGTTTTGGGTTTTTTTCCCACTTGGCAAGCACTGGTATCTGGGGGGTTTGTGTTTTGTTTTGGTTATTCTTCTGCAATATTTAGGATGAAGTAGAAATTAACTTTGCTACCAATACCTTGCAGATACACATACACAAGATACTTGAGCTTGCCAAAACAAGTTATTTTTTGCATCAGCATTCTTGATTTTATTTTCTGCTTGCATGTTTTCAGAAAAACAGTGCTTCTTACCAGCTGCTGTGGACAAAACATTGTGGCTGCAAGATCGACAAACTGACGGCTTTTCAGTTAATACTGTAGAGGTCAGCTATGGGAGAGACAGTTGGGGAAAAAATAGGAAAAATTTGATTATTAGAAGGCCGCTTAAGATAAGACCAATGCTAAGATAAATTAAAAAATAAGGCAAAAGACAAATGTGGTTCTGACCTCTAATGTCAGAAAAATGAACTGTTAGTGCTTATAACTGGGCCTTGAAATGAGCCCTGGAAGTAGACTAGGGCTCTGTGTGATGGTTTTGATTTACATCCCGCCCTTGATTTCTTTTTTTGATGGACAGTTTTCTGTATCATGACAGACTAATTTTGCTTCACAAGCACATGAACTCTCCCCGCAGCAAGATGGGAACATCACCTGTGAGAGAAAGTCAGCAGTCCCAAGGCAAGCTGTATCCTCCCCAACTCAGGTCTTTAAGGGCATCAGTGGATGAAGATGTGCTTACCATATCCTTCCTGTTTATCCAGAGCACTGTTAAATATCCCATCTACACCAGAGTCATGTGCCCTTCTGCCCTCTTTTTTTCTTTTCTTGTTTGGACTAGTGTCTTTTTGAATTACTAAAAGGCCTTCAAGCATTTTAGGAAAGAGGATGGTGTTGAATCTTAAACATGGGAAGTCAGCAGATCTCCACTAGAGTCTTCGATGGGATCTTGGGCAAGTTACATAACCCTTTCTGTGCGTCAAAGTCATAGTCTGCAAAAGGGGAACAGCATGATCTATCTCACAGGATTTTTGTGGTTTGACCTGGGACTTTTAAAAGAGGTCTTTGTTGTGATTTGATTCCCCTTAAAACTGAATGGAAGTTCAGTGTCTTGATTGTCTCATTTCAGGGGTTTTCAAAGCAGCTATCTTATGTAGAAAAGCTTGATTATTTGTTCTTTTTCCCCTTGGATTTCTGCATTATTAGTGATTTGATTTCAAGATCTCTTAAAATGGAGTAACAAATAGGTTATGGAAAAACTACAGGCCCGGTCATAAAGAAATCTGTATCTACCATCTAAAAGGATCTGATTAGTCCCAACACTAATGTGGTAAATGGATTATAATCACTCTACTTCTCCCATGATTCTCAGGGAAACTGTGAAATAAAAAATATTTTAAGGGGGCATTGTCAAGAAAAAAGATGGGCATTTAGTTAAGACAAAGCAAAACATTTGGAGGTGCCATGTGTAGAAATAACCACTTTCAGAAATACCTCTTTACTGAAAAAATGTTACTGCACAGGAACAGTTGCCAGCTGGTAGAGGTGGAAGAACTTAAAGGAAAGGAACAATGCAGAATTAGAACATATGTACAGTGACAAATTATGTGCAGAAAGAGATAATATTACAAGTCCTCCATCATGTTCCTTAGCTAGAAATAATCCTGTGAAATATTTGTTCGAAAGATCAAATAAAAAAAGACTTTGTAGCAAGGAAGGGTAATACTGAAACTATCTCTAGCAGATATTCTGAAAATATTTCAGGTGAGAAACTTTTCTTGTGTAACAGTCTCACAGATTTTTACTGTAGGTAATGAGGAGTTCTGCAAATACCTGGACACAAGGATCACTTAATGTCATCAGACTGAAAATGGGGTGTGTTTTTTTGGAAAACTTGCACAGAGGAAGTGGTGATAAACAAGTGAAACATTAAGCCAAATTCTGTGTTCACTTACCTTCCCTAGAACTGGACTATGCAATGGTTTTAAACTCAGAGATTTAGATTGCACATTGAGAAGAAATTTTTTTACGATGAGGGTGATTAGGCACTGCAACAAGTTGCCCAGAGAAGCTGTGGATGCCCCATCCCTGGAAGTAATCAAGGTCAGGTTGGATGGGGCTTTGAGTAACCTGGTCTAATGAAAGGTGTCCCTACCCATGGCTGAGGGGTTGGACTACCTAAACCATTATGTGATTATGTGATTCTGTGTCTCTGTGAGCAAAAGAAAGGACTTACACATGACAATCTGATCAGAGGGAAAACTGGGATTCCCAGAAAGGTTGAGATTAAGGCATTAAGTACCTTCTGTATCTACCAGCCAAACTACCTTTAAACTGCTGAAGTTGCTTGGTTTTCTCTGAAACCGTCTAGAGCAAGATGAGATTTGTCTTGCTTGGCTTCAGCTGTTTGGATATTAGGCATTCAGTCCCACAAACTCTTTGCCTCCTTACTAGCCTGGGCAGAAAGACAGGCATCTCCAGAGAGCTGTTGTTCTTATTCATCTTCTGCTGGGAAGAATCAACCATCAGAAGTGCCCTTGGCCACCTTGCCATCTGCAGTGGAGACAGCTAGGCAAGTAAAGCAGATGAGGTCCCTCGCATCTGGACAGCTGAAATAAGGTGAGATAAAAACCTTGTCTCCTCAGAAGTGTGGATGTGGATGTGCGTAAAGGTGGTCTTACTAACAAACCTGTCACCTGCTTGTTTGACTTTGTTGTAAATATCAAACTTTGTTAAGAATTTTAGCCGAAATGTTACTAAGTTTTAAGCCCAATTACTGCTGTTCCGTTGCTTTATACAAGCCAGGGATGTGCTTTCTCAGGGGCAGATCTTCTTGTTGTCGTACATGTATCACTGAGCTGCTCATCAACACCAAATCCTGTGCTGTATTATAGACCCAGTTTTGTCAGAAGTCCTGTAATTTTGTTAGTGCACCTGCTGTTTTTCTAACAATTGTCATGCTTCATTTCTCACTGGAGAGACTTTGCTTTTCCCATCAAGTGTGATTGAAGCTAGCAAACCCAGCAGCAAGGCAGAAGTCCAGACCCAGGCCACCCCCAGCCCTGTGCCAGCATGGTGCCAAGGGAGCCCTCTAATGTCAAAGTCGTATTGCCAGCAGACGGAGCCTTTCTGGCCATGTCCTTTGCCACCACTCTCGCCCAAGAAAATACAGGCTTCCAAAAGCTGTGGGCATATCTGAATCCACTCAGATCTACTGCCAAAAGAAGTTAACCCTTTATGGTATCCTTTAAAAAAATTACTTGGGAGACCTTACATTTCCTGAATAGTACTCAAATGCTGTTTATGGTTATCCGTAACTAAGAAGTTGAAATTTCTAAATAGTCAGTGCTAAAGTCTTTCTGGCAAAGACTTCGATGATGCTACAGGAAGAATTCCTCTGTCAGATATATAGGCACTTTAAATGCTTTTCCATTTTCAATAGCACTGAACATCTCTGCAGAATGGTATCTTCCATAAAATAGGGAGATGTTTGAAAAGGACACGTACTTCTGAGAGTCTGTCCATTGCCCCTGCTGTCTTCTGTACCTCTGTAATAGTTTTGTAAACATTAGGCTATTTTGAGCAATACAAGTGTTCTGCTTCATGTAGAAGGGAAAGAGACATTGCTAAAGAGCTGATAGAGATATATTGTTTTGTGAAGAAAAACTCTCTTTCCAAGCCTTTAGTTCTCTCCTGTTTTGCTCTTCGTGGGGTGGAGGGGAGGCAGGGAAAGGAGGGCATGCTTATAAATAAGATGGGAAAAGAAGTTGTTTTGTCAGAACAGAATATGCATGTTATTCACTGACCCAGAAAGAAGAGCCACATGTACAAGATTTAACCTTAAAAAAACTGAAGACATCTTTCCTACCAGGCCTATAAAGAGGTTTGGACTATAGCAGACTCAGGTATAGGAATGAATGCTGGGACTCAGTAGTGTTGGAGTCTGTTCCCTTCCCCAGCTCTGAGTCTGCCTATGTGGTCTTGGACATTTTCTCCTGAATTGCTCCCCGCAGTAGTTTTCCACCTGCATCTACAAATCCCAGGAGATGTGGGAGGCATTACGCATATTCTGTGAAAGGTAAAAACAAGCTTATTGTCAATAGGCTTAACATGCTGGATCTGTTCTTCACTAGAAAAATGCTTGCACTTAAAAAAATAAGACAAACCTCAAAAACCTCTGCTATCACTTCGGAAAAGCGAAATGGTAAATTTCCTGATGTCTGCTGTTTGGGACTGAAGCCTGCTCCAAACTGCAAAGACTACGAGATGATCTGCTTGTTTGAACCTATCCAGTTCATCCACTTTGATCCATCTGAGCCAAGTTGTTGTCCCAGCACCTTTTGGTGCCATTTTGGAATATTGCAAATAATAACAAGTAGACAAAATCTAATTTAGTGCATTCTACTGAAAAAAAATATTAAAATGTACTCAGTCTTTCTGTTATCACAGTTACTGCTGTCACCCCATTGCAAAAAAGGTTTTTGATGTTTCTTCAGGGTGAGAAGCTCTAAGTTTATTCTGTAAATACAACCTGAGCAGACTTGTAGGAAGGAATGAGGTACATGTTTTCTTTAAAGAGAGCTGTGCAGCATGTCTCAAATGGAGGGATCCTTACTCAACAGGTAAGGATGGTGAGCAAAGCCTCTTTCCTCCGAAGAGTTCTTAATTGCTTTCTCTTGGGGGGAAAAAAATGACAAATAAACAAACAGAAAATGGAAGTGTACCAACTATCTGTAAAAGTTTTATTTTCACACTGTGCTTCAATTTCATTACAGCTTTTGAGGAATAACAGTGATAGTCAGACATTCCTCAGATGGGAAGTGATTAGGATGTGAATTGCTGTAGAAAAGCACTATTTCCAGTAATAACACAGCAGGTGTTTTGAAGAAAGCTGTTCTAACCTTTCAGATTGCAGAGGCATCCCAGTAATTCTAAGAATCACAATCTACAAAAGCCTAATTTCACTATTGCTTACCTAATTAAGAAGGGGGGAAAGGGTGTGGGGAAGCTGAATTTTGAAAGGCATTCTCCTACAAATTAGCAGGTTCCTATTTCTGATCTACCACTAGAAATAAGGTCATTTAAATGGAGTTTCAGAACCTCCATGCTGGAGCTGGGCACTCCAGGTACAAAATCTTATGCTGTGATCAAAGCCTAAAAAAGTTTAAAGGCATTGCATCATGGAAAATAGATTACAGGTAGTGATACCAAGATAACTGGTGTCTGATAATTATGTCGTCTTCACGGCACAAGATGCAACTTCTTTAAAAGATTTCTGCATGTTTTCATGTTGCTATTCGATGCACAAAATCTTGTCATAAAGATTTCATCTGAATGCAAATCCACCACATCCTTTTTGAAATTGCCCTGATGGTACAATGAAAAACTTGCACATCGTTTTCTATCTGAACTTTGTTTAGATGTAGTTCTTCACCAGTGAATCTTGTTCTTCCCTTGCCTGCCCACCTCTCTCAGAAAGCTTTGCCCCAAGTAGCTGTCAACAAATTTTGATCAGGTCACTTCTCATCCTCCACTTTCTTAATTAAATGGACCCATGGTATAGAAACCCAGTATTACCCCTGTTATTCACAGTATATCACAAGCTCAGTATTTGGTTGGATTTTCCTCCTGCATAGTTGTATGTTATCTATTCAGTTTACAAAGACAAGTTTTTAATTTAAATGTTAATCTATCCTTGATAATCCAAATTATGAATAGCATCAAAAGAATCTAGGGTCTTTTGGTTGGACCAAATAGCACAAGTCCCATTATTTCTAATGGATGCAAAATTAGTTCCTTCTTTTTGCATGGTAAAAGTGTAAGAATCAGAAGTAATGTGGACAAGTAGAGTAAATAAAATTTATCTATTTGTTGTATTTCCAGACCATGGATTACACACTGCTTTATTACTTTAGCACGATACTCTTTTTTCACTACTTGCTAAGGACTATATCTTGCCTTTAGTTTTCATGCAAATCAGCTATTAATATATGGAAAATTTGCAGTATCAAACATCGTGCAAGATATTCTGAGCACAGTGAGAATGAGACTCACTCCCATCCATTCTAGCATGGGAGGATGGGGTTAGTTCAGAGCCTTTTGCTTGGCAGAAATCTGAACACAACAGAGACCTGTTCCAAAGCACACAGAAATCACTGCAAAAAAACCTCCGCGACTTCAGTGAGTTTGGGATAAAGCACTGGGACTTTCCTGAAAGGAAAAGAAAATGGCAAATATTTCTAATTGTAAGTAATCTTAAAGCAGACAGCTTTGTTGTCCAAAATCACTTTTAAGGAGCTGCTAGAGACTAAAAACATGTATAATTTGATTAGTTTGATGTCTAGGATATTTTTTTTCCTGCTTATTCTTTTTAGCTGATGGGGGAAAAGAAGTATTTTCTTACAAGCTTACCCCAGATTGATCACAGATAAATTCAAGAGCTTTGATGTGGCCAGCAAAGCATACTTACTGATCTAATAACAAATACAAGTGTTCTTGGAAAAAAACTCTCGGGCGTATACTGAAATTTCATGTTTGTTTTTCTCCCCTTTTTTGAATAATAAAAAAATGAAACCATTTATTTTTTTTTTAGGAATGTTTCCTCAGGCTCATTGTTCTATTTCAACTAAGCACACACTCTATGGAAGAAAGAATAAACAAGTAGAGCTTTGTACTTGGTCCACAACAAGAGACCCTATTTTCAAAACTCTCATCATAAAAGCCTCTGAGAACTTAACTTGACTTACATTGCTGTTGCTTGGCTTTTGTTGCATGTAAAGCTTGCTGAAACCAGGCCTATCTGCTCTTACAGTTCCCAGTATTAGGAAAGAAGAGATAACAATTGAAAAATTCTCATTTGTCCTAAAATTCAAGGCTAAATGATCAAATTTCCATTCCTCTGGTTGTTATTAACCTCCCTTCTTTAGAGAGGGGAGCTGTGAATTGCAGCAATGCCTGATGGTAAGCTCCGATGGGCTCTTTCAGCTGACCATATGACACATTTTCAAATTGCTTACCTTAAAATGTGGGCTGTGCCTGGCTGCTGAGTTAACACATGTTAATTCTATTGGAAAATAGAAGCCCAAGGGGTTTTTGTTGTTGTTGTTTCGGTGGGTTTTTTTCATCCCCTGAAGCTATCTATCAGATTTGTATCATGGCCATCTTCAGAACTAATGAAAACCAGAACAGAATAAAGTTGTTGGGAGACACATAAACCTAATATTAGTTTGGGAGGAGTAAATATTTATCCAGGGAGAAGACGATGACTTATTTAAAAACTGACTTAATTTATTATTTAGGAAAACCACCTTTCAGTATCCACCCTGCAGCCAAGAATTGTCCTTCTTTTTCGTAAGGATTATTACAGTTTAAGAAATGAACCACACAGCCCAGAAATATACTGGCAGGGGCAGTCTCCCAGAATGGAACTACTCATTAAACTCATTTATCCTCCTAGCAGACCATTCTAAAGGTGTTGCAGCACATTAGGGACAAAGCTGGATCGCTGAAAGGTCATGGCTCTCAGACAGTAGCTGTAGTGGGAGTCGCTCTGGTCAGGTTTGGATTTGTACTAGCAGTTTCACAGGGTGCTTGTCCATGACAGACATCTTCACTCAGCAGTTCTGTTTAGTACCTTATTTTTAAGCTACATGCCAAGTAAACCCCCAGAAAAGTAAGTCTGGGAGTGTGTGAAGGGGTCAGGGAGGTTGTTTCTGTTTTCCTCATTTCATACTTGGTTTACTGGGTGAGGCAAGGGACCATAAACATGGTAGAGTTTCATATTCAAGGTTGATTGGTTTATTTTTTTCTTTTAATCCTGTCCAGACTAGTAACAAGAAGGAACATTTCATATTTGCTGATAGCAATTGAAGTGTCAGGTAGTTTGCAGTCCTAGCTTAGTGGGCAGTGGACAGGCCACCACAATTACTGGCAACTGTGATGCTTTCTCATCTGAGAGGGCTTGAACAGGCTTGGAGAAAGAACTGCTTTCTCCAGCAGAAACGTCCCCTCAACATTGAGCAGGGACAGCAGTGTGGTTACACAGCCTGTTCTAGCTGCAGCAGAGCCCTGCAGAGGTGGTTACCGCCAGGACCCTCTTCCACCCCTTCAGATGCTCAGCTTAACTGCTTTTAAGGTCTCTTTGTAGGTCATTTCAGTCAAAATGATCCAGATGAGCTCCAGCGCTTCTAATAGTGATACTCTGTTTGTTTGTTTGTTTGTTTTTTAACTGACCTGACTTAAGCAGCCACACCAGCAGCTGTGTGAGCAATTGGAGGCGTCAGTCACCTGTTACAGGAAGGCAATGGTGAGCACTCCGTGGTGAGCAAGAGGGCCCAGCCGTACTCAGAACAGGCAAAGCCATTGCAGTATCCTCCTAGAGCAGTGCAGGGAAAACATGAAGTACCACTGCCTCTGCTATGCTAGTGCTCAGGATGAGCCATGGGGATATCCAGCCTTTCCCTTCCTCAAGTGTGAATAAAATACAAGTTTCTTTGAACATGTGTGGATGTTGTGCTGCTTGGGCACAACAGCAGTTTTGGTCTAGTAGTCCCAGTCCAGTACTCTATGTTAATGTGTTTGCTGGCCAGATGTAAAACACCTGATGGATTTTCATTATTTTGTTCTGTCTGTGCCCCTTTGTACCACACTAAGTGTGCTTTCCCTCTTTCACATAACAGATCCCAGTTTGTAAGTTTATCACATCTCTGCAATGATTTGAATGCACTTGTACAACATAGTTATTTTTATATTTCCTTATAAAGACCTTTCCATGTTTGTGTTCTTTGAACTCTGCCCAGATTCTCATCCCTTTCATTCCACTGTTGAGATCTCTGGCAATATTTCAAATAGCAGAGCGGTAAAAGGAGTAGAAATCCCTGCTAGATGATGGGATTATCTCTGTGTTTAGCTACAAATTGTGCTGACCTTCAGCTGGTGTGTTTCAAGATAGTATTGCTATCCACACCCTCATCTAGCATGAGTGGGACACATGAGCTTCAGTGTGTTTTCACATCCTAATCTTTTATGTCATCTGGACCTGTGACTTGACCAGAGGATAGTACAGCCTCCTTCCTCCCACACTTTACAAGTCCATGCTTCTGTGTTATATTTAATAGCTCCCTGTTTCTTCTTCATGCACATAATTTCCAAAGGGTTTTCAGGAGAAGGGTTCTTCAGTGCTACTTACAGTAATAAGAAATCTTACACCTAATCTGGGTATTGTGCATCTTTCCAGAAGCACTGAATTAGGAATCTCTCTCTGCAGATAGGAGATAACTTAGCTCAGTAGGTCCCGTACTCTGTGTGTTTGATATGTCTAGTTTACCATGGTGCATACCACTGCCTGCAGATCGTTAGCTTTGATGGTGACTAAAACTGGAGTTAATCAAGCGCTCCTCTGTGACTCTCCCTCACTACTCCATATGCTGTCGTTTATTCTATGTCAACAGCCTTTGAGTAATTTATAAGCCATATTACACTGCTCTTTACACCTGATACTATTAAAAGTAACATTTCCAGAAAGCTTTCGTGAAACACTACATTGATGACAGCACTAACAGTCAGGCATTTACGCACTCTCTTTTCTTCTTGTACTTTTAAGCTTTTGGAAATGCAATCACATTTAGAATTACATCCTTGTAGGTGTTTTTCTGTACTTGTTTTTTGCCAGAGAGGCCAGCCAGAAATCTGCAGTTGTCATCGGTGAGAATTTTGACATGTAACTCTTTGAGAGGTTTGTGATTCGTCATTATTACTCATTCTGGCAGTTAATGTATTTCTTCAAATGTTACACCATCACCCTAAAAATATGATTGCAAGTGTTGAAACTTGTAGTACCCAATTCTTTTTTAAAGTAAAAAAAAAAAAAAAGTGAGGATTTTGAGTATATCTGTATAATCCCCTGTTACACTGGCGACTCAAATGCAGACTCATGTCTCTCATCATGTCACTTCAATTAAGAAGCCACTATAATAATCCACATCTTTCCATAAACTCCAGTTTCTCATAGAATGCAATAGAATGTTTTTTTAGTCAAAACTCAAATAATAATTAGTAAAAAATAAAATAGTAATCAGTACAATACAGTCAGTGGTTTTATTTACAGAGAGTTATTCCTTCATACAAAGTTATATACAGTGACCCTGCTAAGTTATCTACTTTAGGCATAGAGTGGAATGAGGCATGTTAGCAGTTAAAATAGTCCCCAGACAGTTATTTCTTTTCTCATTTTTCCACCAAGCTATTTTAAAAAAATAGAAAAGTGTATGATTCTGCTTGAAGAAAGGAGTGTGTGTATTTGCGTAAAAGGGAGTCATAGGTTTTTACCGTGAAGGAATCAGAGTTTACCTTCATAGATTGTAGACTTTATTATTGGACTTCAACTTTGGCTCATTTCTTGGATTTACTCAGAGTAATTGATCAATCTTAGGGAAACACCTTTTGTATTTTCTGATTTATATGTAATAGTTTATATTAGACCAGAAATAATAGATTTAGTGATACTTTTATATAGTATTTCATTCTCTATTGAAATGCAGACATTCTGTCTATCCTAAGGCATTAAGATAAGTTTCCATTGAAAGCAAAATGACAGCAGCAGCATTAAAATGTCCAAGGTTTTTTGAGATGGGGAGGTCTGATATTTGAGGAGCGTATGCAAACCAAATACCTACTTCTGCAGATTTCTTGAAAGTGAGATTACATGATTTTAAAAGACTGTATTTCAGTGTTTTATGGTACAGCAACTTTGATTGTTTTCTATTTCATACTTTTTTCGTTTTATAAAACAAGGAGACATCTTTGTTCATTTTCACTGGATTTCAGATGATGATGGTGTTGACCTCATGCCAAACACAACTTGCTTTGGTTTCGGCTGACTGGTCAGTTCTAACCAGCAGTCTGTCACTAGTTTGACACTAGCATTTTTTTGCTAAGAACTTTGAAACTGATAAAACTTTCATATGTATAAAAAAGTTTATGTATAAAAACATAGAACTTTGTAGCTGATAGGTGCTGGAATTTGGCTAAGGATCTCTCAGTTTCATTGCCATGCTGGACAGATTCAGAATCTGCAGTAAACCTAGGATTGCATGACTCCCACACCAGTATTAAAAACCTTTCATTTTGAAGCTGTACTGTGCATGCTATCTCAAATAACTAATCACTTGATATAAACAGGTTTTGAAGTCCAATCTGGGCTTCTGAGGCTTGAAATGTCATGGATGTTTTGCTGGGGAAATACTGAGTCCAGCCTGAGCACCTGAGTCCAGCTAAATACTGGATAACTTTAGTGATACCTGTCAGAAGATAGAGCTCTGCTGAGCTCAGTGTTGAAGTTTAAGGTCATTAAACTGAGTGCAGAATATTAAGTCCACTCCAAGATTAAATCATTTGAGGCTTTCTGACTCAAAGATAACTATGTGCATGTGGAAAGATAAAAGTTGGGATTCTGCTGGATTCCTGCTTTCCCATCTGCTGCCATGCTTCACTTACCTCTCTATTAAGGGCTGAAGGAGACAAAAGGAGTACTTTATCTGGGTTGACCAGCTAGAATGATACAGTCTGCTCTTTAGTTTTCAATTGATAGACTTCTTTACATGAAATTCACTCTAATAAGAAATAGAAAGAGTCTAGTGATAAACCATACTGATTATAAAATCCCAGACTATGGATTATATCATTTTACCTTCATCCTTCAGGAAGACTTTTCAGTGTCATCATCCTAAGTTTTCAGGTTGATTAAAAAAAATGTAATTCAAATGAATTCTAAATCAAAGCAGGAAAAATGGATCTACAGAGTTTCTGTAATGTTTCCCAAATGAACTGATGTGGAAGTGATTGATAACAAAGTGTAATAGGATGTATTGTACATATCATACATACAAAAATATTACTGGGTCCTTTAGTTTTATATGTCGATAAATGTACAGAACTCAAGATGCTGTACCAAGTGAACTAAGGCTGGCTGTGAAAGGCACAAATAAGGAAATCTGTTTTCCCTCCCTAGATTTCTCAGGAGAAACTGTGTAAGTCTCACTGCTCTGAGGTGGATCTTTGCAACAATAAAATACAACATCTTGCTGTAGTCTCTCTCTAAAAACTTATATACCCCATGTATGAAACTGAATGTGAATAGTCCATTGAGATTCTCTTCAACGTCTCCTGTCTGCTTTGCTGAAAGTCACTTCAAGAGTGCAGCCCTCAACATGGATTCAGCATGTGATTTTATTTCAGTCTGCACCTCCAAAGACCACTGTGGCCCACAAACTGGTAGAATCCCAAAGCTAATATGGCAGACCCAGAAGACAGAGCTGTCCAGTAACTACCCAGTTTTGCAGCCTTAGCAATAAAACTTCCAGTCCCCAGCAAAAGCAGAGTCACAGAATCAACAACCTTTTATTACCAGCCAGCCTTAGTTTCTCCCCATTTTCAAATTGCTGACTGTTTTTTTCCAAAACCAGAACTTCTGCTAAGTTTTCCTTAGCAGCCCTTGCTCTGTGTTTTCAAATGGCCATTAGTTGCCTTTCTTTGCTTTTAATTTTCTTTACAGGCTTTCCTCCATGTATACCTCACACTTTCCTCTTCTGTATGTACGTCTCTCATGTACCTCTTCTTGCATCTCATGTACTTCTCATCTCTCTGACCCATCCAGCAGACTATTCTGCTGTCTCCTCATAAGTGTCTGAGACGTGTAAAATCAGGGTTCTCCTAAAAGGATGTAAACCCAGCCTGAAAGGGATCTGCTTACTGATATAAAGATGATAAGAAAGGAGAGAACATTTTCATATTCCTTGTCAAAAATAAATCTATAGACTGGCAAATGTGTAGGGCTAGAAGCCCTCTTTTAACCTGAATTGAAAATTAGTTGCATTGTAACTCAGCTGGTTTGATTCCACAGGTGCCTTTCCCAAATGTAGCTCCATTGCACAAAAGTGCCAAATAGTTTCCTGCAGAAGTCTCCTTTGGGGCTCACTCAGCCTAAGTCAGGTGAACAGTGTGTTACAGTGGCCTGGTCTTCTCCAGTGGGTTGCCAGCTGTGATGGAGTAGCACATGGCAGTAGCTTAGGCTGTAGAAACCTGTTTGCTAGACGATGCCACCCTTTCTCATGGTTCATTTGACAGTCTCCAGAGTCTATTCATGTCATAATATGTCATAGTAACCTGTGTGTTAGAAAGTAATATGTATGTGACAGACACTTTAACCCTTGGAGAACACAGTGGTTTCCATTTATTTTTAGAATTTATCAGCTTGGATTTTTTGAAGGCATGCTCTGTAGTCACAGGAAGAACTTGAAGCTGCTTACAGCGTTGCCTCTCAGGTTAAGATCATGTCAGTGCTTCTACTGTGTCCTGTTTGAAAAGATGAAGGAAAATGACACTCTGTATGTAGAGCTCTCAAACAAGATTTTGGGCTAATAGCAATTTTTTTTTTCTCACGTTGCACAAAAAATGCCTTCCTGTCCTCCATAAAACATTCTGCTTATTTTTATGCAGAATAAATGAATATAAGTCTAAAAGTGTCAAGGAAATGTGTTTGTTTGGATTACACTAAAAAAATTTTAAAATGACAAAATTTAGTTTGACCCTGAAGAATTTATACATCTTTTTACACCGCTTTCTTGCTGCAATACCACAGCTCAACTGCCAGAGTAGGTCAGGGGTTTCTGAAAGTGCCAATGTTGTATGGCTTTTGTCTCCATAGACAGACCAAGCTGTAGGCAGCACGCAAGCTGGCAGCATGCTGATGGAGTGACCTGCTGTATATTAGAAGCTGTCTAGACTGAATTTCTGTCCTGGTGACACAAGTAACTCTTGCCATATGTTTACAGAAGAAATGGGTTGTTTTGAGGATAATCAGGAAAGCATTTTCAGAATTTGTACTATGCATTTACAAAGCAGCCTGGTCTAAATTAGTGCCTGCAGATAAAAGATTATTTTCCTTTGATGAGTGAGACCCACATCACAGGGGGATTGCAGTCATGACTTTTAGTTTTAGAAGCTTTACAAGCTAAGGTGTCTTCCTTGCAAAAATTCTCCTTAGTTAACCTTACAGTTACAGAACTGAATGCAATCCATTTAATGTTTGGAAACGTTTTGTCCATTAGATGAGTCCTAAAAAAAGATACATGATCAGTCATGAGGCGTTAACAAAAAAGGTCACCATCTACAGAGGTGTAGCAAAAGCTAGATGAGATGGGTGCTCTGGAGAGGATTTAGCTTCCAACTGGATGTAGCAAAGAGGAGCCGTTGAGTTCAAAGTCATTAATTGCTGAGGACAGAGAAGGAAACTGACTGAAGCAGAACAAGTATGGAAAAAGGATGGAGGCAAGACTTCAAATGAGTGTCTTAATAAGAGTTTGTCATTAAGGAGAGAAAGAAAGGCAGACATTTAAGATGTGGTGGGATTTTTTATGATGGGGGGAGAAGGAATGAAAAATATCACTACAAAGGAAGTTTAAGAACTGGACTTTGAATGTGTTAAAATTCAACTATCTCTAAAAAGCTGTGATTCAGATTTTTAATGTCTTTTTGAATTTCTTACAGACTTGTAGAGGAAGGGTTCAGGGTAAAAATTTCTTATGTTAGGTCTGCAACTTTTATCTGCAAGATTAGATTGGTTTAATTTGGAATAGCACATTGAGAGATCAGGTTGAAGTTCAGTTTTAAAACTGATGTTCCTGCCTTTCTAAGCTAGCTTCTGCTTAGCAGTTGTGACACAAATGTTTTGGTTTCAGTATATGCCAGGCTGCTGAGTGCTGCTTTTTCTGCCCGCAACCAGGGTGGCCTGCCACCTGCTGAGGTGTTTCAGATCTCAGAAGCTTTTTTAGGCTGTTCCCCCTCCATGATTCAAACCCTTTCAGTAAGTAGTCTCTTTGTAATCGCTTGCTCTAAGCTGAGTTTCAGGGTGTTTCAAAAGCAGAGTTGTTCGCAGCCAGTCACTTTCTTCTTTTGGCTGCTGTAAAGACCTTAAAATTTATTTTTCTGTAGGCTATTGAATTTCAATGTTTTATCATTTTCACCCCAAGGAAGGTATGAATGCAAGCTACAGATAAGGTTTATTTCTAGAGTTTGGCCAGAAAGAGTATTTTTCTGCCTGAGTTAGACACATACTCAGGTACCTTGCTAAATCTGGGCCAAGATTTGTAGCCTGGTTTTGAAGTTCAGTGAACAATAAGTTAAAACCATGCATGAGCATTTCTTTTCTAATTGTAAGAATAATATTTGCAAATAATTTATTTAGCAATTACCTAGAAAGATTGAGCTTGATGAGGTAACCCTTTCATGTAAAAGGAATCAAAGCACAATATCCATTTCTATTAGTTGGCCCACTTAGATTTTGAATTCTTGAAAATGAATTAAAAAGGGAGTTTCCATGAAACAGTGTTCAGAAATGACATTATTTCTTCATAATAGGGCAATAGTGAAGAATATTTTATATTTTTAAGTGTCTGTAAATGTTCAAATGTGTAAATGTTTTTGTTTAAATGTGTACAAATGTGGTGCTTAGGGACATGGTTTAGTGATGGACTTGGCAGTTCTGGGTTAACAGTTGGACTTGATCATCTTAAAGGTCTTTTCCAACCTAAATGATTCTGTGATTCCATGAAATATGTACACATCTGACAATCAACAAGGAAGGTCTTGAAAATATTCAGGTTATAACTGCCTCAGTGATTTTAAAATGTATGGATAATTACTATGGAAATTATTATGGAAAGATACACTTCATTGTGAAAAAGTATTGTGTAGTAAACTGATGGAAACAGGCTATCAAAATTTATATTGATGCTGTAGTCATTATAAATTGCCCATTTTATTGATGATAGTTCAGTAGTAGTGGACAAGTGGCAAAGATTACTTGCTTCCCTGCAGAGCTCTTTGATTACAAGGTCTTTGAATAACTGTGTTAACAGGTTGAGGTGTACTGGCTTCGTTAGCTGACTGTGTCTCATAATTCCATTGGTCTGACTATAATTCAGTCATTTTGATTGTAAATCAGTGTGACAGGAAAGGAGTGCATTTATCTCTGTGAAAACAAAAGTAGTATTCTAGCTTAGTATTTCATATTCAACTACACTCATTGACTGGCTCCAGCAAGTTTAGAATATTAATGAGAAGACCAACATCTTGAATTCAGGGGAAGCAACAGATAGTGTGAAAACGGGGGCTTTCAGTATAATCAAATTGACATTGAAAACATTAAATGAATTCTTACCCTGAATTTTTTATATGTGCATACCAACAGTAATCAAGTTGTTGAATCTGAACTACTCAAATGTTTCTAAAGGCATCCTACATTTCCTTTAAATAGTTGAATTTTGCATTTTGTGGTTCTCACTTCTTCAATATAGATCTCTATTATTTACTTTCACCAAGAATTTTAAATATAGAATTTGCATCCGTAGACATACTTGTTTTGGCTCAAACCTTCAAAGATTCATATCACTGCATATGATTTGCATGGAGTTTGGTCTTCTAATTCTTCTCTGATGGAAGTGAGGAACATTTTCATATTCTGTGAGTTTTTGTAAAACAGTCTGAGTTTTCAGTGAGGTTGAATTCAGACTGCATCAGGACCTAGAACATAGCAAATTCAGACTTATGCACACCTTGGTTTCAGACTAAGGCAGGATCCAACCCAGTGTGTGTACTCAGTCATGAATATTGGAAAGTGCTTCTAGGTCCCAGTTTAGATGTGGTCTTACCAGTCTTCACTAAGAAAGCATTCTTGGGAAACACCTTGTTATTATTTTATACCAGAATTTTAGAGATTTTCAGATTTTTTTTTTCATTTGAGGATATGGTAATTTAAACATCTTAGTACTAAGATAGAGCTTGAGGCTGTTTGATTTTCCTTGCATTAGTGGTATTGTCTTGCTGGGGCAAGCAGTGATCCAGAAACGTAAACAAGGCTACATAACCTGTGAGGGCAGCTAAAGATAGAGAAATTGGCTACATACAGCCTAAGATAAGGCACTATGTTTAAAACTTCAACTGTGGTTTTTAGATCAGCCCGAAGTACAAGTTAAAGCCTATTCTCCTGCCAGCTACATGGAAGAATTAGGATTCTTCAGAGTTGTAATGCCTTTTACTGCTCCTTCACTCTTGGGGATGTACTGATGCTGGAGATAGATGTTTATGCTTTAGATAGGGGCTCTCCAGGGATTTATACTGATACTGCTTCTCATAAAGTGACTTTGTAGGTATAAATTAAAAATGTCAGGCAGTTCTTCGGCTCTGGCTACCAGTACAAGCACTAGTGAGAGCACTGCAATAACCTCCAGCTCTTCCAGGTTTGGTTCAGCTACTGTGATAGAGATGTCTTTTCTGAGAAGTCTCATAGCTCTTGTGTTTAAGAAACTGCATGGACAAATAGCAACAAAGAAGAGGTAACGATAGTAAATACTAAAAGCAAAGGCTTTAAGTGAAAAGATCTTTATGTTCATGTCTCAGCTTCTTAGCTGACCCTTCTCTTCCTCCAAACAGGGAAGAAACTTCTGAGAACCCAGTTACCCCAATACTGCTGACCTCCTTTCCGCAGAGCTGTAGCCACTTAGGAAGACATAACTGTGATGGTGCGTGGGCAGTAGCTCACAATTGAAGCATTGCCTCACCCCACTGGGAATTTGTATTGGGGCATAGGGCAGCCAGTCATCATACCAGTGACAGGGTTCTAAAAGCAGCATACAGCATCTGATCAACAAAGGTTTGTCAGGTGCTACCGTGATACACATTTTGGACTTTTGAATATACTGGGGCCTCTTTTATTCACAGGTTGGCATTCCAGGTAAGGTCAATGTTTGCATACAAATCCTGCCAAACCTTTCTTCCATCACTATCACAAAAGCAGACAGATGTGTCCAGTTTGCTTTGCCTGTTAGCCAGTAGGCATCCAGGACTGCCAGGTAAAACTTCCCTCTTTTCTGTACCTGGCTGGGGGTGTTTGGTGCAGGCATCTAACTGAATAGATGTGGAGATAGACCACAGTGTTATTCAGGATAGCACCTTAAATCTCCCTTTGTACCTCTCAGTGTCAACAGAGATGTGCCTGGGTATGCCTGAGTTTGAGGTTTCCCTGTTTATACAATCTCCATTGAATGCATGTCCTCACATGGAGGGAAGTAGATCTCTAGTAACTGTAGAGTTAAAGAAAATTCATAATTTACAAATGAATACATACTTCCAATATCCTAGCAAATCAGTAACCCACATATTACACAGCTTTGCACCTCAGTTTCAGAGTAGAAAAAAATGTTAACATGTTCTCTAAATATATAGTAGCATCCAACTTTGTTTTCTTCTGCAAGATTCTTCCAATAATATTACAGGCAAAAGGGGTTTTTTTCTACTTTTTAAAAAATCATTACCAGTTCTTTAAGCAGTTTTTGTGTGGCACTGGAAGTAGCAAAGTCTGGTGTATGGGCTAAAGCTAATTTCTGGAATTGCAGCCAGAAGAAATTTAGAGGGAACAACATGCAAAGGCTAATCTTAGTTGTTCCGAGTGAGCATTGCACTCTGGAACCCACTGAGATCTCAGCTGGTATTCAGATAGGTAAATATTTTTCCTGTCCTCAACCTGAACTTTAGACGTCCAGATGAGAACAAACGAGAGCTTCCAGATGAGATGAATGTCATGGATGGATGTTACCTAGAGAAGAGCAGAAATGGCAGGAAAATGTAAAACTTTATAATTTTCAGGAAGAACTGGAGAAGATCGAACACTTCAGTCTGAGATGCTGATTTTACCTGTTAAATGTGAAAGTGAATTATTAATATTCTTTTCACTAATTGTCTTGTTAACATAAAATAGCTGAACTATATTAACTTCTAGAGTGCTTTTGTGCAGTGATTAGATAATATGTTATCTTCAGATCTTTAAAGGAGATGTGTTTGTATGGCCCAGTTATGTGGAGAAGACTAGCCTCCCAAACTGAGTATCAGTATCAATGAAGAACTCCATCACAGCTGTGCACATAATTAGCAGTAAATGCCTTTCCTAATAAAAATTCTTTCAACTGTTACATGTTCAACTAAAAGACCTAATTATTTTTCAAATAAAAACTGTTGCACTTAGGAAGCACTTTTCTTTTAATAGTTCTTTACACATGGCTTTTTGTGTATATGTAGTGAATATATTAATGCATTTTTATGGCCTAGGTCAGGTAGATCAAATGAGGCAGGTGCATAGAACCAGAGCAATAGGAAGGAAAAAAAAATTCCCATTGAGGTGTCAGATTCTGTTACAGAATGGGATTTTCGTCATTAACTCTGCAGAGCCATGTTATATATCGTTAAGGTATGAAGAGCTCTGTTGGAATGGTCACCTGGCTTAAATTAAGCACTGGCTTAAATGCAGTGGGATACCACTGAATGGAGGATTTAGTCCACTGGATTTATGCATGTGGCTCGCACCTGAATTTTAGGCACTCAGTTTTCCTAAGTGTCTTCATGCCATTAATTATTAGTTTAGAAGACAGGGGCCCTGGAAGGCTTCTACACAGAACTCACATCTTACCAAATTTTGGCACCTATGATCTCCCTGGGATGAATTACTTCTTTTTATTTAATTGTTTATGCAGCAGGCACAGATACAGGGGATTTGTGTCATTAGGTATCTGTTACTTGAGTGGGTTTCCATCAGGCGGGGGATCACTTCTCCTCCCATACTTGCAGAGTGCCAAGCTCAGCTGAATCTTTTTGCAGTGGCTTGGAGCAGCACTGTAATATGAATATTCAATCCTACTATCTGTGATGGCTCTGAAATTCTGGATGAGAACCTTACCTGGCTGTGGACCCTCTGGTGAGGTAGCTGCCTCCTTTGTGTCTGTGTTATTTTGTTCTAGGTACCAGTAAGCAGTGTTGTGAACTGCAAGGGTTGTATTTCATGATACTTGGAAGACGACATCTAAAGATGAGCACTTCTTGCATTACTTTCTTCAGACCAGAAGTTCTCATGTCTCAAACTATCAAAAGCTTTGAGGCTTTCGTATGGAGGTGACTAACTCTCGGGTTTTAATGTCTGTAGGACTAGATGCAAACTACATCCAGGCTGTTCTTCCACTTCTTCCGCCTCCTCGTGTGATATCCATTTAGAAGGCCTCAATACTAACCATCACTTATCCATCCTGCTAAGTATAAACAACTGTCAGTCTTTTCTCCCAATATATGTTTACTGGAAGAGTGATAGGAGTTCATTAACATTTTTGACAGTAAACTGACAAATTTGGATTTTTAATTTAATCTTTAATTTGGAGCTGTTCTTGATGTCAGCCAGGTCCTTCCTTTCCTTCTCAGGGGGCAAAAATAGAGTGGGGTAGTGCAAAAGAACGTATCAGGTAATCTGTGGTCCCAGTGACTTAAACCATGTACAAATCAGTTGGCTACAAGAGCCGTGACAAGTCTCCTGCTCAGGACCAAGCTAACCAAAAGAACTTGGGGCTAATTTGCAGGCTGCAAGCAGAGCAACTCCTGTTAACAATTAATTAAGATTCTGACAGTGTCGAGAATCATACCACTAAAAAAAATAATACTAGTTGTGTCTCTGAAACACTTTTTGGGTTTTAAAATCAAGTTCTTGAAGACAGTGTTTTCTTTCTGCAGTTAGTGTAAAGTTTCATTACATGTTCCACTTTTATGTTTCATGTTGTTATCACAATAACAAGTTTCTTGGCTGAAAAATAATTTATTCTGAATAGCAAATGTTTCATTATAATGAACAATAGTGAGGTTTCTTTCAACATGATGTATAATGGAGATCACAGTGCCAAGAGAAGCTGAATTATTACTTCCACATTATAAACCTGAATCACTGAGGTTTCCTGGGTAATTTTTTTTCATAGGAAGTTTGACTTGTAACAGAAAAATGAGCAGTTTTTAGAAAGTGTGAATTTAATAAAAGGCACCTTTATGCCTCATCATTGCTATACACACACATTTGCTTCATGTAACTGTAACATAGGTTTGTACTTGCTAATCCTCCGAAAAAGAAAAAGAGTATTTGAAGTCCATGAAAACAAGAAAACTTTGAAGTGCTGTTAAAATAATGTGAAGATTAAAGGGTCTATATAGAAACTTCATTCATGAGGAGATTTTTTTCTTCATTTCAATGTTCAACATTTCTCAAGAACACACTCTGTTAATCTGTTTTTTCTGATTAATATCAGATTCAGAGCCTCTTCATGATTTATTTTAATAGAAACAGATGTTATCGTTTGTGTGGAATGGAGACATATTCTGGGCATTATGTAACCTCCTTTGGCATTAACTTATGCTACATGTTTTTCCTTCATTCTGCCACAACATTGTAATTGTACCCAAATTGTTCTCAATGCGTTTCCATAGATACATAATGCGTTCAGACATTGTGTAATATATGCCTTGGTCTCACAGATGGCTCTTGTTTTTAAACTCTGAGATCTACTACACCTGTAGTTTTCAAATCATAATTGGTACTGGTTGTAACACAGCAGTTTTTGCATATATTTCAGTGCTGTCCACAAGCTCTGCTTTTGTAGCCAGTGATGAATTATGCAAAATCTCTGCCAGCCACCAAAGTGTTCATAGAGTGCTATGGGCTCAGTTATCATGAACTCTCTCCACATCTGCAGGGATGTCAGAAGAGGTGGAGGATTGAAAGCAAGGGCTCCAGCCCAGACAAGGGAAAGAACAGAAAATTTGGGAAAACCGTATGAGCATGAAGGACCTGTTGAGAAACGGCTAGATGCTGGAGCCTTTTTAAAGATAGTTTGGCCGATGTGACACTTACCTGTGTTATAGTTTGAATTTCTCCTTCAGGAGTTGCTCTACTTGCAGCCTGCAAATTAGCCCCAAGTTCTTTTGGTTAGCTTGGTCCTAAGCAGGAGACTTCTCACGGCTCTTGTAGCCAACTGATTTGTACATGGTTTAAGTCACCGGGACCACGGATTACCTGATACGTTCTTTTGCACTAACCCACTATTTTTGCCTCCTGAGAAGGAAAGGAAGGACCTGGCTGACATCAAGAACAGCTCCAAAATATGCCTTGTACATACACAACTGTTTGACCTGCCTTTTGTGGAGGGCTTTTCCTCTTCCACAGACTTAATTTATTGCTGTGCTCCTTTTAAAGCCCACTGGTTCAATGACCAACCTCAGCTGGCAGGGAAGGCCAAAAGGAGTCTGATTTCTTTTGAAGTGAAGACGATTGTTACTTCAAAAGCAGGTCAGCGGATGGGCTTGGACTGGGAAACAACATTTCATTTGGATGTTTTGAGAGGCTTAAAAACCTCTGGGTTGCAGCTGCAACCTGTGTAGGAAGTGGTATGCTGTGTAAGCCAGACAGAACAGACTGAACAACCCAAAAGGTACAAGAGAACATCCTCTATCGTTTGCTAAATGTATTGTAAAACCCTCGCTGAAATTAATATAGGAGTCTGTGCTGGGACTGAGCTAGGGTAGTGTTACATAGAAGCACAGGTGCCCCAGCCACTCGCTGGAATTAGTGTAGCAAATCTGCATCAGCCATTCTCACTCATTAACTGTAATTTTTGTCAGTGGAGAAGTATATGAAATAAGAAATTATTACCTAGTAGTCCCATCTTCTGGATTTAACATAAAATTCCTAGTATGCAGACCTTGCACAGGTGGAACAGGTCACAGCTGCATGGCCTCCACATTTCTTTACCCAGTTGCTTGTGATATTTTCCCCAAACTTTAAGGAAACAGAAAGACAGAGAAGAGCAAAGGAAGATTCCTCTTAAATGTTGTGTGTGTATAGTTTTGTTATCTCCCTTTAAATAAATTTGACTAATTCCTTATTTTACCAAAACAGTTAAAAGCTATTCAAAAGAAGGAAGCAATTATTTTTGTAATGTTTAAATAGAGACAGTTTGAAATCTTTGGCATTTTATAGATACAAAGTGACGTTTGGCACAAACCTGCAGGCTATTCTGCTTCAAAACAGAGCACAGGCCAAATATATGCAGTGGGTAAGCTAATACAAAATTTTAATACCAATTACAATAATTTTCTCTATGTTCATACACTTGAAAGGTTGTTGCCGACTTTCCCTTGTATGTTCAAAAGCAGGGATAATTGCACTTCGTTGCTGCAAAAGAACATTAACTTCTAGAGGAGTTTGACTTCTGCCAGGGCCACGTTTGCTATTGGGTAGCAACAGTGATGATGTTGATGCACCTGCACCAGCTGACTTTTTAGCCATCCATCTTTAGATTTCAGTCAATGTCTACCTGTAAAGATATGCTCAGAAAAGTGAGCGCAGTGGCAAGTTCTGCTCCCTATAGTGGCAGAGAGGAGTTTGAAGATTTATGTGACTGTGGGTTTAAACCACAGCTGACAAGTTCGTTGCATGCAAGTGTGTTGATAAAGATTAGGTTGTGTGCAGGAGGATGGACATTTTTAATATGTAAGCTCAACACAACATACTACATTTAGGTGGGCATAGCTGTCTGAAATTAATAGTTCATCATGGTGATTTAACTGGAGAGTAATAACACTATCTATCTGTTCCTTTTGCAGAATGGCAGTAGTTCATGACAGCATATTGATTTGGAAGACTTTTGTCTAACTCTTCAGGTTTGAAAGATAAGAATTAGTATCTCTGACCTCTTCCTGTGATTCATCATGGTTTGCAGCTTTGGATTCTTGCAGCATCAACCTTAAGTTTATTATCAGTACTAAAATCTGTCTCCAGCCTTGTGATAAGTGAGAACAGGTGGAAATTGAGTTGTGGGGTGTTAGTTTCTGGGCTAAATATCCGTGTCAGGGTTTCCTGCAATAGTGGGAGGGGGCTGGACCCACTAACTGAGATTCTGCCTACAGCCCTATGTTCTGGCTAGAATTCTTTGAGCCCTTCAGCAAAATGTTCCAGGAGGTTTGATGATGTGTACTTAAACTTTCGGAAAGCTTTTGTGGAAGAGTCCTTTGCATGAATTGCCTGAAGCCCTGTGCCGAGACTGCAGAGGACTGTCATTGACCACACAATAGCTATGGAGTCAGGACAAAGCAAGAATAAATGTCAAGGTCTCAGAGACACAGACCAAGGCGTCTGTGTTTGAAACCTTAATTTCTCATCTGGGTAATTAGGAGAGGAAAGACACCAAAATTTGCAGATTATTTTAGTACATTAAGGACCAGAGACAGGAAAGCCTTTCCAAAAACACCTTTCAAAAATGGTAAATGGACTGACAGGACCCTGCCAAGAAAAATTGTGCTGACTGTTGGATGAGTGTCATGGAATCATAGAATCACATAATGGTTTAGGTTGGAAGGGACCTTTAAAGGTCATCTGGGTCAACTCTCCTGCAGTGAGCAGAGACGTCTTCAATGAGATCAAGTTGCTCAAAGCCCCATCCAGCCTGACCTTGAATGTTTCCAGGCATGGGGCATCTACCACCTCTCTGGGCAACCTGCTCCAGTGTTTCAGAAACCTCATTGTAAAATATTTCTTCCTTCTGTCTAGTCTGAATTCACCCTCTTTTAGTTTAAAACCATTACCCCTTGTCCTATCATTACAGGCCCTACTGAAAAATCTGTCCCCATCTTTCTTTATAAGCCCCCTTTTAAGTATTGAAAGGCTGCAATGAGGTCTTCCTGGTCAAGGCTGAATAACCCCAACTGTCTCAGCCTGTCATCATAGGAGAGGTGCTCCATCCCTTTGATCATTTTCGTGGCCCCTCTCTGGACCCACTCCAACAGGTCCATGTCTCTCCTGTGCTGAGGGCCCCAGAGCTGGACACAGCACTGCAGGTGGGATCAAACCAGAGCAGAGGGGCAGAATCACCTCCCTCACACTGCTTTTGATGCAGCCCAGGATACTGTTGGCTCTCTGGGCTGCAAGTGCACGTTGTGCGCTTATGTCTGGCTTTTCATACACGATGTGAGTAACAAGTACCCACATTGCGGCATTTTGTTGATGTTCTGTAAAAGTGCATAGGTTGTGGTCTCCAGTACCTAAATATCTACAGGTGCAAGGAGGTGGTGCCTGGGATCTGGTATGCATTCCAGTCCTGTGTGTAAAACTGCTGGTATCCTCCATGGCCCTTACTGTGGAGAGCTCAGCTGAAGCATCTGTTTAAATGTTGTGTTTGCTCTGAACTTGAAAAGTGTACAGAACCATTTGAAAACACCACCAAACACGATCATGCACATAATGCCCACCCATGGATATATTGTGTTTAATTCAGGTTTTCTATCACAGCAGGCCAATGCAATGTACATCGTTAAAGATGTAGAAGGGGCCCCTTCTGAAGAGGGGTTGGAAGAATAATGTCTGTGAGGACACACTGAGGCAAAACTGCTCAAATCCCTGAACTTCAAATAAAATTTAAATCAAGCACACTTGTATGCCGCACCTTACAAACACAAAGGAGAGCTTAAATTTTAAAGACAACCTTTCTTTTATAAGAAGTCTGGTATTCCTAACTCTCTAGATCATATAACTTCTGCGATTTACTGGCACAACATAACAGCAAAAATAAACATTTAGTAGCTGATATAAAACTTGGATGACAAAGTAGTGTCCCTGCAGAAGTCAATGGCAAAATTGTAACTGTATTAACGGGGTCACTTTGTGTGTTTTTACTGGCTAGAGGTATGACAGTTGTCTCGATGCAAACGGACCTGTTTCTTCAGAAGAGTAGGCTAGGGATGTTAATGGAAAGCTTCTAAAGGACTGATATATTTATAGTGCATCTAGTATCTGAACTGCTCCATCTAAAGGTGGTATCATGCCACTCTACTGAGAATACTTGCAGTGATCAGTCACTGGCTGCAGCGAGACAAGTCTGACTTCAGAGCTGTGCTAGAGGACATAGAGCAACCCTGGCTGAAGAGGATTAGGAACTAATCTTCCATGCAGACAGTAATTTTCATCCACTGCTGGCCCTTGTTAGCAGAGAACTGATCAAGTGAAATGCTGGGCCAAATTGTTCCTGTGTGTCTGATGAAGGGGGCTTTTCTCTGGGGCTTTGGTGTGTGTGCAGGAGGTCTTGCATTCATAGATTCACTGAATCACAGAATGCTTTGGGTTGGAAGTGACCTTTAAAGCTCACCTAGTCCAAATCCCCTGCCACAGGCAGGGACATTCTTCACTACATCAGGTTGCTCAAAACCCCATCCATCCTGACCTGGAACACTTCCAATAATGGGGCTTCCACAGTGTCTCTTGGGCAGCTTGTTCCAATGTCCCACCATTCTCATCATAAAAAAAATCTTCCTTACATCTCATCTAAATGTACCTTCTTTCAGTTTAAAACCGTTACCCCTTGTCCTGTCACTATAAGCCCTGGTAAAAAGTCTGTCTTACAAACCCTCTTTATATATTGAAAGACTGCAATAAGGTCTCCCTGCAGCTTTCTTTTCTCCAGGCTGAACGACTACATTTATCCCAGCAGAGCCATTTGGCCTTGTGTTGCTTGATATCCACCCTTCCTGCCACAGTGTGTATAGTTGTGGCAGTTGCTAAGCATGTGAAAGACAAGGAAATGCTAAAATAGCCTTGGCTTTTTAAACAATAGAAGTTAAATAAAAAATTGTAGTTCTTATAACGTAATATGGGCCTACTTGCTATTTTTATCCTGATCATACTTCTATACTACTACTCATTGTACATGCATTTGAACATCACCCAGTTTCACAGTTAAATTTAAAAGGCTTAAGAGCAATGGCCACACCTAAAGGGATTTGGAGTTACATATTGCATGGCTAACACACCATTCAGATCAGCGGTGTGATGATCTGTACTACGTTATGGCACACTGGGTTTCAAAGCAATTCATACTCATTAGCAGGAAAAGTTAAATGTTGGTTGTGGCCTGAGTGTGAAGGAACTGGGTAATTTCAGCACCTAGTGTGTGTATTACCTGCCTTTGTTCGACTACCAAGTTTTTATACTTGGCTCTTAATACATTCCAGGCTTTATCAAATTAGAAATCACAGCCATCATTTTCATTCCTCCCTTTATAAACTGGATGTGAGGAAATTTTGGGAGGTAAAACCTGATCTGATACATCCTTGTTGTGCTACCTGACACGTTATTGTTCAGGATTTGGGCTAAATACATGCATAAAAGCCAATTAAGTTACCAGTTCCTGTGACAGCAGTGAAGGCATGACAAGGATAAACTAGGCATGGCGTAACTATCAGTAACTCCAAAGTAGCAACATTGACAGGACTTGCGTGTTTCTGTTTGGTTACAAATCTATTCATGTTACTTCTGAAATTTCTGTATTTTAAAATAATATACTTTAAAGAACATTAAATAGCTACTACCACTCTCCACCCCTATCAGAATCCCATTCTGCCAGTTTAAGTGCTGTCACAGGAGACTGTCTCTGGTGACGGTGACAGTGCCAGCGCTGACAGCCATCTAGGTGCTCACACAGCAAAAGGTCTTCTGACAGCTTAGAAAAGTGTCAGAATAGCAGATTCCCATTTTCAGTAAGTATTTTACTAAGTTAATTTTGTGACTGTTTTGAAATTAATTTCTTTCAGAAACACAACAGAAAGCAATTTACACAAATGCCAAGAAAGCACATGAGTCTGTGCGTCTCATGAAAATAAAACCTTGAATTTTAGCTAAAATTAATTAAGCAGTCACCTGTTCCGTTTTGCTCTTGCTCTCAAGAAGTTTAAAAAAAATCAAATGAGGTTTAATGGTTGTATCTAAATGAACAACATACACGTTGCTGTTTCAGTCGGGTAAGTCTTCGAGCTGACAAAGAAATTGCACTCCAAAGTAAAAGGTTAAGTGTAACTAAGCAGCAATTAGCTATGTAACAGATGGTGCTGTGGCTAGAATGGAAATACTGCCGAAATATTTAAAACAAATGACAGTGTCCTTTCCCCGTAGAGTTATTGGAACTGCATTTTTCCACATGACATGCCCTTGTAATTCTAGGTTTAGTGATGAATAGTGGAAATTCCTTGTACTTAGGGATTTTTGGCTTCTTCATCCCAATATCACAAAGTTTGTCCCTGTTAGAAAGAGGGAACAAGGGGAAGCTATCTGAGGGAGCATTGGATGGTGGACATTCAGGAGCTGTGCCAAGCAGGTGTCCTGCACCCAAGACTGTTCTCAGTTCCCCCCTTGCCCTGAAGGTGACTCCTTTTCAGCCAGTACAGACAGCAGCCCCCTCCCGTTCGTGGGGTCAGACAGATGGCTCAAAGCATGGAGGGAGGGAAAGGAGAATGCCTGAAGCTCCCGCTTACCCCGCTTAGCCAGGTCTAACAACATATTTTCCTCTGGGCCTTAAAAGACTTTCTTGGGAGTTCGGACGTGGTTCTGCGTCAGTGGGAAGTGGCCTCCTGGCACTCTGCATTGCCTTTTCCCAGCGTAACATGAGAGTACCTGAGGACCTTCCAAAGGCGCTATACTCCTGTTACAAATCAAACCAGATCTTAACAGAAGCATGCCAGTCTATGTATTAATTTTTTATATATATGTCCTGTAAATGTCTTTTTTTTTTTTTTTTTTTCAGGAATGAGAAGAAATATATAAGCAGATACTGGAAAGAAGTGAAAGTTGGAGACTTTGTGCAGCTTCGCTGTAATGAAATTATACCTGCTGACATACTGCTGCTCTCCTCAAGTGATCCCGATGGGCTGTGCCATATAGAAACAGCTAACCTGGATGGTGAAACTAACTTAAAACAAAGACAGGTGGTGAGGAGGTTCTTAGAGCTGGTAAGTCACCATTCCTAACTCTCATTTAAGGTAAGAATTTGTTTCAGGTAAGTAAATTGTTTACCAACCCACTCTACACCAGCTAAATCTGCTTGTTCTAGTAGTGTTAATGAATTACTGTTATGGTTGTCATTAAAATACTAGCACTTGCCAACAGCTGACCTCATCATAGTATCAGAATTTTGACCATAATTTTCCCCTGAATTTGAATAGGAATTATTTGGGGCAATTGTGTGCGGTTGGAAAACGGGGATTTCTAATGGCTTCTATTGTAGCTTGAGTTTTGAAAACACATTTTAACTGCCCAGTGAGAAGATATTTAAATATAAACAACTGCTTTTCCTGCCTGTAAACCAGATCAGTTTCAATTAGGAATTTTGCCTGAAACTCTATTGCAGAATATCCCTCCAGCACTTGGAGCATTAAAGCTTGTAAGATTTAAAGGGACAGCATGCATGTATTCTGGAGGTGTCTGTGCTGAAAAACTGTTTTATTGCTCTCTCACTGTGTTTATCTCCCCCAAACAGCACTATTTTTAAATAAACAAAATCCAGATCAGTTACTGTCAGCAGCATTAGAGGAAATTACCTGAAGTTTTACACACTTTAATAATCCTCCTGAAACAGTATTTGTTTTTATGCCCTCCTCTCCCATCCCTCTTGCCAGCTAACTCCGGTTTCCTGTATTTTGTCAGGAAAAAAACATCATTCTCTAGAGCACAGCTACATCTTTTTTTCCTATGAGCTCTCCTCATTTGAGAAATTTTGCAAACAATGGGAGCTGCTGTCCTTGCCACTGTCATCAAAAGTAACTATAAAAGCCTGTATTTGTACTGAGGTAGATCAGCATTACTGAAGTTGCAATCCAACCTATAGGATAAAAATCAATGTGTCTTCCAGATAATTCTTTATGATAGATAGAGCCTTTGAGTAGCATGTAAAAACATGAGATAAAAACTTGTTTAACCATCAGTGATTTCCACATAGAGTTTAGACATGACACAGCAGCTCCTGCCACGGCAAGAAGCTTAATCAGCTACAGGCCAAAAGTTTAAAAAACTCCGTTTGTTTCAAAGAAGCTTTTGGAATTGCTTTCAAACATCCCATCCTGTTCCCACTGAGAGGAAATTTCACCCAGTGGGTAGAGCTCCAGGGAGGTACTCAGATGATGTATCCCAGTTGTCTGCCAGCGTAGACTTCCTTCATGACCTCAGGCACGTTATATAGGGCAGAAATTATAGATTGCATAGGCTACTGAACAGAGATGCTTTTTCATGTTTGTTATAAGCTAAGGGCATGTCACAGGTCTGTCTCAAAGGAAGCTGGGAAGGTACCAGTTCCTCCACTCATCCACAGCAGATGGTTGGATTTCTGTGATCCAAGACCATCTGACACAGCAAGAGGTGTTGGTAAACACAGTGAAAGGAATTGATGCGTCCAAGTACAGATCACCACAAGACTGACTTTCAAGAGCCTTGCTGCCCAGAGGAGTTCCTTATACTGTATCCCTGGCTTCCTGGTGTCAGAGTCACAATTCAGCACTAGGAGTGTGATTGCTGGAAGCTGTTGAGCTAAGAGGGGACCTGCTGACCCTACAAAATCCCCTGCTCCTGGAAGCTGTGACGCCTAGATGTGTGCCTGAGCTATCAGTTGTGGAGTCACTCTTTTGTCTTTAGCCAATGAACACATGCATGCATTAATACAGCAGGAAAACTGGGAGGGAGTATCCCTGCAATCTCGTGTTTGGCATACTCGCTGAGGTTTAAATTGCTGATCAAAACCAGGCAGCTAAAGACTTCAAGTCTGGGTTTTGTATGGTTTGGCAAGACCTGTAACGTTTAGACTGTTGCATGGAAATGAAGTGGCAGTGCCATTTCCTCCTCAAAGGGGTTAAAGGTTCTCAAAGACTGAATTGGGTCACATTAGGGAAGAAGGCTGAGGAGACAGTGCCCACCTAGAAAGGCAAAGCTAAGTTTATGTGCCAGACCGTTCAGTACATCAGGGTATACGTGGCTTGGCTTGCTCAGCATACCCTGCTTTACTGAGGAAATCGCTTACAGTCAGCTTTGTAGACACCTAACACACTTTGCATTTCAGGCCCATCCTCCTTCTGTATCTTAATTTTTTGTATTATGATTATGGAACTTTTCTATCTCAGAATTGTGCTCCAAAATACGTGGATAAATAATTTTTTAAAATAAATTTTAGGTCACAAGATGCCTAGCTACGATAGCAGTGAGGTCCATAATAAATTTTTAGGGTTTAAACTGGGGTCAATGACAGAAAGCTCATTCATTCCAATGAAAACAAGACTGGGCCCCAAGAAGTAAAGTATTGAAAGAGGGTTTGTAAGAAAACCACATGTGACTACCTCCCCTCTCTTAAAATAGCTAAGAAAGCAGGAAATACCCAAGCCCAGGTTCCTGCGTCAACTAGGTTGTAGGCAAAGTGCACACTTGCAAGTACCGAGTCCTCAGCAGCTGCAGCATCACAGAGCCTCTCTTATACATCATCCTATAATTTATCCAGCAGAATACTTGCCATCCTCATTAAAGTCCTAGCCAAAACCTGTCTGAGCATGCTGTTAATTCATGCAGCAGCATTAGTTTCCTCACCCCATACTAGTAGGGGTAGACTTTTACTGGTTCTTGAAGGTGTTGCCCTGTTGAGAGACACTCAGCAGCAGGATAGAAAACTACTTGGGAAATGTTGGATCAATAGTAGGCCCACAGCCAGCTACATGGAATAGCAAAGTAATGCCCATTTTTTGAAGTGAAGCACAGTTCCTATCTAGGTATGTCTTAAGTTTCCACAGCTGGAGAGAGATTACTGATGGATCTCATAAAATACATTGCAAGACTGGAGTTTTGTTGCACCAAATACTGACCATCCTTTTACTCAACCTCAGAGAAGTTAATTTCCAAGTGTTTTATAGGACGTCCATCCCAGCCTGTTCATGCATTGGACAGGAATGCTTTTACATTTTTATATTACCATTGTACTCAGCAGAAAAACTCTGTTTTGTTTATAGCTGTTTGGTTCTGTGTCATTTTGCAGCCCTGTTGTTCAAACAGTAAAACAAATAGATTATGTAGTCCTGACCCTGTCTTTCCCACACTGCTAAATTCTTTCCCCACCTCCCTTACAGAATGACATGCCTGGTCATGTGGCTTATCATGGGACAAGAAACAGAATTTTTTGGAAGCTTCTTCTTAAAGTATCAGCTGTCAATAGCTGTCTTTGAATAATGTCTCCAGCAGTATCTCAAGCATTTAAAAGAAGCTGTGTTACAAAGCTTGGCCTTTCTGTGTTTCTTAAATGAACTAACTGATAACTTCTGAGCACGTGCCTGTGAAGCAGCTCGATGAAGGATAGCTATTTCTATATCCATCACTCTGCTAGGCATGGGAAAAGAGCGGGGGTGGGAACAGTTTTTTTAAGCCACTTCTATGTTTTCCTTATTCTGTCTCCCTGCCCTATGCCCACCCATGCAAATTGCAGTCCCACAGGTCTGTGCTGAGCTGCTTTCCATGGAGAGCCTGGTTGCCAATTTGGAGTCACTGAAGCGGGGTGTGTGCTGGGCAGTCCTCTTGCAACCACAGCACTCTCTCCAAATGCTCTCTTCGGAGGCCAGCAAGACCAGCGTTGTTATATTCAGTACAGCTGTCCTCTGGAAGGGCAGCCATTCTGCCAGCATGCTCTGAAGGATCTTTGTGTGTCTCTCTTCAGCATTAGCAGCATATAAGGTCCATAGTTTCAGAGAGTAAAAGATCTTATAGTTTCCCCCTTCCAAACCTTTGTTCATAAAAGTACCATTCTGATCTCTTTTTAGCCTGACTCTTGAAGCAACAATAAGCAATTATTGAAGCTGTTCTATATCCTTGCCTCCAGTGCTTTGCAGGCATTATTTTACTCTAAGTATATGCTCAGAAGATCCAAGATCAGCATTTGTGGGCTTGGATTGGACCTCTCTGCTTGTGAATTCCAAGAAACTGTTTTCCTTTATAGTGCAAGTGACCAGAAATATTGCTAATTTTAGTGCTGCTTTGATTTGTCTGAGTAATTTATAGTAGACTGGGAACACACTGCTTGTTAGCTTCGTGTGTTTGTTAACAAATGTGATCTGTCTGACATAAACCTGTACTTTCTGTACATGATTCTGCATTCTATCAATACACAAGCTGTAAGAAGAGTCACTGATATGTCCCTCTGTGGCTTGTATGTCTGAAGATACCAGTTTGAATGTATACCTTGTTGTTCTATACTCAAAATAGTCAGTCAAGAAAAACCAGATTTTTCAAAGGCCTTGACATTTTTTCCTCTGAGACTTTAAATACTCTAGTCTTGTTATCCAGCTGCTGCAGTGACAGGATTTGTTAGAAGTGTTTGAAATGGTCAGAAATTTACTTCTGCATGCTGTGTTTTTAAAGCCAAAAGGATAGTGGACTGTCTTCACACTGAAACACGGATCAGATCCATGTGTGCAGCATGACACGCTGGCGAGTGCAGCTTGGAGAAGGCACTGTGCTAAATCCCACTGTGAGTGATCTAACAGTGACCAGTAAGCATCTCTTGGAAAAAACGAGTGTTTCTTGGTATTCCACCAGTTTTCTTCTAATTTCTAACCCACCCTTGCTGCTGCCGAGTCACAGCAGCCATTTCTGGTGCACTGGATCTAATCAGAGACACAGTAGGCAGGAGGAATCAATGTGTTTTCTGTGCTACTCTGCAGGCTGCTGTGCCACCACACCCTCCGCAGTTGCTTATGGAATGTTTTCCATCCATCTGAGACGTAGTGTCAGCCACTCTTCAGAGTGGATAAGCAGATACAGCTTGGGCTTGCAAGAGCTCAAAACTCCCTTTCAGGATTCATAAACTTGATTTAGGATATTTTGATAGTATGAATCTAGACTCATGAAAAACATTTACATTTCCTTGCTCCACTGTTTCTACTCAGTATGCCTTTTAACAAAATCCACAAAGACTCACTGTGGATTCTGGAGCAGCTTATGGTTTATTAACCACTGGCCACGTCCTGGGTGTTTATGTGGAAAACTTCAGCTGAAAGCTAAGCTAAATCTTGCAGCTTCCATCCCCTGTGAGAAGGTGCATGTATCCCTCTCAGAGCTGGTGGGGCTAGGGGATGCAATTTTTTCCCCTTCTCTTTTTCTCCTAAGAGTAGACCTTTGTTCAAAACAAGCTTGTATTAGCGTGATTAAACAGGTTTAGATAGGCCTTGCAAATTACTATGTGGCTGCTTATTTACTTTGTTTAAAAAGCACATCTGAATTTGGTGTCTGCCTGTTTGGAAGGGTTCATTTGCATGCAGACTAGCACCACATCAGTCTAATTTCCTCACAAGTCAGTATGTGAACCCTTCTGGAATATCTATAAACTCAGAGCCTGTGCTTACTGCAGGCACTTTTGCTCATCAGTTTCCAGCCTGGAAGCTGGGCTGAATTGACAGACCCAGCTTTTATTCCTGTTCTTGCATAGTGCTGGAAGCATACTGGGAACAGCTGGACTTAAGGAACAGTTCCACAGCTCCATGTTCCAAGCATTAAGCCATTTATACCATCTCTTTCTTTCCCTGTGAGTCCTAGGCAGAAACTGGTCCAGAAGAGAAGACCACTTTCTAGAAGGGCTGAACTATAAGTCTGACAGTTGGTGGCTGGAGGCTTCACTTTGGGAAGGGCAACCCATGCTAATTGCATGCATACAACTCACAGGGCAGCTTTGGTATCTCAGTGTAGATGTTCCTTTTGCATTGTTTTTCTCCATTTAAAAAAAAAAAAAAGGAAAGAAAGCAGTTTTCAAATTTAGGGTTAGCCTAAACTGAGATTTCTTGTGTAGCCATCTGCATTGGTTAAACTAGCCCAGTTGGAGAGAACAGTTGAAGTTAAGCTAGGACAACTCCCAGACCCAGTTTACAACTCGGCTGCTGATACAAGCTTCTTATCTCGAAGGGTCTGATTGAGTCTAAAGTAACACAAGAATGGGCATAGCTATACTCTTCCTGTCAGGCCTTATCCCACTAATACCCTCATGCTATCATCCACTTTTAATTAGTGGGAATGGTACAATGTTATAATCAAGTAGATGTGAACTGGTCAGCATACTCAATGTTGTTTATACTGAAAGTACTTTAACAGGGTAGAATCAGGCCACAAGAATAGTGAATGTCTATATTGCATCTTTTGGGGGTTATCCCTTTGCCTTTCTGTTTTTGGAACATTTTGAGAAGGTTCACCAGGCTAGGAAAAGTGGCTCAAAAATTCCAGATATGCACATGTTAAAACAGCAGATTAGTGCTCTGTCCCGCACGTTGCCAAAATTAGATTTCCCTGAGGGAGAAGAGAGTTAAAAAAAAATAACCAAAAGAAAACAATGTTTTTCCCTATGTACTACCAGAATATTAAATTTTTTTTTTTTTTTTTTAGTTTTACAGTTTAGCTTAAGATATTAGAGAAATAAATCTTGTATGAATACTTGTGTTTATCAGTGCAAAATGCAAGCATGTTACATCCCATTAAGACCTTTGTCCGAGGTCATGCCTTGAATGTTCAGTAGATTTCTGTGATGAGGGTTGAATTGCTATGAAGAGCTCTACACCTATATTGTTGTCTCTTTTTTTGGGTAGTACAGTGTTCAGAGATGACTTCTGTGGAAGCCATGGACACATCTAGTTAGAAGAGGAAGCAACTCCTGTCTCTCTAATAGAGAAACAAACATAGAGCAGCTGCATGCAGAGCAGCCTGGTGCAGAGCAGGACCAAGTCAGTGCTGTGGCTAACTCTTGTGCAAGCTAAAAGTCCTAAAGGAAGGCTGAGAACAATTTTTCACTCTGCTGGCTTACCATGGCATTTAGTCAGCAGTCTCACACTGGAGGTATAGGGAAATAAAAAAGGATGATGGTTCACTTCCTCCTTGGTGAGCTTTGAGCAAGGTTATTGTCTCTTTCTAGTTTCCATTGTGCAGGTGTCCAGGCCACAAATTTGACAATCAAGAGAGGTTCATTAGAGGGTCAAAGAATTTGAATAACTGTAAGTGAAAAGTTTTAGCATCTTAATCTTAGCATTGTGGGGAGCAGAGGAAGAGTCCAGTTCTGAAGAGTGCCGAGTACTTCACTTTTAGCATTGGCTAAAATGCTGTTTGGTTTGTGCTTAAATATAGGTTAAAGGGGCTAACTTGATGAATCAAAGTTTGTGTCTTGGCTGTGAAGGACCTCCCATCCCTAGGGTAATCCTTCCAGCACTGGTAGAACAGTGGCAAATCCATGTAAGGAAATATATTATGCCAGTACTTGTACTGCATCTGACCTTTAGAGAGGCAGGACATTTCATTCCCTGTATCGATAGTCCAGCATCTGTCTGTTCTGCTGTTTCTCTGAAAAAGCATTAGAAAACATGAGGTTTGCAGACAAAATAAAATGCTATACTGCTTTTCTGTTATAGAGAAGTAAACATTTACATTTAAAGCAAGTTAAAGAGAGATTTTCCAATTTATTTATTTTTTATTTTTTTGGTCATGACTTTTCTGGTCTCTTAGCCTAATTCAGTTTTACTGAACAAAAGTTTATTTCTGGAGCTGTTTATTCCTTAGCCATACATTGGCCTGTCAGCGGGGAACAGAAAGTATCTGGAATATCTGTCCTATAACGCTGAGAACTCATGATTTTAGGGCAAGTTTTTTGAGCTGGAAACACATCACTCTACATTTGTCTCTGATACTGCAGCCCCAGTTGGCAGTATCAGTGATTAGGTAACGATGGAAAGACCTTCTTTTCCAGAGCTGGCTTATTAAGCCATGTGTAACCCCAGCCATGATGGTATGGGCTCACTTTCCTTTGGAAGCACTGAGATGGAAAAGGGGTCTGCTTTCCTGCCAGAAAAGGCAGAGCAGCAGAATGAGGAACTCCTGTATTTATCTCAACATCCAGGATGTGAACCCTCATCCCACTTCTCTTTTCTCCACCTGCTACCCTCCAAGTCTTTTACACATTTTAGTACTGATAAAGCCATGGAGGCCAGTAAAAATTTGCATTAAAATGTTACTTGCATGGGAAGTGACTGGCGTATGTCTCAAAGCTGTTGTTTCAATAAACTTATGAAAATTTCCATTCATTGGTTATACTCAGGTTCATACTTTCAAGGTCTGCTATGACTCTGTGATGGTCAAACACTTTACATATGTGTATATTCTTGTGAGAGAGCAAGCTATGATTGCGCTGTAGGTACGTGACTGGAGAAGATACTGTTCACACAGAACTATAGTGCTTATACTTCCATTTGGTTTTGAATTAAAAACATCAGTAGTGCATGGAGTTTAACCGACAGCGGTGCTAATACACTAATTCAGCTTTCTTACTAATGACACAGTAATGGACTGGTTTACACCAAAGCAGGGAACACTTAGCTCTTTGGCTTCTAAGAGAAAGAGAATTTGATGTTTAACATTCAACACGGTTAGAAAGCACTTATAAGTTGTTATAAGCCTCTATTTAACTTTTATAAGCTTGTCTGCTTATTATATTTTTGGCCTGACTTGATTGAATAGCAGATTCAAAACCATGCCCCAGATGGCTAAGTATACTCATATACCTGTATAGCAATGTGGACTGTATGGCTGAGACGACAGGGATCTGACTTACAAGCTGCTGCAGTGTAACAGGAAGAGATAAAAATGACTTTGTCCTGCTATTAACTACATGGAGGTAGGAACATCAGCCACTGAGAAACAAAAAGCAATGGAGCATCTCCTGGTGCTTCACAGGAAGCTGTTTCAATGATCTTTGGTTAAGGCAGATAGCTGATAATGACATGGAAGAAAAATTACACAAGTTATTTTATTAATTGATGCTCTACCTGTTGGTCTTATCCCTGACATTCGATGTCATTGTTTGCACTTCCACATCTCACATTTATTGAATGCTTATAATAATGAATGTTTACATAAGAATCATGTAGTCATAGAATAGTTTGGGTTGGAAAGGAACCTTTAATGACCATCTAATCCAACACCCCTGCCACAGACAGGGACATCTTTCATTAGATCAGTTCCTCAAAGCCCCATCAACCTGACTTTGAACACTTCAGTGACAGGGCATCCACAACTTCTCTGGGCAACCTGTTCCAGTGTCTTACCACCCTCATAGTAAAAAAATAATCCTCATATCCAATGTAAATCTACTTTCTTTGAGTTTAAAACTTGCCCCTTGCCCTGTCACTGCAGGCCTTAGTAAAAAGTATCTCTCCATCTTTCTTATAAGCTCCCTTTACATATTGAAAAGCCTCAATGAGGTCTCTCTGCAGCCTCATCTTCTCTAGGCTAAACCCCAACTGTCTCACAGGAGAGATGTTCCAGCCCTCAAATAATTTTCATTGCCCTTCTCTGGACCCACTCCAACAGGTCCATGTCCTTTATGTTGGGGACCCCAGAGCTGGATGCAGTACTCCATGTGGGGTCTCACCAGAGCAGAGGGGCAGAATCGCGTCCCTCGACCTGCTGGCCACAGTGCTTCATATGCAGCCCAGGAGACAGCTGGCTTTCTGGGCTGCAAGCACATGTTGTCCGCACATATCCAATTTTTCATCCACCAGGATCCCCAAGTCCTGTTCCACAGGGTTGCTTTCAATCCATTAATCCCCCAGTCTCGATTGATATTGGGGATTGCCCCGATCCAGGTGCAGGACCTTACACTTGGCCTTGTTGAACTTCAGAAAGTGTTGAACTTCAGGGTCCATCCCTTAAGCCTGTCAAGGTCCCTCTGAATGGCATCCCTACTCTCAAGTTTATCAGCTGCACCACTCAGCTTCATGTCATCCACAAACTTGCTGAGGGTGCATTCAATCCCACTGTCTACATCATTGATAAATAATGCTGGTCCCAGTACAGACCCTTGAAGGATACCACTCATTACTGGTTTCCACTTGGCATAAAACCATTGACTGTAACTCTCTGGACACAGCCATCCAGGCAATTCCTTATCCATCTAACAGTCCATCCATCAAACCCATATCTCTCCAATTTAGTGGCAAGAATGTTGTGGATCAAAGGCCTTTCAGAAGTCCAGGTAGATGACATCTACCCAGAGGATAAGATAGCTGGCGAGGGAAGCCTGTACAAGAGTAATAGACTCTGCTGTTCTGCTGTGCTCTGATTCAACAGGTCATATTCATGTATGCTTTTAATTCCACACTTAACAAAGCATACAGATTACTGAAGGCTGCACAGGAACTTTGTAACCACTGTGCGTGCCTGAAGCATGAGCCTGGCTAGAGTGCTGAACAGGGTAGCAAACCTCAGTCTCGGCCCCAGTGATACATGTTCGTCCCCCTTAGCTCATTTCCCGGTTCTGCTGTCCGGTTTTGGAACTGGCAAGGCCATCATGAATTTCTTTTCATAACATCTATGCAATCAGCTGTTGTCTGAAAAAAATCACCCTTGAATTCCTTGATTTTTTGAAAAGGTGTTTTTCACTTTGCTACTGAAGTCTTTAGCATGTTGACCAAGAAGGAACTCGTTCAGTGAAATAGATAGTAGATGAGACTAGACAGACCAGAGAGCAGAGCTCTTAGCCAAAGTATTCTGCAACCATCCCAACTTCCCCCAGGTACCGTGCATGCCAGCCACAGCCTTGCTGCCCTCAGACTGACTATTAACCTTCACAGCTGCCCCTCCACCCTCTCCACAGAGCTATAAGGGAAGTACAGAAACAGCAAGGGTTTAAGCAGAGAAGGTGTGCTCTGAATGCCATGTTTGTGTTAGGAGCATTAATAAAGCAGGTATGTGATAGTGCATGTTGATACAAGACACAAGTCCAAGTGAAGATGGGATGCCAGTGTCCAGCTCAGGGAGTTTTTACTTGGCTATATAGCCTTCTCATGATGGAGATGCTCATGGAAAGGCTGACAAACTTGTGATAGTGCTGATATGAGTGTTGCCCTGTAGTATTTGGTGAAAAAAGTGTCTTTTCATTAGGACTGCTTCTTTCCCTCTGTGCTCTCCTGCAACTGGCTGGTGTTGGAGTCTCTCAGTTCCTTGGGCAGTTGCCCTATGTTACAGGTTTCCCCCACATCCTAGAAATGTTTCTTAAACATGATGCCTTGCAAGGTGAAGCTACTTTTAACCAGATTCCCTGTCTCCAGGTTGAGATGGACTCATCAAGCCTTCGTGTGTTTAACTGCGTCCTCGCATTACAGCTACCACTGCTAGGTTTTACCATTCATAAGGAAAACCCTTCATTACCAGCCACTGTCTCTTCTGTCAGGACTCTGATGTTCTGGGTTTTGTTTGTGGATTGATGTAAGAGAGGTGTTTGGCATTTCCCTCTTCTGGTTGAAGGGTCTTGGTCCTTCCCATTCCCATTTCTTCTGGCAGAACTGCATCCCACAAGAAGTCAGACTGGCCAGCAGCCCAGACTAGAGCAGGAGCAGGCCAAGGTATATTCAGAAGCTGAGCTAGCTGTTGTGCTGCTAAATTAAAATGACCGTGCAATGCTTCTGCCACTAATAAGTTTTCTCCAGCAGTTAAAAAATGCATCAGAAAGACTTCTAAAATCTCTCCAGAAAGGGGAAGGCACTGAAGGGTGGGGAGGGTTACATCTTGCTGAGTGTCTGTGAGCATGAAGTGAAAAGCTTCTGGAGGAGCAGTGTGGGTTGTACAGTTTTGTGAGCCCTTGAGAGGCTGGATTTGTGGTTTAGTTGAAGCGCTGAGCTAATGCTGAGGGTGGCTCTTACAGACAGACTATGAAGCCATTCATTTATTTCAGTGACTGGCTTTTGGAACAGTCAGATACCACTTTCTTAACTGTCCAAGTCTGGGTCCATATTTCAGCCTTGACATACTCTGTTCTCTTACCACTCTCCAGTGCTGCTATAGTTCATGAACGAAGTCATTCACACCACTGTAATTTTCAGTGCATTACTAAGGATAGCCATAATCCCAAGGGACGTTGAATTTGCATGTGTGTATTTTCAGCATTGTTGACATTTTTTTGGTAGTTTTGTCCTGTGATTGACTAACAGCAGTTTCTTCAGCTGGCTCTCATATAAATGTTGAGGTCTTCCTAGGCCTTGCAAGCAACACATTTCTTTTCCTGCAAGCCGGGTATTGTGCTGTTCCCTCATACTATTTTGTACAAAGGGGAAAACTTTTACTTAAGTCAGCCAGAGGAAGACCATCCCCCCTAATGTGTATTTGGCTTGCTCAGCTCTTCCAGTGACTCTGAATAGCGAACATCTCAGTTCCATTTAAACAAACAGTACTGAAAAAAATCCAATTATAGTAGTAGTTGTCAGTGTGGAAAACAAAGCTATTAAATTCTGATGTACGGGTGGATCTGTTTAGTTCCTAAACAGCATAGATCAAACTGTTTCTTCCTTTTCTTGTGAATTAGTGGCACAGATAAATTCTGTCAGAGACTAATGCAGTTTAGACATTAAAACATTTCAGTCTTTTAGTCTATAAACAGTCTGCATGCTTTGGATACGTAAAATCAATATGTAATTCCAGTTGCACATTAATAAAAGGTCAGATTAATTTTATATGGTAAATGCAGGGTACTGCTATATAAAGCAACAATAGGATGGACCAATGCATTAGGAGGATGTGTTCTTATTGCACTTAAAAGCTTTCAAACTGGAAAGGTGTTTTTCTAGGCAGATTTTTGTCTATTAAATATTTCTTTTGAGTTGTCTCCATGACTTCATTTCTCCTTTTTTGTTTCCTCCAGAAATACATGCCAAAACAAGTCCCAGAGCCCTCATCTAGCCATTGTACTGCAGGGAGAAGTCTGGATAAGTTCCCCAGCATAGCCAGTAAACACAGCGTGATAAGTGGGTAACTGTCAGTGTCACCCAAGGGCATCCTGGGGTACTCATGCTGTCCTGTTAAAAGGAAGGACTGAACATCAGACTCAGGTTTCTGCAGCAGTAAAGTAGGGCAGATGAGTAAAGGAAAACATTTTAATAACTATGCATTATTAATATCACTAACAGGCCATTAAATCACCCATACCACACGCATTTAATGAAGGGGAATATGTTGTTTGAACACTGTGTAATTGTCAAACTAAGTCATCTGGCAGAGCAGCATGCTTTGCTTCTTGAGCTATGACAGTTTCGTGAGGTTGCCAGCAGTCAGAAAGGTTGGCATTTCACTGTAGAGATTCAGAATTATCTTGCAGCTAAAGCTCCAAAGTCATGTTGGAGAAAGCTAAATTCAGTCTCCTTTTTTTGTGACAGATCTCTGTAGTTCCTTCGTCTGTCTACCTGCGGGTTTCCCACTCTGTAGAGGTGTTGTAACATTTTCCTTTCCTCAACAGTATACCTTTTTAGGATATAAGTTTTTCAATATTCACCTGAGAGATAACAGAGAGTGGCTTATTTTAAGGAAAATTTTGAATAAAACACCTTTCCATTATGTTTTCTTCTCCTGTGTTTGTTGTGCTTCCCCAGAGAGACAGCCCAATTCTTGCAGACCTAAGTTACTGTTTTAAATGGAACTCTTTATCAGGTTTAACAGGTAAAGCATTGTTAAAGCCTAGTCACAAAACCCTTTACATCTGCAATTTAACTTTAATTTGAAATTCAGCTTTGAAGGAATCAATATTTAACAGGATTTTGCAATATGACTAAGTTTGCTTACATAAGGAAAATAAGCCTTCCCATTGCTTCATTTAGAGTAAGAATTAATTTCCCTAAATGTTAAGAAATTGGAAGAAGTAGGATTTATGGATAGGCTGTTAAACAGTTTCCTAGCAAGAAGACTCTGGAAGAATTGAAATATATTCTGTGGAATCCCTGAGTACATAACATATCTAATGTAAGTATCACTGTGTGTCCTTTTGACAAGTTTTAAGCTCTCAGAAATACCTCTGAGTTTCTAAAGGGTCAGCATTTTTTTCAGAGGAAGGCATTGAACTAAGGGCATTTTGACAAAATCAAAATCTGAAGTCAGGTATTTGAGGAAATTCTGTTTATTATTATGTAATTAAATCCCTTCTTTTTTTTCCTCTTGTTCTTTTTTTTTTCATTTTGACTTGATATTACTATGGCAGGAGAGTGGAGCAAGAAGTGGTGTTCACTCCTCTGATGTATCTTGTGCATCACTTCATACATGCAGAAACCTTCAAGACCCATTTTTAAAATTATATTGGTAAGAAAGAATTCTTACCGCTAGAGTGAAGTGGATAACGTTTAGTCACCGAAGGCTTCTGAATGCAGGGTACAAACAACTCCAATGGGGAGATACACCTGAATGTTTCTATGCATTAATGGTTGACCAAATGGTGTATTTCTTTATTTCTGTATTTCTGAAACTCTCAGACCATATGGGAAGAAATGACTGAAACCTCTGTTTCACATGTTATGACCTACCCACAGAAAAAGAATGATGTTGTGCCATAGTGGTCACAGCAACAGGTGCCTGGTGTCTTGCTGGGCCACACAGCACTGGACAAGGCATGCCACCAGTTTTATCTTCTCATCCCCTACGTGCAGGCCTATGGTCATTCTGTATTTCAGGCAGTGTTTACCAACCATCCAACCATTCCCTATATTCTCCAGAGCAAAGGCATCCAGATATATCTTGTGGTTTTACTCTTTTGAAGTGACTTGCATCCTATTGCCGGTGTGCAGGCAGCACAGCTCGAGAGCCCTGTTGTAGAGTGACGTTGTTGTGATACCATGATGGTGATGTGAAATTCAAATCCAACAGGAGGAACGGCATCCATCTGAAACACCAGCAGAAAACCAGATTGGTGCCTGTATGGATGATGCTTATATCCATGCTAACTCTGTTAGAAAAGCAGAGGCAATACCTAACATTTGAAAAAGAATGAAAGTATTAGTTTTTTAGAGCCTGTAAGTGCTAAGGTAGCGTGTATAGCATGGGCAGAGGGATTTACACTAGTCCCATTTGCTCAAGACAAAGGGAACCAAGGATTCTGTTTCCTTTCAACTTCATGGAAGTCAAATCTGCATTTCTTGACTTCTAAATATCATCCATCTCATAGACCATTGCTCTTCCACCATTTCAAAGAGAATTAGAAATTGATTGGCCTGGAGGGAGAGAAGCATGAGTGGCAATATGATTGTCTGCAGCCTTAGAGTGTTAATGCAGGAGTAAAAACATTTGAGTTCTGGTTGCTGTTTCTTTTTTTCTTTTAACGTAACTGAATGTGCTTGACTTTGCATAGACTTTAACATACATGGTGCTCATAGTGACTTTTTTCAAAGTCAACACTCACTGAAACTAGCATAATCCTTTCTGGCCCTTCTTTTAGATTTCTTATTTCTGAGTATCCTTTCAAACACAGTTTTTCTGTAATACCTTAACAATGACCAGTCTGTGCTTCAAATAAATTAAGCACTACCTAGCAGTGAGATACTTGTCTTAAGTGTAAGCATCAAAAATCACTAATGTTTGAATAACCTTTTCAGCTACCCATCATACGTGTACAGTCACTATTCGGTTGCTTCTTTGTAACACATGAAACATGCATGCTGCCTCTTCATAATGCAAGCTGTCTCCCTATATTATAGACTTGGTTGGCTCGACATGAAAGATTATTCTTTATCAACACAGAACACCTCTATATTATTTGTGGAAATTATGGGATAAGATTGCATATATGATAATAATATTTAAGAACTATGAAATTATGCAAAGCCTGGCCTTACTTTATTTTACAGGGACTTATCCTTAGAATTAGTCATGGCAAGTAAAATGTATGTTGTAGCAAAAGGAGAACAGGTTGTTGTTGTTGTGGCTTAACTTCAGCCCAAAACTAAGTACCATGCAGCTGCTCACTCACCACCACCACCACCCAACAGGGTAGAGAGAATTTGGAAAAAAATAAAACCCTTGTGTTGAGGTAAGAACAATTTAATAACCGAAATAAAATATAATAATAACAACAACAATCGTAATGAAGAGATAGGGAGAGAAGAATAAAATCCAAAAGGAAAAAAAACCAAGTGATGCACAACAGAGCTGCTCACCACCCACTGACTGATGCCCAGCCAATCCCCCAGGAGCGATCTGCAGGCCCCAGCCAACTCCCCCCAGTTTATATACTCAGCATGAGGTTCTATGGTATGGAAAATCCCTTTGGCTCGTTCGGGTCAGCTGTCGTGGCAGTGTCCACTCCCAGGTTCTTGTGCTTCTCCAGACCTCTGGCTGGCAGAGCCAGAGAAACTGAAAAGTCCTGCACTTAGTATAAACATCACTTAGCAACGACTAAAGACATCAGTGTGGTATCAACATTATTTTCATACAAAATCCCAAACACTGCATTATACCAGCTACTAAAAAGAAAATTAACTCTATCCCAGCTGAAACTAGGACAGTTTTTTAACAGAAATATATGAATGACATGAACAGAATTTGGCCCTGGCCTTTGCCATCCAACAGTTTTGTGAAGTTCACTGGGGAACTTATTTGCAGTCAGTGAATCTCTCCCAGGTTTATATCAACCAGAAAGTCAGTTGTTCAAATCAGCGGTGCACAAGGCACAAGTCTGGGACACATGCAGAAGTACTGTATAATAAATACGATACGTACCTTCAGAAAAGAAAAAAAATGCCTCCAGCTGCTTTTTGTGAGTAACCTGGCCTTGTTGGTGTGCACTGGGAGACCATAAGAACACCAAATCAGTCATGTTTTCAGGGAAATCAGGAACTGGAAAGCCTCAACTCAGGTTGCAGTCTGCCTAGGCATGGAGCTTTTCATCCCTCTTGAAGCTGGGACCGCTTTAATGCCCAGCAGTTCTGTAAGTGGCAAGCATGACACTGAAAATCAGGCACATCAGATAACTGATGCACAAAAGTCTGGGGAAGAGCTATTCTCAACCATATTTTGATTTTGTATTCTGTGTTGTAACAGTGATGCAGAAAGAGAAGAATTAAAGGTAGTGGCAGAGAATTTAATTTTTTCATGGACTTCTACCCAGAAAACAGCACAAATCTTGATTTGTGCAGTGTAAAATCAACACTTTTGACTTTAACTTTGTTTAGCTGTAGCTTCTCAGCTGTTAATATATTAGACCAGCATCACAGTTTCTGTTTTATTTGCTGCTGAAGTGTGGATATCAGCATAAAAAGGAACAAAATATTGATCATTTTGAAATCTTATGTTAACTTTGTGCTTCTTTATAACCACCGAAAGCAGTCACATGCAGGCACTGTTTAATATATTTGTTCATTCATCTACTGGAAGGCATTTTCACATCAAAACAGTGTCATCAGCTGTTATATACAATGTATATCTACCCTTCCATTTCACAGAGAAGAGATGAAACTATTTGATTTATTAATAAATGAAAGAGTTTCTGCCATAAATCAGAATTCAGCAGTTTTGTTTCCTTACATAAACTACTATTTTAATTGGATTTTCTCACTTCCCAGATATTATCTGGTTAAAGACCATAATCACATATTTCAAGTTAATTGTAACAGAACACAAATACACAGACGATAAACTTAAAAATAAAGAACTTCTATTTCCAAAACTGAGTTATAAATGAAAAGAATCCAACAAAGGAGGGAGAAAGACTACATGGTAGTTGCATGGTAGCAATGAAGAAGTTGAGTAGGTTTAGTCCTTTCTGATCTTGACAGGATCTTTCTTCTTTGTGAAGACTTTATCTCTAGATTTTTAGTAGGTTTTTTCTTATTTGTAAAGTCACTGGCTTTGCTGACAGGCTTTCTTAGCAGAAAGGGAATTCAGTCTGCAAACTTCCAGTTGCTTTAGAAGCTAATGTATCCTTACAGCACTGAGACCATGCTCTCTCTGCTGAGTTCAGCAGCGATAGAAAAGCTGCATTTTATTACATTGGGTTTTATTTTTAGGTGTCTTTAGGATTCCCGCAGGAGCATTCATCAAAGATGTTAAGATTTCTTTTGTTTCTTTTTTAAGACCACTGAATGAAAATTTGTGCTAAATTAACTGTATTATATATAGTATGTTATAATAAAAAGACAAGAAATGTTTCCCTTTCCAGTATCTTCATTTTATAAATGCAATTTAAGTTACAGTGGTGACTCTTCTTTAACACAGTCCATAGGCAGACAGTATATTATTAAATACCTTGAGCAGTGTATATGGATTATTTTTCTTGTAGGTTTGTTTGAGGCTTCTTTTTTCCTGCCAAGGAACATACCAGGGCAAGGAAGGAAAAGATCATGTTCTGGAGCAGCAGAGCAGGTGTTACGCAGACAGCACAGGCTTTCCCAGAAAAACAAGCTTTGGTGTGACTTGGGAGAACTTCACCTTCTCCAAGAAGCTCAAGTAAAGCCAGCTGCCATGTAGCTCTGGCTGCTACTGTATGTCTCTGTAATGTGAACCTTTTGGCTGCTGGAGGCAAGGATACAGGCAGAGTATATACATTTTAGGAGCTGTAGTAACAGATTTCAGATGTCAAGGCCTAAAACCTTCGTGATTTCTGTTCTAGCCAGAGATTCCTTCCTTGTGACTGCTGGTGTCTCTGCCTGTCTGAAGTGAGCAGCTGAGGAGTGAGCATCAAAGGAAGTGAATGTGTTGCTTTACAATATCTGCCTTATTTTACAGCCCAAGGATGTCTTAGGCACCTCTGTAGAACTAGATACTTCCAAGCATGTCCAGCATCAAACTTCAGTCACCTAGAGAATCACAGAATCGTAGAATGGTTTGGGTTGGAAGGGACCTTAAAGACCGTCTAGTTCCAATCCCTGTGCCGTGGGCAGGGGCACCTTCCACTAGACCAGGTTGCTCAAAGCCCCATCCAGCTTGGCCATGAACACTTCTAGGGATAGGGAATCCACAGCTTCTCTGGGCGACCTGTTCCAGTGCCTCATCACCCTCACAGTGAAGATGAATCTACCCACTTCCAGTTTAAAGCCATTACTTCTTGACCTGTTACTGTATGCCCTTGTAAAAAGTCCCTCTCCAGCTTTCCTGTAGACCCTCTTTAGGTACTGGAAGGCTGCTATAAGGTCTCGCCGGAGACTTCTCTTCTCTGGGCTCTCTCAGCCTGTCTTCATAGAAGTGCTACAGCCTAATGACCATCTTTGTGGTCCTTTTCTGGACTTGCTCCAACAGGTCCATGTCTGTCTTGTGCTGAGGACCCCACAGCTGGATGCAGTGCTCCAGGTGGGTTTTCATGAGAGTGGAGTAGAGAGGCAGAATCACCTCCCTCGACCTGCTGGTCATACTTTTGATGCAGCACAGGATACGGTTCACTTTCTGGGCTACAAACACACATTGCCAGGTCATGTTCCAGTTTTTGTCAACCAGCATCCCCAAGTCCTTCTCCTCAAGACTGCTGTCAATCTGTCCTCCACCCAGCCTGCATTTGTGCTTGGGATTGCCCCAGCCCACATGCAGGACCCTGCGCTTGGCCTTGTTGAACTCCATGAGGCTCAGACGGGCCCACCTCTCAAGCCTGTCAAGGTCCCTCTGGGTGGTGTCCCTTCCCTCCAGTGTGTCAACTGTACCACACTGCTTGGTGTTCGTAGGCAAACTTGCTGAGGGTGCACTCAATCCCAGTGTCCGTGTTGCCAACAAAGATGTTAAACAGCACCAGTCCCAGTACCTGCCCCTGAGGAATGCCACTCATCACTGGTCCCCTTTCCCTGTCAGTGGGAAATTCACAGGCCTGCCCTGACTTCTCAGATGTGATGGATAGTGGCTCAGCCACTTCATCGGCCAGTTCTCTCAGGACCTGCAGGCACCAGTTCCCTCAGGACTCGTGGATGCATCTCATCAGGTCCTATGGATTTGTGCACCTTCAGGTTCCTCAGATGGTCTCAAACCTGATCTTCTCCTACAGTGGGCAGTTCTTCATTCTCCCAGTCCCTGCCTTTTGTGTTCTGTGATTTGGGCAGTGTGGCTAGAGCACTTGCCGGTGAAGACTGAGGCAATGAAGTCATTAAGTATCTCGGCCTTCTCCATGTCCCAGGTAACCAGCTCTCCTATTTCCTTCGGGAGAGGGGACACATTTTCGCTAGTCTTCCTTTTATCACTAGTGTACCTATAGAAGCTTTTCTTGTTGCCCTTGATGTCCCTGGCCTGATGTAATTCTGTCAGGGCTTTAGCTTTCCTAACCTGATCCCAGTCTGCCTTTTGAATGCAATTGTCCAGTCAATTCCTTATCCACTGAGTGGTCCATCTATCAAATCCATGTCTCTCCAGTTTAGAGACAAGGATGTCACGAGGGGCAGTGTCAAATGCTTTGCACAATTCTGGTAGATGATGTCAGTTGGTCTTTCCTTATTCTACAGCACTGTAACCCTGTCATTTTCTTCTGACCAGGAGAAATATCTAATGATCTTAACCAACAGTATTTGGTGCTGAGATCATCTGGATTTCTTCCTAAGGCTCAGGTGCTTGTCTGCCCACTTTAATGTAATCCAGGGAGTCTGATTCTTAGCATAGCAATCTTCCTTGCTCAGAGCTGTCCTTTGTTTTTACTCCCCACTCCCCACCCCCCTTGTTTACAAGCTGAATTCTACATCTAAAAGTGATTCTTTCCTCCAGTGGGCTGTAGCTGTCTCTAAGTGACAGCCCATCTTCATGGTTCTATCATCTCTTGTTTCTTGAAAATACAGAAAAGGTTTCCCGAAGTGTCAGGTGTGGGTGGTTTGAATTGTCTCCTGTATGCTCTAAGTCTTTTTTTCTTGCATGTGTAGCTGGTGGAAAAATGGAGGGCGTTGATGGTGATGCTGACATATCCTCTAGTTTCTTTTATCTTTTATTTAAAATCACCTCTTCTGAGTAGAGACAATATATTTTTTAAAAAAAAAAAAAAAAGGCAGCTGTGTTTCAGAGAGGCTGGCAATAAGATTGTGTCTGTCCTTCAGTTACTGATTCTTAGTCAGCTATTCCCGTACCGTGTTCTGAAAAGTAGTGGTTGGGGTCTACAGCTGCTCAGAAAAAACATTACAAAACATAACAGTTGCAGTATTATTACTGTTGAAAGCTTAATAATATAATAATTCACAATTTGTTCTTTCATTTAAATGGTGTGAAAAGCAGTTTACTTAAAAGCAGTCCTCACTGATGGAGACAGCCTTCTCAGCAGCACCAGGACCGGGTATCTCTGATTTCACTGCATAGTTTGTTTGGTCTGGCAAAGAAGGGAGAACCTTGATTTTTATTTAACAAAATCAAGTAATTATGCTGTGATACGATATTTTTCTTCAGACACAACAAGGTGCTAGCTACAGGTAAACTTAGATAGTCAGCAAAAATACCAGCTTCAGACTAATGAGCTAGAGAATAAAGAAGTTTTTAAGTGTTAATTAGGAAAAAGTTATTCTGCTATATGTGTGTATTTACTGTAGTAGATTAATTTATCGTGTTGACATAAAGCAATCAAGAAGTCTTGCTAATATTTCAAAAGCTCGTATTAGCTTTTTCATAATTAGCAGTATATTGACTTATGATGTCCTAGATTTTCAGTAGCTTCGCTGAACATCAAATACTATTGAATATTTTGAGCCTTCCCAGACCAAATTCATTTGACTTCTGGGCTCAGCATCTTTTCTCTAATTCCACTGGTAGAACAAAAAAAGTCATCCTTGCAAGGGAGATTTTGGAAGGAATTTTGGTGCCCAGGTGCCTTTGATTTTCAGTGCCAGTGGTCAGTGTCATTCATTTAATTGCCTTTGAAAAAAATGGACTTTAACATATTATGAAAAATAGAATATAAAATTATTTTGGCTGTAATTTGCAAGTCTTTGCCCTAAGTAATTAACACTTTTATTATTCCAGGACTCAGAATTTGACCCCTTGAAGTTCACCAGTGTCATTGAATGTGAGAAGCCAAACAATGACTTAAGTAGGTTTCGAGGTTACATGTGAGTATTTCATATAATATCCTTCAGTATACACTCCTTTAATATGGAAAAAAAAAAAGCAGGTTTCTTTTGGGCATTGTTCTGTAAGTTGCATCTTCACATTTAAGTCGGGCTGCATATTTAAAGATCTTTTAGAGGATCCTCATTTGAGATTTCAGAGTGAGATGGAAGCCTCACATTTCCATTCCTTAGGGTGGATTTAGTTGTTAGCTTTGTTCGGTTTACACTCCAGCAATGAATGCATGAAGTAGTGCAGTTATAGATACTCTTCTGCCTTCTTTCCATGGATCAAAAAAGCCCATCTGGAAATGGGAGGAAATAGAAGACAGGTCCAAGAGAGCCAACAAACAAACACAGTCTGTTGTATACTACTTTTATGAAGGTGGGTCTGTTTGAAGGCAAAACTGGTACTTTTGCAAGTATGGCAGTATTCCTTTCCTGTCATTCAGATAAAATAAAACAATTGGCTCACACAGTGGGTGTGCTTGTGCATCACCAAGCAGAGTCACCTACGTCCACTTGTCTTAATTCTAAGCAAACTGAACTGTATTAATAGGGTTCTCATCTCTGGCCAATCAGTCCTGGAGAAAGTCCTCAGAAAAAGATGATTTAGTATGTGCAAAGCACTTTGCTTCTAACATAGCCAGGACTGTAGTGTGTAGGCATGCTGATAATGGTAACTTAGGAGATGCACTCTTGCATGACATTTTTCTACAACCTGTAACCACATGGAGAGTGAGAGCCCAGGATATTTAAATTTTTGTCTAAATTTTAATGAAGAGAGTTAAACAGACACTAATTCTGTCTAGAATACAATGATTTATTACCCATATTGATTAATAGTGATAAGCAGTATTGAATTGCTTAAATGGCTCAAGATAAATTGCTAGAGCTTGGGGAATTTTTTATAGTAATGCTATTTACCACTTCAGTTACTACTCTCAGATGTCACAGGTTGTGTAGGATGTACTGTCAATTGGTGTAAATCACGACAGGTTTTTTTGAAACTACATCAGGTTGTAGTGTGGGAAAATGTTTTCCTTTATTTAGCAGCACAAAGCCCTACAGTACATTTAAAGGTAAAAGTTTTAGTATTAGACATTACTGCACAAGAGTCTGTAACTGTCTACATTTAATAGAGAGCCTGCTCTACTGCAGAAAGGACATTTCCGGATATGGAAGTGGAAAGTTTGGCAGCTATTCCAACACACTTCATGTGTGTGAATCTTAGTCCCCAAAATATTGAGCAGCGGTTGAACACTGTAGAAGATATGCATAAATTGGTGTTTCATTATATATTTAATTTTGTACTCCATGTGGAAAATTTCTGCAGTGTGTAAGTTACAGAACCATTTGAATTACGTAGCAAAAAACATGCTAGTGTCTTTTGGAAGACTGTTGTTCAATATTGATTCTATTTAATCTTCTTCATATTTTAATGTTTCACAAATGCTGTAATATATTTTGACACAGCAAAAAAACAAGACATCAGTTTTGAATCTGGCAGAAAGCATCAGGTGATGTCCAGGTCTCATCAGCTATGCTGCAAGAAATTTACAACTAATGGACCATGGGGCACTTGAAGTAAAGAGCAGGGACCAACCCCTCAACAAGTAAACTCTCAGTGTCCTAATGTATCATGGGATAAGGCTTTTTTCCCCCTCTCTTTTTAAATTTCCTTCATTAGTATCATGAAATCATGGGTCTATTTCAAATCAAACATTTGCAAGATGAATAGTAATTAGCACATCTGAATTGAAATGTCATTGCTGTGTCAAACTCAGATCTTAACTCCTGTTCAAAATCTTACCAGTAGTCACTGCTCGAAAGAAAGATCCAGATAGCTCTCAGCTGGTAAAAGCTCAACTGAAAAGAAATGTTAGTGAGCTACTTAAACAGGGATGCTATGAAATAATAGACTTGCAAGAGATCCATATGTAAAAGCTGTGCTGAGACATTACTGTCAAGGTTTGCTTGAAGTTTTGACCAGTTAGTAGGTTTCCAGTTTCGATTAAGACTATTTTTTTGTGTTTTAAATATAAAGAGCTCCTTTAGTTCTAATGTCTGTGCTGACAAATCTTTCAAGGAGCTGGGGGGGGGGGGGGGGGGGGGCGGGCGGGCAGGGGAAGAGAGAGTCTGTGTGTCTTTCTGAGTCTCTGTGTTGTAAACATGTGAAAGTTCTGTTACCTGCAGTTCTTCTGAAAAAAAGATCACTACAGAAAACCAATGTAGCACAGGCAGGACAGTGTAAAAGGAGACATGATAATACAAAATCACAACAATATTGCAAAATGTGTTGAGATGAGCCTGGTCCTATCCTATATCTGTAAAAGTATAGCATGCACGTTACTACATGTGACTTCCTCAGTTACATTGGCACAATCTCCATTGAACACACTCTGGGTGTGCAGACAGACAGGCACACTACCAGTTCTACTCGGGTGCTTGCTTTATTTCAGTTTTGCGGTTTCTGCACCCTCAGATATCCCAAGCATACTTCTTCATTCTATTTCCCCTAGAAGAAGTCTTCTGTGTAAAAAGAATAGAATAAAACCTAACATGCCTCCTGCCTGTCAGGGCCTAGCCAGATTATGTGCAGTATGCATGGACAACATTCAAAAATCCCATGCGAGGTTCCAATAATAACAAAAGAGGCTTTAAAATCTTGTTTCTAGCTCTGTGTGTGTATATGGGCAAAAGAGAAGAGAAGTAATAGTAGGCATTCTGGCTTTTCAGCTTTTCTCTGAAAGTAAGAATTTTATTATTAGACAAGAACAGAAAACTTTATCTGATCATACAAAATAACTATAGCAATGAATTATAATAATAAGAATACATCTGTGTGTTTCTAGTTCAAAGCTTGTCATAAGATAACAAAAGCAAATTAAAATAAAATCAGGTTACAATTTTTTTGAGGGGAAAAAAATCTATAAATCTATATAGTGATGTTTTCTTAATGTACTATAGTGACACCACCTCTCCTGGGGAAAAAAAAAAAAACAGATTAAGTTTCATCAGAATTGAGAGTTAGGAAGATTCTGACTGATGATGTGCACTGAAACTGTGTTTAAGATGCTGAATATTTTCTTTGGGAGTGTCAAGCCTTGGAAAGTAATGCCAGCTCTACCATTTGCTTTGTAAGATACTTGAGAAACCAGAGTGTGAAAATACTCTCTTTTGAATACAATTTTGATACATCACCTTGTCCTTTAGTGCTGGTAAACACGTAACAAGGAAAAATATAAATAGAAGGCTGAAGTGAGCTACCATCAGACATATTTTTGCATTGCTATTTTAAACCAGGAGACTAATTTTTACACAATCACTTTCACAGTGCTGTAGCCAAGTAGTAGCTAACTGCATATGGTCTGCCCATTTCTCCTAATTCGTGGTGCACGTGTATTTTAGATGTTTAGATACTGCATATTTGTAGTGTCATCTGTGTGAAAAATTGCAGAGAAAAAGAGCATTGCACCTGCACTTGCCGTGGCATTTCCTCGTGGACTAGCCTTCACATTCCGTGTGTCTGAGCAGCTTCAGCAGGCCGCTGTTTTAAATACCGACAAGAGAAAAGTTTCCTTCTTTGCCTCCAAAGTTACACTGGCCTGAATCCAGAGAGGGGAAAGCAGACTGTTCAGCCTCTGTAACAAGCTTAAGGTTTATATCTCTGCAGGGCTAGAAATGGGATCTAAGCCATCTCTCCACCCAGACATAAAGTTATAGCCTTGGGAGGTTTGTTATCAAAGTGAGCAGTTTTATCTAACTCTAGTTTTCATTATTTTTTAATCTAGACCTTTATGTCTGTAATTTTTTTTTCCTTTTGTCATCAGTGCCCAGTTGTCTTACATGTATGTTCTGTTAGCGAGTCACTGGGAATGAGTGCAGGCAAGAAGGAAACTGAGTTTCCTCCAGCCCATGCCAGCTTCTTTCTCACAGTTTTTTATTTCATCCATGTTTTCTAAAGGTCTGGTGAGCAACAGGTGAGTTGAATGACTTAATTTGGATGTGAAAAAGTAAAAAGCAGTAGCAAATGAATGTAAAGATGAGTTGTAGGTGAGAAGGCTCAGACTGTGGGTGAGAGCCCTAGACTGGGGTCTTGGCACCTGCAGGTTAACTTCAGGTGTTGCTCTGTTGCTTTGGGGCACTTGTATAAGCTAAGATAGTATGAACAGATATATAATTATATAGAACAAATACACAAGTAATTGGGTGTAAAGGTTGCTATGTGAAATAAACCTGTCACAGTCCACTGTTACTGTGAAGTGTAAAAAAATGATGAAGGCTATAAAATCATAAGCCAGAGCAATTACATCTTAAGTAGGTTTATCTTTAAAAAGTCCCATTTATTAACAGGAATTGTAACTATCATTTGGAGACTTTATTGGAAATTCAAACATTCTCATGATTTACAAGAAATGCTAATGTAGAATTCAGCCTTAAAAAGCAGAGGAATGGCAGAATCCTGGTAGTAGGGTAATTTCTACAGCATGAAATCATTAAGCAGTTATTTCCCATAGTTTAAGCGCAGCCAAATGTGGGTAATTCTCTAGCTGGCAATCAGTGCTTATACCTATTAACATACTGCAAGAGGGCTGTTGGGCAGCCCCCGTTTTTGAAGCTCCTTTGGCAAAAGGTGAGGCAGTGGGTTTAGGAGGTTTGCAGAAGAGGACAGAAGTAAAACCTCTGCTCTTGTATCTGAGGCCAGCAGGGAGGGTGGACTGGGTAGGAGAAATTCTCACCTGATGAAAAACAGATCTTCAGTTTTGTATCAGAATTACAAATTATGTTATCTACGTCTTCTCCATTTGTTTCTGGTCTCTAGTCAGATATTATCACTGCTGCTGCCTCAGCTGTCAAACCCATCACTTCCTCTCTATCCCTACAGTGAAAAGCTAAGCATACCTGTTGAAACACCAATGCTTTTAATTTTAAAATTGAGCAGGAAGTGAGTATAACATATTACACTGAACTTAGAAGGACTGTGTATATGTGTCTGTAGATATATACGTATGTATGAATGTATATCTAGATCTTATTTGTGTGTATACTCACTAAGAGCACTGACTAGAGGCTGCATAGCATAAGCAGCATAACTATATAATCTGCATGTAGTTCTGCTAGGCTGGGGAAAAGTACAAAGGATTCACCACTGTGAACCTTTTCTTCTTGCAGATCTCAGGATATTTTCTTTAGGCCTGATATCCTAGGAGCATGCACTGAAGTTAGAATTTTGATCCTCATTCAGAAAAAGAAAAGATTTTAATAATTAGAAAGAAGCATGAAGATATAACCCAGGTGTGAAAGCTTAGAAAATAGGAAGCAAATAAAAAGAACTCCATCTTTTTATAAAAGGCACAATTTTAAGCCAGATTGCAGATTTCAAGGGACACAGGATTTTAAATACTGAAATCCAGCTAGCGATAAAATTCAATGTTGCAACAGCACAATGTTAATTTTAATATAGCACATGCTTTTCCAGGATTTCTCTTCAACTCCCAGCTTTTACGAGTTTTTTATTGCAGTCTGGTTTTTAGACTTTGAAATTGTGATTGTCTTGATGCTCTGAAACTGAAGATAGACCATTTAAACATCTCAGACTTTGCTTTAGTCTTCTCTGAGGCATGATACTGCAGTCGATTAAATTTTATTCATTTAGAAAAGGTTTGAAATTACTATTTGGTTCGACTGTTTTACTAATAAAACATTCTAATGCTATTTTTTAATTGTTGTTATCATGGTTTAACATTGCCCTGGTGACTGTTAATTCTCATGAGGCTGTTTTCTGTATTTCTCTGTCAGTATGAAATTTGAGTCAGTCCATGCACAGCAGACAACAAGTTGTAGTGCAGACATTACTTTGCCTCATTTTTCTCATGTCTTTTGGTGCTAGTCAACAAGAATCATTAGGGTGCAGGTCATTTTGCCTTTCTTAGAGTCACCGAGGCACTTCTGAAAGGAATTTCTCTTGTTCTCACTGATAAACACATGCAATTTTTTTCCTTTCTTTTTCACTGCACTGACACATATTATTCCTGGCACATCTTCCTTAGTATCATATGCACTACACAGCTGCTCTTAGCTGGACTGGGTTAATTGTGATTGCACAGTCCATTTGCCCATACACAGAAAGTCCAATGCATTTTCAAAGAATTAGATAGGCGGCACACATGCTGTAGATTAGGCCTGCATATCTCTAGTGAGCATTTGTGCAGTACATTTATATATCCAACAGCAACTGGTACTGCTCCAGCTGGGCTGCTGCATGTCTGGGATTCTTGGGTAGGTAATCTCAGTTTTCAAAGTCTGCCAGAGAATCTTCCCAGGAGGAAGATCTAAGGAAATATTTCACCATCAGGTTGACAAAACTTAAACTTTGAAGCTGTTTCCTGGGCTTGTTATATTACAGAGTAGTATGATTTAACAAGCTTAATGTTTTGACATGCTGTGCTTTGTTCTGTTTTTAAATTTTCTGCAGTGTACATAAAAGTGGAAAAAAGGATGGACTGTTCAAAGAAAATCTTTTGTTACGTGGATGTACCATTAGAAATACAGAAGAGGTTGCAGGAATAGTAATCTATGCAGGTAAAAGCTGCTTTTCTGCCTGACAAGGCATACTGCCTTTTTATAGTTTCCTTAAAATAATAACAAAAATCCATATGACATCATTTGATGTAATTGTTTCTGCAGGGCATGAGACCAAAGCTTTGTTAAATAATAATGGACCCCGTTACAAGCGCAGTAAGCTTGAAAGACAGATGAATGCTGATGTCCTTTGGTGTGTCCTCATACTTCTAATCATGTGTCTGTTTTCTGCCATCGGTAAGTGCTCTTTAAAAGTACAAACTGAAGTATCAGACTTTCTTGGGCTTCATGTGCTTTGCTTAGCTATGTCAAAAACATATGTATCTGTCCAAATATGAAATCCATCAAGCTGCCTCCTTACTTCCTAATTTTTGTTGTGTTGTCTTCTTTGAAATCATCTACACTCATCTAAGTAGCTTCTTAGTATGTGTCAAATACATGCTATTAGTACCAAGATCTGAAGGTTTAGGTTCTATTACCCTTGATAGCATACAAAAATGTCAAGGCCAAAAGAAGCCACTTGGTAGTATGTAGTCCCCTCAAAATTACAGGTGGTAGAGTGTAACGTGCCATTAAACAGTCAACAGAGTAATTTATGAGCAGCAAATAAACATAATTAGCACAGTGCTGTTCCCCAGTACTATTTATTAAATCAAGGGCACAGTCCACAACATTGACACACTGTCCGCAAGGCTGCAGCTTTAACATAGAAGAAATAAATAAAAGTCTAAATCTGCATAAATCCAGGTAGAAGACACTTGAGACTTCACGTAGTGTTTAAGGAAATGCTGAGGTTCAGGTTAATACTCTTAAAGCCTTTATTTCTATTCATTTGTGAGAAAGAAGAGTTTTATGTTTGGCACCCAAAATGATTTTTTATATATGGCATATGTATTCCATATCCTTAACGTTTGTGTTTTCTGTAATGTTTGTGTGAGTCAATCAGCATAAACACCAGAATGTTTCCTAACAACCATGGTGTAGTTTAGTAACAGTCTTATGCCATTTTAATACATCTCTGTGTGCCTTTTTCCAGGTATTGTTAAAAGCTTCTTAAAGATGAGTATTTCCAGCTGTGATTCAGCCAGCATATTTGTTTCCACTGAGTTCGTGACACCCTTTCATAGCATCTGTGTTGGGGAGCCCAGTCCTCAGGGCTGAAGTGCCATGGCAGGCTTAATTGCAGATAGTCACTGCATGCATCTGAGGTGGTGTCCCCAGAGCAGCAGCAGCAGGGTGCCCACTGTGGTGGCTTCAGTTCAGCTGAAACTCCTGAAATGTATGAATGTGAATGGGAGGAGGTGGCACACAGTAGGTGACAGAGCTAGAAAGTAGGTGACCATGCTACAAGGGTAGAAACCACCAGCGGAGGGCCAGAGCAAACTGCTGGAGGTGGTAATGACCAAAAACAGCTGGAAAGAAATTTGCTTGAGCCCTTGTAAACCAGAAGTGCCTGATGCTTCAAGACATGCAAAGCTGTGTTCTGTAAGAGTCAGGCAATGTTTTTTACTTTCTGTCAAGAAAGTGTAAGTGGAGATACAACAACTAATTCTCTTGAAAATCTGAGTTAGGGTGTTTATGAAACAAATCTTGGTGTAGGTTGCACTCAGTATGGGACTTCCAGGTTTTGCTCTCAAGAATAAAAACATAGACATCAATAAAGACATCTTTATGGTGATATGCTCATATTGGTAGTACAGGGACAAAATAATTTGCTTATTTGGCTTACGTACTGGTTGGGGGTTTTTTGAGAGTTCAGTGTTGGGTTTCTGTATCAAGATGTAAATGACCTTGTCAAATGTGGCTGAAAAAGATTGCTTTTAAAGTATAGTTGTGCCCTTTTTTTCTGATTCCTGGCATGGTGAAGACAGTTTGAACGGTTCTTACGAGTCAGGAATCCTTACTTGTTTATAACCTTAAAAGCATCAGGCATACTATTTTAGGTCTTTCAGGACTGCAAATCCTAGCACTGTAACTAAAAAGGCACCTTTCTGTCTCTTTAACAAGACTGTCATCTTCCCAAAATAGTAATAATATTAACTTTATATTTATTTAGCTACCAGCAAATTCAATAAAAAACGTTTTGAGCAAGGCTGGCTTAGAGTTCCTTCTGTACTTAGTTCCTTGGCTTACGTGCTATTGACTCTGCTGATACTGTTTTTTCTTTAGTTCTGTAAACATGGTGGGTAAGATTCACACAGTAAGATTAGTCTCTTCTGACTTTATCCAGCTGAAATTAGTTTAGTGATAGCTGGCTAGTGATATACCTAGTGCAGTCAATGGAGTTGCTTCATTATAACACATTGAATATCGCTGAAATAAATCACTTTCTGAAGACTCATTTTCTCTGCTGATTACAGAAAGACCCTAAACTGCTAATCTAGACTAGCCAGATCACTTTATTATTATGTGAAATTACTCTTGCATACTGTCCTTAAGGCCAGACAAATCCCTTTCTTAAGCCCCAAATCTCAAGGCAGAAAAAACCCCCATGGGTTTGGGGCCTTCTTCAAAAGTCGTGCAGAACAGTTGAAGACAAATACCACTTTCCCACATAATTCAACTCTAAGAACAAATCCATACCATAAGCATTTTTCCTTGCAGTTAATTTGCTTTTTTCTTTGTTTCAACTCTTCTGCAGGTCATGGCCTATGGGTATGGCAATATGGTGAGAAGAAGAAACCAGTTTTTGATGTTCCAGGACCTGATGGCAAATATTTATCTCCTGTTTTAGCTTCAGTATATTTATTTCTGACAGTGATCATAGTTTTCCAGGTAATCAAGTTGTACATACTGTCACCTCTGTTCACAGTTTGCTGTAATAAAGCTATAAATTTACAGTATGTGTAGTACCCCTTCCAGCAATAAAGCATGTAGGAAACTAATAATGCACTAAAAAGAAGTACATTCAGTCACTTTAAAATCAAATTTTAACTATAAGAAATGTGATAATATATAAACAGGAAGCTAAATTAAATAAAAGAAGTGGCCTACCCAGTGGTAAAAAGGTGGTAGCTTCTCTGAAAAATAAACCGATGCACACAGTAAGCTGTCAGAGCTCCCTTGGTGTTAGGGAAGGTAATCATCTGAGAACATTCCCCAAGAGACTCAAGTATTTTAGTTTAGTTTATTTTACTTCAAACAAGTAGGAAAAGATAGGATGCAATGGGCCTTGCTGGGAGAAAACAAGTTTTATGTTTCATATCCGTCCACTGTGGAACAACACCTCAAAGACTGCAGGTGCCACTTTGGGTACAGTGTCCTGGTATGAACATAAGTTGTATACTCTTTTCACCTGTTTCAAAAGATACTGCTCTTAACAACTCCATATCTCAGCTAGATAACAAACTCCATTAAAAATCTTTTGGTCCTGAGGAGAAATGTACTGAATGGCAAAGGTGGCAGTAAGCTAAGAGAAGTAACAGACTCATGTCACCGGGACATGTGGAAGTACGCCCAGTGGGACACTAGAGGAGGCTGCATTACTGGAGGCAGCAACTCCTTTATGAAAAGAAATGATAAAGGATGTTAAATAACTTTTTACTCCATAAAGTATTAAATTATGATATTGATTAAAAAATTTCACCACCAAATTCTTCAAATGCCAACTTTTAACTGTAGTTTTTGTTTAAATAACCACATTTGCCACTTATATACATGCTATAATTTATCCTTCATATCTAATTCAGCAAGCTAAATAATGTGTGCTGTCAGGAATTTCTGTCCTGAAAAACATCTGCAGAGAAAATCTCAGGTACAAATTAGGTATTTCATGGAGTTTCAACAATCCTCAAGAAACAGTTGAAAATCTTTTCTGGAGAAACTCCTTCTCACATCTCTTTCTTCAGCAATTATAAAATGTGTTCTTCGTTCAGATAATCTGCAGTGCAAAAGTTAAGGCCAAAAAGATTGTTCCTGTGAAGAGGTTAACACTCCTTATTTTGTTTCCCACCGTCCTGCAAGGTGAATTTGTGAACAGTCTATTGTTTATGCAGAATAAATTTATCCCATTCTTTCACATTTACAGGATTCTAGTGTACTGTCTGGGTTTGGTCGGGGCTTTTTTTCTTTTCCTTTCCCAGCTAGTTTCAAGCTCACCTCATTAGCCTGAAAAAGATTTGCTTCTGTCCAAGTTTTGATAATGACCCTTCTAGACAGAGTAATGCATTTCAGCTTGGCAATTCACCGTAGGTTTTCCTCATCTAACACAGTAAATACCTTTCAAACATAATAACTTTACAGTAGATGTTTAAAGTACATAGCCTCTTTATGTTCTAGTCTAGTACCAATCTAACTAGATTTTACTAATTCATTGTATCCTTCCGTTTTGTCCTAATTCTCTTCCTTTTTGTGTATTCTAGGTTATGATTCCTATTTCTTTGTATGTATCCATTGAAATAGTTAAAATCTGCCAAGTATACTTTATTCATCAAGATAAAGATTTATATGATGAAGAAACAGACTCTCAGCTGCAGTGCCGAGCTTTAAATATCACAGAAGACTTAGGTCAGGTGCAGTTTATCTTTTCAGACAAGACTGGGACACTTACTGAAAACAAGATGGTTTTCCGAAGATGCACTGTTTCTGGAATAGAGTATTCCCATGATGATAACGGTGAGCTCATGATCTTGTTTTCTATCTAACAGTTGTACTTTGAGCATTCTGAACTAGATATAAAAACTACTGTCATCTTAAAAAAAATTAAAATTAAAATTAAAAAAAATTTACATGTATCCACTCAGCAAAGTCTGTAATAGCTGTTTTCAGATTAGTATAATTTGATGGCTGTGTTCAGCTAGCAATGCCAATTTTACCCAAGTCTTCTGTAACATCTACAGTATATTAAGGCAGTTAAAGCTTCTGGCTTTAGCTCCTGATAACACAAACACTTGAGCATGTGGCTAATGTAAGCAAATTGAATAGTGCTGCTGGTATCACTATTGTTTAGGGTGTTTGAAGTATGCTATGTGGAATACCAATTTTAAGCATACAGCCAGATTAGTATCTGATTTAATACCTGGAATGAGATTATCCTTTTCTGCTGAGAAATAAATATAAACAAAGTTACTGGGTTTCATATTAACAGGAAACATAATATGGTGTAATAGCTTGTTTTATGTTACCTTTGTCAGATTCTTTTCAGTGATCCTGTGTGACAGGTCTGTGTTAAGGTATGCTCACTGTTCTATGAACATTGTAGTTGAAATAATGTCTCCAAGTACTATGTTCTTGAAACACTAAAAAGTCACTAAAAAGGGAATGTGAGGGTTGTCATCCCTGTGTCATCACCGTTTTAAAATTAGTAAGTGAATTCCTGTTTTGTGACTTCTTTGTAATTTGTGTTATTTTCCTGTAACATTTTATTGTTATAATTTTTGGCATAGCATATCTTAACTCTTCAAATCATACTCTGTATGCGGGGAAATATTGATAGCTACAATAATGCATTCCTATTTGTAAATAAATTATTTTCTTAATCTACATAACATATAAAGATCAGTAAGTTTTCTCAAAGACCATTACAGAAGTTCAGCTTACAAATAAGATACAGAATAAGAGAATAATCAAAATAGACTGGAAAATCTAAAACATGCTTTAGAGAGTTCATAAGATTCCAAACTGAAAAAAGATACTAAGTTTTGGATTTTGCAAGGATCGGGGGTTTTTCTTCTACTTTATAATAGTACTGAGACCTTACATTTAAGGCACTCTTTTTCAAGAAACTTGCTGTTTCGGTAGTGTTATGATCCCAGTGTTACAGAAAGAACTTAAACAGAGAGAAGTTATGACTTCCTACCTCTGTACTGTAGGTAAGGAAGAGAGAATTAGGAGCATCTTTCTGGACACCTAATTCTGCTTGTGACACTCTGATTCTTCATTCTTGTTTTCTCATTGCCATTGATCGTTTGCTTTTTTATACTAGTTTCAGAGTGTACACTTTTCCTTGCAGGAATGATGACGATACTGCCACCTAAAACAGTGCAGAAAGGGTGTTTTTATGAGCTTGGTATCATCAGCTGATATGTAGACTGAACTCAGACTCCTGAATTTGAGTATTGAGTTTCAGATCTTTTTTCTTCAAATGTAATGTATTTAACAGAAATCTAAGTTTGTGCATGCTTTCCTCTTAGGATTTCAGGTTACAATATAAATGTTAATGAAAGCAGAGTGAATTTCACTACAAACGGAAATGTCAAATAAGTACTTAAACTGATTTTTCTCTGTCATTCTTTTCACATATGGCTATGTTTGGGCTTTCTTGCAACTCCAGTCAGTATGAAATTTCTGACAAATACAATTTTAAATTAACATGGAATTTATACACAATATTTTACTCTTTTTTTTTTTTTTTTCTCCTCTACAGAATTTTGGTCTTTCTCTGTCATTCTGTATATAAATGGTGATAATTTTTATTGGGGTTTTTTCCCTAAAATCAGGATTAATAACACAGTAAAAACTATTCTTCACTCAAGTCTTTTGTTAGCTCTTTTCTCCAGTCTGATTTTCTAACCATCTCTTATCTTTTCTGCTGCTGAAACTTTCTTGATTAGCTATGGTAAAATGTCTGTCAGCTCTTTCTGGTTTTAGGGAATGCATCAACATTTCATTGCTGTGTGCTCTACATGCAAAAGATTTGACAGCTGCTTTTCTATGTCTTACACCAGACTATCCGAGTTCCCCTCTGAGGTTCTGGGACATATGTTATAACTGATGCCATCCTGCTCTGCACCTCAGGTTTTTCTGAAGATTTAATGAATTAGAACATTCTAAAATCTTTCACTTGACAAGCAATCTGATGCTGCCATATATGCAAGAAAACCAAGTAAAATGCATCTGCCTTTTCTGATCTGTGTCTTCCCTTATCTAAGCAATTTTTCAGTCATACTGGTTTGGTTTTTGGAATCAAACTCTGAGTAGCACTTCAGATGAAGAAATGAATTCAGAATTTTTGTACATGGGTTAAGATTCAAAAGCTGAAGACAACAGGTCTCAATCACAGAATCATAGAATATTTTGAGTTGGAAGAGACCTTAAAGACCATCTGGTTCCAGTCCCGCTGCCATGGGCAGCAACACCTTCCACTAGACCAGCTTTCTCAAAGCCCCATCCATCCAGCCTGACTTTGAACAAGCCTGGCCTGGAAGCTAGGCATGGGGCATCTGCAGCTTCTCTGGGCAACGTGCCTTGCTACTCTCACAGTGAAGAATTTCTTCCTTATAACTAATCTGAATCTACCCTCTTTCAGTTTAAAGATATTACCCCTTCTATCCTTACATGCCCTTGTAAAAAGTCCCTCTCCAGCTTTCCTGTAGCCTCCCTTTAGGTACTGGAAGGCTGCTATAAGGTCTTCCCAGAGACTTCTCTTCTCCAGGATAAACTGTCCCAACTCTCTCAGCCTGTCTTCATAAGAGAAGTGCTCCAGCCCTCTGATCACCTTCCTGGCCCTCCTCTGGACTTGTTCCCACAGGTCCATGTCCGTCTTGTGCTGAGGACCCCACAGCTGGATGCAGTGCTCCAGGTGGGTTCTCACAAGAGTGGAGTAGAGGGGCAGAATCACCTCCCTCGACCTGCTGGTCATACTTCTTTTTATGCAGTCCAGGATACACACATCGCCAGGTCATGTTGCAGTTCTTGTCAACCAGCACCCGCAAGTCCTTCTCAAGACTGCTGTCAATCCATTCACTGCCCAGAAGTGTCGTAGGCAAACTTGCTGAAGGTGCACTCAATCCCACCATCCACATCACCAACAAAGATGTTAAACAGCACTGGTCCCAGTACCTGCCCCTGAGGAATGCCACTCATCACTGGTCCCCTTTCCCTGTCAGTGGGATCTTCACAGGCCTGCCCTGACTTCTCAGATGTGATGGATAGTGGCTCAGCCACTTCATCGGCCAGTTCTCTCAGAACCCATGGATGCATCTCATCAGGTTCCATGGACTTGTGCACCTTCAGGTTCCTCAGATGGTCTGAAACCTGATCTTCTCCTACAGCAGGCAGTTCCTCATTCTCCCCAGTCTCTGCCTTTTGTGTTCTGTGATTTGGGCAGTATGGCTGGAGCACTTCCCGGTGAAGACTGAGACAATGAAGTCACAGAGTATCTTGGCCTTCTCCATGTCCAAGGTAACCAGCTCTCCTGTTTCCTTCAGGAGAGGAGCCGCATTTTCCCTAGTCTGCATTTTATCACTGACATACCTATAGAAGCTTTTCTTGTTGCTGGCGCGATGTAATTCTGTCAGGGCTTTAGCTTTCCTAACCTGATCCCTGGCTGCTCAGACAGTTTCTCTGTATTCCTCCCAGGCTCCCTGTCCTTGCTTCCACCCTCTTTATCTTCTTTTTTGTGTCTGAGTTTGTCCAGGAGTGACTTGGTCATCCAGGCACACTTCCTGGTGAAGGTCTGTTTTCTACTGTAAAAGCAGATAGCTCAGAATGGAGGTGTCCTTGTTCTGAGCAGTTTGGTCTAAGTTTGTTATTCTGCTGTGGCTGGGTAGCAGTGCCTGTTACTCTAGTTTCTTGACCCTTCCCATGGTAAGATGCTGTTTTCAGTTTTGAATGGGTTTACAAAACTGTTTTTTTCAAGTTTTTCATGCCATATGTTTGCCTCAGGCATGAATTCTTGGGGAAAAAATTCAGTCAGAACAGCTCCATTCAGCCATATCCAAGAATAAGGCTAAGATGTAACACACTTTTTTCCCCCATGCTAATGGAGTTCTGTCAGATTTTCCTCTGAAGTCATCTAGAGGCCATGTATGTTGGGGCTCAGCCACGCTCATGCAAAGCAGGAGAGTTATGCCTACAGGTGCAGATTGAGGTCTGAAATTTCCTAGCTTTGTGTGCTGCTTAGGTTAATTTTCTTCATAGTAGCTAGTATGGGCCACGTTTTGGATTTGTGCTGGAAACAGTGTTGGTAACACAGGGATGTTTTAGTTACTGCTGAGCAGCACTCACACGGGGTCAGTGCCTTTTCTGCTCCTCGCCCCACCCCACCAGCGAGCAGGCTGGGGGGCACAAGAAGTCGGGAGGGGACACAGCTGGGACAGCTGGCCCCAACTGACCCAAGGGGTATCCCGTACCCTATGGGGTCATGCTCAGCATGTAAAGCTGGGGAAGGAAGAAGGAAGGGGGGGACGTTTGGAGTTTTTGGAGTTATGGCATTTTGTCTTCCCAAGTCGCTGTTACAGATGATGAAGCCCGGCTTTCCTGGAGATGGCTGAACACTTGCCTGCCAGTGGGAAGTGGTGAATGAGTTCCTTGTTTCACTTTGCTCGCGTGCATAGGTTTTGCTTTATCTGTTAAGCTGCCTTTGTCCCAACCCACGAGTTTTGTCACTTTTACTTTTCCGTTTCTCTCCGCATCCCACTGGAGGGGAGTGAGTGAGTGGCTGGATGGGGCTTAGTTGCCAGCTGGGGATAAATCACGACACTTTGGAACTTTAATTTTCTGTTGAGGCATTTTTTTCTGCATAATCTGGAACCACCGCGTTTCTGTTAATTACTCAATCAACAGATTTTGCATAGTCTTCCTAAATTTTATCTATGCTGCGTTGTAAGCTTTTCTTCCTAAAATTTGTTCACAGTTAATGACAAGTTATCACACTCTTTTCTGTTCTACAAGGATTGTTAACACTGCATTTGTCATCATCATACATGAGTTCCTTCTATTAGTGCACTAAGCAATGTGTGTGACTTCCCTTATGTGTAGCTTGGTCTTTCCCCTTCTTCCTCTCTCTGTGTGTGCAGTGCACAATTTGTTTGGGTTTGAGGGCCACTGAAAAGGCATGTGCTACACTGTATTAGGTTTGGCATATTTGGGTTTGTTTTCATGAGGGGTGGGAGTGCCCCTATTTTTTTTGGAAATTTGTCCCATAAAACCATGTGAAAGGTGAGCTTTATGATTACAAGGGAGAGTTCTGTTTTGCATCAGACATGGACATGTTAATCATGGTTTTCATCTCAGAGGCTTATATGGACCTTATGCAGGGTTGAAGTGATTAAATGCTTCTAAAATAGAAACTGAAACTCTGAACAAGACGTAATACTCTTATTTTAGGTAGTATAGGGAACAAGGGGAAGTCTTCACAAATTTGCTGGAGAAAATATTTTCCTCCAGAATTCTCTATTAGCTGTAAGTTTCTTATGAGGCTGATGGCGCTACGCCCAGGAGTACTGCATTGTTTTAGTCTAGACAATAGGTGACAGAAACATGCATAATAGAGGCCAATAAATTGCACCAGTGTGGAACAGAATCTCTTGGCTAGCTGGAGGTAGTACAGAGTGTTGTTACTCATAGGTACTGCTGTGCAAGAACTTAGCACCAAAGAGGAATCCAGGAACACTTGTGAAGGCTGTGAGGGAAAGTGTGAGCCACAGTTCCATGATACAAACTCTATCAAATATTCATTATTGGTGAGGTCACCTATAATATTTGGTGATGGTTGTGTGCTGATTGGGGTCAAACTATGGGAATTTGCACTGCCCATTTGGGCCCAGTGGGGACTATGTTGATAGGAATGGGATTCTTGTTACCTGATTTTAGATACTTGTATGTAAGACAGTCATCTAGTAGCTTTACAGTTACTGGAGAAAATTAAGCATTTGTGGGATGTAATTCATCAGACCTGTTTTAGACATCTACAGTTGTTGCGTAATACGTGCCTGTTTCTCTGTGGCTTAGAATTCTAAACGCAGGTGAAGAGAATTCCCACCTCACGTCTGTGTGACCTGCATTCTTCTGTCTGTTCTGTTGTCTCCTTCAAAGGTTCTTCTTGATTCACAGAGTGTTAATTCAGGAGCAGGGTATGTCATGGACCACTCCAAGTGGAAGAATGGTTGTCCCATTCATAAATGTCCTAGGCATTTATGGAATACCCAGTGATGCTATACTCTGGTTAAATCCCAGAATTATTCTTCCAATCATTACTTCTCCTAACCCAAAAGAATGTTAGGGGGAAAAAAAAAAAGAAAAAAAAAAAAAAAAAGGAATTATTTCCCTATATGTAAAATTATGTTGCCATACCGTAGCTGTTCCCTTCAGGCCAGTGGCCAGCTTCTAATAATTCTGAGAACTGGCCATGCCCCAAGTCTGTCTGCTAATCCCAGAGACAGTAGGTGCCCAAAAGCAGACTGTGCTTCTGAAAGTCGTTATATGATTTAGCTACAACCAGATGCTGGTGGCCTGGCATTTGTCCGGGTGTTTTTCCAAATGCTTAATTAATCGCTCTCTTGCCTATAGGGTGTGATCTCTGTTTTTCTAGATTTAGCCACCCATTGTATGGAACTTTTGACAAAACATGAGTTGAATCTACATGAATGTAACCACTCAAATCTGAAAAAACTTAATTTTTCATTCTTTGCATTCCTCTCCCTTTCTTCCAATGACACTGAAAAAAGATCTAGACAACATAACAGAAGTTTATGGGCGTACAGGCAGATGATAGAAACCTCAGTGATTTTTCTATTGCCTAGCAAAGTTTCCTCATTCCTAAGTCTGAGAAAGAAGGAATTTCTTCTGCTTTCTATATTTTCTGGCTGAAGATTGGCCAGCAACTGCTTTTCATGTGAAAATTACATTATTATATTAAATAAATCTTTCTTAATTTGGGGGGCTGTTTTGTAGTGGAACTTCCTTACTCTTCTTGTATGTAGTCAAGAGAATGTAAGACTGCACATTCCAACCACATTGGAGAATTGGGTTATTTTTTTTTTAAAAAAGGCATAAAAATCAATAAAACTGTTTCAATAAATGTCTGTTGCTTCCAATGGGACTTCTCATCTGCCACCTTTACAATTTGACAATCTTCAGAAATCAGGAGAGTCCATTTAGGCCTTCCCCAGAAAGGTCAAAACCTTTAGCAGAACAGGATGGATCAAACACTCTGTGTAGCTTGTTGATAGTTTCTCTTGCCTTTTGAAAAATTTTATTGGTAACCGAGGAGAAAACTGGTGCTAGCACACATAGAACTCAGTACATTGGGAATGCCCCATTTTAAATTGTAAAGACAGAATAACTCATATTTAGAGACAGGTGATACTTTTTTCTAAGCATATACCTACACTTACAGTTGCTCTGGAAAATCTCCTGAAAGGTAGGAATGATACCCATTTTTAACTGGAGTAAAGACTTCTTAATGAACTACTTAAGGTTATTAATTTTAAGCCCTTGGGGATGCTAAGACAGGAGAGGAAGGAAAATCTTGGTGTTTTCTAATCTCAATACTTGTCCTTACAGGGAAATTCTTGCAAAGTAAATGAAGATTATGTTAGCACACTTGTACAAATTTATAGCATGCTAGCTGCTCGACTATTTATGTAGACACTAGAGTGCACTTCAAAGTGAAATAAGCTTGCACTCATAAGAAGGAAAAAAGTTGGTGTGATGGTGTAAGTACTGCACATGTAGATTTATTTCATGATAGCTCAATAACAGCCTTACTCAATGGTTTGGGGTGAAGTGGAACATCCCATGGTGAAATCAGGGCCCACACAGTGACAGCTGAATTATTCTGGTTTAGCGGGTCTGCAGTTCTATTCTGCCTGAAGGGAAATCCTTTAGAGCTTCCTGGTCCCACTTTTCTAGTGAGTGGAACATCTGGCAGTGTGGCAAGTGTCTCTGGCACCCTGCAAAATGGATGTCTCATTGTAGAACATAGATAGCATGGAAGATAAAACAAAAACAAGCAAACCCAAAAAATAATGAAATAAAAGCCTTTTTAAAATGAAATAATGTCTCTTCAAATACTTAGCAGCTACTACAGGAGGTTTATTTATTGTGTGTTGTTGTCTTCTGAAAGAGGGAAGAGAGTTCATGGCTGAAGTATTAATTATTGTTTCTTCTTTGTGCCGTAAATATAAAACAAACTAGAGGATAGTGAAATTTGACTTTCATGAATTGCATTGCTGTGTTTCTCAAAAGTTGTTTGTGTCTTTGCCCTTAATAAAAAACTATCAGACAAAAGATCAAGGCCATCAGTTTTCAGTGCTGAAACTGAAAAGCATCCCACAACAAAGTCTTTCAGGTTACAATGTTCACAGGAAAAGGTTCTGAATCGGAGAGGGCTGAGTGGGTGGAGAGAACAGCATGTTCCTAAAGAAGCACGCTTTGCACAGCTGAAGCATTGTGAACCTTAGCCATAACATAATGATTGAACCAGGTTTCATTATTTCTTCATACTTAATTCTTGCTGCATAATGTGTAAGATTGCACTTGAGAAAATGCTGAAAGGTGCTAAGGCCTGTTATTTTATTATCAAGCTTACCTTGGTATAAACTGAAATAGCACCACTTGTATCAAAATAATTTGACTTGGTTAAATGAGATTCTAGTCTTGTATCTACTTCCCCTTTTTTCCTGTTTTCTCAGTGGCAGGAACAATTAAATGAATGTGCTGCAATGAAAACCTATATAGAGAGCAAGAGATAGTTAACATTGCATAGACTAGAAAGGACCGTGCTATTGGTGTAATGCTAATAAATCAGCTCAGTGCTGCATTAGAAAACAGCTTTTGCTGTGTTGAACAACCAAAATATTTTCAGATGTAGTATAAGAAAGAAAAAAGAGCAATGAGGAATACAGAAATATGGTTTGCAATCATAATGCTGTATTGTGCCTGAAGTGCATTCTCTGCTTAACCATAGAGTTTTTATACATGGAATAAAATTATAATCAGTTCAGGGTCTTTGGAGTCATGTATTTCAAGATTTATTTTCAGAGCAGAAGCTTAAATTAGGTATGATTATTAAAGAAAACTTGTCCTTTTTTAAAAGTTGTGGTCAGAAGAGAGTTGGACCAACTGGGTAGCACATTTTGCAAAACTGAAAAGAGCAATTGTAGCCAGTCCTTTCCCTGTCGAGAAATATTACCTGTTACAAGAAGCTTCTGTCAGTCTACCTTTCAAATGCCCAGCATCCACAGTGAGGATGATTATCCCTGTGGCAAATACAAGCTTTTCTTATGTTTTTCATGAGAGAGGCTGAGTGTCCACATGTCACACCAACTCTCCTTTAGACTGGGTTTGCTGCTGAGAGCCTTAGTGAAGATGAGGCACAAAAATTAAATGCTTCTTAGGAATGATTTAAATCTTAAATGTTAATAAAGTGCAGAAAACCTTGCTGGCGTGTCGTCCTGAGCAATGGTTTTTCAGCCTGGGATTTGCAGCATGTAACTAGGAGCCTGCAGAAGATAATTGCAGGGCTTGCGCTGTCAGGCTGGGCACTGCCTTCCACTGGCCTCATTCCAGCATGTACACTCCATCACCTCCCCAGTGAAGGGGACAGAAGTCCTTGAGTGTGCTGCTCCATTCTGGTACTTGAGGCATCCTCTTAAGATGACACACTGTCATGTCCACATGGCTCCTTCTTCGCTTGCCTGGGTTTCCCTTGGAAGGAAACTAGGATGCTGGAGGGAACAGTGAGCAGCCTGGCTTTCAACTTGATTGAGGACCTGGATCAGTGTTTGTGACATGCTGCAGATCACTTTGGGCCCTCAGTGTAGACTCTTTCTGATATAGGCAAACCTATGATCAGTTGAATTAAATTCACAGTATAAGGATCTGCATTTCCACTGGAAAAATGCATAGAGCCTTACAGAGCAGAAGTGGGAATTAGTGGACGAAAGTGATGGGATGGGTTAGAACTGTGCTGTCCCAAGGCACATGCAACAGGTTGCAGGAAGAAGCCTGTGCAGGTGAACTGAACTTTATTTCGTTGCAAGTCATTACCATGCAACAGATGGGCCACAGGAAACCAGTGACCTCCCTCATTTTTTGAGCTGTCTCCTAGATTCTGTCGTATGAATCAAAGGACAAGGTAGGCACTGAAAGGAGAAGGTGACGGTGCTGTGCTCTTCTGTTTGCAGCTGTGTGGCTCAAGGAGCAGCTGCCCTCACAGCGCTGAACATGCCATCGCTCAACCTCTTTCCCACCACATAACACAGAGGAGCGTGAATCACACCAAATAATGCTAATGAAGGAAATCCTCCTCATTCACAATTAGTCTACATCAGCTTCAGGGCCTGTGCTGCAGGGCTATATTCAAGCTATGAGACCCAAGTGGTTTGCAGCATGCCCTGCAGTCTCTTTTTCATGTCTCCAAATGCACTATGACCCTTTCTACCTGCATGGCCTGAATTTTCTTCCAGCAGGAGCCAGAGCACAGTGCAGGATGTTGCATACCTGAGCATGCAGTTAGGGTGACAAGTAGGGAGAGCTTCCCATATTTTAGACAGAGCCAATACATTTTCCAAATGGAGCGGAAAAAACCTCAGAGGTACAATACTGTACTGATAGAGCTATGACCATGTATTCTTGTGTGTGGTCTGATTTCAAGTCCTCCAGCTGCTTTCTAACAGCTGAAATACGTTTGAAAATTGCAGTGGATGATGAGGATGGTGGCTTTTTTGGTTGTAAAGCTAGCCAAGTTAAAGTGATCCCATGCCAAACTCACTACGTGTAATGCAAGATTTTTCTCAGAAAGTATTTTGGAAGAAAAATCCTCTTTTTTTTTTTTTTTTTTTTTTTTTTTGTGTTAAATGCCTGAATAGTTAACTTACATGCTAGTGATTTATTATTTGACATTAGGAAAATCTAATTTGTTACACCAGAGAACCGAAACAAAGCCGAGCCACAAATACATAACTTGTACTGTATATCTGGAGAGTATGGATTATTTTGAGAGTATAATGAAAAGCCTTTCAATGAATACCTAATGAAGGAATAAATAGATACCTGTTGGAGTGGCATGTGCCTGCCTAATGAATAACCCAGATTATTAAATGTCCGTGGTATTTTGGAATGGAAAAATTTGTTATATATCAGAACTAAACAGAGCCTGTCAATAGAGGGGCTGGATTGCACGGCTGTTTCACACCCCTTCTTTCTGTTTCCTTTTTACCTTCTGTATATCAGACTGCCAGGACTGGTTTCTAACATTAATTGTAGTGGATTCTTGGCTGGGGAAACATTCATCTAAAATATCTCATTTGGAAAAACTCTTTCATTCCATGTAAACTAGGTGCTGCTCACTGCAACAAATAGTGATAGAACAAGGGTTGCAGCAGGTGAGGGTACCCTGGCTCTGATACTGCATGATGCGTTGTCCTGGCTATCATACTGTCCAGAGAGGAGGGGATGGACTCCAGGGTGGTTTTAGCACTCGGCTATGTGTCACAAATCAGTGTTCATGTCTCCACTTTGCAGCAGATGGCCCTGACCTTAAGCAAGGCTTTTACGCTGTCTGTACCTCATCTCTCTATATAAAATAAGGGCAGTAGTGCTCTATAGACATGCTCTTCTGAGGATGTTTCAGATGTCAGTTAACTGGTACTGGAAAAATGCGACACTTTGCTGGAAAATACTTTCTGTGAAATTTCCATGTTCTGTTGGAAAGGACAAGAAAATTTGCTGGATTGTTCATTTCATAGAATCATAGAATCATTTAGGTTGGAAAAGACCCTTGAGGTCATCAAGTCCAACCATTAACCCAGGACTGCCAAGTCCATCACTAAACCATGTTGCTAAGCATTGCATATCCTTCTCAGACTGCAAGTGAAGACCAAATTATTTGGTTGATTTCATGAGAATGAGCTGCCGAATAGTCTCCAGGAATGTAGTGAGTTACTGCAGAGTCTAACTGCCTTTCAGAGAGTGTGATGATGAGGGAGGCAGTGTATTGTATTACATTTTTAATTATGTTATCTGCATCCTCCATTAGATACTACCATTCAATTAGGACCAGACTTTGTCATCTCCTGATAATGGAATCAATCTTTAATACCATGAAAGCACAGTATAATATTAAAACCAGATCCCTTGAACAAAGTCTTTGTGCCCCTCTCCCTCTTTCTCAAGACATGTTGAACATACACAGCATTTCTCCTTCTGTATTTTTACCGATAGCCAAACGCTTAGCAATGTACCAAGAACCTGATTCTGAGGAAGACGAGTCAGCTCCAAAAGGAGGAACTCTATCCCAGCGCGATAGTATCTGCAGCCATCAGAGTATCAAAGTAATACACAGAAGCCAGAGCACCAAAACCCACCGGCGCACGGGTAGCAGAGCTGAAGCAAAAAGAGCAAGCATACTCTCGAAGCACACTGCATTCAGTAGCCCAATGGTAAGTCATGAGACCTGAATGCATAGTGTCCTGTGTCTTTTAATAGAACAGTGTCCTGGAAAGGGAAAGGTAGACTTTTACAGACTTGACTTCATCTTGGCATTTTTTCTTCTGTCGTCAGAGCTGTTTGTACAAAAACAATCAAATGTTGGCATAGATCTTATCTAAATACCTTCTCTGTGGGAACAAGTTAAAGGCAAAGACAATCTAAAACCTTTGTTTTAGATTTTTAAAAGAAAATGTATGCCTTCCCTTTATCTACAGAAGCTGAGAGTAGCATAAGGTGTGAGGTTAACGACTCTAATTGCTCTGTGTATGCCTTTTCTCTTTTGTCAGAGGATTTTAAAACTAACAAAGTGCTGGGCTGGACACTGTGTATTCCAATTCTTAGACACTGTTGACTACACTGTAGTATAATTTTTAGCGTACTTCAGGGTTATCAGTGGATTGCATATGTTGTATTGCATATGTTGTATTTTTAAAAGTAAAAACCTTTACCTTTCAAACTACTAGTGAATTTATGTCCTTAAAACTTTTCTTTGTTTAATTTATTTTGTACTACTGTAATTCGTGGAAGTTTTACATGAGCTGAATGGTAATAAGAGAGCAGAGAAGCCAAGTTTTGCTCATTTAGGGATTTTGTATTGTGCACTGTTGACACAAATTTACCCTTAAAACAAATTACAAATATAGACACAAAAAGATGGTGTTTACACTGATGGAACTTCATGATTTCAGTCAAGAGTAAGCTGTCTTGGTCCAATTTCAATCTGCAGTTTTTACACACAGGGTTCTGTGGTTGCTCAGATTCATAAGCTGCTGAGCATCAGCAGATACTGAAGGAAGAGCCTTGGATCAGTTTGGCTTTCAATCTTTTGTATTTTTGCATCCTCCTATCATAATACTGGAGTTTGCTCTAACAAGAAATAGATTAAATAAGTGGAAAGTACTGACGAAATAGAGTGGAAGGTGTTCTGTGTTTCATGAATTACCTTCAAATATAGGATGGGTTTTGTTCTCTAGCATGGTTTCATTTTATTGTGCTGATGTGAGGCCGAGCTTTGAATGTCATTGCTGTCTAATTTTTCCACTCTTTTGATCTCTGTAGTGTACCATTCCTTAGTAATAGATAATATTGTCTTGAATTAGACAGGGAGGAGGAGGAATATTAGTATGTAACTCTTCTCCTATCCACTACCCTCAAAGTAGATTAATATTGCTGCTATAATTATCTGTAGTGAAAATGTTCGTAACACACTCGCATTTCGTTTTCTGTAGGTAGGTTCACTGTTAACTTTATTGTCTAAAATGAGTGTCTTACAGTCCTCCTCACCTCCACTCTGTGGTGCAGGGCCACAATAAAACTCTTGATATTGACACTGCTTTGGATGCTTTGATTGCCTGTTGCTGCTTTGGAAATCTGCAGAATCACAGATGTTAATCACTGCTGTTTATTACTAGGAAAAGGACATCACACCTGACCCAAGCTTGTTAGAAAAGGTGAATGAATGTGCAAAACATCTGGAGGTCATGAGGAGCCACGAACAGCCATTATCCCATCTGAGTCCAGAACTATGTGATATTTTTGACTTCTTCATCGCTTTGACTATATGTAATACAGTCATGGTTACTGCACCAAATCAGCCCCGACAGAAGGTGAGTTAAAGAAACAGCAAAAGAGAGTTTAAGCCTCTTTTGTATTGATACTAATTTATCTTGTAAATTGGGGAAATGAAAACCTCCTGTTCCAGTAAGAAACAACTAGAACTAGTTGTGAGGCAACTTTTAGAACCACTATGTGATTGAATGGGTTTAGTTAAGCATTAGTTAAAAGGTGTATGTTGGCTATTTCACTTACCTTCAAGGTAAGATGCTTTCATCAACAATTTCAAGATACTTCTGAAAGTTCCCCGATTTCTTGTACTGTAACTTATTCAGTTAATAAATATATGTATGTGTGTAAGCATGCGTGGAAACTAATTCATAATTGTTCAGGATTTCCCAAAAAAGAATATAAGCTGTCTGTGAATATTTTATATGTATGGACTAAATTAAGAGAAGAGTGAGACATTTATTAAAAGTTTTAAAAAATAATATAGTTGAAAAAAATCACTTAAAACTTTCAAATTATGTAAAAGATGTGTCTTAAGGTCATTATGAGAAATAATTATCATTACCGGTTAAATTGGCCTAAACCAGTGTCATTGATGAATGAGAATTTCAAATACTTAATCTCAAGATGATCTGTAAGACAAAAATATAAGGGAATGTAGTATTAAAGCTAACCAACATCTGGAATTTCCATTCTGGAGAAAATTCTGTGATTTGTTTCTGGTCCAGATTGGAATAAAAAGTGAAATAGTCTGCAAAATGGCATGATTTTGTGCCAGGGAAACATTTGGAGAATGCTCGGTTCTGCTGTTTCAGGAATGCTACACTGTTATACAATAATTTAATACATATTACTATGAATATGCTATTACTATTAATAACATTGTATCTGTGAAAAAGATTTATGTAAACTGAGATGAGTGATAAAACTGAAGCAGAATGCTTTGATGCTGAAAGAGAAGGTAGTGGAAATCATTTATTTCAACATGTTCCTATTGAGAATGTTGTTGACATTGGCATATTCTCATAAAACTTTTCTGATACCACACTTCTCGACAGAAAATTTTTGCATTAACATTTTTTTTACTACCTTCACTGAATGGGCACAAAGAATGCCAATGTTTCCTACTAATGGTAGCTTTTAGGGTGCCTTGCTGGTGGTGGTGCAATATTGATGGTCTATCCATTAGTCATATCTGAGGATGTGAAAAAATAAAAGATGTTCTTAACACAAATTTATGTCGTTTCACACACAGGTACAGTTCTGTAGTTCTAGTAAGTTTTGCTGTTGAGTCAGTTTTGTCCATTTACTTTCCTTTCTCAAAATACAAATTCCATTACTTTTTGCTCTCAGAGAAATTATTCTCTTTAGTTGGGGCTGCTTAGACTGGATATCCATGTCCGAATTCTTTTACAGCTTTTCTTTGGGTTTTGTTCATTGGTTTGGTTTTTAATTCTCAAGGTTAGAGATCGCTTTGAACTAAAATCTCCAGTAAAAACCATAGAAGACTTCATACGAAGATTCACTCCGAGTCGCTTGACTGGATCTAACAGCAGCAGTTCATCTAGTCTAGCTACAAGCAAATCCGTGAACAGATTTGGGTTAAGTGTGCTTTCATCTACATCTACGGATAGCACTTTTTTAAAACTGGAAGAAAAGCTGGCATACTCTGCGCAGATGAATAACAATGGCTACAGCTCCCAGCAGGGCAGGACGGCTGTGGGGAGTGGACCTGAGGAAGGGGAACTCCGTTACGAAGCAGAGAGTCCAGATGAAGCTGCTCTCGTCTATGCAGCAAGGGCGTATAACTGTTCTCTGGTTGGAAGGCTATCTGACCAGGTATCAGTGGAGCTACCTCACCTGGGAACATTAAGCTTTGAAGTATTACATACATTGGGCTTTGATTCCATCAGGAAGAGGATGTCAGTAGTGGTCAGACATCCTCTCACAGATGAAATAAATGTTTACACTAAAGGAGCAGATTCAGTTATTATGGATCTTCTTCTGCCCTCCTCTTCAGGTACACCTCTTACTTACCTTTGCGGGAGTGGGGAGTGGTGGGAGGCAGTTCTGCTTAACTGCTGAAAAACTCATCGTATGTTATTGCTTTCTCTAGCAAGTAGACCTGCCTGCTTTTGTTGTGAATAGAGGGAGTGGTAGAATGGCAGCCATCAAAGTATTCTTCTATAATACTTCGTTATTATAGCAAATTTTCTGTAATAAATAACTGGTACCTTACCTTACAAGAATGAGTGAAATGAATTTCTGTACAAGATCTTCTACTAGCAAACTTTATTTTGAAGGAATTTCTGGAAATTCTGCCAAAGCAATTTACATTTCTTCAGAAAACCTGCCTGGTGGTACTTAGCTATTTGAGTATTTTATGTGAAACCCAAGCTCTTCCTATTGCAGCTTCCCTCTTTCTTTCATTTGTGAATCTTTGCATCCTTTTGCTGCAATATGTTTGCATAAATCAATGTATTTATGCTGGTTTGACTATGACGCTAAAGGGCACTGGGAATCAATCAGCCATCAAAACAGAATGGATGTGGCAAAAGGAGACATGCTGTTCAGATGAAAAATCTTGGCTTCAAATACATAATTGACTAGCAGGGAATAGACATGTAGCTGAGAACATGTAGTTGTCAACATGGAACTTCCCTAAAGCATGGAGACTTCTCCAGCCCCCCGATGTCACAAGATATAGGGACAACTTTAATTAGCTGCTAATTGTAATCAGTTGGATTCAAGAAAAACCCTGTAAGCTTTCAGAAGTTAGAGGAGATGCATGGGTTTCAGTTTGCATGCATCAGTTTGCATCTAATTTACTGCATTTTCAACACTGAATTTAATCCAGTGTTTAAAGGTTACCCCAGTATGAATAGACAGAGCCCTGTCTATAATAGAAAGTGCTGAGGTACTTCCCATGTTTCACTAATGCAATGAAATTACTTTGACATCAGTTGGAGTGAACAATTGTGAAAGGCTTATACTGTGTAATTTTAGTTTAATGAAATACAGAAAAATTTTGGTATTAGTTTTCTGTTTACAGCCTTATAAATCAAATCTGAGCCAAAAAAATTAAAAGCAATTTGTCCTTAACTAACAACAAAGTATTCATCAATAATTTTCTAGTAAAGATCTGATATCACAGAAGATATATAGAGCATCTGTAGAAACTTGTTTCCTTGAAAGTACTAATAGAGAATTTGTAGTATTGAGAATTTCTAATAACATACCCAGAAAATAATGTTTGAAAGTGAGTTCTCAGAATGAGAACTGACCATTAAAAAGAAAGGAAAAGATTATTTTAATGCCAAGTCTTAAATATTTTGTCACCATATAACAATGTTTGAAACTGCTGTGTCCATTCACAGTACACTAAATGGATCAAGGAATTTTCAGGCAAATTTCAGGCAGATCTAGGACCCACCTAGGTAAAAACAGCAAGGACAGTTAGAAAACTAAACAACAGTGACATTACCAAAGGTGGTCTATGTCAGATAAAGGGAAGCAGAGTTCCCGAAGATGGTGCTGGCAGTGGGCAGATTCTGCAGCTCGGCAAATACAAGGATTCCACCATCTTTACAGGCCAGCAGACTGAAGGTGGCTTTGAAATGGTGGGGGTTTAGGGGTTTTTTTAGTTTTTTTTTTTTTAGTTTTTTAGCCCAAATTGAACTATGAGTTTTAGCATGTTACGCTTTTGCAAGCAATATCAAGTGCAGCTACTAGAACATCATAAGCAGTTTCCCTTGTTTTCTAGCCCTCTAAGCTCTAAGCCACTTCTGGCTTCAGAAATTCTATACATTTCAGTGGATCTGTCTGAAAAATGTTTGACATTTTTCTTGAGCAGCTTCACTCCTGGAACCACATTAACCGTCTCTGCTTGAAGTATCCTAATGTTAGTGGATATGTTGTCAATTCCCGAGGGAACAGCATCCTTTTCACATTACAGGGAGGTGCTCCCCAGGTAGAGAAAACCTCAGAAGATTATGCTGTGGCTATTACCTATATTGTGGGATCTATTGGTGGTTTCAGTCTGTTCTCTGCTGATGGTGGAACATGACTGTGAGAGGAGATGTATGAGAATTCAGGCATTTATCATTTCAAGGAATTGACTAGTAAGTGAATGGACATGACAGCTAATCCCAGTGTTTGCTCTTTTCTGTCTTAGTGCCTCAGGGACAGGTGTATTGTTCACCCATCAAGTGTGCATCTTTGAGACTTTGTGGTACATGCGCCCTTAGACTGAAGGACCAAGGCAACACTGTGTCTGTGATCTCCCTGCTCAAACATATGTGTCATGACTGGGTCCCATCAGACACAAACGTCCCTGATTGGGGGGAATAGTATTTTAAAATATGAAATCAGGAACAGCCCAAAATCAGAAGTAAAAATACTATGTTGTAGCTTCAGTTGTGTCTTACAGAAAATCAGAAATCACCATGTGCTTCAAAACTTAAAGACTTTCTGAATTGACTCTATTTGCTCTGTGGGTATATCTGGTTGAAACTGTGACACCTGATGTTTTCTGATAGCATAAAGTTATTTTCAAAAGCCTTGAAATTATTCCCAAGCATGTATTGTTTTTACTTTATCTCAACAGTCACCATGTTCATAAATAAGAAAGTTACTGTTTGAGTCAATACCCAGCTCACACAGGAACTGTGAATGTAAGTCATTGAGAAAACAATGACTGGGCTGGCTTTCCGCAGCTAGCAATTACGGGAGGAAATGAAGCAAGCAGCACACCCCTAGCTTTCTGTCATGCTTTTGGAGAAGACTTGTTTGCTGGTTTCCATTGACACGGTGCCTGAGGTCACAGTGCTTAGCGTAGAGACTGCATCCCAGCTAAAAAGAATCTCAACAACTGACTTTTGTTTGCAAGAGATTCCTTCCCCTCTTCTAACTTCTGATTATATGCTGATAGATGGTTGAGATAACAGGAACAAAAACCAGAATGCTGGAATTTCAAGCTCCCAGTTCCTTCCTTCCTACAACATTAATACTTGTATGTGTTTGTGACAGAGCCTCTGAACACCCCATTAGACACTGTGCTGCTGGATAAATGTGAAAATGCTGAATGCTGTGTAAGTTTATAGACAGAATGCTGTGTAAGTTTATTACACATAGTAAGGTCAAATTGAGTATGAACGCCCACTGGGAAAATGGGCACTGAACATGAAGATATTTATGCCATCTAATTTAAATACTTGTACTAAGTGCTTAATATAAAGATATAGTTAGTGCCTTTAGGTCCTCAGTATGGTCAGTTGAGAAAGGTGAGCACATCCAATGATGAACGGAGACCATAGGTAGTAGGTTTCTTTAGGTGCTCAGGCTTCTGGTGGTGAGTGGTGTTCACCTGACTCTGTGGATGGTTACTGTGCAATTACCAGTAACACAAATATTGCATTAAGGAACAGCTCCAATTACAAAATTATAATCCTGAAATGATGCTATACCCCAAAAAAACATGTAGACTTCAAAAATAAAAATTATATCAAGGGATGGGAAAACCTGCTATAATGTGCAAGTCATTCTCACTCAATGGTTCCAATCTGAAAAATTACCAGCTTGTATGTTTACTGTAGTACTAACCCTGCAACTCATATTATTTAAGATTGCTACTACAGTACATTGTACATGAACCTGTCTTGATCCTAGATGGTAAAAAAGATGTATGTCACCTGTTTTTAACTTTTGAAGACATCATTTCAGGTAACAAGATGGAACAAAATGTGTTACCATCATATTCATTACTCTTTTTTGATCACAGTGTGATCACGTTGAACCAATCCCAGCTAAACAGAGACAAGGAACACATGCTTAGCCCTGGTTTTGAGTTCTTACAGGTGGCTTTATGTGAAAAGTAAGTGCAAGTTGTGCTGCTGCGTTCAAGGTAGAAGATAGCTGGGAGGTCTGCACGGTTGTAAATTCTCTTGTACATGAAATCAAAATCATACCCAGAACTTCTGCCATTGACCTAGGCCAATAGGTAGTATCAGTACAGCAGTAAAAGTACCTACATACGCTGAGATACACAAAGAGTACTGTTTCTGTTTCTTTTGAGATACTAACCTTGGCAGAAAATTAATTGCTATTTTAAAGTGTAATTTTTCTGCACAGAATGAGATGTGGCAAGAAGCATTTTCTACTAGCGTATTTAAAATCATACTTTTTCTGACATTGTTGTTTGCTGAGATTATCATGATTTCTCAAAGTATTCTGGCCAAACAAATACTTAAGGAGTAAAAAAAAGGTCTTTCTAACATACATTCACAACGACTTCTGAAGAGAGAAGGCAGAAAAGATAGAACAAAAAGACGAGATTGTTTTTCTGTATGGAATGTTTTCATTGAGTTTCCCAGGAGACATCAGCAGCTCTTTAAATGGATCAGTTATAAAGTGCCAGTACAGTGAGTACTGTAGACAAGTTTTTATTCTCTGAGGCCATTCAGCTGCTGCTATTTTTCAATCACTAATTTATTTTTTTATTCTTATCTAGATGACCCTCGGGGCAAACATCAAAAAAAAATCCAAAGCAAAACTCAGAATTACCTTAATCTGTATGCTGTAGATGGGCTGCGAACCCTCTGTATTGCAAAAAGAGTAAGTAAATGCAGACTTTTAGTTTGCTTTTAAGGAGAGCCTTGACAAAGATTACTGAAGGCATTTATTAATTTATTGTTCTTGATTCATAACTCCTTTTTCATTTTATTCAGAAAAGTATGAATGCCTCTGCATCACATTGACTGTACCCTCACATATTCTTTTTAGGTTCTCAGCAAGGAAGAGTATGCCTGTTGGTTAAAAAGTCATTTAGAAGCAGAATCCTCTATTGAAAATCGTGAAGAACTTCTGTTTCAGTCAGCACTGCGGATAGAGAAGAATCTGCATCTGCTAGGTAATGAAAAGAGAGCTGAACATGAAATGAAAATGTGTTAAAAATTCTGAAAGCTTGGCTATGAAATTCGTTCTTTCCCTTAAATGGTTTCTGACAGTACAGAAATTGGCTTCTCTTGGACTTTGTCATGGCTGTCATGTGCAGCACCACAAAGGAATGGGATATAATTAACATAACAGGCCTACCCTGTTTCCCCTGCTCCTGCCATCATTTTATCACTAGTGAAATGCGTGGAGTAATACCAGGGATGAATTTGACATAATATCATAAATGGGAACTGCTGCTGTAAACAGGAGGAGGGCTTGGCCCAAACTGTCTACAGAATTTTGTTAGCTTAGTGCCACTTCAACATGTCAGAGATTTCCATGACTCCAGGGGCACCAGAGACACTCATAAAGCAAAAGCGCATAAACTGCATTTGCGAGAGGCATCAACTCTCATATTTATCTGGTTCACCACACGCACCCAGGGCATTCTGTGGAAGGGGATTGCAGTACTTCATGATGATGCAGATAAAATCAATGTATGTAAAATGGCTTCCAAGAACTAAGTCATACTCTTCCTCTGCTGAGTTGAGATGCTGAAAGCACTGAGATTCTAAAATGTATGTATATTCACTATTATTCCATGCATCCAACTGCTTCCTCTGGCAAAGAAACTGGGACAGCCATAACACTGTTGGAAATAACAACCTTCACTAATTGCCCACATGCCTGTGTCTGGGAGACTAGATCCTTCTCACCCAGCTTCTGATGTATCTACTACACATCTCTAAGTCTCTCTGTATAACCAATGGAGAGACAAAAAAAGAGAAAGTGCAGTTCATTTAGTCTGTCTTAATACCCACTTTGGGATTAGATGAAGACCCTTGAAGTGTCTCCTTCTCTCCTTTGACTTAAGTGGGAGCATGAGGTGAGTAATTGAGACCGCCTTAGCCAGGAAGATCCCACCATGGTTGTGCCTGTTGGCTCTGCCTGCACTTGGAGGGGAGGGGGGGGAGTGGAGTGGGGTGGGAAATGAAATTGAACGGCCAGACAAGTAAATGAGCTCTAGCCAGAAGTAAACTACCCATTCAGTCATTCCCCAAGAACCTCATACTGAGGTTTGTATCTTGCAATGACCAGTCATGATTAGGTCATTGGAATAAAAAAGTGAGTCTAGAAAAGGAATTAATCTTTTCCTTTGTTTGGATAATAATAGCTTTCCTGACATTGCCCTAAGAATGTGTTTCCACCTGCATGACTGGTGCTCAGACTTCAGGTGGACTTCTCTTCCTAAAATGTTTTTTAGAAGGAACAACCATAGGAATAATAAATAGCTGAGCAAAGTTTGCTTTGCTTTTCCTATTGTTCCAGGTAACTTGCATGTCTGTCACCTTCTCATTCTCTAGCAGTGAGGGCTTACATTTCCTCATATTGAAACTCTCTGAAATTCTCTCTGACACTCAGTGTAGCACTGATGTATCAGTGGTGACACTGAACTTGGTCCTGAGTGGCTTTTGCTACAGTATTTTAAAATCTTGTCTCTGACAATTCATTTATGTAAGCGTAGGAAATATACCCAGTCTCTTATAAACAGATAGAAAGATACATTGAAAGCCACATTTTACTTTCATATCATGGCCAACAGATTTATGATTTGTTTTCTGCTGTATCTCATTTGTCAACCAGTGTCTTTCTGCAAGAGCAAAGAGCAGCAACAAGGCAGGAAAAAGTTTGTGTCCTCAGCCTAATGTGCTGTCACCAAGCTGCAGTCCCGCTGTCACTCCCCTTGAAAAAGGAGAAATCTCTAGTCACCCAGCCTCTTCTAGTTGAGGAAAGGCAGTTGAGAGCCTTAAGAACCGAAATTATCTTCTAGGAGCAGCAGTATCTTCTCTAGCAACATTTGGAAGAATGGTAAAGATGGTAAAGATACAGAGCATAGAGACAATAAGGAAAGATACATCAGCCTTGTGAACCTCTGAGACTAGAAGTGGCATCAGTTTTTCTCAAAAGTTTCAAAAACTTTTGAAGTTTTGAATTCTGGATTTATTGATGACTGTTGATGCAGATGTTTAACCCAGCTACTTTTCACACCTCTTTCCTGATACCCCCAAAAAGGTGCCCTAATCTCGCAACCATTGGTAGTTTAGCTATTTCTCAATAAAAGTGACTGCTGTTTGGGTTTGGGATTTTGGGTTGGTTTTTTTTGTTGTTGTTGCTTTTCAAAAAATCCAAGCTTGCAATTTCAGGTGAACTGTTAACTGTTCATTTGATGTGGAGTATTTTTCTTTTTCTCTGTGCTTAGGTGCAACTGGCATTGAAGACCGTTTACAGGATGGTGTTCCAGAAACCATTGCAAACTTGCGCAAAGCTGGGTTGCAGATTTGGGTTCTTACTGGAGACAAGCAAGAAACAGCTGTTAATATTGCATATGCCTGCAAGCTACTAGATCACGATGAAGAAATCATCACTTTGAATGCTGAATCACCAGTAAGCAGATCCAATACACAAGTTTACTTGTGAACTAGCTTTGCCTTATTTTCAGCTTGTACAACTAAAGTTTGATGGCTTTTTTTCCTTTCCCTCTTTTTTTTTCTTCTTTTCCTGCTTCATCTGTAATTTTCAGGTAGGACATGTCTTTGAATACTTTTCAGTGAATCATGCTTCTAAGTCAGTGTCATGTATCACAAACTTAACTGAAAACATGTAACTGTGTGTAGTGGGCTCCACCATGAATGAAAGGATGCCATAGCAGCATAAATGAATGCCTTTCTTTGGTATGCATTCTCAAAACATCCCTAGGTTAGCTTATTGGCACTAACAGGTCTCCAAAAGCAACCTGTTATTAAACATGTGTTGAGGCAGAAAACAATTGATAACCTATTGAAAATCTGTGCTTTATTTTACACCACTGAAATGTAGTGTTTAAATAACGCAGTCATTCATGTTTTCTCAGGTGGCTTTTTCTCTGGAGAAGCAATACTTAAATTTCGATGCTAACACTGAGAGTCAGAAAACGACATCTACAGTAATGCCTTGCTTGCTAACAGACCTTTTCTAATTCTTCTGAATTACTGATCTTTCCTGTGCTCAAGTTGTTGCAAGCAGCCAGTCACAGAGAGTTTACTGATATGGTCTAACATACAAGGAACCAGACTGATAGTGCTGTAGTCCTTTAATGGGGTGATAAAATTGAACTTCAGATCAGCAGAGGAGAGGTAGGCCAGCAGTATCCAGCTCCAGGTTCTTTCGAAAAGGAAGAAAAGATAACAGCATTTTCCATTCTTGAGTGTATCAACTGAACTGGTAAATTGATTTTCCATGATCTTTCCTTTTTGTCATACTTTGCTGTAAGACCAATAGCATTTCATTTAAAATGTTCATATATTCTCGATAACATCTTTTAGTTGAATATGGCTAGGAGAGAGAATTCAGTTTAAACAACCTTTAATTGGCCTTTAACAATGCATAACTCTTTGATCTGAGTTGTAGGCGTGTACATGGTGCTCATCACCATACTTAACTTGGTACTGATACTGATTATATCATTTCCCAGCACTGTTATTCTGAGATGGAGCTAAAAGAAATTAGTTTAGCATACAATACTGCATGTTAAAGAGAAATTAGATTTTAAGCCTTTCGAGTTCTCATTGCTGTCACATCTGAAAGAATTAAGTGTGTTTAGAGTGAATAGAAGATTATTAGAAATTAAAATTTTAACAGTGCAGCAAATTTAATATTTTCCCCATATTCCTTATGCCTAAATATACAGCAAGCACAAATATTTGAATACATGTTCTTTTCTCTCAAGCATATTTATTTTGATTTTTTTTTCAGGAGACATGTGCTGTCTTGCTGGAACAGTGTCTGCAATGCGTAGAGTCTAAATTTTCAAACAACACAATAGACGAAGCTACTGGAAACATGACTGTTGGGTTCACCCCTCTCTATCCACCCTCTTCCTCTGTGCTTTCCAGCTTGGGCCTAGTGATTGATGGAAGGACTCTAGCTTACGCCCTGGAACCTACACTAGAAGATAAATTTCTTGCACTAGCCAAGCGATGCCGTTCAGTACTGTGTTGTCGCTCAACCCCACTCCAAAAGAGCATGGTAGTGAAACTAGTCAGAGACAAACTCAAAGCCATGACCTTGGCAATAGGTAAATATCTCAGTTTAAACTAGTCTGCCTTCATGAATACTGTGCCTTGAGAATTTTGATTTTTTGACTTGCAATAGGAACTTTCCAGCTGCCTCAGAATTCAAAGAGCCTTCCAGTTTTGTCTGAAAATGTGTCAGACACCTCTAACATATGTATTCAAAACCAAGATAGAACTCTGGAGTGGTATTTGGGTTTTCTTCCTACAGATGTTAAGTAATCAGGACCCAGGTATGCTGTGAGGTTTTGGCATGTCCAAACACAGCTGTGAAGAATTGGGTTAGCTGATTGCTGTGCAGATAACCATTTTGCAGTCACTGTATTGCACAGAACAAAACTGTGCACAGTGTTGTTTCATCCAGTCACGTTTAAACTCAAGATTCTGCATTTTTCATCACAAGTCAGCCATACAGCACAGGATATGACTTGGCCTTGTCAGTATGGAGAATGGATTTACAACTGGCATCGTGCCAGCATTTGCACTTCTTCCCAGCTAATCACTCAGCTGGTGAAGGGGAGATTTTGTCAGTCAACCTGTCGTAAAACTGGCAGCATCTTCCATGTTTCCATGATTTTTACATAAGAAAAGTCAGCCAGCTGAAGGTTAGGCTTATGTTGCAGTGGAAAATACGATTGCAGTACTGTCACAAACACACTAGCTTTCATCTACCTGTCTTAGTTAATCGCAGCAGGAACACATGTGGGTTGGACCTACCCATAAGAAACCCTAAAGATATATATAATAATTGTCAAGGCTCCTGTAACATCCACATCACCAAATGTGTGCTGATTGTAATAATCCTTATGCTCACTATATTATATCTAGCCCAAATATGCCTCCCTCATACTGAATTTATGTCTTTGGCTGACTGACTGTGGACATAATCATTTGCATATGTTGTCAAAAACGTCTGGCTGTTAACTTGAATTATCCAGAATGCTTAAAAACACTAGTAGAGACTGGGAAGCTTGTGTTTTCATTCTTTCTGAGCATCTTGAGCCTGTGAGTTGATGAGCTCCTGCTCTGGCTTAAAAGCCTAGCAGTTATATCCTCCCTTTTAACCAACATGAGCTAACTTAGGGTTGTGTTGTACAGTCACAAAGACGTCAGCTTTGTCAGTTGAGCAGATACCACTCTTGTATGTGCCAACAGCAGGGAAATTGGGAGTGCGATGTGAATGTGCACCTCAGCCACTGAAGTTTAAAACCAAGTGTGTCTTGTCATCAGCTAACAGAGTCTCATTTTCCACTAGCACACTCCCTGTAAATTTAAGAGGTTAAGGAGTCTCTCCATGTCCCATTCTGGTATCCTTTCTATGTCACCTATCACTTGCGGTATCATGATTGGAAGCAGAACCAGAGATGGTGGCTGTACAACCACTGCAGTTAAATCTGCCTGTGATGGGTGTACTAAAGATCTTGGACTGTTTGATCCAAGTCAAGAATTCATCTACTTTTTAATTTTATTGTATTTTTACTGTGTAGACAATGTCATTGGCTTTAGGTGTCCTTGCACTTTTCATTCTTAGTCATACCTGATTGCAGGCAGACAATTAGTTAAGAAGCAGAAGTACCAGGAAGCTCTTTCTTAGCCTTCCAATTTTTAAGTATTTGTGCCATTCAGGCCTGATACTTGAATTTTAGGTTTTACTAAAAAGAAAGGAACTTGGTTTATTTTTACTTTTCCATGATAAAAAAAAAAAGTCTACAAAGATCAGAATGGCAGCTTTGCCAAATGTCAAACCTTATATTCCGAAGATGGACCCTTTCCTAACCACCATCTGCCTTACTATACCCACCAAACCCTTAGTACACATCTCCCTTACTATACTCAGCCAATAACTCAATAACAAGCGGTTTTCCTTTGCTTTGCTGCTGCTAAGTGTTCCTGGCCTACTAGTGACAACAGATCTTGATCTTGTCATCTTTAGGTGATGGTGCTAATGATGTCAGCATGATCCAAGTGGCAGATGTTGGCGTGGGGATCTCTGGTCAAGAAGGCATGCAGGTAATGTTGCTTGTTCACTGAAAAAGCTCTCCCATGAAAGGGTGGAACAGGCACTTCCCATATATCAGCTTGACCAAGCTGTCTTTGGATAGCCAGCACAAATAAAGGAGAAGTAGCAAGTCATGCTGGGGGGTCCCAGTTGCACATTGTAACAATGCTTTCAGCTTCAGTTTGAGCTTGTGTTCTCAGGTCCATAGTGAGTTTAAACATGCTGCCTTCTCAGAAAATTCAACTTATCAAATTCCTCTAAGAAATATGTTTTAATTGTTAAATCATTTATTAAATAGAGGTTAAAAGAAGGAAAAAAGTTCAGCTATGCATTATTTAGGAGATAAATGTTTGTCACAGCACTCTCCAAACTAGCCAGCTACAACAAGTTTTTTTACCATCTCATACCAGCATACTCTTCATGCCAGTCCCTCTGCTGCCTTCTCCTCGTCTCACCTCATCCAGGGCCCGCTCTCTCTTTTCTTGCTTCCTCCTCTTCTCTCTTCATTGGCTCTCAACCACTTAACAGAACCAGCCACAGCTGCACCTTGTCTACATCGACCACCCCGCCACCCCTGAAGTCAGCCCACAGCTGTATATTATCAATGCTAATTAACCCAGCTTCATTCTTCTACAAAGGTTCACTTATTCTGACTTTTATTCTAATCTCTCCTGTACTGCTTCTGTGTTTCTGTGAAGTAGCTGCACAAGCCCATCCAGATGCTGCAGCTTCTTTGCATGGTGTGATGGTGACCCTTAACCCAGCCACCCACACATCTTGCTCATTCAGCCTATTCAGACAGCAGAACAGTGAAGAAAGAGAAAACTGAAGCCCTTTGCAGAACCACTGATCCTACATAGCATTCCAAGTCTTGGTTTTCTCCCCATTTCCTGCCACAGGGAAAAGCAAGATAAGGGGCCTTGCCCCTGTAGTCTTTTGGATGTATTCAGCCTGTGATTACTGTATTTACCACTGTATAAGAGGCACTTCCCCCATCCCCAGAAGAGAGGATGTATATGTATAGGATGTACTACATACTGTATTACCTATTACCTCTACCTCCTCTACTTCTAGTGCAGTTCAGTTGCAGTCTTAGCACCAGATGTGGCAGTAAGACACAGAGGATGAGGAGAATACCTTATTTCTACAACTTACCTTGTGTTTGGGCTGCTGTGCAGGCTGATCGCCTCAGAAAACAGAGTAGCTGAGTATATGTCAAAGAGTGCTTCAGAGAAGGTGGGAAATGTTTCCATCCTGAGGACCTGAGAAGATGAGCATGCTCCTTAACTTAGTTACCAGTGGGTGGTTCTCTGACCCACATTGCATTTTTTGCAACACTGGCTGGATGTTTTGCTTGAAAGGGAAAAAAGGCCTCCTTCACACAATGTGCAGGTTGGCTATAGAATTTTATTCCATGCTTTAATTTATTTGGTTCAACACACAAATATTTTGAAACAAAAATTTGACTGAGCTATGAATTTGCATGCCAACTTTTTGCATTTTCTGACATGCAGATCACCAGAAACTAGGACAGTACTCTGGAGAAAAGTCAGTACATGTCTTCTTTTATTTATTCATATACTCTTCCAAAGGCATGCTCACTTGGCTGTTGCTGGAGGTTGGTTACTAGGGAAGATAGTCTGACCCAGCATAGCTATTACACTTGTTCTTGTAATCATCCAGTGGGTTCAAAGTAATCTCCAGGACAAATGGATGGCCATCAGCGCTCTTCAGACAGACAGATTTCGGGCCTGCAGTCCATTAAAAATGCTTCTCCAAACATGTTAGCAGGAGAAAATTAGACTGGAAAGAAGCTATCACAAAAATATTCAGGTACTCATTATGCATATGGCATTCCCAGCCATGGACCCTGTAAGTCTGACTTTGATGGCCGGAGAGGGCAGAAGAAAAGGAGGTCTTGAATTAAGCTGATACCAAATGTATTTGTTGTTCCACAGCCTTCACCAGGATCAGAGAGCTTTGCATAATTTCTGCGGTATCACTCTGCAGGCAGTCCAGGCTCCAGAGACCCCAGAGGAGACTGGCATTGTGGGGTCCCCTCCAAGCGTATCAATTCAAAAACATTTGACCCAAACTTCTTGGGTCTTACTATCTCTTGTGAACTTACCAGCTCCTAACATCTACGTATTAATTCAGATCACTTTTTTTCTTAATGCAGACATACAGTGCTCATAGCATTTTTCTACTCCTCTCCCCATTATGCCACTTTCGTTTGAGTTCATACACTTAGAATAACCAGTCTTCAATGCCCCTGGCTTTTGCGGTGTATTCAAATCTGAAAACGATTTGCTCATTAACCCATTAAACCACTGGGGTTTTTCTAAATGAAAGTTCAACAGAGTGGAAAATGTTTATAGATCCCTTCCTTTACTCCAAGGTCCTAAGGAACCATGCAGACCTCTCTTCTGTAAACAACTGTCAGAATCTTACACATACAGGTACTCAGAAGGCGTTGAGCATTTATTTAGATGTATAAAACAGCAATACTCTTTGACTTGTTTTCTTTCCACATTCTATGGAAGCATGTGGAGCATGAATCACTTTTTCCTGTGAAAAAGCTGGAAGAAAAAATAAAAATGTGAAAATCAAGGGGATATTTTGAGACAAAATAAACAAGCAAATGTAGTTGGATAACACTATCTTCCTCACTGTTCCTCACAGTAATCAAAATGCAATAAAAAAGAAAAAAAACCCGTCACTTCTCACAACGTGTTGCGAAGTACTGTGTTAGAAGCACAAATGAAAAGAAGCTAACAGTTTTGTTTTGACATTGGAATAGGCTGAGATGGGGTGGAGTTCAAGGAAGCAGACATAGCACAGCTCTGTTCTCCTCAAACTGCAAGATAGCTGTATGTCTGCAAGACAAATGAGACTGTTCTGTGCAGGGAGGTTACAAGAAGTGTGTCTCAGTACCTGAGAAATCCCAGGTTGTGTCAACATATTAAAAAATGTCCCAGTGCTTATGCACATCTACTACTTAAATTACAAATTATTACACCTTCTCTTGCATACTGTTTTAGAGTTTGTTTTAATAGCTTGTACAAACAGTTACTTGGGAAAACTCAGCCCTTTTGATGATTTACCAAGAAAGCGAATTAGGAAAAATTTAAAGCTGTCTCAGTTAAAAATACACCCTGCAGAGTGTGATGAAGACATCGCTCCTTTGGAAGTTTTTACTTTTCTTCATGTTTTTGCTGAACTGTGAGGAGAAAGGTGATACCAAGATAGAAGATGAAATATAAAATAATATTAAATGAGATCTTAATGCAATCCTAAGGATAAGGAAGATCATGAAACAATTGTGGTATCACCATCATTTACAAGAAAGTCTCATCTAGATGTACAGTACCCTGAATTTTAGTCAGAAGTAGAGAGAAACTGGTGATTCATTTTGTCAGTGTGATTTGGCAGTCTGCACAGTCCTGGAGGCATCTCATCTAGTGTGATTTTTTCATAGACAGTTACAGAAAACATGCAATTTATAAAATCCCTCAAAATACTGATATCTCAGGACAGGCAAGTAAACGTTATGAGCCAGGATTGCAAATGTAATTAAAACTAATGCTTTTATAGTTTTGTCTTTTAAAGTCCAGTAATTATGATGCAACCAGTTAATTGTGCTTTTTTTATTGTATTCTCTGGAAGTTCATTTCTTACTTACCCTGTAAGTACCCCATAGTTTTTACAGAGAGAGAAATTACAGCCACCAAGATGTTCACACACACGGGCCCTGAGCCTTCATGCTCATGCAACTGCAATTGCCAGCCATTCTCCCACTTCTTGCTTTTTGCTGCTGCTTGTCACCATCTGGAATGTAGACTGTAATCTCCTTTAGGCAAGGACCACGTTGCCTTGCATGTTCTGCCAAGCTGCCAGGTTTGCTCATAGGTATTCCAAACCGATGCAACAATATCTGCATTTCAGATGCACTGTAATGGATTTCATTCTTCATCAGTACAATTTCCATTGGCTGTATGGGTTGAGAAGATGGCTAGATTCACTGCTGGTGTTGAAAGCAACGCTTTCCAATAATGATTCCAACTTTTCTTTCATTGAAGGCGGTGATGGCAAGCGACTTTGCAATCCCAAGGTTCCGGCATTTGGAGAAGCTCTTGCTTGTTCATGGCCACTGGTGTTATTCCCGACTCGCCAACATGGTGCTGTATTTCTTCTACAAAAATGCCGTAAGTGTTTGACTTGGCAGCTTTATGCTACCACATGTTTCCAGGGTTTATTTTGTGCTACGTGAGCATTAGGTCAGCCTTCAAATGGTTTATAAATAAGCTACAAAGAAATTTGCAGAGTTGAGAGACAGCTGGCTGCCATTTGCAGGAATACAGGACCCACTCCATAACAGCTACAGTGTCCTGCTGAATGTGCAAATTAGGTAACAGAAATAACAAGCACTGCTGAAGAAAAGTTTCTTTATAGATCAGTTTTGCAGAATTTAGCTGGCTAGACACAGGAGTCTTTAATGCCAAAGCCATTCAGCATTGGTCCAAAGTAGCAGTTTAGTGTGTTTTCTCTTCCTGACCCTATCTTGTCATTGCTTATGAATCACTGTGCATATTCCCTAGTGACCTGAGATAATTTGAGTCCTCTCTGTGTCTCAGGTGGCAGAGATTGGGAGGGCAGTTTCTTGCTTTATCTCACTTCCAACTAACCGAAAGAGTTCATTAGAAAGGAAGCACACAGTGGTAAAGAACAGACTATGGGTCTGCGTTTCCTCCCTGGTGTATAAAACGGGAGCTAGTCCAGTACTGGGCACTGAGCCAGTAGCAGCTCGACTCCTTGGCCCTAACAAAGGCCCTTTGCATTGATCTTGGAGTACAAAGATGATTGATTGAAAACTGCCTAAGAAGACAACCAAGAATTCCATCAGCTGGGTGGGACTCACTGGCAGACACACAGATCTGCTCACTTGCAACACCTACAAATCACCACGGGAGCAAGGGATATGAAGAAGATGGAAAAGGCGGAGAGTCAGAGCTCTCAGACCTGTTTGCTCCAGAGGGAAATCTACGAATTCTGAGCAGGAGACTGGATTTTGTCCTCAATATCAGAAAAAAAATGGCTCTCAATTTTTTAAAAGTTGCTTTCCAAATTTAATCTAATCCAGGGCTTGTTTTTAATTGGTGGCCTAACTAATTCCCATCTGATTTCAGTCTGAAGGTTGGTATTTTACTGGGGGAAGACCATAACTTGCTCAAAATTTTAAACATCACAGGAATACTTGAGGGAGTTAAAGAATTAACAAAGTGTCTTTGTATTAACACAAGCGTGTTAAAATAACTTCTGTGGTCTGATGAGAAACTGCATGCAAGCATCCTTCCAGACAAAAAAGAAAGAAGGGTCTTGGACGATCTGAACTGCTGCCTGAGTCTGAAATAGCAAGCAGATTTAAATAATGCTGCACTGAGTGGAGAGCCACCTGTGAAATATATGCTGGTGTTCATATGCCTGAGTTTTAAGGCTTGATCCTGAATGATGCTGAACGTCTGTATTCCCCCCACCCAGTGCTGTACGTTTCCAAGATACTCTTTGCCTTGAGAGTATCAAATCTGAACTTCTAAGAAGTGTATACAGAGCTATCTTACATTAAAATAAATAATAACACCCAAGGGTAATACACATAAGACAATAAGATTGCTGGAAGCAATCAGCAGCCAGAGATGTTGTTTATACATCTACATTTTGTTCAGGTCTTGTAAAATCTTCCATTTCCTTTGGTACAGCTCCCCTTGAGTATTTCTCGTGCCATTTTTAGTAAGACATTTTCAGAAGCTGCTGCCTCAAGGCTAGAATATAACTGAAGAAATCTCTTTGTGTTGACTCTGCTTTGGCAGCCTTGGGAGCTTTCTGAGCAATACTTGTTGCTACTGACTCTAAAACTGTAGTGGGGTATCCAGCATGCAGACATGAATATGTCTGATACAGTGCTTGCCCCTAAGGAAAGAATATTCAGAAATGAAAGATGTGAGCACCTGATCCTTTTGCAAGGAGACTATTCTGGATGGTTCTTCACAAGAGGGTCAATACAGCTACAGTGCAAACATTCTGCAAGTTTTCTGTTTCCTCAAGTGTTTTTTTTTCCCATTTGCTCATAGTATGAAATTTTCCATTCCCCACTAGAACCTATCTAACTCAATGTTTAAATTCCAAGTTGCTGCAAAAGCTATTTGGAAACTCAGATGTCTTATCCAAGAAGATGTTTAGCTTGGTGGAGATAATAAAAATACAAGTGAAATATAAACTAAAACATAGCATGACTAGAAATATCTGAGCTGGATGAAAAAGTGTTTCATATAAACAAAATCTTACCTGCACAAGCATGCACTGCTTCTTCCCCTTTATACTTTTTCTCTGCAAGACAGCACTGGACATTCACTGAGAAATTATGTCTGGGGCCACATTCCTAGAACAGTCTCATCTGGGAGAAAAAAAGGAAAACCTTTTTTATTTAAAATCTAATTCTATTTTTATGTAAATTTTATTTTACGTTTTCAAGGAGGTAATGCACAGAAGCAAGGAGGAGCATTATATTTGAAGATACATTAAATGCTTGTTTAATAAAAAATAAAATTTCAGGGAGAAAAAATCTGATTTGAGCTTAGTTACTGAAATGTCATTTTTTCGTACAGTTTTCTTTGACAGCACTGCTGAAACCCGTACCAGAGGTGGTAGGAAAATTTTCAGCTCACTGTATTTTCATCAGACTACCCATTTTTGTCAGAGACATACTGTTTACAAGACAGGTTAATTTTAGCAAGGCTCTAGAGATGAAAATTTCTTAGGTCTAGGATTAGCTGGATTTTGTTTATTTCCAATGACAGAGAACTATCTAAATCCATATATTTATTGCAATTCTTTTTTGAGAAAAGACTCAGGAAATTTTGTTGGGTGTTGGGTGTGTCAAGGAAATCATTTTCAAAATCTGTTCAATTTTGAAATGAAATTGCCGTCTCCCAGCAAACTGTACTGAAGAGGGTTAGCTCTGGTAACTCAGTTTTGGTTTAGCCAGTGGAAGATAATGTCTCCTGTAATGTATTTACAGAAACATTTCTACAGATGACCCTGAAAATAATTCATAGAATCATAGAGTCATTTAAGTTGGAAAAGACCTTTGAGATGATCAGGTCCAACATTAACCCACCACTCTTAAGTCCATCACTAAACCTGTCCCTAAACACAACATCTATGTGTATTTTAAAACCCTCCAGGGATGGTGACCCAACCACCTTCCTGGGCAGCCTGTTCCAATGCTTGACCACCCTTTCAGTGAAGAAAATTTTCCTAATATCCGATCTAAACCTCCCCTGGCACAACTTGAGGCTGTTTCCTCTTGTCCTGTCACTTGTTACCTGGGAGAAGAGACCGCCCCCCACCTGCCCACAGCCTCCTCTCAGGCAGCTGTAGGGAGCGATAAGGTCCCCCTGAGCCTCCTTTGCTCCAGGCTAAACACCCCCAGTTCCCTCAGCTGCTCCTCATCAGACTTGTGCTCCAGACCCTTCACCAGCTCCGTTGCCCTTCCCTGGACACGCTCCAGCACCTCCACGTCCCCCTTGCAGTGAGGGGCCCAAACCTGAACCCAGTGTTTGAGACGTGGCCTCAGCAGTGCCCAGTACAGGGGGGTAGCCCTAGCCCTGCTGGCCACACCGTTTCAGATACAAGCCAGGACGCTGTTGGCCTTGTTGGCCACCTGGGCACACTGCTGGCTCATGTCCAGCCGGCTGCTGACCAGCACCCCCAGGCCCTTTCCCACCAGGCACTTCCCAGCCCCCCTTCCCCAAGCCTGTAGCGCTGCGTGGGGCTGCTGTGACCCAAGGGCAGGACCCGGCACTTGGCCATGTTGAACCTCACACAGTTGGCCTTGACCCATCGATCCAGCCTGTCCAGATCCCTCTGCAGAGCCTGCCTGCCCTCCAGCAGATCAACACTCCCAGCCAGCTTGGTGTCACCTGCCAGCTTACTGAGGGTGCACTCAGTCCTCTCATCCAGACCATCCAAAATGCTACTGTTTAATTTCTAATATGTTATTTTATAGTATGGGCTCACAAACAGTGAGATATATATGTTGCTGCTGATATACAGGCTACTTCAATGTAGTATGCAAACCTTGCCTGAACATATATATACTCTCTCTATATATACAAACACATATATGTACATTTACACGCAGCAGGACTGACTCTTATTCTGTGGCAATTCCCCCTCACAGGACAGGCTTAATCTCCTTATAGCAGTTGTCACTGACTAAGCAGACCATAGCATTTTTTCCCCCCATGTTTAAATTTCAACCACATTTTTGGCTTACAGATAGAACAGATCTAGACTCTCCTCTGTATATCTAAAAATGATGAAGGGTTAACATACTCCAGCTGGCTGAAAGTGTTTGAGAACATAATACAAAGTTAAGAGGAAGTAAAAGGAGAGGTGATGCCATTTCCCTTCTTCATGGTTAAAATGGGGAAAACCCTCGAGGAACAGTTGCCGAGGTTTTTCTGATTGCCTTCCATTTAGTGTTAATCGCTTTACAAAGAATAATAAAAACGGCAATTTTAGGACGACTAAGCCTGGGAATTTATTTCCTTTCCTAAGCAGCCACCCGCCTTTTTCTAGGCTCAAATCCCCCCTCACCAGGTGAAATCAGCACCTCTCCAGAGCCTTAAAAACCTCTGGATTCTCCATGCTGAGACTGTAGAAGAAATGAGTTGTGTGGTTTGTCCCTTTTTGGGTAATTACCACATGAAGAGTCCTAGCGCGGCTGTGTGTACAGCTGAAGAATAAGAGAGACAAGAATTGTTACAGCACTGCTTATTTGCTGAGTTTCAAAGCACAAAGATAGGACAGTTAAGACAGCTTTACTAGACCTTACAGTTTCACTTCTCTTGCTGCTGCTAGTCTCGTGTTGGTCTTGCAAAAAAGCTCTGCATTTACCTACTGAAGATCAGCAGAGCTTCCCAAAACATCTCAAGCCAGTAGAGAATATTATTATGGAAATGCTTATTCATGATAGTAATGCAAGTGCTATGAGATCGGTACTCCTGTACCTAGAGATCAGTGATGGTTGGGAGGGCTTTTTACGGTTAGTTAAATTGCACCTCAGAGTTTCACTTGAACTGAAAGTTAATTTTGTGTGAAGTCATCCCTGACACCTGAGATCTGAGGTTCCAGCAGCACAAACTCGCAGGAGTGCCAAATGTTTGCAGCTTAGCTAAGTAGCCAGGGCATCAGTGAGTTTCAGAACTGGCATCAGGATGGTTTCTGAACTCAATGATGTGCTGTTGATGATCCTGCATACCTTGTCATATTTACAGCATTGCTTGTTCTGTTTCAGATGTTTGTGGCCCTTCTCTTCTGGTACCAGTTCTATTGCGGGTTCTCTGGCTCATCAATGGTTGATCAGTGGTATCTCATCTTCTTTAATTTACTCTTTTCTTCCCTTCCACAACTGATCACTGGTGTGCTGGATAAGGATGTGCCAGCTGAAGTGTTAATTGCTGTACCTCAGCTTTATAAAAGTGGCCAGAATATGGAGGTAAAAACTTCTTGATTTTTTTTTTCCTAAATGTCTTTAGTTTCAGCTGAAAACCAACCCTGCTCCCAAAGGATGGATGACTGATAAAAACAGTCTGAAAAGTCATTATTATTTCATTATATTTCTCATCTGAATCAAACTATCTAAATGCCAAAAGTACATTTAAAACAACAAAAAATACCACCCAGTTGTATTTTGAAATATGTAACAGGAGAGAAGGCTGGATGCTTTAAGTCAGCCTAAGCTGAACACCCCGTTTATGGTCCAGGCTCACAAATAACAACAAAAGTAAAGCAGATTACACTGCATAGTGCGGACTTTCACACTATAACCTCACAGTACTTACTCAGAACTTCAGGCCCCAGCCCTTTATAAACATCAGAAGAGAAAGGTGGCTTAAGGAGTAAGCGTGGAGGTCAACAGACAGACTCTGAGGGAGGTAGTCACCAGCAGATGACAGCAGTTGAAACGTCTGTTGAAAACACCTTGTCCCCATCTGCATGAATTGTACAATGAAATCAGAAGGAACTGCAGGAGGGATCCAAGCCAAACCATTTCTGGTAATTACAGCCACAGTGTACTGTGGGAAAATCTTTCTGCTTGGCAAAACTATTTATATTGAGACGCTGCTTCCAAGGCAAAAGCCTTTCTTGAAAGTATCTGCCATTGTGCCCTCTGAGAAGAGACAGTGAGTGGGTTTTGCCGTTAACTGTACACCTGCATTCGGTACCCCTCACATCCAGCGCTATTGCTAGACAGTGTCCTGGAAAAATGAAAGGAAAATTTTAGTGTAACTTATTTTTTAGTACTTTAGTCTAAATTCTTTTTCACCCAGCTGTTTTCCATTTTCTACACTTCTTCTGTTCCAGTGTATTGTACTTTAAAATTTAATCTGTAACTTTAATACCTTCCTTTCTTGCACATTTTTAAGGTGATAGAAATCTTGTAATGGCTTAAGCTTGCTGGGAAGTTGTGTCTACCTGTCTTCAGCTGGCAAACCAAGGAGAGAAGTCTCCCAGGTTCACAGTACAATTACCTCTCATAGGCAAGCCTAGGGACTATTCTGAATTTGTTTGAAATCTAGTGAGCATATTCTGTGAATAGTTACCTAAAAAGGTATTTTTAAAACTTGCCAAAAGTCCTGCTTCAGGTAGTATCCCTTTCAAAAAGATATCACTGACTCAAAGCCTGTAGAATTATAGAATAATTCTGGAGGCCATCTGATCCAGACCCCTGGTCAAAACAGTTTCAAAGCTAGATGAGGTTGCTCAGGTCTTTATCTAGTCCAGTTTTGAATGTCTCCAACAATTGAGATAACACAGTCCCTCTGAGCCACCTGTTAGTGTTTAACCACATGTTATTTCAGTAAGCCAAAGAACACCATCATTCTTTAGTGTCTTTCAATTCCCATTTTTAGGCTGTAGTAATATTCTCCATAGAGGGGAGGAGCCTTTATGAACCCAGTGGTTGGAGATGTAGCCTATATCCCAAAATCAAATAAATATTTTGCCATTTACAAAGTACTTTTTCTTATATCTAGGTCTTTTATATGACCATCCTTACCTCTTCAATTGTTTATTTCTTTAAGCCAATATGTTAGTTTAATATTGTTTCTTGGTGAGCAGTTTTGTACACACACACAGAGATATATGTGTTATATATATCTATGTTTTATATACATATTCCTAACATAGCATATATTCCTGCGTGAATTAACTGCTGAAGACCATTGTTGTGGATCTTCTTTCAAGTATGTGTACATTTTCTGTTTTTTGTCTTGTGAATAAATACCCTGTGCTTGTGTCTAAAACCCATTTACACACATGGTTACACCTCAGAGAGATCCTCCTGAAATCAGTGGTCTAAGTGTAGTGCATAGAGTTGGACACCTTCATAAATGTTTACTGATCTGAGTGTCAGATTCAAATTATACCCTCTGCTAGGGGGGAAAGGGAGGGGGGGGTGGGGAGCAGCAGAGGACCCACCTCCCAGAGCAGGGTGACTTTCAGGTAGACTCCTCATACTTCATCCCTGAGGGTGTCTAACTGATTGGCAAAGTCACGGAGCTACTTGCAGAAGCCCTTAAAAGTGTCCATTGGAATATCCCCCTCAAAATACTTATCCCAGCTAACAGCATTTTCATTAGGCTCTCATGTCTTTTTCTTTTTTTTTTTTTTATTTTATGCCACAGGAGTACCAACCACACATGTTTTGGATGAACATGATTGATGCTATGTATCAAAGCCTGGTTTGCTTCTTCATCCCCTATTTTGTAAGTGTTTGGTTTAAGACTTTTGATTTCAAGCATTCTGAGGAGAACTGGCAACACAGCATGGGCTGAATTCTGTCTCCTTCTTTACAGACTTACTATGATTCAGAGGTGGATATCTTCTCCTGGGGAACTCCCATCACCACAGTAGCACTGTTCACCATCATACTACATTTGGCTATTGAAACCAAAACTTGGGTAAGGAACCCAAGGCTTATATAGAAACTCGCTGACATATATGTAATTCTTTTCTTAGTGCCATTCTTCAAAAACAGAAGATGGTTGTTCCATTCCCTCAGCACGTTCTATTTTTAGTGAGCATTTTAAGCAAATGTAAAAAAGGTTTTAAACTGTGAACTGTGAACAGCTTTGTAGTGCTGTATCTATAATGAGAATTTTTGAAAATTCTCTTAATTTTCTGAAATCTTCACTGTGCTTTAAATTCTTCACTGTACATGGATTTGGTGCCAGAAATTAAGAAGCTTCAACTCAGAATAACAGCAAATTTCTCAGAATATAAAGAATCATTATTATTTTGTGGGGTTTTTTGTTCTAGACTTTTCTCCACTGGTCATCTTGCATCTTCAGTATCCTTTTATTTTTCTTTGTGGCTCTGGTTTACAACGCTTCCTGCCCAGTATGCCATCCTCCATCCAATCCCTACTGGACTATGGAAAGGCTGATGGGAGACCCTATGTTCTATTTCACTTGCATTATATCACCAGTCGTTGCATTGCTGCCCAGGTATTGCATCTTCTCTCATATCTTTTATCATATGTGAAAGCACTTTATGCCTATGGTTGGGAGGGCAAGGAACATTTCTTTTTCCAGTCTCCCTCTTTCTTTTTGCCTTACCAGCCAAGTCATTTTTTTTCAGTGGCTGATTATATGAAGTCAGGTTGTTTAACCTCTTCTGTGCTCCTGACCACAGGAACAGACCACAGCTCCTGACCATAGACCACAGGAGTGGGATAATTGTAGACTGTTGGTCAAACCTCCTGGCCATGCAGGGATTTGCTACTGTGAGGTTTTCCATGATGCTTCCAGATTCAACCCATCCTCCGTGAACACGCACAGTACAGAAATTCTGATAGTATGTTGTGAACTTTCTTGACTACCTATGGATGTAGGAAGTCTGCTCTGCAGAATGACCCCCATTGTCTTTGATTCCTCATCAGGAAAGATGAAAGATCATGTAAGGTCGATCACTGGCTAAAGGCACAGATTTATTACACTGCTTGTTATTAAGCAAAATACTAGCACAGCATTCAGAGCTTTTTGTCTGGAAGCTTGTCTCGAACATAAGAAAGGCACATAAAACTCTCTTTTTTTGTGTTGTACTTTTTTTCTTGGATATTTTCTCTTAATATCTTGGGTACTTCCTTCTTTCAGTTCTTTTCACGTGCACATTCTCCTCTTGCAGATTTCTGTACAGAACCCTTCAGGGAACACTATTCCCAACCCAGCTTCAGCTTGGATGCCTGTTGAGTAAACTACCCCCAGAGATCCGCACCCAGCTTCTGACCAAGTTGAATGTAAAGGAAACAGTACGTCAGACACAACCCTTTGCAGACAGATTCTCACCAAGCCTTGGCTCAAATGCCAGTGATTCCTACAAGGCCTATAACCAAAGCACACCTTTGCCAACATCTCCTCAAACAAGGGAGTCACTTTTCCAAGAGCACACAAAGGCAAAACATACTGCAGATCAGACTGTGGCTGCCTGTCCCCAGGGTGCTGTGTTGTATGGGGAAAACAAACTCCCCTCATCTGCAAGTAGTCTGGAAAGGTCCATGGGATTTCATGAAGTTAGACATGGCACTTCAGAGATGGAGTCGTTGCCTGTGGGAGCAGCATTCCCATGGAGCTCAGCAGTTGACCAAGCAAACTTCAGTTTGTTCAGGTGGATCACATCAACTCCATTGTTCAGTCGCATTGGGACTGTTTTACAGGTGTCATCAAGCAGTTTACAAAATGAAACACAGGACAGTATGTGTGTGCTTGGCTCTTCTTCGCATGTGGACTTCAAAGGCTTAAAAGAACAGAGCTCAAATAACTTGCAGGACAAAATGAAAGGGACCCCAGCTGAGCATTGTAAAAATGACAATTCCCAGACCACCTTTTTATGACATGGGCCTTAAATATATTTATATATTTTCTATTTGCACACATTTATAGTGAGATTACTCTATTTGTTTTCAAAGATGAAACAGAAAATCAAAGGTACAGAATGATTATTTAAAAATGTTTAAATACAGTATATTGAAATAAGAGCTTTAAATATAAAAAGAAACACTTGAAAGTTCCATTTATATTGTTTTATTTTTTCATCTCATTTTGTAAGGAAATGCCGTCTCTTTTATTTTTCAGATGCTTCTCTTTTATTCTGACACATACTGTAAAAGAAAAAGACCTCTCTACCATATTCAAAAGGATTAGATTCAGCAACAATTATTGGTATCATTATAGGCCATTCAGTAATCAAGGAGCAAAAACTGTGATAATAAATAGGCACTGTTATCCATCCATCATCTGCTTGTCAGGGTGTTTTGTCACTGGAGCAAACCATTAGGCAAGACTATCGAATTATTATACACCTCTCTGTAAATGTTAACATTATCTTACCACCGCATTAATAATACTGGTATTTTATAAGTGGCACTGTATTTTGATATTGCAGCCATAGCATTTTATGTGTCATGATAAAACAATAAATAAATGACCAGCCATATTGCAAAGTGACATCCCAGTCTGGCATTAATAGTAATTCAGCCCTTCACCTGGTGTAGCTAGCATTTGGCCAGCCATGGCCTCATATCAGGCTGTTCAGCTTCTGAAGAAGAGCTGCTGGGTTTTTGTGAGGAATGATTTGTTGGCAAAGAGCTGGTGCCTTGTGTCATCTGTAGAGTTTGAGCTGGGAGGGTCTGTGATCTTCTGTGCTGGAGCACTACCATGAGTAGGCTGGTTTTGCTGAAGAAGTCATCCCTGCTTACTAGTGGGGAGTGGAGGACGGGCAGGGTGGAGATTTGTTAGGCACCTTCACTGTTGTTTCAGCCAGGATAAATCAAGTCCTTGGTGATTAGGAAGGGGCATGACCAGCTGTGAGGGTGCAGTGCCATGCAGAGTTACTTGAGCTTGGTCTAAGACAGGCTAGCCCAGTCCTGAAAGCAGGGAGCTGCACTGCTTTCTGAGGTTATGCCTGATCCAACTTTATGTGGTTGTAAATCACAAAACGCCACTTGTCCATGCGTGTGTGGCTGCACTGTGCTGGCCTGACACATCTCAGAAGGGTTTAGCCTTGGAAGGCTGCTTGGTTCTTTCATACCTAGTCACCATGACCTCGTACAAACCAGCTGCTGCACTTCTTTGTTTCTGTATCGCAGGTTTTTGAATGGCCTTTGCCTTGCTTGCCACACATTGTGTAAGGCCAGGACTTGCTCATGCCACGCTCTGTGCCACGCTCTGTGTAATGGATCGCTTCAGCCCATTAAGCTACAGTGCCTACCATGTGTCACTTGCTAATACATTCGGGATCCTTTTTTTTTCAAAGATTTATACACTGGCCTCTTTCCCAAAGACAGAATTGATGGTATGAAACTGTAAAATGCCAATGAAAGGAGGAGATGAAAGCATTCTAAGTAAGAGGTGTCAGCCTGTAAAATATGTTACCCTCATGGAACGTGACACACCCACGTGTAGCCAAACTGCATTTGGGGATTAGAATTGACTAGGGAGAGGGAAAAGGTGCTAAGGGACTCACTCTTTCAGTCTCCTGTGAACAGCTTTAGGCATGCAATTGATTAAAAAAAAATGTATGTACCTGAAGCACAACTTCTCCCTTTAAGCCTCTGGTTAAAGGGGAACGTGGCTTTATGTGTGTAGATTTTAGCAGAGGAAAGCACATCTATTGACTCATTTGTTACTGGCTGAAAATGTCTTGACGTTTCTGTGCTTTATATTAATTGCCATAGAAGTGAGGTGGCAAGGGTGGGCACTCGGTTTCCATGAAGGTAGATCAGCATCTGCCCCATCAGTGCCAACACAAGCTGGGCACCACTGGAGTGGGCATTCTGACACACACCTCTAAAGCAGGGCAGGGTCCCATGCCCTCACAGCACTTGTTCCTCTCCACTTGCTGGAAAGGGAGCCTGCGGGACTCAGCTCAGGTGGAGAAACCTTTGCAAGTGTCTCTGGTTGGGTGAGACAGCTCCAAGTTTGGACATCTCTGCTTGCTCTACCAACCTTCTCAGTGTTGATAGTAACTCTGTTGGGATGATTTTGCACGTAACTCTTTGCAAGGTTAGCTGGCAGTATTTAACACAAACTGTGCAGAGATTGCCATTGTAAATAACTCACCTGTGTGGAACTGCAGTGTCTTAATGTCAGAGAGGAAATCGAGTAACATGTTGAAACGTGTAGATGCTGCCATCTGGTTAGAAACACTCCTCTGCTTGTAAAACAGGATGTCATAGAAGGACACAGTGTCAGAACTCGGGTAGGCAGAGTTCACAAGTTTGCAAGAGGTTAAATTTTGTCAGTTTGAGAGTGTCACGGGGTCATAGCAGGAGCTTGCCAGGGATGTCACATGTGTGTGCCCTCTCTCAGTTACTGCAGCAGCCCCAGCAGGCAGGTGAGGGTCCTTTGAGCTTATTGACTCTGCCACATCTTTCCATAGTGTATTTGGTGTCCTGCAGGCCTTCACAGGACTTGCCTGGTGCTGGGAGCAGAAAGGGCTGGGACATCACTGGCTTTGGCTCAGAGCTGTATTTGATGATATTCTCATCAAAAAGAACCTAAATTCCTTGCTAACTGTGCCTTTGTGATACAGTTTAGTTGTTGGGCTTTCAGTGTTTCAAAGACTGTGTAGGTAAGGGATAAAAATGTTCCTTTGGGACTGAGAGGTGCTCATGTGCTGCCAGATAGTTGTGTTAAGTTGCCTCTGTGAATGTGAGAGTAGTACATCTGTGTCATATATTTAGGGAAACTGTAGATCTAGATCCTCAGCTGCTACAACCATCACAGCCCCTCCGATGTCTGCAAGCTGACTTACCCCAGCTGGGAATCAGGCCTCAATAACTGCTGTATTTTTCTGGGGAAAAAAAAATAAAGAAAAAAGAAAAAAATCCTTAAAGATATATTTTTATATGCCTAAAGTGTAAATGCTCCCTTTGTACTAAGAGAGAAAATACCTTTATTATGGTGGCAGTCGTGCAAACACGTATGACTTTAGTCTTAAATAAACCAAATAAATAATCCTGCTGGATGGAGCAGTGACCTCAGCAGGACTGCTTGCCTGCTTACAGATCGATAGGAAGATGTGCCACACTGAGGCCTCTACGTGCCAAACCACACAGCGAGATACCTGGGGGCACAGAACCAGGTCAGTAGGATGTCAGCAAGCAAGAGGTCTCCATTTTCTTTTGGGAGATACGTTGTAAAATAATATAAATAAAATGTAATTTAAAGCACAGTTTGGAGAAAAAAAGACAAACAGATTTCACATTTGGGAAGAAAATATTAAGCAAACTAATTCTTTTTGTTTCAAATCAGTTCTCTCTTCAGCTGCCAGAAGACAAACACATCAAAGCATGTTACTTGCTGGGCTTTAGGGCTCATCAACATTTTGGGGCTGCTATTAATATTTGAAACGTTTTAACTAAACAAATACTAATGGCTTTTTGAAGCTGTATACACTGATTTTAATAAAAGAGAAATAAACTTGTAAAGTTATTCCTGTCAGTGAAGTTGAGCAGTTGTCATTTCAGGCAAACCAAAGCTTTAAATTCATGAGACAAATCCCAAAAAAGCATGCAAATGTGTATTAAAAGATTCCGTGAGGCAAGTAAAACAATACTTAGGTTTGGTCTATTACCAACAACAGCCCCCTGTACACTCTTTGAAATATTTGCACTGAACTCTGCAAGCACTTCTACATCTGCCTGATGTTGCTGGCTGAAGAAGTCCACCTGAAATTAAGACTGAGAAGAAGAGAGTTGTGAATTAAACATCACAGCGTTCCATGTTTCTTACTCTTATTTACATGAACTAACTTCTTGGTGATTTATCCATTTTATAAATCTCTTGGATGTGTGAATGTCTTTGAGAAACAGCCAGAACTCTTCTATCAGGTTAGCACTCTCATCTCAGAAATTATATCTCCCACATATGCCACTGCACTGGAACTGGGCATATAAATGTCAAAACAGGACCGAAACAACACTCCGGTATTTCTTCCAAGACTTTCCAGCTATACATCACTGCTCTGTGTGCCCAGACAGTCATGCACCTGTTTGCCACCTTCCTGCGCTGGCTGTAGAACCGTGGCCCTACCACCTGATGGCCATTAAATGAGGAGCTATGCTTTTCATAAAATGGAAAGCTTACGACAGTGTTAACTTCTCCCTGCGGCCAAATCCAGTGGCACCCTGTATTGATGGAAGTGCTTCCTTGATGGGGACAGCTCATCCTTTAGCCAGTAGAATTTCCTCGGACCCTTTCAGATTATTCAGCCAGGGACAGCCCTTGCATCCATTATACGACTTCCTCAACTACCTTGCATTGAACCTTGACTTGTCATTTATTCACACCCGATGCTGCCTAGGGCCTCAGTCTGTGCTTGAGCCCAGTACATCTCCTGCAGGCTCTACTCACTTAGTCAATGAGTGCCACTTCGTTGTGCTTTCTAGTGTCATGCTCACATTTGGCTCCACTCCACACTGATATATCCCAACCGTTGTAGGCTGATCACCCGATCCACATACAGCAGATACAGAGGATTTGAGGAGGTTTATCCATTAAAGATGCTACACGAAAGGGTTTTGCACGAATACTGGCTGCAGTATATGGAAAATGTTCAGCTTAAAATAAACTCCATCAGAACTGTATGTGGTTGAATCATCTAGGAGTGACAAATCCTGCCCTCGGAATTGGCCATCTGAAAATCTGCATCAAAAACTGAACTTAAAAAAAAGTCTCATATTTTTGCAGCAGCTAGTTCTTGATTCAGACTGATCATCACCATGGGCATTATTCAGTCCAGCATTAAATTCAGTAATGTGCTTTGAGTGTATATGGCAGTTCAGAAGAATGATGCTGATACAACAGGCCATGTGCTGTGATGGAGTGGTAGCAGATACATGTCAAAGACACTGCGGAGGCCGCTAGAGACAGGGTCATGCAGATGTAGCAAAGCTGGGAAGGAAAGGCACTGCTAGATGCTATTCTGAAGTCCCAAGGTTGGTGGAGAGATGAGAAGACCTTCAGAGCTTTCCAATAGTCTTTTGCAAAGTTCTTTTGCAAAGGTTCTGCACTCTCCCTCTGCTGCTGGTGGACTTATTTGCACCAACCTTAAACCTCACTAGAGCTACACCACAAGTGAATTTCGCTTGTTATCTGCAGCTGAGCATGGATAGTGGGGTTGGAGGCCCAGCTAATGTCAAGCAATACAGCTGTACTGACTCACATGGAGGTAGGCTGGCACTTGCTTTGCAAACAGGAATGTGCTGGCAGTGCCCTGGTGAGGAGTGCTCCCTAGCCAGGGACCAGGGCAAGTCCCAGTTCAAGTCCCAGGGAGCCTCCCTGTATCAAAAAACAGGGCAGGAGCCAGAACAGGGAGGATTCCACTGTCCTCCCGTGCACACAGGATGCAAACCCTCCACTGCTCACTAGACTGAGACCGCACATTTGTTTGCAGTGTCCAGGACAACTCTGGGCTCTTAGTGACGTGAAAGAGAAGTAACAGATAATATGATGGGGAAACTCTTCCTGCTCCATCAGGAATCTCCTGCAGCATTGCATAAATGCCTCCATGGTTTTTTTCCATGCTTTCCAATATGAATCCTGGCCATCAGAAAGCCCCTGGGATGGCTGTGCTTCCTGCAGTTGAAGATGCTATGGGGAGTCTGCTGCTGCCACCAGAAGTGGCCCATTGAAGCACCCAGGGCCGCTGCAGCAGCTGATGGGCACTGTCGCCACTAGCAATAGCTCCATCAGTCACCATGTGTGCTGCTCACTGAGGCTCCTTCACGGCAAAGGAGACACTATGTGGTCACAGTCCATGTGTCTTAGTTAAAAAACAAAAACAAAAAACCAACAAAAACACAGCAAAATGTTTTTGCCCTGACTTAAGAGGGTCATGACAGGGAAAGATTTACAAGTGTCTTTAGTTCTGGACACCCAGATCAAGATGAATGTTTCCCAGCTGTCCTGAGCTGTGAAACCTTGCAGTACATCACACATTCAGAGGCATCTCTCGTGCTTTATGTGCTTCAAAATTTCCTGGGGTTTCCTGGGGAGCTGGCCACCCCCAAATCCAAAAATCTAGACTTAGAAGCCACTGTTGAAAATAGTAGCAGTGCCATGAGGACTGTATTTTATTTACATGGAAAAACAACAGTTAAAAGAAAGGACTTAACTTCTAAGGAAGGTTTTTCTATATAGCTGCATGAGGAACGATCTCAATTTTGAGCAGCAGCTTCCATGTGGTTTTAAATATGGCTGTTTGCTCCATGCAGTAACATCTCCCTTGATCGATGAAGTGCAGCACCACATAAATCCTTCCAAGAGGAGGTTTAGCATATCCTAGCCAAGGCGGGCAAAGACAGCCAGGTCCTACAGCCACCTCTGCTCCTGGAAGGACTTCAGCTGAGTCAAAAGTCTGTTTCATCAGCTTGTCTTGTGTAACGCCTGCCTGTGATGGAGTCTCATGAGAGGTATGACTGAACAGGAACCTTGTTAAAAGCAGATTAAAGACTTCAGCATTCGGCATGGTCATTGGTATTGCTGCAGCATGCATAGGGCATGCATGGAAATAATCTCTCAGTGAACACAAAATGCTTGAAAGAGCCTTTTGACAGACTGGAAAAGGTGTCAATAAAGAGCTAGCACAAGAGAAATAAAAGCTGCTCAAAGTGGGTGGAGTGCCTGGTTCCCACTGCAAGGAGCTGTCCCTGGACTTGCAACTCCTCCTTATTATCTGGGCAGTTGCCCCAAGCTGGGGCAGGGTGTGGGTTTCCAGAGGTGGTGTAGGCTCAGAGCTGGAGCAAAGGGGCTTTTCACTCCAGCCCCACAGCCCTTTGGGTGCTAAAACCCAACACTGCACTGCTGTAGCTAGGGTAGGTAGCTCCTGGCCTGAAATTCCCAGTGGTATCTTGCTTGTGCTAGGCCATCGTGTTTTCCAAAATGGTAGGTTTTAAAGTCTCCAGTTTCTTCCCAGATGGCCTGTTTTACGTGCATGAAGGCATCAAACTGTCCCTGCGGCAAGGCTTGCATGGCTACAGTTCCTACCTTTCCACCCTTCCCCACTTTCCTCCCCAAAATGTGGAGGCCACAAAGAGCACCTTGGACCTTCAGAAACCCAAACCATGACAGAGATATTGCTCAGCATTTCCATGCCTGGAAACAAAAGGTGAGTGTGGCCTCCAGGGCCCTTTTATTAATGAAAATAACAGAGATGCCTCTGGTTTAATTAGCATCTTGGCAGATACGTCCTTCATACCCTCCACAACTGCCCCCTGAAGGGAGTTCAGCAACAGCTGACACTGCTCTTGTACTATTATTTATGTGCAAATGTTCCAAAACTTGGGAACAAGAACGGGGATTTTGAGATTTTCACTGTAAAAACCTGAAAATGCAAACATCCTTTTTTAAAAATTAAATTCCCGATGAAAATGCCGGGGTTATATTTACAAAAACCCAAGTTTCCGACAAAGTCTTTCAATCAGCCATGTGTACTGTTAGAGCTGCATGAACCAATTTTATCCCGAGTGGGCTGGGTGTTTGCAGTTTGTAAGATCTCTGTCATTTTGCACACACAATTATCTTCATAGCTGGTTTGTTTTGCTAAACCCCCCAAAACTCAATAAAACCATTATAGCTGAAAGGGATTCAATCTTCAGCTCCATGTAAAATGATGGAAATAGAAAGTTTGTTTTAGCATCATCCAGAAACTGAGGGCAAACAATGACACCATGGGAGGCATTGCAGGCAAAGGCTCCTCTGCCCTGGGTGCCTATGGAAATTATAAAGATCAACAAAGGTGCCAAGAGTTGTGGTTCATCTGAAGTTGTCTGAATTTTGAAGCTTAAAAGTGAGTTCATTCATTTATATCCAAACACACTGGTGCTGTGTGCAACCATCAAATCCCGGCATTTTCTGCCTATTGAGTGTTGGTTTAAGTGGCAGCCCAAGGCCCATGGCACAAGAAAGCCAGCCTTTTTGGTTATTTGGTGCTAAAGAGAGAGAGAGGTGCCAGCTTTTCTAAGCAATACCCTGGGTGTTTTACTGCATTCAGCTGGCTGCTGTTGTAGCCCACCAGTGACCGCCCCCTTGCCAGATGGCTCCTGCTCACCCAAGACAGAAGTGATGTCTCCTGTCTTGAGGTTTTGGGGACACATCAAATACCGAGAGGTTTCAGTGGACACCTCTGCCCCCACCTGCCCCCACAGAAAAGGGGTGATGGCAGGGTGGGGGCTCCTAACCCTCTCCCAGCCTTTGGCAGGCCTGCACCTTCCCCATTGCACAGGGCACCTCCAGCCCCTGCATGTCCCCTTCCAGGGGCAGCAGCACAAGCAGAGGAAACGCATTTCCACATACATTTCCAAACAAGCACCCATCACCCATGGAACCTTCTCTGTCCCCAGTCCCCTGTTCTCTCAGTCTTATATAACCATTCACTGGGACCTTGCTCCAGCCAATTGTACTTCTCTGTGTCGCACTACCACAATTCCATCTCATGTTCTGCAGCCAGGGTTCATTCTTTGTCCCAGACGTCCATGATAAAAATAAAATACAAAATATAATATTTTTGTAAGCAAAGGGCACAGCTGTCAGGGCACAGCTCTGGGGCATGAGTCCTCCTAAGGCTTTGTGCACCATGAAGTGGTTTACCACAGAAATAATTTTACAGGCATAGGTGCACCACCACTGTTTTCCATCCTGTAACAGGATGGAGGGAAATGCTGTTTGACAAAAAAGAAAAAGATTAAAATTCAGTCCACCCCCTTCATTCCTTCACCACTGGTCTCTGAGTATGGGGTTTCTCCTGCCTGGCAGCCCTGGGCCAGGGACAGCTATTCAGTTCGTCATCCTTGTCCATCCTCAAGGACGAGTCCGCAGATGGCAGCTCCAGTGCAGCCCAGAGGTCAGCACCTCCAGCCAGGCAAGCCCAGGGGCAGCTCTGCTTTCGGGAGCCATCAGAGCCCACAGGCTGGGTTTTGAAGAGGATAACATTTTTATTTTTGAAAGCGAGAAGAAGGAAGCATGCAGACTTCTTCAGGTTTCAATAATAGGCTCTTGAACACTTCTTAGAGGTAATTTAGTGATGTCTAAAGAGAGGAGTAATTTACATTTTCCATTGTTTGTTGGGAGCAGGAGAAAAAAACCAAAGAGAAATATAAGTGGCTGTATTATCACAGTATGGAGTTAGTTGTGTGTTTTTTTATCAACTGCTTGAAGTCTAAAAAAGCCCTTGTATCCCTCTATTGCTGGCACTGGCTTTTGTTTTCAGCCACTTGTTGCCTACAAACCAAAACTGATTCTGCACAAGGGGAGAAAAGAAAGTACTTAAAAGTGAAAACTGTATCATTTATTTGAAAACAATGTGGAGATTTTAAACCTGTAAACATGGTGCACTGATGCGAAAGCTCTGCTTCAAGGGTGCCCAAGTAGGAAAAATCCCATTTTGCTCCTTACAAAACTAAAAAAGAAAGTGTGAACTAAAATCTGGAATATTTTCAATTATATTTGCTTCAGATTTGTGTGAGGTTTATCCTTAAGAAACCCATTTAAGACAGGTTTATGAAGACATTCTAAAAGGTCAGGATATTTTTAAACCACCATTAATCTGGAAGAATGCCCCTACTGTATTGAAAATTGTTTTTCATGCCTCTCAAAAAAGCATGCACACTGCTAGCTAACCCTATACCTAATTACTACTTCCCCCCCCCCGCCCTGTTTTCAAAGGGGTGGGTTTCTGGGAAAGCTGTCCCCAGCCCAAGGGCACTGAGGGTCCTGGGGTCCTGGCTGCGTGCATGAGTGCGTCGGGGGCTGGGTGATGCCTGGGCATGGTGGGTGCTGCCGTGTGTCAGGCTGTAACAAACCTCCAAAACAAACCATCGCACAAAGGCAAGCTTGTCTGCTCCCTCCCTCCTGTGATTTAACAGTTTCCCATGCCGGGCTGGTCTTTTCTAGAGCTTTTCCCAGGCAGTGCAGGGTAAGCAGCCAAGCTTTAGACCCAATAAAGTAACAGCACACACACCAGCAGAGAAAGAGTAATAGTGGATGGGATTAATTTTGTTTCTAACATTAAAAAATAAAAAGAAGCCACAATGCTGCTTAGTTTCAGTAAGATGTTTTCTTTCTTTTCCTCTCCTTGACAACACATAGGGCTCTGTAAGTCTTGGCATTCAGTGTGCCTCTCTCCAGTTCTTTACAACCAAAGAGGAGATGCATTTATACACTGGTTGGGGACTGAGCCATCTCCCTGGCCTAAATTACCTCAGTGACATATATTGAGTCAAAGGGTATAAACTGCATAAACCACACTGCTTACATTTAGGTGCCATCTCTATATGAGCCAGGGAGGACTGGTTGAGAAGGGAGAATCTTTCTTCTGCATCAGCACAGCTGGAAAGAGTAAAGGAGCTCTACTTCAGTGACAGGGCAGTGGGATGCAGCAGGATGCTACAGGATGCCGCAAGATGCAGCAGGACCTGGCAGGGCACAAGATATGTTTGTGCTGTAGATGCTGCCATGGTCTCACCAGCCTGCAGGGGTAGAAGGTCACCCATGCAGAGGCAGCTGCCAGCTTCCCCATGCAAATTCCTGGTGCACAGATAAAAGCCCAGCACACGTGCCTGTATTTGAAAGCCTGCTCAGCGCACAGACATCAGGTTTACTCTCTACTAGGAACACCCAGGGGGTTTGCAGGCAGGCCTCCAAGATGAATGCATGTCCTGGTTTCAGCTGGGATAGAGTTAGTTTTCATCTTAGTAGCTGGTGCAGTGCTGTGTTTTGGATTTGGTGTGAGAGCAATGTTGATAGCACACTGATGTTTTTAGTTGTTGCTGGGTGATGTTTATACCAAGTCAAGGACTTCTCAGTTTCTCACACCCTGCCAGTGAAAGCGATGGAGGGACACGGGAAACTGGGAGGGGACGCAGTCAGGGCAGCTGCCCTGAACCAGCCAAAGGGATGTTCCATACCATGGGATGTCATGCTGAGTATATAAGCTGGGGGAAGAAGAAGGAAGGGGGAGACATCTGCCATTATGATGTTTGACTTCCTCAGTAACCGTTACATGTGCTGGAGCTCAGCTTTCCTGGAGATGGCTGAACACCTGCCTGCCCATGGGAAGTGGTGAGTAAATTCTTTGTTTCACTTTGCTTGTGTGCACGGCTTTTGCTTTACCTATTAAATTTTTCTTATCTCAACCCTCGAGTTTTACACTCCTTTCCGATTCTCCTCCCCATCCCTCTGGGTGAGGGGGAGTGAGCGAGTGGCTGCTGGTGCTTGGTTGCTGGCCGGGTTTAAACCATGACAACGCAATAATGCCCGAGGCGTATTTCTCATGTCACTTAAAAAGGTAGAGGAACTTGACATCTCATTTTGGCACCAAGCGTGGCTGTGTCTTGTATTCACAGGCCAGATCAAATTGCATCGAAGCCCATTTAAGAATTATAGACTGAATTGATCATCTATCAGACTACCAGGACGGAGGCTCCCAGCTTGTTTCAGCTGCTGGCCCAGGAGGAAAACCAACTGACAACTCCCATCCAAACTGTGAAATGAAACCCAGCGGGCACAGAGCAGCTCTCCTGGCTCCCTTGCTGCCTCCCACCCCGCTGCCAAAAAGCCCCAACCACCTCTGCAGCCAGAAGTTCCCCTCTGGGAATCACCCGCCAGTGGCTCCTTCTTGCTGCTTTCACATATGCTTGCTCGGAGAGGGTGACAAGGCTGGCATCAAAGCAGATCCTGGGCTCACCTGCCAACTGTCACCTTGCGATTTGGCACAAATAAGAAAAAGAAAGGCTAGAGTAGACACACAGAGTGACACTACCCTAAAATTAAAGTTTTAATGCTCAGTAACCAGCCTCTGCATCTGTGGAGACACCACACCCCCTCTTCTTACACCTCTGTTCTCACCCTGTTTCCACAGCCATCCATCTCATTCCACCAGCCTGGGGACATGTTTAACCATGTGGCTAAAGCTGAAGCTGCCTGGGAAAAGCTCAAACCTTTGTTTTTCTGTTACTCTGCAGGCTGCCTTCACCTGGGGGCACTCCACAATTTTCTTCCACAGGTCATGAAAAGTTGTATGACTTCTGTTATTAAACTACAAGTACTTTAATTTGCCTGTCCTCAAGTCTGCTGATTAATTCAGGAACACAGCCTGTTTGTCTAAGAACAACCATGTTTCTTTTTTATTTTGTATTGCGTTTGCATGACAAGGATTGGGTAGTGCGGGGGCTACAGGGGTGGCTTCTGTGAGAAGCTGCCAGAAGCTTCCCCTTTGTCAGACAGAGCTGATGCCAGCCGGCCCCGAGATGGACCCGCTGCCGGCCAAGGCCGAGCCCAGCAGTGATGGTGGCAGCGCCTCTGGGGCAGCGTGTTTAAAAAGTGGGAAAGCCAACCCCAGCCGGAGAGAGGGGCGAGGAGGTGTGAGCGCAGCACCCTGCAGCCCCCCGGCCGGGCAGGAGGGGCAGGGGGGGCTCCAGGCGCCCAGCAGAGATGCCCCGGCAGCCCCTGGCGAAGCCCCCGCTGGGGCAGGCCGTGCCCCCGGCCCATGGCGGCGAACGGGGGAGCAGATCCCCCCCCGCAGCCCGCGGGGGACCCCAGGCCGGGGCAGGGGGTGCCCGAGGGAGGCTGCGACCCGCGGGCAGCCCGGCCGGAGCGGCTCCTGGCAGGGCCTGTGGCCCCGCGGGGGGGAGCCCGGGCCGGGGCGGGTTCGGGGCCTGTGACCCCGCGGGGGGCCCGGGCTGGAGCCGGCTGGGCCTGAAGGGCGGCACCGCGGGGGGGCCCGGCCGGGGCGGTGCGTGAAGAGCTGCAGCCCGGGGGAAGGGCCCCCGCGGGGGAAGGTCGCGGAGGAGCCGCTCCCGGGGGAGGGACCCCGGGCTGGAGCAGGGCAGAGTGTGGGGAGCCTCCCCCGGGGGGCAGGAGCGGCAGGGACCGCCTGAGGGACCCCCCAGCCCCAGCGGAGAGAAAATTGGGAGTGAAGTTGATCTCGGGAAGAAAGGAGAGGTGGGGGAAGGTGTTTTAAGATTTGGTTTGTTTCTCATTATCCTGTTCTGATTTGATTGGTAATAAATTAAATTAATTTTCCCAAGTCAAATCTGTTTTGCCCATGATGACAATTGGTGAATAATCTCTCCCTGTCCTTACCTCGATTCATGATCCTTTAATTATATTTTCTCTCCCCTGTCCAGCTGAGGAGGGGAGTGATAGAACAGCATCCAACCAGGGTCAACCCACTACATATCTATTCATCTACTCAGTAAAAGACCATAAAGTTTTTAAAGTTTTTGTTTCCCTAAAAAATATCTAAAAGCAATTAAAATCCAGTACCCTCTGTTTCCCATAATTTGATTGCTGTCAGCTGTATTGATTTAGGAAGGTGCTAGCTGATTTCTGTGCATTTTTAAATTATTATTATTAGTTTCTAGCTGAGGTACTTCTAGATTTACTGGCCATAAAACACCCGTGATGTAGATCAGGAACCCAGAACATGGCTGTGCATGACTGCAAGGCATCCTACCACAAATACTGCTTTTAAGCCTGGCCACTCCCTTCTTTTTCCCTTTTTTATTTTGTTTTGGGTCTGTTTTCATATTCAGTTATTGAAAGAAAACCTGTGTCTGTGGAGTGGGTCCTTCCTTGTGCTCTCAAAAAATTAGGGCCCTGTTTTATTCTCTCCTGTTACAGCAGTGAACTGTAGTTCAAGCCTTGCTCCATGGGGAAATTCCCATCCCTCTGGGCAGCCCTCTGTATCTCCAGATAAGCATTTACTAAAATTTGGGTGTTTTTTGCGTTCCTCCACCAGAGCTGCCATTATTGTTATGCGCCTCATCCTCCTGAGCACCATCACTATTTGGGGCAGCCCTGGCAGCATGACGAAGGCCAGCATCTCCTGATGCCAAGTAGATTAAAGAGGTATTTTGCTATCAGTGATTTTGACAGGAAGGGCTTTTCAGAGTATGGTCACTTGTGGCAGGTGGATCAGCCAAGTGACAAGTGGTAAAGGACTTGGGAGGCTCGAGCTGGAGTGCTGCTGCCTCTCATGCCTGGGTTTGCCCTATTTCCTTCAGCCACCGCCAGAGGAGAGTCCTTTGTGCCAAGAAAAATCCTTTAATTAGCCTACATGCTTACTTAAAACTCTGAAAATGCTGCCTCGGGTATTTTGATCACAACTACGTCACGCAGCTGGCAAAATCTGCTGGAAACACTGCTTTTTTGCTTTTTTCTGTTTTGACTCTTTTTGCATTATGCCGTTGACACAATACAGCCAGGAATTCCCCTTGCTGGGAAGGTGAGGTGCCGGGATGGGCTGAGAAATGCTCCTGTCCTGTGAGGAGCCGGACGGGGCTCCAGGGCTGTGGGAGGGAGGCAAAGCCCCTTGTCTTTGCCCCCTGCAAAGCCACCTTGGACCGTAAGAGGACAGGGACTGCATAGCCTTGGAGAAACCGCACCAGAATAATCTCTTTCCTGGGGAAAGGACAGGGTCTGTGTCTGCTCCGGGGAAGCTGTGGGGCGAGGAGTGCCACGACTCCCACATCCAGACTGAGAAGTCTCTTTCCTGGTTCTTTCCTGATCCTTTTGAATCTGAAGGGTCTCAAAAAAACATCTACACCAGTTGAGTATCCCCTTGTACTGCTTTTTTTCCATGCGAGTAGCAGCCTGAGATGCAACAGGGCTTCGGGGAGCCTGGAAGGGCAGGGGATGCACCTGGCCATCCCAGTGCAAAAGTACAGCCTGCGTTAGGAAACCTGGGTGTGTCTGCTCTGCATAAGGGAAAGCCCTGCACCGACCAGCAGTGTCCGAGGACCTGGACCCATGCCTGCTTGCACCACCACAAACTTGCCACAAAGACCTGGGGATCAGAATTAATTAAGGGTCTCTTTTCTGTGCTTTTTTAAGATGGAGAACTACTTGGCTTGCGTGAAACCTGCTGGCTCTCTGGGCATCACTCAGGTAGCTCCTGCCCTGAAGGTTTGGGTTGCACCTTGGCAGAGAGCTGGTGGCTGAGGAGACCGACAATGGCATGGGAAATTTTTCCATATAATACTTGTCCAGAAACTCCATACATCCTTTCCCTCTTCACCTTCCTTCACCCCCACACCCTCTCAATCTCACCCTGGGAAAATGCCTCCATAGACAGGGCTTTCATGTATTTTCTTTCCTGAGTCATAGAATCACAAAATGCTTTGGGTTGGAAGGGAGGTTAAATGGTCGTCTACTCCAACTGGTCATCTACTCCAACCCCCCTGCAATAAGCAGGGACATCTTCAATTATATCAGGTTGCTCAGAGCCCCATCCAGCCTGACCTTGAATGTTTCCAGAGATGGGTCATCTACCACCTGTCTGGGCAACCTATCCAGTGTTTCACCACCCTCATTGTAAAAATATTTCTTCTTTATATCTCATTTAATAGTTTAAAACTATTTCCTCTTGTCCTGTCAGTACAGGCCTTACTAAAAAATCTGTCCCCACCTTTCCTATAAGCCCCCTTTAAGTATTGAAAGGCTGCAGTAAGGTCTCCCCAGAGTCTTCTCCAGGTTGAACAACACCAACTCCCTCAGCCTTTCTTTAATGTACTTTCTTTTTGCGTCCAGACTCAATTCATCTTTGCCTAGATATGGAGATTACTGGAGGGATTAGATGCATCTAGAGACAGCAATCAGATACATCCTTGTTATCAATATGGACTGTGAGAAGTTTTGCACTCCGCCTTTGGAAAAAATCTAGTGGAAAGCATGGTGAGGATAAAGAGGAAAATTAACCCTGCCTGTTGCTTATGGTATTTCTGAAGCTGTCCAAGGGATTTGACTTCCCTGCAGCATCCACCCAGCTGCTTGCTCTGGCAGGAGCGGGGACCCCGCTGCCCCCAGGCATGGCTGCCTTGGCACCAGGAATCACTGGGGGTCCGGTCCCATCAGAACCGTTCTGGGAATTGCTGTCTTTTTGCTGTTGAAAGGTGGGAAATAGGACCTGCTGTTCCTGAGAGCAAGGGTTTTTAAACCCCAAAACATTACCCCAGCAATGTTTCAGCAGCTGTGCCCGAGTGCAGGGCTGAGGGTGCTTCCCAGAGCCCTCTGCAAATGCGACCATTTCAGTTCAGCCTGTGGGAGAAGTGCGGGATCAGGCCAGAAGCCAGGCAGAAAGCCTGCAGCTGATCCAAGAAAAGCCGTGCTTTCTGTAGGCCACCACCTCACCGCCGCAGAATGAGCCTCTTTCTAGCAGAAATTGCCCTGGGTTTCTTTTCAAGTGGTACAGAAAGGGCTTATTGAGCCATCTATTCTTCAAGTAGGTTAGGAATAGAAGCAATCCTGTGCTTTAGTTTGGGCTAAAGAAACAGAATTTTTCCACGTTTTGCAACTTTCTGTTTGAGATTTTGGACCAAGCCCATCACCCAGGTGTGAGGAGAAGCCAGCCCTAGCCGTACTGCTGCTGTCAGTGGTACCAGACAGCAGTTTCCCTGTAAGGTTGTTGCCATACCCTGAAATGGCTGGGGTGCTTGTGAAACACCAATAAGCACAAAAACTTTGTTCTTTATGTTAATTGGCAGCACAAATTCCCCTTCCTCATGTGAAGCCAGGCAGAGCTTGGCTCCTCACCTTCACGTTTCATCCCTGCTCATCCAAAGTGCATCCCCCTGTTGCCATCTGTATTGCAGTGGCAATACCGTGCCCCTTGCTTTCACATCTCAGCCCTTTTCAAAAAGCTGCTAAGGAGAGGGCAGTAGAAAACCTCTGCCTTTTCTTTTTTCCTTTTTTTTTTTTTTTTTTTTTTTGCATTAAATTGTACACAAACAAGAAAACAGATTAAATAACATGCTTTTTAGGGCATATGTTTCATAATACTATCAAGAGTATAAGCTTTTAAAGCAATCTCTCCACTAAAATTAAAACAAACTGCTTGGAATAGCATTTCCTAGGCTCAGCGGGGGCAAGGGGATGCTGATTTCTATGCTACTCCTCTACAGCTTGTTACAGCTTTAAGCTTGTTGCTTAAAAACGCAGTTAGGAAGTTATTATCCATCCTTCAAATTATTTGACAACCAGTGCACTTGCATCACCATGGCAAGGAAATTTTGCAACTGCTTGCACACAGGTGTATAGAAAACCAGTAAACCAGAGTCCTTCAGGGAATTGATCCATCTCCCAGCACCTGGCCCTTGGCCCAAGGTACAGATGGGGAGGTTGGTCCAGAAGCTTCACTTTTGTGATACATACAGTTATTTATTGGTGGGGCTTGTTTTCATCCATGCGGGGGCAATAATATAAAAAGCCACATCAAGACTGAGATGAGATAAGAAACTGCAGAGGGCCTGGAGCCTTAGGGAAGCAGATGGGACATTAACAGTTGGAAATGGCATAGTTTTTTTTCCAGTGTCCACATGTTCCTAGCAGAATTTTGCAAACCATGCACATCTGTCAGAAGAACCTTTCCCTCCCAAAAAATAAAAGACATTAAAAGTTTACAATGTTAAAGCACTCTTAAACACTTCCTTCCATGTTGTTTTCCTTACTGAAAAGCTGATATCATGGTACCATGATCCAAGTGCAAGTATACTAAGGAGAGAAGAAAATCGTAATTAATAAGTGTAATTTTTTAAAAAAACAATCTGCTTTTAGGGCTCATTAACAGCTTGAGTTTATAATCCTGTGTCTTGAGATTTAGCAGGACCTGAAGAAAATGCTATGCCTGACTTCCATTACCTTATACCTGTGGGCCAGCAAACACCAAAGAAAAGCTGAAGGACTTTCAGAGGTAGCCCAGTACCCTCAGCATCAGCATTTCTCTAACCTCTCCCTCAGTTAAAGAGCAAACAAAGTCCAATGTGAAATCCTAGACAGAGTAATTTTCATCACAGCTGTCTTCCAGCAGAGACCCCGTGTGATTTCAAAGAGCAATATTGATCTAGATATATTTTGATAACAAAAGTATGCATTATGTTTGCCCAACTAAAGCACTTTTGAAACCCGGCTGCTTTAAATTGTGTTTTGACTGCGTGGAGACACCCATGTTTTCCGCATTTAACTACTGTATTTTCACTCAGGGGGCATTTTGTTCTATAGCAATCCTTCAACACTGTTAGTAACATTTAACTCAGCATGGAGCATAATCATAACAGCCATCTATTTATTTGATGGAGCTGGTAAGCTGGAAGAAACACATACACAAAAGAAAGAAAAAGAAAGGACCTGAGACCAGAGAAGTACAGGGGCTACCAGATGCAGTCTGAAATCACAGACTTTTGCTGGTAAAATGTAAAAATCAGGATGCTGGATTTCAGTAACGAACTCTTTCAGGGACAAAAATATAAATAAGGCGCCTTTTTTTTTTTGGGGGGGGGGGGGGGGTTTGGGCTTTGAGGTTGCAAGTCCTGCAAAGATGCAGAGATGATTGCCTTCAGCACTGAGCAGCAGAAAGCTTTCATATAAGAGCCCAGCAGGAATTCCTTTTGCTACCTATTTGGTTTGTATACGTAATTCAGAGGCTTTTTACATAGTCAAATTAGAGACACTTGCTCTTGCAGATGAAAAATAATTAACATTGGGACCTGAATACCATGTGATGCTCTGAGGACCAGCCAGACCTCCCTAGCCTGCCCTGTTTTGAAAACAAAGCTCTGTTTGATTTTAATTCACTGCAGCTTTCATTGTGCCATAATCTTTAAAGCCGGCAAGAAGAGACATGAAAAAACAGCTGGCTGTAAAGAGGCAAGCATGGGTGGCCAACACATTGGTTCTCAGCCCTGGGAGTTTCCCAAAGGGCTGCAAATGTCCATCCTCCAGCACTTTGCTGGCTGGACCTCCTGGCTGAGCAAACGAGCAGACCCAAGGGACTCGCTCAATAGGACAAGGGTTTCTTATTACAAGTGCACCCATGCCCACCACATGCAGAGCTCTTCATCCTTTGCAGCAAGGCCTACATGGTGAGTACCACTCCCTACAGTGAGATCAGAGGTTTTCCTGGAGAGAGTTTCCTTAGGGAAATGAGATGGTCACAGGCTTCGCTCTGAGGCTGGAGGACATCCCTTGGGCTGGCTGGGAGGTGCTTTCAGGCTCTTCTCTCCACAGGGCTATCAAGAGTCGTTGAAGGAGTCTCAAGGAAAATGCTGCACCCTTTGGAGACCACCACAGCAGCCATTTGGCTCCCACCTGCTCTTGGATGTGCAAATTGCTCCACACAACTATTTCCAACAGAGGTCTCTTTGGCTGTTGTCAGGCAGTGTAGATGCTAAAAAGAAGTATACGCTTCTCCCTTTGTTACAGAGGAAATCTCCACTGGGCTTGTTGAAGGATAAAGTGAGTCTTTGAGGAAAACTATTTTCTAAAGATTTTTCCCTTCATTTGAGAAGTTGCTAGTGTGAGGCTCAACAGCCCAGAGCAATTTGGCTGAGCTTGGGAATTGCAGAGGTCAGCATGTCTATCCTAAGGCATCTGAACTCCTGTGTATATCACATGCCTGCTATAGGCTTGGAAGAAAGGCAGTCAGAAATGCCTTTTTTTTTGAGGTAGCCATATGTGCCCCAGTGTAATGGCTGCCGTATCTTACCCTGGTCCTGCTTGATCGTACTTAATACCAGCAAGAACACAGCTCTCTGCCAGAAGCCACAACGCGGGCTTTGACCCCACGGCTTACCCTCTTGGGAAGCACTTCATTGCTAATGTAACACAACAGCGAGAGGGTGACACTTGCACAAATGTGCTGCAGTGCTGCGCTCGCTGTCACCGCACAAGCCACACAAGCAGTTCCTCCTTCTCACAGGGCATGTGCTTGGCTGCAGCACCCTCAGAGCGAGGACCTTCACCTGCAGCCTTGGGCATTTTGGTGGCTTTTTTGCACTCGTGGTGCAGAACTGTTTTGAGAACAAAGGATGGATTTTACGTTTGGCTTTGCTTATTGCTTCTACCTTATTTTTTTCGTTTTCTTTTTGGTTAACTGTTAACATGAAGCGGGGAAGAAATGATGAAAGGAGAAAGTGCCCCCTCCTCCGCAGGGCTAATTTCAGCATGTAATCAGCTTTGCAACTACTCTCCCAGGAGTATGTGCACAAGAGGCTCTAATTAAAGTGAGAATGTGATGGCTGCAGCTGCCCTGCTTGTGGCAACAGGTAGCAGGCGGTGCAGTTCACACAGCCATGAGCAGTGGCAGCACCTCTTTCCACACAGCTTTTGTTGGCCCCAGCCCAGGCAATGGAAGCACATGGTGGTCATGCAGGGGGTCTGATAGCTCTGCAGTTAGGGGCCTTCACAGTTTTTCCCCAGTGCCTGGCACACAAAAAGCTTCACCGGCGCAGCTAATGGTTGCTGTTCCTGTGGCAAACACATTTAAGCCAGAGCAGAAATATAGCAGTGTTGCTGCTGTACATCCCTCTATCCAACGGCACCTTAGGGACTTTCAAACAATGAAAAATAACCTCCAGCACAAGGACTGTTTTCTACTAGCATCACTACATCACCATGGAAGGAGCTCTCCTGCTTTACCCATGCAGAGTTCAGCGGAGAACTACACAGGTATCAATACGGTCTCTGTGTTCATTTACACAGGAGGGATGTTTGGAGGCAGAGGCAGCCCCAGTGCAGGTGTACAGGAGCAGCCACCCCGGGTGAGCAGGTGAGCAGCAGCTCTCTTAGGGGGTGATCATTCCCACAGCTCAGTTGCATGGCCCACGGCTACAGATGTAAGGACTTGAGCTGCAACAGCAATCTCCAGGGACACGTTTTTTTAAGCTTCCTTGAACTCATTCTTGTTTTCAGCCTGCTGCAGCCTTTGCCAAGAGATGATACCCTGCCGCTGTTGTTGATGCTGCTGCTGTCACCAGACCCAGGCTGTCCATCCATCCGTACTGCCACAATAGCCCCTGTTTGCTGGCTGTAATACAGATTTTCAAAGTACTGAAGAGGGTTATTACTATATAATGCACTCAGCCTAATCATAGGAACACAGTAGAGCTGAAGAGGGGTTGACAGAGCTTCCCCAGGGGAAAGTCACCTACTTGGACCTGGCCTTACAAGCAAGGAGTGATATTTATTCACTCTATTACAAGCCAAGAAGAAGCTGCCTGGAGCAGATCCAAGATGACCTGCTTTACTACTGAAGAAAATGCATCAAATCAAACTTATGCTCATGTCTCTGCTCTCAACCATTAGCAGGGATTAGTATTCTTGTGCAGCCTCCTCCTGGCATTTTATCTTCATACACTGGCACTGGCTGGTGAGCTGATGCTGCTAGCTGGGCTGGAGGTTGCATCCCCAGCTTGTCTTACACCAGGGGAGTGCTCTGCTGCAAATGTGGGAAGCGGGGACCGCTTCCTAATGGCAGTGAGCTAGCCAAAGCAGGCAGATAGAAAGTGCACGACCAATGTCTGCTCTTTGACTTTCTTTCAGTTTTTCGTAACCCTTGTTGCAATATTTTCCCTCCCCGAACATCCCATCTTGCATCCAGGTGAGCAGCCACAGAGCTGAGTCCCACATATTGGAAGAAAGCAGGCAGTACACCTCTGACCAATGTCTGCTCTTTGACTTTCTTTCAGTTTTTCATAACCCCTGTTGCAATATTTTCCCTCCCCGAACATCCCATCTTGCATCCAGGTGAACAGCCACAGAGCTGAGTCCCACATACTGGAAGAAAGCAGGCAGTACACCTCTGACTTTGTTACAGGAGAGAATAATGTTTTCTTTGCTCTACTCTGCTGTCTGACACTTGGCTTTGCTGACCATTGTTTTCACCAAACACATTTTTTCAGTGTGCTGAGTCTCATGCACATCGAAGCACAAAGACTGTTAAAGTGTGCTTCACAAAATATGCTTTCCCTACTGCTCACAAAAAAATGAGAAGGGGTTAGTGTTCTCCTGGCACATAGTAAAAATGTCATTTTTTTTCCTCAAAAAGTGCAAACCAAACTTGTTTTCCAGTCAGCCCTCCTTTCTGAAGATCAAAAGCTTTCATCTACCCAAAAGAAATTCAAGGCCACTAAACCCTAATATATTTTAAGCTGGAAATAATGTTCCCCATAAGGACTGGAAAGCTAGTCCCAAGCTATATATGCCGCCTTCTTTCTAGGGTATTTATAGGCCTATGTATAACGTACATTTTAGGTGCAGGTAACTATCAGGCTACCCTGTGTAACTCATCTTTGTGGATGTGCTGTGACAAGGGGGACAGACTGGGCACACATTTTCTCTGTGAGCATCGCAAAGTTGCAGAAGGCTTGAGTCCATGTAAGAGTGTAAGTGAGGTAAGGATCCCACCATTGCTTTGCATGGGTGAAGCAGAGACCTTGGTACACGATTTAATTTCAAATCCAGGAATAAAAAGTGGCTTTTTGTCCCTTTCACACAAGTATATTTCTATTTTTCTGTGTGGTGGAAATAGATAGATAGATAGATATAAACTCATATGATTACCATTTTTATAGTAAGATACACTTTTCTACTTATATAAATGTATCCAGGGATACCTAACTATACCAACCACCAGAGAAATATATATGTATTCACACATAACCACATACACTCACAAATGTTGGTTATGTGTAATATTATAGGAAGCTTAGTTTCAGGCTTCCTCTGGTTGTTTCATAAGTGCCTCAGCAGAATTGCATAAACAAGCACAATACAAGGATATAAAGGGTGGGGGAGTCGTTTCTTATACAGTAGTACAAGTAGCTGATAACAGCAAAAAATAAGTGATTGCCTCAGAAGCTGGAAACCTCTATAGCTGAATGGTGCATTTTCTTCCTTTTGACCTCAAGAGCATTCAGGAGTAAAAGGTGATTGTCCTACTTTGCTGTCTCATTCAAATCTGGTGCTGCAGCTGAATTTGAGCACCAAACGTGCAAGGACGCATTTTTCTCCCATTCCTGCTCTTGTTGCAGAGATTCATGGAGTATCAAATACTACAAAAAAGGATGCCAAATTAAATTCCCAGAGAAAGCATTTTTCAAAGATTTCTCATCATTGACAATAATTTTGTCTAGTAATATTCAGGGGAAAAAAAATCAGAAGCCTTTCAGCTGGTACCTGAGTGCCATGAAATTAAGGAAGCTCAGAACTCAAGGGTACATTATCAATAGTAATCATGTTAATAGATATGATTGCTGATGGAGATGGCTGATAGCTTTGCAAATGTTTGTTGAGTACAATCCCCTCTTCCTTTTTTTTTTTTTTTTATGCATTGCTTGGCACAGCTATTATTCTAATTTTTCTGAACAGATTTCAGAGCAAAGTGGTCTCTGTGATGTTGCCTTGATGTAATAAGGCCGACATAGCTTCAACAGATCAATCTGCCTCTCAGTAAAGCACCTCCCACAGCACGTCTTGCTATTCTGCACCTAATACCCCTTAGCCTGATCCACCACAAGAGCTGCCCACCAGAAGATACCTGTTCTAAATGCTGTTTATAGCCCATGCAAAGCCTGGTATAGGATTTGGGTCTGTCCTCCCACTTCACAATGTCACAAGAACATAGGAAACAAATGTGGAGGGGATGGGAAAGCGCCCTTGGCCTGTGAAGAGGCAATGCAAACAGCAGCACCTGGGTAACTAGGAACAAAAAGCAAGTTCAGCTTCACATTTTGGTAGACACGCAATGAGCAGAGTATGTTCATTAGCCTTTAAAGGGACTCTAGATGACTGTGCAAGATCTGAACTTAATGAGATAAATCCCACCCCTGGGAAGTCCAAAGATTTTTCTGGATTGCCATCACTTGGGCTTATGACTCAAGGTGGTTTGTGCTGCAAGTGTAGCGCACTCTTCTCTAGCACCTAGTTCCCCACATTCTGCCCTGGGTGGTCCACCTGCAAACAGTATATTCCTCCTGATTTTCTAGTTCAAATATTTTGGTTTTATAGTGCATCAAAGTGACATTTACAAACAACCTGTGAGTTCTGCTAGTGACAGGATCTTATTCTAAAGAGTTATTTTAAAATACAACTAAACATATCTTTTCCCTTTCCCAACCAACATACACTTAAGAAAATAATCATTTCTCCCCAGCTCTGAAGTGTGATAATTCAAATTGTAATGAACTCATTTCATTAGGAAGATAGGCCATATCCATCCCTCTCATTTCAACACTCTGAATGACTTTAGAGCACAGCAAAGAGGTACTTTTCTCCCTTATTCCTCCACTCCAGTCACCAAGTATTCAACACTTACAACTAGATCAAAGGCAGCCAGATGATTCAAAGATTTATAGCATTACTTAGTAAGGGCAAGTGCGAAAGTCAAATGGTAACTTCCCAAGAGAGACTGATTACTCTGAACTGCAGCTAATACAATTCACTGACAGAGAGTTATGAAGACGTAAGTTCACACCAGGGCAAAGGAAAACTGCCGTGTGGACTCTGGTGTTCCTACCAAACCTGTTCAGCACATTGCTGGCAAGTTACTGTTCAGAAATACTGCTGTTTCAGGCACCCATGGATCCCAGTAAAGTCCCCCTAAAGTTTCTAGAAAACTGCATTTTCTACGGTGTTTTCCAATGGCATTGTGTTGTCACAACTTGAGCGGCAGAGCTGAAGAGGAGAGCTCTATTTGGCCATTTGACCCCCTCCAAAGCCCTGATGCAGTTTCACTGCTCACACCTCCATCTAATTGCCACAGAGGCAAACTCACTCCATGTTCCATGAAGGTGACATATCTCTGTGGCATTTCTCTTCATTGCACCACAACTGGACCCAACCTGAGTGCATCTACTGTCATTAAGTGGCCAACCTGAACTCAGCCTCAGACTGCTGGTGGACATGCTGCCTGCATGCAGGCCTGCACCCAGAGGTGGCCTGGGGCTGTGCTCCAAAGAGGAGACACATGCCTCATTCCCCATTGCCCACCAGTTATTCCTAGGGCTCAGCACCACCCAATGCACTTCTGAGATTTCTTCTCCCTTCTTGGTCAGTCCCAATCAAAGGATGGATGGTCCCACTGATTGCACCAGGGCTCAGCTTGCCCTTTCTCTTTCATTAGCAAAACAGGAAACTCCTACCTTTTTGTATTCCAGTTTTATGATTATTATTTTTAACAGGTGAGCAGTTGAACATTTGTTTTCATTTAATAACTTTTGCACTTGCCCTGAGAGGCTGTTCAGAAGAAAAATCCTTGTGAGCTTTAATTTATAAAGCAGTGATGAAGGAAGTTATGGGGGGTGGGGGGAGGGTGAGTAATTGTGTTGTAGCCTTTCTTCCACTTCAATAAAATATATTGAGGCTGTGGGAATGGCCGTTGTCTTCTGGGAGCTTTAATTCTCTGCAGTACCACTCAGTCCTGGGAAGACTGATAGCTAAAGAAGTCCTCCACAGATCACCTCATTACCCTCCAAAGACCGTCCAGGGAATAAGAACCTTTGGAAGAGCGTGGGCCACTATTTCTGGGGAGACTTGGAAAGCTTCACTTCATCGCCACATGAGTTTTCTATTTTCTTACAAGAAAAAAAGCTGGAATTGCAAAGACCTCCCTGTAGTTCTCTTCCACAAGAACTGCAGGTGCTCCTCTCAGCACAAACCCACATTGGTCCATGTATATATCTCCTCATTTCTGGCCAAACCACCAGCAGATGTCTTGCTGTCTGCCAAATCCTGCCTGCTTGAGCTTACAGCAGTGATTTTTACACCCAGCAACGAAGCAAAAAAGATGACTTGTTGCTCAATATGTTTGCTCTTGCCCTGTGTCCCTGGATAACAGCTATGCAAAACATACCCTGTTGCTGCTATACAGTCTTTACTCTACTTGCCTTTTGCCTGAGTAATTCACAAAGATGGCATGTCCCATTCATTCCCGAATTCCCCCACAGATCACACCCCATTTTCTGAAGCAGAAGCAGATATCCACCTTGGCAAACCAGACAATTTAGCATCCTGAGGTGATAGTTAGCATCCATGCAGAGCCAGCACAAGAACAAAGGGCCCCTTTAAGTCTTCAGAAGGGATTTGAGAAGGACTTGAACTGTTGGAGGAAAAAGCTGTTGGAGATAAGTGCTGGGACTTTTTCCCCACATCTGAGACATCAAGCCTGAATCCCATCTCACAAATCCTTTTGCCAGAGGAGAGGAATTAGCCCTGAGGAGCTTGGTTAGGGAAACCCTTACATTTAATCCTGACCTTACTGAGAAGGTTTAGGCCATAAGTGAAGATTTTTCAAATAGTATGTCATTAATGGATTAGGTGACGCAGGTAAAGGGGAGACCAAGAGCTTTTCACATGGTCTTCCAAGGTTAGCTGGATTATTTTAAAGAGAGGAACAGAGTCGCAGCGAGACAAAGCCCCTTATCTGTGACATAAACGCTGAAAGACAGCAGCATGTCATAGGGACATTCATTCAGCAGGGATAACCTTGCAGAAGGAAAGACAGCAAATGGGAGAAATAAATGAATGTTCAAAGCAAAAGTGAAAATTAAGGATTAGTTTGTAAGCACCAGGTTGTATACCATTTTTTCTGTTAAACATGCTTGTTAAAATGGCTTGTCAATGTGACCTCAGCCAAAGACATACATTGCAAAACACAGGCAGGATTACTAATTTTTCAGAGGCTACTCTTCTTGACAGGTTAAGCCATAATTTTGCGGTAACTCATTCCACCACTGAAGTTGCTGACATTTACGACTGTGCTTTGAAATGTTGATATACCCAAGGATTTTGCAACATTAGTTCTGACATGCCAAATTAGTCCATCGGCTCCTTCCAAAGCAAATCCACCATGCAGTGGATGAGGACATGGCAGCTGAGGGCTGTGTGGCATCAACACAAGCCCTGCCCTCAAAATGGACCACCCGAATTTTCATATTCTGTTAGCAGGTGCATTGGGACCCCCTCCATTAGCACTGCCTCATGCATTAAAGGAGGAAAAACGTTGCCTGACATTGATCAAAAATGACATCTAACTGAAGCACAACAGAAATGTGGCAAGTGTAAGACATCAGCATTAATAAGACTACTGTAGATGTGAGTTGGAAGAGAGAGATCTCAAGGAGTTCCCACTTGTGTAGATGATGCTCTGTACCATCCCTGGGGGACGTGTACCCAAAGAAGGAAAAATAAAAGGCCAAGGACTGAGCAGACAGTGGTTTCTGTGAGAAAACAGGGAACAAAAGAGGCATGGCCTGCCCTTTGCAGGGTCTCACTAGAAGAGCAGCAGAGACCCTTACGTGTCCGTCAGGTCATGATCAGGGAAACCTACTTGCAGCAGCTGCTCTGAGTGCACAGACTGGCTGCCTTCCTGTTCCCAAAGGGAAGAAAGACTGAAAAATATGGTGAGCATGGTCCCAGACCGGCTGGTCTGATGCAAGAGAGCAGTCCCAGGTATGTTTGATTCAGGTATAACATCAATGTCCTACCCTGTTGGCAAATTCTGAATATCAGTGGTGTGCAATTGTTGAGTCCAGGTGAGTTGGAAATTTGCCCTGACATGCGTCTGCTGAATGAGGAGTCCATTAGAAAAATAAACTACAGGCCATGCTGCGAACTCTGTGTTTACTTTCACTGTATCTTTAATAAGACATTTTAAAACTTCATGACTGATGGTTTATTTGCCCTGAATCTGGTTTTGCATTTCTTTATCAGCATCTAGAATCCTACATCTCCCCAACAAGCCTGGTGCGCAGGTGAATGGCAACACTGCTGGCTAATGTCACAGACCAAGTCCTTTACTGGACTTGCGGTTAGCTCTCAAGTGAAAAAGCAGCTTTCCCAGTGCTCCCCCAGTATAAATTACAGAGCTCAATTTTATTCAAGACAGAAGAAAACACAGAGGATTATCTTGGTAAACTCATCTGGCTTTATCAGCAGTAAATTTGTTGTTCAAGCCACTTAGGTCTAGTTACTGTAAATTCCTGTTTAATTATAATCCACATGTTCTCCAGGCCTGCTCACCTGCCGGCACACCTCGACAAGCATTGTGCAGAGGAAACGCAGCTCTGCAGTTTTCAGGGTTAAGGAGCTCTCTGGAGAATTCACCAGGACAGCTGCTCCTCACAGAGGGGCAGCGGGGCCAGATCCTAGGTGATCCACAAGGGTCATTTTAATCAAGGCAAGCTGTAATCCTGAGCCAAGAGGTAAATACCAGAGGGGGAAGAATAGGCAGCTTCCTGGTCCCTTACTGGGGTTAGTGGTTAGCCCACATGAGCTGCCACTGTCTGCTGAGACGCTGCTCCAGCACAACACCTGCCGAGACGTGGGAAGATCTCTGGTTCTTTGCAATGCAAGTGGCGTTCCCCAGCCCTCCAGAGATGTGGACATGGCTTTTCTTTTGTTCATACTCATACTGCCCTGCTTACTTTCCCTTGTACGTTTTCTGGAATAGCCTATATATTTTACTACTGAGCAAGTGACTCAAAAGCACATTTCAGTTTCTATCAGTCTAAATGCTATTTTGACTCTTTTAAGCTAAAATCCCTTCAACAAAAAGGTGTAGTTTAGACATTCATAAACGACCTGGAAAGAAGGGGGCAAAAATAACATGAACGAAGACTGCTAAAGACATAATCTATACAAAGTATATAATGAAGTCACTGAACTCATTGCCACAGACAGGATGCAGCATAAGTCAAAGATATGAAGAAGTGGATGTTTCATGCACTGAAACAACTTAGGTTATGTCATACCTTGGGTTTTGTCCTTTCTCATCTATCCTTGAACTTTTTTTTTCTATATAAAGGCTAACCATTTGGGGAAAATTTTCATTCGAACATTTAAAAGATGTCCTTTTAAAATAACAAATGGCACATATTATGAGATTTGCTTTGTCTGGAATGTTACTCAAGCCTCTGTGAAAATCTTCACATGGATATACAATGCCATGGAAGTAGGTCTTAGAAAAGAATCGGAGTTTTAGATTCTTAGCAATACTCAGAATTACTTAATGGTCTCTGGTAATAGAAATTAATAGTCTTTGCTTCACAGAAAGTAATACCAGACAGTCTGAGGTTAAGGACAAAGTTTGTCTTCCCACTTGGCAATGGTGAAGACTTAGCTCATTTCTTTATTCTCCTTTTGCTCAGGCACAGTCCAGTGAAGCTGCTTAGTGTATACTGTAAGTAAAAGAAGAAATGGTGAATTTAAACATTTATTTCTCCCTATTTAAATATAACTTCTGAAAAGTTCTAACAATTACCTAAAGATACCACATCCTCTCAACAGAAATTCAGTATATGTTTTTTTATTTTAAAATATTGCCATTGATGGTCCAAATCACTATATCACTTGAGCTTTAGTTCCTGTATCTACTACTGTGTTTGTATTTTTAAGATGTTATAATATTTCCAACTACAGCATCTTTCTAAACACAACTCCCAAGTGTGTGGTGATTTCTGTAATGCAGACATTTAGTCATGGCACAATATGGTATTTGAGAGGAAAAACAGTGTAGGGATAAGCGTCACATTGACAAGGTGGGCAATGTTGGGGGACACTGACAAATCTGCAAAAGAACAAGTGCAAAAGAACAGGACAGGTATTAAAAGGTCAGATGTCATAGTCAGAAAGGAGTTTCTAAAAAACATAACTTTTGCCTCTGCAATTACATTTCCAGTAGATCCTTCCACTTTGATCAGACACCGGATTGATTATGACAGTTCCAATTTCACTTTAATCTTAGCAAATTGTTCTGCTATTATATTGTTAGACCAGAGGAAGATTCTGCCATCCAGTGGTGAAAAATTGCTCTTTTACTTTAAGGCCACAGCTTATACTAAAACCATGCTATACTTTTAATCAAATGGGCATGTCTGGGTGACTGTAAGAACTTGCCTTTCTTTTGTTCCTGGACCAACAAAGACAACCATTTTACAGGGCAGTACACATCCACTGGTAAAACTCGTGGGGATGCAATTTGTACGCAGACGTTGCACGCTGTCAGTACCTGGCTTTGTTCTCTCGTTAGTGCATTTGGTGTTGTTACCCAGACAGCTTAGGACACATGTGCCATGTTTACCATGTGCCACCAGTGTGTGTTTGGATGAGTCCAGGGCTGGTGTAGTCCTGCCACCAGCCTATGCCACAGGCCCCAGGATGGAGGGGAGATCACATGTGGAAACATCTTCTGCCCAGGCAGGGAAGAACGGAGCAGCATGCTGAGCCTGGCTCAGCTCATGCTCGTCCTTTTCCTCCCGCAGCAGGCAATGCCAAGAGTCGGTCTTGGACCATTTATAGAAAAGACACTTAGCAATATGCAAATGCATATCACAGTTTCCCAACAATTTACCACAGCATCCCCATTTAATAACGTGCATAACCAAAGGCAGAGTTGGACCTTTGCTGCTTTGGGTGCTGAAAGAGTGGACACATGGTGACACATGACAGACTCTCAGCCTGTTCACACCCTTCACCTGCTTCTGTGCAAGTTCTCGGAGTTGCGCGGCACTGAACCAGGAACATGGATCCCTGTTGTGCCCTGTGCAGAAAGGGCATGCTGGCTTTACTGTTCAGTCTGCAACACGTAAGGAAATAGCCAATTTTTGAAAGTAATGAGCGGCATTTCTGGAGGTGAGCATTACCCAGCCATGGTGCCACGGTGGGTAAACCACCCATGAGCCATGTGGGGTGGGGTGGCTCAGCAGAGCCATAAAACAGCCCTGCCAAGTCCTAGGGTGAAACACACGGCAAAACACTGAATGGGACTCCACCCCACCGCAGATCAGGTGTAAAACGTGTCACTCTGTGCAACAGAACACAGCTGGGTAGGTCACATTTTTCATGTGAGAGAGATGGAGGCTTTGCTGAGCAGCCATCTCCTGAAATACACCAAGCAGAAGACGGGAACAAGGAGAACTGAAAGAATCAATGCAGAAGGTGACAACAGAATTAATCAGAGCTGCCATGGTGCCCAGCGCCAGGAGAAGGCCCAGATCCCAGCTTGGTCCTGTCAACAGAAGCAAACCAGGAGAAGGTCAATATCCCCCCTTTCTGGGGGGGCTGCCATGCACAACACTTGCTTTGGAAGCAATCACGATTAATTACTCCTCCAATTAATCCCTGCGTCTGCCACCCCAAGAGGGGCTGCCCAGCAGCCGGAACTTTCTTTGAGCCTCGGAGCAGAAGGGGATTGCCCACACCTCCTCAGGGCACAGCACAGCAGCCAAGGGACACGCAGAAGACTAGTGAGACCATGCTGTGACAATGTTGGTGGCAGGCAAGGGGAACTCGAATTTCTGCCTGATGCCAGTACTCTCATGGTCCTAAATACACTTCACAGACCTGGAAAAGTGATTTGTTTTACCAGATGTGGCCTAGTAGGTTCACTCATTTTGGATATCCCAAAGAGCTAGGTGACCTGGTCCTTAGCCTAATGCTTGAGCAAAGGATGGACAGAAAAATATGTTTAGTACCCTTAAATGTATGAAGCCTTAGCATTTTGAATATTGCATTCGCTTATCATTTGCTCCTCATCCCAAGAACACCAACAAGGTGTCTGCACTATTCTGCCTGCCCACTTGTAAGAAACAGCTTTGAGTATCCTCTTGTTACCCAAAATTATGTTGGGAAAGTACTCAGAAGCATTTTGGGGTGGAAGACACCAGCAGCACAGGAGCACAGACTGCTCAAATATCTCCTTCCCTCTGGGAGGACACAGACCTGCACTAGCTGTTGTAGGAAAGGACAGTCCTGGTGTCCCTGTGCTGGAAGCAAGAGGGGTGGTGGCAGCAGCCTGCCCTCTTCCAGTACCACCACAGCCAGGACATGCCTCACAGACTAACACACCTAAATTTAGGTGTTTTCATATAGGTGTGAAGTGCAGTTGGACTGACCTGGTGTAGACATCTCTTTTAGGGTGCGCTGAACAGTCCTCAGACTGCCTTGACGAGATCTCTATTGCCAACAAGAGAAGATGAGCTGCCACCCTTGCAGAAGGCACTTGCATGTGGGCATATAAATTTACATGTCCAAGTCTGGATCCTGATAGGGATCTCAACAGCCAGCAGGGCTGGAGTGCCTAAATACATCAGGCAGGCCTCCATCTGCCAGGGTCTGGAACGGGGAAACCATCAAGTGAATGAGATATAGGCAATGCAGGGCTACTCAGCCTTTCCAGCGCAGGGCTGAGAGGCAGCCCACATCAGGACTGCCTCTACGGACTTGTTAAGCCTCCGTGTTAAGGCCTTGTGCTTCATTTTGCAAAAGTTTTCTGAGGCTTTCTTTTCACGTACAACCTCTTGAAATATTGATTGGGGGAGTGCTGAATTTGCTCACCTGTCATTAGGAGAGCTGTAGGTGGGTGGACTGAAGACTGCTTGGGGCTCTCAGGCAATTTCTGTCAAAGAAACTATTTTTCAAGCCAAAATGGCACATTTGTGTTGACTTACATGTGTGTGTGTGTGTAAAGGAAAATTTTTCCCTGGATTTGGCTTTAGAGATAGTGAACTGCCCTCGCAGAAAATTGATAGCATTTACCTTAAAAAAAAAAGAGATTATGAAACTTCAGCATGGGACAGGTTTTCCCCTTCTAATGTATTGTATTCAAGTGCTGAGCTTGTTTTTATTTTCCATTCAGAGTTTAGCTAGTATCTTCACTGCAGGGAGAAAAAAGTATTATGAGCAAAGATGTAACTAGTCAAAAAGAAGACACAACTGAGCCATCTTTCGTATCTAGTATCCAGGTAGATAAACAATCAATGGATGAAGAAATTAATTTGAAATAGATTAAATCCCTGACTCTGCCATGGTTACTTGAGAGCCAGTTCCATTTACAGAAAGATAGGCAAGCACGAGCTCTTTCTCTGCACAGAAGCAAATCTTCCTGCAGCAGACGTGCTTTAAGAGAGAACTGCATCTCCCAAAGACATTTTTGGCTGTGGGATTCATCTTTTCCACAAGGTGCTGCTCCTACGGAGCTTTATTCCCGCAACTTTATCCTCACAAGACAGGTTCTTTTGACTAAAGTTATACACGTGCTTAATCAAGTACAGAACAAGACAGCGTTTATTCACTATTTTTATAAAGCAATTATGAATGACTCACTTGCATGTGATTTGTTCAGTAAGAATTATGAGCCTTTTACCTCTCTTCTGGTAATGTGAGAGAGCTTTGCTTTTTGATTTATAGTCATTTTCTTGGGAGGACCAGTTCCGTAGGAAAACGATCAAATACTTGTCTTTTTCCATACCAGATATTTTTCAGGACTACCCTCTCCCTCCTTTCTGAGTGATGACCCCACTAACCAGAGCAGTCCAACCCCTGTCAGATGAGCATCAGGTCTGCCTGAATGCTGGGCACAGTCTGGCAAAAGCACAGCAAAAGACACTCTTGGCTGCGTTTGGACCTGCTTCATGCAGTTTTCCTTATCAAGCAGAGGGCAATGCAGCTCACAGAAGAAATTGCAGAACCAGAGTTTCTGCCGGCAGATGCCATCAATGTCAGCAGAATTACATCCCCAGAGAATTGAAACTTTTCAAAAGTAGAGATATTTTAAAGACTATTTTAAGAAGGTTTGAAAAGGAAACACTACTCCAAACACTTGATACTCTCTGTTTCCAAGAAGTCAGGAAAATCTGAATTCCAGAAATGGGTTATTTCCTCTTTTAGGAAAAATGAGCTGGCAAAGATGTTGGATACCAGGGAGGGAAAGCAGACAGATATTGGTATTATTTTGTCTGAATAGCATTCATGCCCCAAGGAATTGCTTTATTTCTGCATTACTAGCAGTAGAGTAAGATCAATTGGAATTTTTAAAGGAACCAAGTAGGAAATGTGAAACAATGGCCTGCTTAACACTCCAACAAAAGCTCAAACCTCATCCTGCTAGGTTTGGTGACATTGCTGTTTTACCAAGGGTGAGATATTGGAGATCAAAGGTCTTCATTAATTCTAAAAACTGCCTTACTGGGAGCAAGGAAGAGGCTGAGCTGTCAGTGGGGTCACTGTACCAGCAGTCCAAATGAAGTCACTGAGATTTCTAGTGAAGTAATAGTCTGTTCATCCCCAATAAGGATATGACAATCTAGTATAAAAACATGGCATTCTTTAAAGCTGCTGTAAAGATAAGTGGTGTTTGGTTGTCACTCATTATTAACATTATGAAATGATACATACAATCATAAGAAAAATTATCACCAAAGTCTAAAAAGGAAAGTGGGACCAAGCTTGTTCCCTCAGATGGGTGAAGTACACTCAGAGACAATGCAGATTAATCTGCCGGTGACGGGGCACTATCCTTTGCCTACACCACAGTAAGTAGTTTCAAAGGTTAGCAAGGAGATGGAGAAAGGGTGAGAGAGCAGAAAATGTGAAGAGAGAGCAAAAATGTGAAGAATTCCTCTTGATCAACCACTAAAGGGAAAACTATGGACTGCTCAAAGTTTCTGCTGGTTTCCGCAAAGTGCTGACAGGACTGTGCTTTCTGCTCCTCTTCACTCCAAGGTCATTGGACTGGCAGTGGACTGACTTCCTTAATTCACTTTTCTAGTGTAACCACCTGGAAACGTGGGATGGGGTATAACACATAATGACAAGTGCTTGCATCTTGCTGAATTTTTTTTTCAGGATATGTTTCAATAGATGGACACAAACAAACGCTGCCGCTGCTTCCTTTCTAGCAAGGGTTAGTTACAGTTTACACAGAAATCCAGTCCCAGCACCGTTGCTGCAGGCATCTTCTGAAACATGTTTATTCTCATGACTGTAACATGTAAGCCTGTGTTGAGGATTGAACACTTCTGCAACCTTTTTTGTCATCAGCAAGAGGCCTCGACTGCAAATTTCAAATTTGATCTAAATATCCAAAAATCTGAAGCTGCTTAAATCTGTTGTTTTGTTCAAAACAGTTTTATATAGCAAACTTCAGATCATCTAGGTGATATGATTTTTCCTAGCTGGAGAATGGTGTTTTCATCTGTGCCCATCCATTCCATGGCAAGTCATTTACCAAAAGTAATGTGCATCCATGAAGAAACCAGTCTGTGTCTTCTGTTGCTTTCAAGTTGATTACAGAGGCAGATACTGTGGAGTCTCTTCAAGTCCTCCCACCTAAATCTGGCATACAAGCTCCAAAATACAGTGAAACAATCAAGAATTGTTCCCTCCAAATCCATGACAACTTTTACCTGCTAGTCAGACCAGGACACGAAGATGTCTAAAACAAAAACGCACCATGCAAACCCGAATAGCTCATATGGGTTAAAGGTAGCTCCAGTGACCAGAAAGGAAAGGCCCTCCCTTGCATGTAGCCCTGCCTGTCTTTTCTTTATTATTTACCCTGCCCAAATTTTCACTAACTGAGGGACTTACTCCTGTGCAGGCAAAAACAGGAAAGGCCTTGTTGAAAAGAAGCAGATCTGCTAGCCATCATCATTATTCTCAAGGACAGATGGGCCCACAAAATATGCTTTATATACTTTTTGACCATGGCAGTCAAAAGAGGAAAGAACATTTTCTCTGCAAGTGAACAAGATGCTGACACACCAGCTAAACAATAAAAAAAAAAAAAAAAAAACCAAACAAAACCAAATAAACCACTACACAGCAACAAGAATCATTCAAGGTCTGTAAAATCTAGCTCTTCCATCAAACAGGAGGGAGATCATTCTGGTTAGTCTGCAACGTAAGAGCAGGAAATTATTTGTTTATGGGTGTGAGCTGATGAGTTGCGAGAAGAACTTGGATGTAAGAAGACTGTTTCCAGAGCAGACAGATGTGTATTGCAGTTATGGCAAACTCGCAATAGCAGTGGGGCAAAATATTGTAACAGTAAAAATAATTACTCATTGGGAAAAAAACCCAAATATCAGAGTATGTATTTAAATCTTGAATTGTTGAAGTGAGACCAGCTATCTTTTCAAAATGATTGGGTTTAGTAAAGGTGGGTGAGAATTTTTAAGTAGAAGTCTATGGATTATGTTATACAAGAGGTCATATTACACATTCACAATGTCCTTTCTGGATTTAAAATCTATAAATTTCTATTAGGAGCATTGGCTTTCACAGGCTGCTGACTTTATGATAAACTCTCTGCTGGGTCTCAAATGCTTCATGTTTGGTCTTAGGGGACAATATTGTCCATATATTTATTTTGAAAGAAAACTTTCAGCTGACTAGGAACTGAAGAAATAAAATAAACTTTCAGCTTAAAAAAAAAACAAACCAAAAAAACTTACCACCACACACACAGAACAATAATTCAGTTTTCTCTGTTGAGACTCTTTGCTCAGCCAAAAAGGCACTGAACAAAAAATGGGTAATTTTTGTAGCAGAGACTGTGTCACCACAGAGAATCAGATTATTCATTTCCATGACAGAAGATACATGAAACAAGGAAGTTAGGCGGGAACAGCTAAGCAGGCACCTGGGATATGTCCAGAGTACCCTGGTGCAGCTATACTACACCGGCTGACCCCACCTCTTTACTGCTCATCCTGATTTTCACACACTTGCACCAGCTGCAGCCCTTGACCACAAACACAAGGTCACTGGTGATGTTATCCACCAGCATCTCTCAGTGTACAGAAAGAAGAGGGAAAGCCAAGCCAGAGACCAGACCCCTTAGCTGGTTGCCTTCCAGTCTCAGGACTGTTACTGGGATGGAGCGGCCGGTCCCAGCAGGAACAGACCCCCAGGGAAGGGGGATGCTGAAGCCACAAAGAAAGCCTGGCAGTTCGGCGACCCTTTGGCCAAGACAGAGCTGCAGGAGATCTGAAATGCTGGAGTATGGCCAGGTTTGTGACCAGACTGCATCCACGTTGGGTAGGTCATTTGTGGTGAACAAGGAACACCAATCTCCCTTCCCTTCAGAGTCTTTGCAGCAGTTGAAACATTAAAAAAAAATAATTTGTAAAGCCATCTACATTGCTAAAATAGTAATGCCAAACACAGTGCAGCAGAGCCTGCTTTAACCTTCTCTGCTCAAATGTTCTTCATTTATTAGGTCTTTGCTTTTTCATCTTCATGAGAAATATCCCCATCTGTTTGGTGGCAATAATTCTAGGTTTCAGTATTTCGTTCCAAGGTGAAGCAAAAAGCAAACTATTATTCTATTCACTGAAGACTAGAAAAATGGCAAATCTTGAAAAAAAAATTTAAGATTGAGATGGAACAGAATCAGTTTCTCCCTACATAAGAGATCGATTGAAAAAATAATTTCCTTAAAAGACCGTGTCTGACTCTCATTTTTTTCATTTTCTGGAGTTCTCTTCAGAGACTTACCGGGACTGTGGTTGCTTAAGGTACAAGGACAGTATCATTTGCCTTTTATTCTGTATGAGCACAATAAAGCAACCCCTTTTATTCTGTAGAGCAAATTCAGTCCATGTAAATGGATACATCTCCCTTTTCTTATTTTTTCTTGCTCTCAACACACCTGCTTACTGCAGGGTTGCACTTGGCTCTTTGTCTTTGTGAGACTGCTTGCTTGACCGATTCACATACACGTTAAAAAAGCCATTTCACTTTATATGGCTTAGCCGCGAATGTCCAGATGGGAATTGAACTCCTCCTTAGCCACCACCTACTGGCATCTTCTTTTCTTTATCCTCTCCTAACGCTGTTGCCCACTACATTTAACATCCAAAAGGGCCACCCATTTCACCAAGCGCTATACAAATACATAGACAGTCCTTGTGTTCATAATTCCCACAGGTTTTATAAGGCTAAGCAGATACACAGGGAGGTGAAAAGGCTTCTCCAGCACAACGTGGCTGGAAAATTCATGCAGCAATCCACCTCCCTGGCTGTGCTGCTGCTTCTTGCTCTACAGACACAGTGAGTCTTGGAGAGCTTCTGTCTCCTGGTTAGCTGTTTCAAGACCTGACCACGGTGGGAAACTGACTTTCTTGTGATTTGGGGAAGGTTTACTTAGGATTGCTGGGGAGTTACCTCCCAGCTGTTCCCTATTAGAGATATATCACTACTAATGTATGGAACCATTTACTTATTTGTTGGAAGTGTTTAACAGAAATTTAGACCCAGTGCTCCAGAAGCAGTCTGCTCCTGATAGACACAGACTGAGAAATTGCATTGTAGCAATTGCCTTATTGTCCATCATCTTGGGTTTCCATTACTTATAATTTATAGAGGTAAATATAGGGAAGATGCAGACATTTTATCAATAATGACAGCAGTTCTGCTGAAGCCAGAAAGTTGCAGATAACTCTTCATGACCCAGGAAAAAGAAAATGAGAGGTGATCAGTACAAATACTGAAATACAAGGGCAGGAGCACATGCTGTGTCTTACAACAGTATATATTTAAACACTAAATATAATCTGGGGCCAAGTTGCGGGCAGAGTGGGTGCTATTTACACAGAAAACTCTTTTCCGAAATGTAAGAAAGAGCAACCACTTGAAATTAAAGTTACTGACATGGTTTCTCAAAACTTTTCTGAAAAGAAAAAGAAAGATTTACTGGTGTAAGGGATCATTCTTATTTCTATATTTCTTCTGATGAGCACTATGTTAGCTGCTACATACTTGCAGTGTATAAAAAGTCCAAAAAATTGTTTCTGTATACTGTTCCTTTTGTGCTAGTTCAGTCAGCAATCATCTTTTTTTCCTTTAATTTCTTTACATAGATTTTCCCAAAGTAGCATCTGTTTTGCCATTTAAAAATTAACCGTGTAAGCACAACAAAATCAGAGAGATGTCAAAGCTGTGGAAACTTCCCTTGCAACCACACAAAGCCAAGTTTTGGATGACTGTTGCGAGACGATGAATCATCTCAAATCATGGAATTCGGGTTCAGGTTCAGTAAGCTAGCTATTATGAAGCTCAGCAAATCTATATCCACCTCTGATGTGGTGGTGGTGTGCTTTTTGGATTTTGGAGGGGGAGGGGTGTGTGGGAACTTCTAATATCATTATTCAGACTTAAACTTTGCCAGTTACATATTTCAAAGCCTTCCTTAAATGAACCAGAAGTCCTGTCCTAAACCCTTGACAACTCTGATTGACAAATCCAAACAGAGCAAACCCAAAAATGTAGGGAAAAGTGTTCTCAAAGACAAGTGTTTGCAGTCAGCAAAAGAGCTCTTAGATACAGTTCTCTGGGTAAATCCTGGCAGATGAACTCAATTAAGAGACAAAAACAATTAAACAGCGATGTGTGACAAAAATTGGCTAAACTCTGTAAAATCTCCTTATTAGGAAACAAAAGAATGATCATTCTGCTGTTTTCCACAGAAGGAAGGATGGCCTCTTTCTGTCTGTGCCCATGGGGCAATGCCAGCCTCTATTCACAGTGGTCCAGCTGGCAGCCCACAGACCATGGGATATTCCCATGTGCCCCCTGCCTTCCCCTGAAAAGCCTGACAATGTGCAGGAGGAAAACAATGCTTCAGCAGCCAACACATCCTCCTGCACATGCAGCACCAGCCACGGAGCTGTCTAGGAGCTATTGCCCTGGCTCCTGGGGGAAAAGGGGTGCAGGACACCCATATGCGTGATTATGGATCAGCACAGAGACAATCATTAGCTGCTTTTGTAGACCCTGAGCATGGGAAAAGGGTGTCTCAAAAGCAGCTCCAGTTACCACATCTCCTCAGCTTTTGACCAGCTCGTAACTCCTTGGCTGACAGGCAGATGTGCAGCAAGAAACAAAACCCCAGTTTAATCCTGTCCATTTTTCTCCATTGTGACTGCGCCAGAGCAACCAAGAAATGTGCATCTGTTCTGATCCACATTATGCAATGTATTCCCAGCTTTCATTTTGGAAGAGATACTATCTTTCAAAGATAAATTAGATGCAAGAGTCCCAGAAAACTTCTGGTACAAGTGTTTTGGAGGATTGTGAGGTTTAGGGCAGCCCTCAGCCATGTCCTCCTCAGAGGGCTGATGGCCAAGAAACCATGCCGGGAAACATCTCCATGGGAAGCCCCTAAGCTCTGAGTGACGGGAGATCGGATAAAATGTCCAATATGTCCTTGTCCTCCCAAGGCATCCAGGGTTAGCCACTCTTGGGGAATAATTGTTGTCCACAAAGGTCTGATCTAAAATATTCATTTTTTAATGTTCATAAAGCAGTAAGTAGTCAATGGTCACTGAAAGCAGCTTACTTAAATGGCCAATGATACTGAAAAGTTCAGATAGACTTCCGTGGATATGGGGTAGTCTTAGAATTCTTTGTGGTTATCGTTCCACTTTTAACAAGATAGGAATTAATTTAAAAAATCAGAGAATTTTAAAGTTCCAGAAATAGACAGTGAGAAGTATCCTTGAAAAAATAAATTATTGGATTTCAAATATTGTTGTTGTTGTTGTCATAATTTTCAAATCTGGCAGGGAATTCAAGACATAGTGTCTAATACATTGAAGTCAGAAAGAAAAATTTCAGAATCTGCAAGAATATGAAAACTTCTTGGTGTAAATGTTTAAAAGAAGATAAGGAATATCCTGACCGCCACCCCCACCCACCTCTCTTCTGAGGAAAAAAAAAAATTACAGCAAGTGCCAAGCAATCTTTTTGGCTCCCAAATCTTTCATGTAGCATGTATAATAGGATTAACTTTAATTGCTTTCAGCCTATATCTAAAGATGAAGAACAGGATACCAGCTGGTTGGAACAGAGCTACCACACCAGTCATTATCTATTAAAAAACTGTCTGGCTCACACCCCAATTGCACATAAATGGGTGCTCCTTGAGGTCAACTTTTTTACCTCACCAGCTGCCTTAGCATTTCACAAACCTCTGTCACCCTCAGAAGGTGTGCTCAGGTTATTTCTTCTTGTTGTTTGGGCCTGTATCCTGCAGGATTTGGGGTGTTTTTCTCTTGCATTGTGTCTAAGTAAATGTTTGACTGTACGCAGTTAGGTCCACAGTTTTCAGACTAGGGGCCATGGTGGATCAGTGTCAGACTGCTAAACATCTCTCAGGACTGACCCTTTTGTTAAAGCTCAGCTACTTTTTCACTGAATTATCTCTTCCTCCACAAAGGAGACTATTTGTTTCAAGTGGACTGCTTTTGTTGTTAAATACTGCTCAGATTTAACAGACAGCAGAACTACACCTTTGCCTATACGCAGTGTGCAAACCAAAGAGAAAAGTAATTCTAGTGAATGAGTTCTCCTAGCCTGAAACCATTCTCTGCACTAGCAAATATTTAAAAGAAGAAAAAAAACGTGGAATGTAAATGGGTAACATTTTCTACTGCTGAAAATGTTCCATATGACCTTATAAAATGTCCTTTTTTCTCCTGGATGAACACCAATCTCACATATGCAATAGAATATTCATCCCTCTTAGAGTAATTTCTTTCTCAAAGAAATTTATCTTTCAGTATTGCACTACAGATTCCTTTTCAGTGACAGGACTGCTGGTTTTCTCTGAAACTAGCAATAGATTGCAATCCATCTCCCTGCTTTTATTTCTTCCCTCTTCTCCAGAAGCGTTTTAGAGCATAGCTACTTCCATCTTTTTAAAAAACAACAAAACGAGTAGTAAGAAATTTGGAAAGTGAGTGGAGGATTAGAAAAAGATGTCAGATGTCAAAAGCTCCTACATGATATTACAGTGAAAAGCCCAGTCAGGTAAATGAACCTTGTGTTCCTGAGTCCCTCAGACACCTCTTGGAAGGTCCATCCTACTCCATGCTTTTCTGCATCTTCCAATGTTTCCATTTGGGGAAAAGAAGGTGTCTGTCAGCACAGCATTCCTCTGGCTTAGCCTGTGTGATTGTCCCTTTTCCACCCAGACTGAGTCAATTTATTGCTCAGGATAGACCCCTCCACATTCCAGTTTGTGGGACCAGTGTGCAGTCTGGGCAGCTACCACAGGCACACTTGTGCAGTGGATATAAAAGCAGAGCCTTTCTAGGCATGAGGGATGATCTCTTTGCTCAGCAGATGGCACAGCAACAATGGATACTGCCTTCTGCTTTCTGCAGCTCTGAAAGATGGAAATAACTGCCTCATGTAAGGAGTGATGGTTCAACAGCCTTCTGCTGAGCCCAAACAGCTCAGATAGGCACCTCATAGCAGGGTGAAGCAACCCAGCTTCCCAGCTGCAGCTGAAGCTTTCATGTAGAGAGGCTGATAGGGAAAGAAACACTTTAGGACTTGCAGGGATCCTCAGGGATTTCCAAAAGCAGAGGGTATCACATACTTACACAGCATGGAGCATGCTGTGATTGCCTTTTTACCCCACCTGCAAAGCAACTCTTGAGGAGCAAACACATTCACACACCACGGTGGGGTCTCAGTCTGGTTCCAGAATTTCTGTGGGAGAGAACAAATTCCTGTGGATCTGTATCATGAGCTTGCCCCAGGCAGCTATCACCCCAATGCCATATCAATGCAAAAACAAGTGATTACTCCAATCTGGGACCCAGTTAGCCTCCGGTACCTGGGTAAATGATGTAGAGATGCAAGCTGCTAGTTGAGGCCATGTTAGGGCAATTTGGCAATGGTATTATGGAGTAATATATCTATGGGTAATCAGCACTGCAGATATACTTGAAATTCTAGCAAGGTTCAAGAAAATGGGATTCTTAGCTTGTTCTGGGAACACTAATGGCACACACAGGCCTCTCACACTCTCTTGCAGGTGTCAATAAATGAATTCTCCACAAGAATTTTCCTCCTGAGTTTGCAGGTCTCACTTGCCATCAGTGTCACGCAGAATGGGACTTTGAAATATGGCTCCTTCTCCCAAAACTACAGCGTTTGCTGTATTCTTCCTGTTTGACTTGAGGATGGGACTGTGCTTTACTGCCACCTAACCAGAAGTCAGATGGACATCATGAAAACATGGAAGCAGAAGCAAAGTAGGAGTAGAAGGAAGCCCTAGGCAGATACAAATGGTTCTCACAAGCTGCAGACATTGCCAAGGCACAGGAGATATTATGATGTCCTGCTCAGCTCCCTGGCAGTACAGGGAGGAAACATCTGCAGAATGATGGGGAGATGCAGGAAGAGAGAGCATTGAGGGATCAGTCCTGAAGGACTTCACCAGTGAACATATTGTAAGTCATGGCAAAGCTGAAGCAAAGCTTATGTATTCAGAGGAACTCTTGTTATCTTCATGTATTCTAGGGCAAAAGGAGAGACAGTTGTGTAGATATGTCTGTCCAATTTAGTATTCCTAGCTGCCTCAAAAGAAAAAAAAAAAAGAAAAGAAAAGAAAAAGAAAAGGAAAAGAAAACAAGAGAAAAAGAAGAAAAAAGAGGAAAAAAGAAAAAAAAAAGAAAAAAAAAGAAAAAGCTCTAGAGTATGATTCACTTCATCCTAAAGTAGATGTTAAGATATGTCAGATGAGTCACAGCCTAAAATTGCCTATTTCATGCCATCAATTATGAAAGGGAGCCCAGAGTGATTAGTTCAGATGAATACACCTACAATTATGAATGTTAGATGAGCTGAATCTCCCCAGAAAAGTTCTCAGTAAGGGTGCAAGTATGGACACAGGCTTTGGTACACACCAGTTCAGCAGTGAAGATACTTTCTGGAGGCTTTACCCTGAAAAGCCAGCTAGGAGAAGCCTTGCAGCTGCCTCGGCCATGAAAAGCAGAATTTGTACTTGTCCACATCACCTCCTCATTTAAACACTGAGCCTTAAATCTACCCTATCAGTTATTCAGAGAGCTAGCTCTTATCTCTGAGAGAAAACATGTGATTTCTGAGTAAAAAATACACCTGGCATTAGTCATGTAGGTTTATGGATCACAGTTTCCACATAAAGGCTTTGTGGGGTCTGCTGTTTGAACATCTAAGTCTGTACTTACATACACAAACTGATTTCTATGGCGAACTGAGCTAACGCAGAAGTAGGAGTTACATGTCTTTCTATTACACAGATACTTGAAATTCAGCCTATTGCTACTGATACAACAGAGTCTGTGAGAACAGGAATGATCTGACTTATTCTCTAGTGGAATGAGCTTGGTGGAAGCTGGAAGAGCTGTGAGAACAGGAATGATCTGACTTATTCTCTAGTGGAATGAGCTTGGTGGAAGCTGGAAGAGCTGCACCCTGGCAGAGGATCAGAGGGAAGACAGGACACGGGGGCAAGCAGTAGGTCCATCACTCCAGAGGAAAAGCTGAGTCTACACCAGGACCTCCACTGATGTGAGCCGCCCTTTCAGACCTCTGCAGATAAGAGCGTGTCGGGAAAAACTGCTTCCCTAGCCTTTCCTCCAGTCCAGCTCTGGAAGAAGGAAGAAATGGCAAGAGAATAGGCACCCTGCCAGTGGGACCAATGCACTGTCAGCAAAATTTTCCATTTAATTTAATTGTTTATTTACAAAACATTATTTATACAACTATCTTTCCCTTATCCACCAGTAGCTAGCTTATCTGGCTTACAGACAGGCAACACCATGGGGCAGAAATACCCATTCCTCTCGCCTCAACTGTCCATCCTGTGTCCAGCAACACATACTCATTTTTATGCTGCACCTGTGCAAAGGTATTTCCATGACCTTATATAGGCCTGCAATAAGGAATTTTCTTGAAACTGGGGGTTTGGTGCAGAAACCCCCAATCAGCACTGAGGGAATCAGCTCAGGGCCAGTAGTATCATCCTGGAAGTAAACTGCTGCTTCCTGGCCCATCACAAGCCATGGTGATGACCTGACTGCATGGACGGAAAACTGTCTGTAGTCACTGACACCGTGCAAGTCTGCAGCAGACTTACGTGTGCTCTGCACAGGAGTGCTTTGCGCAGAGGTGGTCCAGCCCTTGGGCAAAGCTGAGGTTACAGATCTGCTTTCAGGACTTTGTGCCTCATTATGCCCAGCCATTCAGATGGGAAGACCTGGAGCCAACAAAGAAAGGTGATTAAAATGTTGCAAGTTCTTTATGAAGAAATTCTTCTCACATTTCCAGCTAATTAGAAATAATCATGTAAGCTTCCTCCCACCCCCAATTTAACAGATTGGTGACATTTGCCTTCAGAGCTACCTTCCCAGAGAGTGCTATCAGCGTGCCACAAATTCTGTTCACTTAATAAATGTCTTGAGGGCTCTATAATATTTGAAAAACAGGGAGAGCAAGGCTACGCTTAGGTGGATCAGAAAAGCAGTCAAAGTGGGCTTTAGCACAGATGGCCCCTATGACTGTGAACCACACGTTAGTTGAAATGAAACGGCTATGCAGATGAAATAAAAGCTATTAGGCCACTAAGCACAGGCCTGGGACACAGAGATGGTCAAGACACCCTGCAGAGTGAGGAGGAGGGCAGTGTGGCATTCTGAAGGAAGGTGGCAGCTTGACAGGAGAAATAAAGGGCGCCTCTTGGCACCGTGCTGCAAGTGCCAGGCTGGTCCCCCTGCGGGCATGCCACACCTGCCGCACCATGCTCTTCAGCAGGGGAACGTGCATCTCAAGTGTGTTAGCTGGCTTGGTTCAGGATATGGCCCTTCAACCTGGTAGGAATTTCAACTGCCTCGTGCTCTGGAGCACAACACTGCCTTTGTTTAGGGGTGGCCGTAACTCAGGATTTTGTTTATCTCAGTGAAAATGTAGCTCGGATGTAGTAACCAATAGCACAAGAATGTCTTCCTTTGGTCTTTCATGTTTCCTCTGTGGCATATTTGCGAGAAGTGGGTGCAACAGAGAGAGAGATCAGGAAGTGTTTAATAACCTCCTGGTTATTTAATCTGTAAATACCAAGCTTTGAGGGGACTTTGATGTAAAAGTACATCAAAAGACAGGGTTAGAATTCAAAATTATCTCAACAAACAGGAGATTTAGGCTGAAAAAATAGCACAAAACTCAGTGAGATAAACGCAAGTTAGTTTGGGTATACAAAAAATAATCAACTAAAGACCTACTGAGTGGGGAAAAACTCAGTAGGAGTTGTGCAGGAAAGGATGTAGGGGTTGTGATGTGTCCATCATAGGCTGAACGTGAGGCAGAACTGTTATACGAAGATAATACTGAGGCATATAACAGGATTATAAAGCATCCAAAATAACTTTTGTTCAAAGCCCAGCTCTAGTTCAATGTCTGAGTTTGCACACTGTTTTCAGGAAAGATGGAAACTGTTTGGAGAGAATCCCCAGTGGAGAAAGATGGATTAACTGGGAAATATAGCTTGAAGGACACTTCTAGAGGTCATCTAGTCCAAACCGCTGCTCCAAACAAGGTTAACTTCAAAACATTGTTCAAGGTCTTTATCATTGTCCAGATCAGTTTTGAAAATTTCCAATTCTACAGTCTCTGGGATATGAGAAAAACTCAAGAAATTGGATTTTATCTCTGAAGGGCTTAAGTTCAGTGAGATTCATTTGTGATTTGTAGGATTTATATTAACTCTTGGGAGATGCCTGGGTGTTCAGTGAAGGTGGGCTAGCATCCCCATAGTATTCAGACATTCCCATTTCCTGCACCCCATGGAAAATACCTGGACGGAAATCTTCCCTTCCATCTCCACCTTATGAGTGGTTAAGTTGGCCTTGTAGCCAGTCCGTGCCATTGGAAAGGTCTGAAGCATCCTGGACCTGACTTGCTCAAGAATTTAGTTCTAAACACTTATTTGCTAGAATCTATAAATGAAAAAGGGTTATGAATGCCTGTATTTTTATTTACCTAAGCATATTAAAATGAAAGGATAACCAGATATCATAAGAATCACTTAAGTGCAGAAGGATTATTTTAGATTCCATTTCCACCTTTATCATGATCATATGTCTTCACTGGAGACTCAGCCTGGATGACAACTGGCCGTGCCAGAGTGTGGGCTTTTCCATTGCAGATGTCATGTTTTCACTCCAGCCATGCACCTAGCTGTATTGGGGTCCTTTCTGCAGAGACCTTTACCTTTTCCTGTCCAGTACTAACAGAGCTCAGCTGCCCAGGATGCATGGTGGACAGGCTCCAAAAAAACACCAACATTTAACTGGGCTTTAAGTGCCTCCTCAACTATTCGTAGAACAGAGGGTCTCCAATTTGGAAAATGGTCAAAGTCAATAGTAGACTGAAGACACATCTTTTAGATGGCTGGTACACGTTAATGCCCTGCACACACACATAAACACACCCACATCTCTTTTTGTTTTGAAGTGATGAATTCACCATCATATAGCAATTATCCAATTCAGAAATGAGTCATATTAACTACCAGAAGAGTGAAATCTGTCCATGCAGTAACTTTCAGCATTATAAATCTCTTTGGAAAATATTCTATTGGACTATTTGTTCCTGCCTTTCAGAAGAAAACAAAGGGGCTGGTTCAGTTTGGCAGCACAGAAGTTAGCCAGGCAAGGACAAGCAAGAGGCAGGCAATCCAGGCAAAACCAAAATCAAGTGAGGTCTGAAAACTTGTTAATGTAAATTTCAGCTCAGTGCTGGAATCCAGTGAAACCTTCAAACTCATTGTTATTCACTAAGCAGATCGAAAGAGTGAAATGAAATTCAGCAAATTGTCCGCCTCTGCAGAGTACAATATGTTCATTTTGAAGAGAAACCAGTGTACGGATCGAAGGTGAAACGTAAGCCACGCTTACCTCGGGGGGAGGAGTGGGGGTTCAATGGTTTTTAAAAAATTCATGTCTCTCCTTCAATGCACTTGCATATACCACACTGGCCTGCTGCCCCCTTCAATACGCTCTGGTGATAAAGTCCATTCTCACCTGCTGTGTGCACTGATGCCAGGGCAACAAAGGTTCACAAGTGGCAGTCCCTCTGAGGTCCCGTAGGAGCCAGACTTTTGACTGATCCTTTATTAAAACTAACCTCTGGTTCAGCCCTGCTCCCGTGGCATTTTGTGGGAGCTAATTCAAATTTTCTGTGTGGCCTGCTTGATTGAACTACAAAGCTAAAGGTGAAAAGCTAAAGGTGAGTAGGGAAGACTCTTCCTTCACCCATGGTGCGTGTTACCTTCTTCCTGCCATTTGAGGGATTCATTTTGTTATAACTACCCAGACACACCAGTTTATTATTTGGCCTGTGACATTCTCCATCAGAGACTAGAAGAATTTTTTTTGTGGACACCCACAGAAAGAGACGGTGTGCGACAAAGGACTGTACTACTAGACAGGACCAATACAGCAGGAAAAGAGCCAAAGGAACATTTTCCCCTTTGTTATGGGGGATCTGGAGTAGCTTGCTCAGGTAACCAGAGCTCAGCACCCTCTGCCCCCACTTACTGCTTTATCTCATGCTGTGTTACCCCAAGCATTCAAGCCCAGCCTCCCTTCAGGGAAACACGGTGGTCATGGCTGGGTTTCAGCCCTGACTGCCTGTCTGCCACGCTGCTGCTCTGCTGGCCTGGAGAGCGAGACTTGTCGCACCTAAGCTTAGAATTGCCCAGTTCAGACCATCCACATCCCCACTAGTGGCACCAGATTCATCTGGGAAACAGGGAGGGGAACACAAACCTGTCAGATTTGTCAGATCCAGGTTAGATGTCTGCCTGGGGATGAGAGGAATGATTGTGTCTCTTCAATAACTACGAAGGGAACCTGGGAAAAGCAGATGAAATGAACATGCTAAATGAGATGTAGCACTGACATTAAATGGGGTGACTCGCATCCAGGGTAATTAGAGGCTAGCAGAGTTAGGGTTAAGTAGCTTAAAGCAGAAGACTATTTCCATCGTTTATTTTTTATTTCCTGAAGTAGAAATGGTAGGAAAACCAGTTCTTCAAGGTCCTAGCGGCTAAAGATTGTAGCATGCTGCTTCAGAGCTTGCTTGATTAGTATTTAATTTCAGTCAGTCATGCTCTCCTAATGAAATGTCTCACCTATAACACTTCTCTGAGCTTTGGGGGTTTATTTTCCATAGAAAATTATCTTTTAATGGGAATAACACTTTGTACAACTACAGTTCCTTTCTTCCAGCGAGTGCACAGTACTCTGCAGTTGTTAGCTGCATCTCTCATCACATTATTTCTCTCTTGTTGCCAGAAATGCACTGATAAACAGGGATTTCTCTCCAGGGCAAGTCTTTCCCTCTTGCAATGTCTGGCAAGATGGGCACCGATCAACGATTAAGGTCAATCTCTCATGTCCTCGTATGCGATGTTCTGGTAACAAAGCAGTAGCTGAGCCAAGAAAGAGCTCTGGCTGCTCATTACACCACACACACTCCCTAGTTTGTTAATTGTGTTTGAACAATGAAAAGTCATTCTGGAATTAAATCTGGTATGGAAGTTCTCAGCCAAAATGTGCATTTGCTTGGGACATTTGGGAAGCAAGGTAGTGGGGATAGATTGTCTGCATCTTACTTCACTGAAGGTCACATGGCCCCCGTGCACTTTCGGGTGAATTCAGACCACTTACAAGGCTACCTCAGGAAGATTTAGGCACCAGAAAAGGAATTCGCGGAAATGGTGAGCACTTTAAAAAGCCTAGGGCTGCCTATAGCTGCCTAACAACGACCCATACATCTGTCCATGAGAGGAGACAGGCTGCAAACAGGGGCAGCCCTGCTGCAGCAGAAGGCATCAGGGCAGCCTGGGCTGGTGGGGCCCCAAAGGCACGCTCAGATCCTGCAGCCCAGCACACACAGAAGCATGGGAAGCAGCCCAAACACAACCCACTGGCAAGAAGATTCCCAGGCAGCATCATGTGCTCAGTTGGGGTTCATTCCAAAATTGTTTAAAAAACCTAAATTACACATCTTTCAGACAGGGGAACAGTGAGGCAAAGTCCCGAGCCACCCAGCAGCCCTCAGCAGAGCCCTCTCCCTGCTCTGTTTGCTCTGCACATACTCTCAGGGCTTTGCTGCCTCTGATAGAAGTATGAGGTTGAATTGCCATAGCAACAGCATCAGGCAGGTGCAAAATGCGGTGTTTTCTCCACCAGATGTAAAGGAAAACCTTTCTGCTCCGGGGAAGGGGCCTGTCAGTCGTAATGAAGATTGTCCTCTCTTCTTTTACCTGGAAACATAGCAAGGAAAAGTCTTTATTGATTTTTTGTGAGGGAACTGGGGCTCCAGGATTAATCATCTTCTGATGTTTATTTTTGCTACACAATAGGTATCCATATAGGTACAGGCAAAAAGGATATGGGCTAGATATAGCACCGTATACAAAGCAGTGAAGGGAATTTCTCTTTGCAGCAGACAGGGTCAATGAGAAGGCAGTGAAATGGAAAATGATGCTGCTTTTCCCAGCTGCCCAGTAAGTGTCCTGGCCAGAGCACAGGTCAGTTCCTACAAAGTAGAAGTGACAGAGGTAGCCCAGGGAGATTCCTCCCTGCCTTTCAAGGCTGCTGGGGGCTTGTACTTGGGCCAGGCATGTAGGGCATGCCTCCTTGTTTGAGACAGACCCAGTTTCCCCCCAGTGTGCCCCAGGAGCAGCTTTTTGCATCGGGGATGGGATTGGGATACTCCCAGAGCTGAGCTCTGGGCCAGCATGAGGTGGAACTGCAGCCACTGAGACATTCTCCATCACCTTGCCTTTAAACTTTGCACACCTTGGGAAAGCTGGAGGAGAGGGGTGTCTGACAGAATAGCCAAAAAGCACCTGTGTTTTCATTACGTTACACACCTGAAACCTCAGTGACTGTGCCCTGAAGAGGAAGAGGGGGAGTTGTTTAGCCACATGTATCTGCATAGCCATCAGCCAGTGTACTTTGTAGTTTGTCATTGAATTTAATTATTTGGGGGCTGTTCCTTATTATTTTGAAGTGGCCCCTGCTCCACACAAATGCTTTATTTTACTGTTGAAAATATCAGAAGTAAATAACACTGAGACAGAGGTCAGAAAAATGTTAATTACAAAGAAGGACCAAATCCCAGAGCATCCTAAATTTCTAAATCATGGGTACTGATTTTTGTGTCCTTCTCTTCGGGTTTTGTCACGATTTTTGTCCTGTTGTTGTTCCTGGCAGTTTAAAACAAATTACTCCTAGTTCCCATTAACTTTGCAGCTACGACTACATTACCAGAGGGGAGCCTGGCGTGCAGACATCATTCCTTTCAGAGTGGCAGCCTTGGCCGCCGAGAGCTCTCCTCCACCCCAAACACTTCCTAACGTACAGCTGACAGATACAGCCACCTGGTGGCATTTGTGTGGGAAATTAAGGGCAAACTTTTAGGGTCGGCAATCCCAGCAGAAAAGGGGAGAGTACTGTGTACGAATAGCTATCAGCTTGTCTGTCACACCGTCTTGCAGAAGAGTATTAAAAAAAACAAGCCTTCTATAATAGTCTCTCAAATTTTCCCACCTTTTTTTTCCCTATACATACATATATCAAAATTAATTTTGATTTGAAGAATGAAGTCCAGGAACTAACTGGCATCACAGTCTTCCAGGCATTTTGTAACATTATCACTCAAGTAATGAAGTGTACAGATAAACCACGAGACAGGTGAGCAGCGTCAGTGCGTCTTCTGACAACAAATAGCTCTGTGATGCTGGCTAATCGATTCTGACTATTAAATGTGTATTTCCATGTTAAAACAGTCCTCCCTTCTGTTTCTTAGGGAGTCAAATCTAGGGTAAACAATTTGTTTATTTAGTAGTGTTATTAACAGTATCAAATATGTTACAGATCAAAAGTGACCAAACTATTTAATTGACAGAGAGAACCTTGACCTGTCAAGGAAGTCCGTAAAAGAGCAACAGAAAAGCAGCAAGGCCATCCCCTTCAAAGGCACTGAAGGCTGCTGTTAACTGTATTCTGAATCATAAAAAGCACAAATTCAAAGTAACACGTGCTAACAGCCCCCTCCAAAGCAACCTTCTAGCTAAAACAATACATCTAAAAATACATCTGCTGATGAGGTCAGTAGGTTTATCCCCATTGAGAGTCAGAAGGGCAGGAACTAAATAATAATGCAGTAAGAAAAAAAAAAGGAAAAAAAAGGCTACAGCAGTGAGAAAATACAGTGAGAAAATAACAAGCTCTTTGTTTGTAGTTTCAGCTTTCCTGACCAGCTCCAGTATGTGATCTCTTTCCTGCTGCTGAAACTTCAAGTTCAAATGATCACTGTCCAAAGTGCAGAATGATTATTATAATAAAAATGCATTGAATACCAACACAAACAGCTACTAATAAAAAACATTTCATGGTAGAAGATTCCCTCACCCCACATCCCTGAGTAAAGACACAGATCTAGTGTAATTATTGCTGACAGTGACTAATTTACTCATCACTAGACAACAGCGTCCACTAGACTCTCTGTGTAGGTGAAGATGGGATGGCCAAACTGTGCTCATAGTATCCTCTTCCCCTCAGTTTTCTGAGAGCCCAGTTCATGCTTGGCACATAAGAGATTTCCTTGATCCCACAGAAGCCTTGTGTGTAGAAGAAAATGTGGTGGCTTTTAGTCCGGTAAGCACATTCTTCAAGCCATCACCACAACCAAGCTGCCAGAAACTTCCAGAAATACCAAGAGGTGGCAGAGCTTTAGGGCAGTCAAGAGTTTTTCCAATGAGTGAAAAAAGACAGAAGTTGAAATCTGTAATTGCTTTGAGGAGAAGCAAGAGTTTCATGCCTGACGCAGGACTGCTAGGGCCACTGCAGAACAGCAAGCAGAGATGGAAAAAACTTAATCATGAGCCAGCTCAGCAGCTACAAATGTTCCCAGTGCAATGCCCAGTGAAGGGATCCAAACCAATTCCTGCTTAAAAGCAAAAGCCTATTTTAAAAGACTCATACAAAGAAGAGGGGGGGGAAAAAGAAAGGAAGAAAAAAAAAAACCCCAACTACTTACTTGGCTTTATACTTCAGCCACACTGTGTGCTTGTTGCTAAGGCACAATCTGCAGATGTGTGCTGGGCTTGCAAATCATACTAAAGCATCTGCGCCTGGGGACTAGTCCTGCTCCTCAGTAAGCGTTTTCTCCCCTGACATCTCAGAATGACAAGAGTTGACCTTACTGACACTGCTGCCCTAGAAGAAATAGAAGGGAACATTTGCGTCACTAAAGCAGCTCCATTGAGGCGAAAGCACCATGGCACCCAAGGCAAGCCCCGCTGAAGCGTGAGGTCCCCAAACAAAACTCTCTGTGAGTCTGCATCTGCTCCCATCACAACGAGTGCCAAAAATGCCCTTGACTTCAACTAGAGTAGGATCAGGTGCTCTCTCATGGGAAAGGCAGAGAAAACCAGAGCCTATCAAATAGGATAAAATACAGCAATTGTGAAGGAATCCTTCAGGGGGATGTGGGGGGGAAAGCACCCCTGTATTTCCATTATTGCTACTGGGTCCCTTGGTGAGATTAAGGTGGCTGTGAAACTCCCAAGCCTGCCCCTGTAGGGACAGGGTTGGCAGGTTAAGACACAGTTATTTTAGAGCCAGGGTGGTTGTTCTGGTTTTTAAGCTCCCTGAATCTCTTTTGATAGCTGAGCAAAACTGGCAAGGTTAATAAAATCCAGGCAGCTAAGAGGCAGCTGTGACACTGCTATTCGTAGGGCATCAAACCAAGAGGTCAAGCATGCTGACTTCAGCCATGTTACACTTGGGATAAATGGGACCCATAAGATTTTTTCTCAGTTCACTTCTGTGCAACAGCATTGTGTTGAAAAGCCAAAGGTTTCTCAGCCCTGGTACATTGCCCAGCTGAGCACGCTCCTGCTGCTTCTTCCAGCCCAAAACCTGTGCTTTGAGGTGCAGCAGCACCCAGGCATTGCCTTCAGGGTCGTCTCTCTGGGCTCATCCAGGGGCACGCTGAGCTGTGCTGTACCCCGGCAAAGGGCTGGCACTCCAGCAGTGCTGGCCAGGTCCCAGGCACATCCTCGCCAGCCTCTGTCACGCTTCACAGCCACCTTCTCCTGTAACATAGTCCTGGTGGGGCTGGCTGAGTCGTTCATGGCTTGTCCCTCCAGAGACCTTGTGCTTGCAGGCCACACAGTTCATAACACACAACTCCTGCCAGAGCGGGGGCTTTGGTCTTTTTTTAAAGCCATTTGCTTTAGACCACACGAGCAATACACAGAACCAGCCCAAAGATGAAATCATCTATATGCTGTGCCATCCTTGCTTTGTCTCACCACCCAGAATTGGTTTTGGAAATTAAGGGAAATTCATCTCAGGAGAGGAGCGCCTGTTTGCTCTACAGACGTCAGGAGCACAGCTGACCTTTGGAGGATGGGAGCTCTCTGATTTTGCGGTCTGCGTCTTTCAAATGGGCCCATGAGACAGATACACTCTCTTTTTTCTGCCATGAGGTAATGCTACGTCGGCTGTTGTCAGATGGTCAAGGTCCCTCACAGCACAAGCTGATTCTTAAGGAATAAAATGTCTTTTCCCAATAATCGCATAAACAAAACACCAACAAAATAAAACTTACTTGCAGCATATGCTAGCAGATCGTTATTTACCCTTGGAATTGTTTTTGCAGGCAGAAAGTAAATTTTATTTGAAGCGATCATATTGTAGATGAGGGTTACAAGGCTGGATTTGTTCAGGAAAAAAATCCCACTAAGTTATAAATGCTAAATGTGAGTCAGAGGAAATTTCTAGACTGATAAAACAAAAATTGAATAAGCAGTTTTAATATATTTTTGAAGTATGTCTTATTCTAATCTGAAGACTTTGACATGTCTAATATATGTGGAATTCCTGTTTAAGTCTAAGTCTTATCAGCTGTCTAAAAGAAACTGCAAAGTTCTCCTCTCGAAAATAGACCACCCTCTGTAGAGCAACGAGCAGCCATGGAGCAGGTTCTGCAAATTCCTTGTCCTCTGCTTATCGCTAGACACAAAACCACTATTCAAGTGTATAGTGTCAATTGTATATGTATTTGCAGAACAGAGCCACCATTTGGTCCCACTACACTGCTGAAGATAGGCAGTGTTAGAGCCAGGAAACAAACCGCAAAGTCAGGGCATCCTCTTTCAACTATACTTGCTCAATAAAAAACTCTGCACGGAAATGGAGTACCACCTACTTAGGCAGGCTGGACCAGACCTGGCAGCCCATGAGTCTTTTCAGGGACACTGGATCTGAGTAGGAATTGTGATTACATGTTTCTGACACTGGCTGCTGCTGGAGGGAGAGCACTAGATCAGATGTACTGCTCCAGCAACTGCTAAGTTCTTAATTTAGGCACTTTATGGAAATTGTTGAAAAACATTCTAATTGGAAGCAACTTCTGCTTCTCCAGCATATAATTTTCCCCACTTTTTAGTACTGACGCATTTGCATGAAAACAAGCTCTTTGTTTTTAAAATTCCACTGCTCTTGTTGTTTATTCCCCACTGGAATTCATAATCCTGTGTTTGCACAAAGCACTATAATTGGTTGCTGTGGAAGGGTTTCTACCAAAAGGAAATGATTATTAATAATCAAGAATGAACAGTTGCATAAAAGAGATTAGTAAAGTAAGTCTCATTCTAATAATAATAATGGTAATCTCCGTGAAACCAATGCCTTCAAATGCTTTGAAACATAAACATATCCTAGTGATAAAAATCATCTTTAAACATGAAGAGCAGTAAAAAAAAAAACATAGGAGCGAGTACAGGTAGAGTTTGGCTATATTAACAGGGGCAGTGCATTTTGCAGCTGGCAATGAGTTCAAAATCCCACCATGAGCTGAATATGTCCCAGACCAACATAAATACATTACATATATATAAATAAGTAAAAGTAAAGACTCAAGTGGCAATTAATGACTTCACATAAGTATTTCCTGCAGCCCAAACAACATGTAATAATGAACTAATACAAAGGGCAAGTTTCTCCACATCACCTATTTCTAAAATTCTTGAGAGAAGGAGAGGCTTTCCTGGTATCTTGCATTATTTCGGACATGCTTACTACAGACACGGAAGGTTTCAGTTTCTGGTTCCTGTGACTCAGAGGTCTGGCACAGGAGATCCTGTTTCTAAATAGCCTGAGGAATCAGTGGAGAGAGGCCCCTGAAAGATTTTTGACCAGATTACAATCTTGAGGCAGTTTTTGAAGGCCACCAGAGTTGGCTGGTACATTAACTCCCTGCAGACTTTCAGGGCTCAAGGACCTTCCTCCTTACCAAAGAGCTTCTGTTGCAGCACAAACTAGTAGGCTGCAACAATACTTTACCACTGGTCAGATTCTACTGTCTGTGCTGTATCTCCTTCCTCCAGAGGCCAGACCACACTACTCCTCCTCCACCCAACCCCCTCTCCCACCACCCTCAGGGCTATTTAACTCCTTAGCAGGAACGAGCTACAGCTGCACATCATCCATGTCAATCAACCCACTGCCTCTGAGGCAAGGCCGCAGCGGCATGTTATCAATGCTAATCAACCCACTGCCTTCATCCCTCTACAAACTTCCTAATTTTCCCTTGTAAAACACATTTCTTCTTTTCCAGCCCACTGTGATTCCAACTTTTAACCCAGAGCCATGCTGCTTCAATAGCAGTAGGAACAACCCTTGTTTTGGAGCAAAGCCGTAGGGACCTGGACACTGAGCCAGGGCTCCCAGTCCCTGGGTTTACCTGCACCAGCCCTCCAGAGGAGCACCCTGCTGCCTGCCAAATCACTCTGAGGCAGGTTTAACACAAGTCAGGCTTTAAGAATAAAATATTTACTTTAAAACATTGATATGTAACCATGGAACAACGTTGTAAAAAGATAAAATGAACTGCCTTAACAAGGGCATATTTAACAACGATCCTCCATAGCAGCTAGCGTCTACGTTTTTTAAGCATTATTATCTCCCAAATAACTGAGTTCTTTTCTCTTTTGAGATTGTTTCTGCCTCCTCTTGCATCTTTTCCTCAATCCTCCCACCTGCCCTCTCCATAGGGAGGCAGAGAACAGAGCGGCACAGAGCAGTGCTCAGACCGCTTGCTTCTCACCTGTAAAACCTCCCTCTTGGTGTCCGCTCCTGGGCATTAGACATCACTTGGTGCTCCATGTCCAGTAAGGAGATGCAGAAGTCCCTTTTTTCCCTTCCTTTTCTTCTACATAGGTGGTTCTACAAACTTTTCAACAGCCAAACTTAAACGTCATGTTCCTGGCTTCAGGTTGCTTTTCTGTTACAATATCCTGAGGAAACATTGATAAATATGATGCATGATATTATGATAAGTATTAACATCCAGTCTTCGTCCTATATTCACAGCTAAATGTATTATACAAGTATTACATAACTTTTACATCACTTCAACACACACCCATCTAAAATTTGTGCATGTCATCCTTAAATGAAATTATAGAATTTACTTCTTAGTGAATGATTTTTTTGCATAATAGAACAAACAGTGAAGCAATGAACAAGTGAGAAATCTTTGTAATTGCAGTCATCTTCAGTTGCCTTCCTGTCTGGATCTCAGCAAACTGAGGGACATTTGAGTTCCAAAGGTGTGGCACAGAGGTATTTCCAAAGCAAACATCATTCTGACACATAAAAATAGTAGTCCCTAATATGGACTCTAAATTACTTCATGCATGCACGACAAAGATGAAACTGAAATATTTATGTGATCGTCTTTTGTTAGAAGGGTTGCCAAAGCCTGCAATTTGCCTTTTTATTAAGTGAAAGGACTGTGTCCTGTCTGCTCGTAATGGCATCTTTGGCATGGGCTGGAGGTGCTTATTTCTCTGCTTTGACAAGCAGAGAGTTTAAGGTCCAGGTACCGCTTCTTTGGGTGCATCCTTTGTCACTAAGTCATTTGTTTGGTAATACAAAACTTGAGGGCTCAGAAATATCCTTTGATTTGATCTCTTCTTTAAGAAGGTACCTCCCTGATAAAAATACACATCAGACAATGACGAGGAAGTGGAATCTCTCCTCCCTTTGCCAAATAAACTGCACTGATGTAATTAACTAAATTCAAAGTCAGCTGATGTGGGTTAACTTAAACTTGTTCAGTAAATAGACATAGCTGTAGCTACTTTTTGCCAATGATTTTCTCTGGCATTTATACACAAGTAATGGCCCTCAAACGTGACACAGGCACGCAGGAATCCTTCTAGACCCTGCGTTAAGATGAGAAATATTCAGTTCAAACCAGAGAAATGAGACATCAGTATGCAAGCAAAGGGATAGTACCTTGGAGGTGTACATGTTTGGATTTTCAAAAGGCTTTGAACAAGCTCCTCACAAAAGACTGTTAAGCATCTGAGTTGTCAGGATATATGCGGGAATACACTCTTCTGAATTAGTAACTGGTGGGAAAATACGACACAAAGGACACAGGTATGGTCCAGGTTCACAGTGAAGTGAATTTCTCAGCAGGATCCAGCAAGGATTTGAGAGACCTGTATTAAATTGCATATTTGTGTATGGCCTGGAAAGGGGAAAGGGGGCAACTGAAGCAATAAAACTCACAGGGGGTGCAGAGTGATTCAGGGCAGCCAGACCTGACTGAGGATAAGCTGAAGTCAAGCTGATGGTGCAGAACTGCAGAGGGATTACGCAACATGGAGACAATGGCAGGCAGATTTCAGTGCCAGTAACTGCAAAGTAATGCACATGGGAGGAAAAAACGTAACTTTAAACTGTATCTGATGGAGTGTAAAGAAGGTATAGTCAGTCAGAAAAGAAATCTTGAAACTATGTGTTACTTCTCTGGAAGCATCTCAGTGTTCAATAGTGGTTAAAAAGACGTTTGGGGAATTATTAGCAGAAGAATAGAGGAAAAAGCCAGAAAGTACTATTATGCCATGGTGTCAATCCCCAGAGCATATATTCACTGAATATTGAGTACCACTCTGGCCATGCCATCTTAAAAGGAACATAATACAATTGGGAGCAGTGCTGGTGGGACAGCAGGATGATATGACTTCCATATGAGGAAATGACTACGCAGACTAGGAGTGCACTTCGGAAATGGTATGATTGAAGGGGTATATAACATAGGGCTCCACAACCAACATGCTGTCGCTAAAACAAATTGGGAAAGTCTGTTCCCTACTTGCTATTTATCTGGGAAGAGTGACATGGTCTGGTAGCTGGCTTAAAACAATGAATAGGAAGAACTTTTTCACCCAGCACATAATTGTATCACTGAACTCTGTGACACAGGATAATGTGAAGTGCAGGAATAGCAATCGTTTCAAAAGGGGATTAGATCAGTTCATGAAAAGCTACCAAAGGCTATTAAACACGACATCTTTCTGCAACTACTTACTGAAGAAAATCCCTCAACCACAGAGAGTGGAGCTGAAAAAGCATCCCAGGTAATACCACATATATCCTCTATATCTGCCCTTGGCATCGGCTGCTGGCCCCTGGCAAAAGTGTGCACAGGGCACTAGGTCTAACCTGTTATGGTAACTCTCACCCTAATGCATTTACAACTATGTTTCCATACTGGTAATTTGGTGTCCATGAGTTAGAGATTCAGTTTCCTGATGTTCAGCTACACGAAATTCAGTGACTATCAGCCTATCAAATCATTATAAATAACTTTGCTTTACCAGCGTCAGAGAAGGAGGCAAAAGCACCAATATTACTTTGTTCCTGGGGTTTCCTATGGAGTCAATCGATTATTTTCTCCTGAAGCAAAGCCACAGTAACTTTATACAGTTACTGCACCCCAAATTTTGCTGCAAAAAGACAGAAAGGACAAGGCAAATCTTGTCCTTGGCCAAAAGTTTGGCTCTCTCCAGCCCACACAGCTCTCTTGCACTACCACAGCTGCCTTTGTGCCTGCAAACTCTTGTGCTGTTCCCCAGAGCCTGTGGCACAGGCACCAGCTTCACACTGTAAAAGCATCACTCTCGTGGGCTTCTGCATGGCCTCTGCTTCCCCAAACACTGTAAGTCATGGGTGGGGGGAACACCCACACAAAGCACAGCCACAGGAGTTCCCCACGTGGCTCAAGGATCCAAACAGTATATAATGTGAACAGAAGCAGCTTGCTCTGCTAGAGGGGACCAGCACTGAGTTGGCTTTGCCCCACTGGCAAAGTGATGCTGAGGTCTCTGAGTTGATACCTGGGGAGATCCAAGGACACAAAATAAAAGAGTGTGTGATGAGAAGGGGGTGCTGAGAAACAGACAGAAGGCCCATGCAAGGAGAGGAATTATACATGAAGGTTCAAGGCCATCCTCTGGGATGCTTTGCCTATGGGAAGCTCAGTGAAAGGCCATGAAACTTCAGAAAAGCATCAGGGTGCTCTGGAGCCAGAGAAGTTGTGCCAGAGTTTTCCTTGTGAACACTTCCACATCTTTGATCGCCAAATGGAGATTTCTGCTTTGCTGCTTCAGCTTATCTGGGAGTCCTTGTCCCAGGCAATGCACTTACATTATTTTTAGCATACACAGTAAAATTCCATTTTGTTTCTGAAACATCCAGTTCTCCCAGCTTTCACCACTGTGCTTTTGCTGAGGCCACACTGTTTTACAGGATTATAACCTCTGCAGTTTAGCAGAGTCAGATTTATCAGATACCACCATGGGTAAAACTGCAGAGTCCAAAGGAAATAATGAAAATCTCAGTCAAAATAAGAAATTGCAGTTAATGTAGGAGTTCTTTTTGCTCAGCTTAAGTAAGCAAGATATGAACCTGAGCATTTAGGCTTTAGAAGCTGTAGAAACCAGGTTTACCACTAAGTCTAATAGTACAACATTATGACTATGGGAGTAACTGAGTTACTGTAAATCACACCTACTTACGTGATAGGAAGTGTTGTGTAGAAATCACAGGACTATGTCATTAATAAACCCCAGGAACAAAACACAGATTTTTTTTATTAGTTTTAAAAGCCTGAAAAATCACAGAAGCTTGTGAATATTAAATTAATGAAGCATTGAAGTATCAGGACAATTACCAGGGCAATATATTGAGGAAGTAAAACACACAAAAGAAGATAAAGGAATGTGCTGACAACACAAACTTCTGTCAGTAGAATGGAAGAGGAAAAATATAAAACCCACTGAAAACTGGTACTTTTATGAAGGAAAAATACTCCCCCAAGGCTAGTATTTCTGAGATAGCAGCTAGAACATAACATCTGAGGTCAACTTAATGAAGGTGAGAGTATATGAATAGCTAATCAGACCTATAATTTCTGTAGCTTTATAATTTTATATGACTTTTTCTCACTGGTTGAATTTTATTAAAATTAAAATTATACTTCATAAGTCTGAGAATTTGTTCCAATTTTCTTTCTTTTTTTATCTCCACAGTTTTTACACTTGAGGTACCTTTAGTAGCTAACTGAGTGAATGCAAAACTTAGCTTCAAAAGTTGTACAAATAGTACTGACTTATTGTAACCACATTAGTAGCTCCCTAAGGGATGGAGTCATGGGTTATTTTACCTCCTTTGGGAAACCAGCCCACTTCTCACCTCCTAATCCCCCTGGGAGGGTCCCTCTAGCACAATGGTGCTGAGTAAGGGTCTCCTCTGCACACCCTCTGCCTTGCCTAGCAAAGATACATCAGGAAGAGAAATGACAGGAGAGGGTTTGACTTTGCACCCTAGCAGCTAGATGCTTATCTTGGGCATAAAAGTCCTAAGTCTGTTCCAGAACCAGATAGATAGACAGACAGATCCCTGCTCCAGACTATATGTAATTTTTATACAGTCATTGCTTAAAAGCTCAAAATGCATAAAATTAATTAAAATAAAGGGAGCAGAAGTCCCTTGCCTTACACTGAATCCCTTGCCATAGGCTGTGGAGTCAGATCAGGTTTATGGGGGGGTGGAGGGTGAGGCTGGCAGGACCCCCCGCCTTACAGCACTCAGATAAGGACAGAGTGAAGTACAGGTCCTGGCTGTGAGAGCACAGCCACCGGCCAGCACTGCCCTCAGCTCAGCCAGGCACCTGGATGTGTGGCTTCTGCCTGCAGTGCTGAACAAAGTCACCTCCAGCCCAGGCACTGCTCCTGGCTGAGCAGCAAGGGTTGCCAGCACCTCCGGCTCCCCCAGAGCAAGACCCTCCTGCAGGACAGCCCCTTGCAGCGGTGGTCTGGGTGCAGGGCACCTATGATCTCACCCTGTTCCAGAATTTCGATAAATCCCAAAAAGCACCTGGTGGTATCTTTCAATGCCTAAATCATCTAATTAATCTGATCAATGAATGAGGACGGCCTGCTGTCTGTACAAGTGACATAAAAGAATGATGTCTATTAGCACATTAAGCATTATTGAGTGTTGCATGTTCTAACACCTGAAATGACCAACAGGAAAACCTGATGGGCACAGGTTCACTCATCCAATTCAGGTTACCTCTGGCCTTGTCCTGGAAAGGGACAAGGAAAAGATCAGCTTTCTGATGTCAAACATGAGTGCTGATGGAGGAGGAAAATTTCCAGGCGATTCACCGAGGTTCTGTGAAAACTAAGAAAGGAAAAAAATGTAACAGCAAATTCCTGCAAGAATAGGTTTAATGAACTTGTTTCTCAGGTTATTCATAGACCATGTCAATAAAAAACCCAGCTTAAGTATCTGTTCTCCCAGCTGTCTCTTGAAGGCTTTCCTCTGCTTTCTGATTCCTGTGTAAGGAGTATATTTTGGTCGAGGATAGTGCTGACACAGTGGTACCCACCAGCTGTCCAAATGGTGGCATGGGCAGCTGGGCAAGCCAACAGCCCTCGAGCTGTGCAGCTTCAGCTGAGGTCTGGCACGGATAGAGATGCAGAGTAACTAACATCATTTTAAAGGAGAAAAAGTTCTTCTGTATTGATTCCCTGTTGCTTTTAATCACAAGCAGAATTTGCCTTTGGTTTTACTTTCTCTTCCCTATTCTTTTTAAAGCCTATCCTACTCTCACTGTCATGGCCCCTACCGAGCCCTGGCATAGTTTACAGTAAAACTTAACTTTTCAATGTATCACCAGCAATACAGTGGTTAAAATCTCAAACACCCAATTAAAAAGTCACCCAAAGGCTGAAAGCTTTTGAAGTTGTTGGCAAATTCTCTGCTGATAAGATGTGGTGGGTTCGTGTTGGCTGGCTGCCAGACGCCCACCCAGCTGCTCTCTCACTCCCCCTCCTCAGCAGGAGAAGGGAAGAAAATAAGATGGAAAAGCTATGGGTTGAGATAAAGACAGTTTAATTAAAAAAAAAGCAAAAGCTGTGTGTGGAAGCAAAACAAAAAGAGAAATTTATTTGCTACTTCCCATCAGCAGGCAGGTGTCCAGCTACTCCCTAGGAAGCAGGGCTTTGGTATGTGTGGCAATTGCTTGGGAAGACAAACATCATAACCACGATGCCTCCTCATTCTCCCCCTTTCCCTCAGCCTTTATTGCTGATTACAATATTATATGATATGAAATACCCCCTTGGTCAGCTGTCTCTCCCAGGCTTTTGCTCGCTCCCAGTCTAATGGTCTTTTGTGGATGAGAGGATTGGAGAGATGGCCTTGATGCTGTGCAGTCACTGTTCACCAGTAGCCATAACATTGATGCCTTATCAGTACTGTGTTAGCCAGAAATGCAAAGCCCAGCACCATACATACTGGTGTGAAGAAAACTAACTTCATCCCAGCCAGACCCAGTAAGAATTAAAAGAATCTAATTGTCTATATTACATAAGAAAAGAAAAAAAAAAACCCCAACAAATAAAAAAATCCTTGTCTGAGTAATCTTACAACTAATCCAATGTCATTGGTGGCTACTCTTCCAGCATCAATTAATTCACTTGCAATTTAGGCAATAAAGAAGAATAAGCTCCCTAGCTGAGATTTACACATCCTCTGCCATGGACACATGGAAGTTGGAAAAGATCTTTTATTAGTCTGTGGGATAATGGTTCTTCCTGGCTCACATAGTAAACTCAAAAATATAGGTGCATTGTCATCTCTTTATGTAACAACAATTACGAGCTGACGATACTTTCATTTTGAAAAGGTTGTTCAATTGGAGAAATTATACGGAAAAGCTTAATCTCTACAGATTTGCACTGATTCCTTTCTCATTCTGGAAGCACGAGTACCTACAGAGCTGGATGAGTTGTAAAGGCGATCGGATGCTGTGCACTGGCTGTAGCCAGCTTGCCAAACAAGACTTCGGAAACACTACCTCTGCTCTACGTGCTTAGATGGGATTTTGCACTGGGAAGCCACAGATGGGACAAAATCCAGCACCTTTCCCTGGAAAGGGGCAGGGGAAAAATCTCCTTTCACATGCAGTAAGCACAGAGGATTTTGGTCTTGGTAAAAACTTAGCAAAGACTGGCTCTATTTTCTGATGGGCAAAGCCTCACTGAAGGCAGGTGGAGTCCCAACAACAAGAAAAAGAGCCTGAACAGGGAAGAGGCCTGGAAACCATGTTGAGCAAGGTATGGTTTCACCTCAATTAGCACAGCCATGCTGAAAACACAGCATGCCCAGGTCTCACTGTAGCCACCAGAGAGGCACTGCTGAAAGCCATTCAGGCTGATTTTCCTTTTGGGTTTGTCTGTCACTCTCCATCGACGATGGAGATGGGCAGCAGCACTGCCCATGGAGTCTGTCTACTCTAGTTCCTAATTTTAAGGTGTGCAGAGTCGGAGCCAGTCCTCTGAGCAACTTTTTTCTTGTGCTTAATTTTGTCTTGATGAGTAACAAATGAAAGCATAAGAGTCTTAAATTATAGCTGCTCTCCTTTGAACTTGGCTAATACTAGGCTCTGCATGTGGATGGACAGAGGAAAAGCAGTAGCTCAAATTGAGAGCACTGCACTGAGGGCACACCATGTTGCTACAACATTTGCACACTGGAAGCTAATCATTAAAAGTCTTCTTAATGATTTTTCTTTTGTGCCCTCTCAAAGCTGAATAAATGATCATTCACTGCCTGGTAATATCTGACAAAGCCCTGGATACTGGAACAAAGTGTTCGGTCCTATTTAGTCACATTCTGGAAAGCTATTTATGTCTATTTTTCTTTGTATTATTATTATTAACACTGCTCCATTAAGAAGCATGATAATCATTTACAAACTAAAGAAGTGGTAAATATGTCTGGGTGTAAAATTTATTAGTGACAAGCTATTGCCTGATGTGACAGAGATTGCTAATTCCTAATTTTTCACACAAAACCTTGCTTCCGATAAGGAATGGTTGAAAATGTTGATAAATCTTTGTTATGATGTATTTAACGGCTGCTGGTGAACACTGCAAGACATAAATCACAGAAGATGGCATTTTTAACTAGTAAATAAAAAGTAAATGAAAATACCATCACATATATTTAGAAGGTGTTTGAAAACAAAGGCCTACGAGTGATTTTTTTTTTTACTTGAAAGAGCTCTAAATGGGAAATAACAATACTGGAAGTCTATATTGCAACCCTGCATTTCTAAGGCACCACCCTTTCACCAAAACTTGAATTATGACTACCAACTGAGAAAAATTACAGAATCTGGCCCACAGCATGTATCAGCATTGAGTCTGTTCAATTGTAAAAGAATCTGGAGGACAATGCACAAAGTGGTTTGGAGTGATGGGATCATATTGACCAATTCAGAGAGCTTAGAGTCTGTCCTAAGCAAACGAGAAATCTTACACATATGTGAACAAAAGAAAAGAAACCAAATGAAAATAAATCCAGGGACGTGTTGGCTGGAAAGCACCAAGCTCAAGCTGTAAACACAAATAATAAGCTGCTGCAATTTGCCGCTATTGGCGAGTAGAGCCCATATTATTTTTGGATGTGCAGGGTGAGAATTATCTAATCTAGAATTTCCTCTCCTACCAGTAAAATGCAGATTTGACTCAACATGCACAACCCTCAGAATGAGCAGTGTGGTTTTTGCATGTGTTGCAAACTGGGATGCAACACCAGAAGGTCAAGGTGTCCAAGGCAACCATCTCGAACCTTCCTTTCTTTTCTGTTACCAGTGTTAAATGCTGGAGTGACACTGCTCGGCAGCCACTCTCTGACACAGTTCTTGCCAGGGCACAGGACTGCTGGGGGAGGAAGACACAGGACAATATCCTCCTACCATCGCTCAGTCTGCACACGTGGCCACAGCAGGTGTGGTTACAGCCAATGTTCAGCCAAAACCTACCAAGGAAGACAGTGATTTTTACTCTTTAAAGAGATGAAGGTCAGCTTTCTCTGGTTTGGACCATGCACAACTGAATTTCCAGTTTCCTCAACTTCACTGAGTTCTGCTGGAGTGTATCCAAGGACAGAAGTAATTTCATTAACACCTTTGCCATGTGGGCTATTTAAGGAGTTTAGAAACTTATTTGAAATATTAAGCTTTTCTATCTTAAAGTTTGTTTTCAGGTCTGGTACTTCCTAAGTTAAGGAAGATGTGCCTCACTAAGCAGGAATATCAGAAAGCATTTTCTGGAAGATGAGTTACCTAGAACAGCTTAGCTTTTTGATTCAATAGTCCCATAAGCATTAGACTAAGCCTACGCTTCCTGTCAGGAAACTTCTTATCAGAGACAAATGTGTATCCTGATACATATATTATGTTCCAGACCCTACAGTGAAAAATAATGTTTGCTCTTGTCTGTGGAAAAAGGTAGATTCCAGGTATATTCCATATTACTGCAGTTTTGAAAGGGTCAAATCCTTGCTTTTTCTACCACTATGCATTTGAATTAACCAGCTTTTGTGGGTCAAAACCAAACTCTTCATGTGGAGTGATAAAGAACTGTGTGAGTGTGGATTTCACTGGGTGGAAAAACCTGACAAAACCCACATTTTTAGTAAGTCAGCCCAGATTTTTACTGCACAGTCCTTTAACAGTGTCAAGGAAGAATATAAGGCCATTAAGTCAGTGGAGATGTATCTTCAGTTCTATTTTCTTAATTTGGTTTAAATGGTGTTGCCAACATGTCACCTTTTTAAAATAAACACAGATAAGCTTTTTTATTAGCACTGAATTTCTAGCTGGAGGAAAGGATGGGAGAAAGTTAAACTGAGTTTGCTTCGTTAGAATGTTTGCATAATTACTGAGATTATGCTGCTGTTACTATCTGCAGCTGTTAAGTGCTGGGCAAGATATTTGTGTCACTACTATGAACATTTACTTTTCATAGCAACACTGTGCACTTTTAAGTATTATAGGTAAGCTTCCATTTCTTATTATTTTGGTCTACTTATGGGTTAGCATGTTTGCAAAACTGAGTATCACACAACCAAAATACTTCTTGTACTGTGACACAGAAGGAGAGCAAGGAACATTCATTCCCTTAGTCTGCCCCTGAACAATGCACAACCTTTCTCTGACTCGCCACACCCTTTGAAAAAAAGACTTTTAAACTGTCAACTCAAGAGACTGTGACCTGGTTTGACTTCTTAGCATCCACAAAGCACAGTGTAGACCAGCAGAAGGCTCAGCGGGGCTCATCTATGCATGTGAACCTTACAGGTTTGCTGTTCGCCTGCGCACTGAAGGAAACAAGCCTAACGTGATCAGACCGTCTGCCTGTACCTCCATTTTTTCTTCCCAACACCTTGGGCAATTTCCACTGGACTGAGGCACTAGTAGTCTCAGCTGTACTTCATAGACATTTCATCAAGACAGGTGGTAAAAAGGAAAGAAATCCTATTAATGATTCCACAGAGGAATGGCAGGAAGAGTTCAGGCATTTCTTGTTTCATTTTAAAGGTAGCTTTGCCTTGATTTTCTGACTCACATCTACAGCTTTAAAAAAACACTGTGCATATTCTCACAGAAACTTGCTTTGTGAACCTTGTTATTCAGTTTTCCAAGATTCTCCAAGGCCATTTCTGCCTCCATTCGTTCATTTAAGCTCCCCCCCTTTCCCCACGTAACTCCAGGCTAGGTGCTAATGACCGCTGCCATCTGAAACACACCATCGCTTGCCCTTTGCTGAACCCCTGAGCTGGAGTCCTTGCTTCTCCCAGGATGGTCCTCCCTGAGTCTGGCCAGAAAAAAACCTCTTTTCTCAATCGAAATGTAAAGAAATGAAAAGGTTTTATGGATATTTCCATGGAAATGTTCGACTTACAGATAAAACATGAGATTTTCTCTGAAAGTTGGGCTGTGAGTGTTGCTGTGTTTCACAACAGCATTGATCCAGGAGCCTCTTGTTTCTGCTTCTGCTACGGTGTGAGCAGCCAGCTAAAAGGATCCATCTCACAAGACAACCCAGCACCCCGTGTGAAGAAGTCCTTGCACTGTGTGGCCATTTTCTAGAACCTGCCTTTTGACAACAAATACCTGCATTTTGCTGTAAGGAGGTGACATTTTCCATGAAATAGTATAGTTTAGCAAAGCACAAGCTTTCCATCAATAACAGCTCAGATACTTTTTTTAACACCAATTTCCTAGTCCCAACACCTTTCCCTTGTGTCATTTTGAGGGAAAGGCATGAAGATGCTTTCAACCTGAACGATTCTGTGATTCTGTGCACAGGAGTCCTGGGTGTGTGCTGACAGACTGCTTCCAACCTGACACACTAACAGCACCTGCAACACTTCAGAATGGTTCAACCCACCACCACTTGCTTTAATTGAGTAGGTATCCAGAAAGGGCTTTTTTAAGATGCAGTGGTAGCCTCATTTCACAGTATTTTGCTTACATCATGGGTGAGATTCCTCCATGCAGGTGCCTAAAGGTGATTTAGGGTGGGCTTAGTGCCGGTGCCAGGCAGGGCCACTTGAGGTGCCTTCAGCTGGTGCTCCAGAAGGACCCACCCAGGTCTCCCACTGGTTTCATGCCGTATCTGCCAGCGAAGGTATCTCAGATACCTGTACTGAGGGACCTGAATGAAGCCCTTGAACTCCACTGAGCACAAGAGGGCTTGGACACCTGGTTCACAGCCAGCTCTCCACATGTACATATCGAACTACAAATCTCTAAACTCTGGAGCTGAAGCCCATACTATGCCTTTAGTCCAATGCTGTTTAGACCCAATCTGATGATATTGCTAATGCCCACATTCATGATGCTCCATTTTGGGTGACACTGAGGCCTGACAGCAGATCACAGTCTGGCCTCTCTGGAGAACCAAGCTCTTCCCTGTGTTGCCAGAGGAGCACACACACTGCACCAGTGCGATGTGCAGGCACTGAGCTTCCCCTCTCCTCTTACACCAGGTCTGCACCACACCTAATTTACACCCCCGCCACTGATAAATTCCTCTCCCAAACAAGGTGCTCTCCAGGGACTGATCTATTAACTGCACTGTATTTTAGTTGCAGCAAAACCCAAGGAACAGAATACGTCTTCTCTAACTCTGCCAGGCAAGCATTTTGCATTTGATGAGGGGCAATTTATAACGGCTTTTGGCTGAGTTGAGAGCTGGCAAGTGTGCCAACCTGATTTCAGGCAGGGAAAAACTCAGGCAATGAGAGAGTGCCTTATCATTCCAGAGCCTTAGGAAAATACCTGGCCACTTTCTGAGAGGACCTTTGAAGTGGCTCACCTGGGCTGTTGACAAGTACCCTGACCTGGGCTTTTCACTCCCACAGGCAGCTGGCATCAGCAGCAGTCCCACTATCCAGAGAGGCACGTGCAGGAGGGGAGTCACCCTGGTCCCTGAGCCCACCCGGCACATCACCCTGCTCCTCCTTCTACCACGTTGCAAGGACCCTGGCCTCCCATCCTCCTCCTTTGGCTCCTTCTCCTTTGGTAGTATCTCACAGGCATCTCCTCCCTGGCCCCAAAATGATCTTCCTCAAACGTTTTCTCTAACAAACTCTTCCTGCTCATGCCAAAGTTAATGGAAACGCCGCATGAATTAGAGGGAAGGTCAGTGCCCATGGTGGGAACCCAGCCCTGCGGGTGAACACGGGGTCTGCAGGGTTTGGGTACCTGATGACTCTTTTGCTTAAACCCATTGATTTTATACTGAGCCTTCATAAACAATGGGAAAAATAGCAGTGGGCTCGGCCCACTCATGATATGTTTTGCACATCTTATCTTCCACACAGTGTCACCCTCCTTGTTCTGTAATGTCGGAAATTGAGTTTGCTGTCGGGACATCCTGAGTAGATGAAGCGCAGTTTGGAGGGGCGACTGAACTGGCTCCATAAGGAAATCAGGTCTGGGGCAATCCAGGGGAGTATCTTAGCAATGGTCTCCAGTCTGAATACAGACACTTGTTTTCTGACATCAGCTATACCTCAGAATTTCCCACTATGAGCTCCTTAGAGGATTCAAAAAATGCCTGGTAAAACTAATGTACAGGGTGCCAGTAAGCCTCATCCAGCATAGCACCCTGCTTCTGCTCACTCCCCCTTCACAAGGAGGAACGTGAAACACCCAGACCCCATGTGGGGCTGCCAGGAGGGCCTGTGATGGGGAGCCAGTCTGACAAGCAGAGACCCAGAGAGTGCGGGTAGTTTATCTCATGGAGGAGAGGCAGAGGAGGATGTGATCGCTTTCCTGGAAACGCCTGCCAGAGGGCAGAGGAGCTCCTCACCCCAAAAGACAATGCTGGCACAAGGCTAAATGCCTATGAATAATCCGTCTGGAAATTCAATCAGATCAAAAGGGGGAATTCAGCATCAAATTTCCCATAGGACAAGGGGGGAAACGGTCTAAACTTCTCAGCTGGAGCCTGCAGTGGTTATGAAAGCACAAGTGTGCCAGTGGGGTGAGTAGACAAGCAAGGTTAGGCTGGCAGGAAAAGCCAGGATTTTGGAATGGCAAAAAATGAACACATTTTAAGGCAGAGAAGTCCATCTTCAATGTATTTTGTAACATCAGGAGTGCTCTGCACACTGGGGGGCTGAGATAAGCAGGGTAGCACACAGCTTTGCCCTTTCCCGGTCTGCACTGCGTGCCCCTACCAGTGTCAGCATGTTGCAGGCTAATGATATCCCAGCAGTAGGATGATTGCTTTTCTCTTCATGCACACTTTCTCACCTGGTTTAAAAGGCAAAATCACCAAGGATGAAATCTGCAACTATACAATTGGGGACATTCCTGATGTCCCATGTTGAATGCGCCTATTATCCTGTTTACATCCCCATCATTAGGCCAGCAAGATCCCCAGCGACCTATTGTCTGCAGTGTGCAGTGCAGCATTTCTGCTCACCTGTCACTTTGGTGTCTGAGCTTCTTTATCGTAGTATCTGCATATCTCTGCAGTGATACTTCGGTTGTGTGCCAGGCACAGCTCTGGCATACTGCATGGAAAACAAAGCCCTCCTATAGCCTTTCTCCAATCTGAAGAATATCCCTGAAAATCTCTAAAAGAGAACAAGAATGTAACTTGCTTCTAGTAGAAATTACCGAGTTTCAAATTGCTCATAGCTGATTTATGTACTGAAGGCAAAAAAATTTCATCTCCTCTGGCATTTAATATGAATTTTGTACCTATATAACATCATAAGGACCTATATACTGAATAAATAAAGCGTGGGCAGGGCTAGTCATGATTTAATCCCACAAAACGATGTCATGATTAAATCACTAAATTGTTAGTCATGGTTAAATCCTACTGAACCTTGCAGTGCAGGAACATTACTGAGACCAGCTAAATCCTGCCTCCTCCACCCTCGAAGGTGCCCGTCTGCACCTCTCGCCCACCCTAAAGCTGTGTGCCAGGCACGGCAGTGCAGGGCCGGGGGGATGCTGCAGGCACAGCTCCTGCAGTAACACTCTCCTCCTCCAAGTTTACAGCAAATTTCCGTCCCCTGCCACCTTTATAAAAATAAACTGCTCTCACTCTTACTCCCAAGTGGAAATATTCTTCTGAGGCAGTGTATTTCATTTTGAAGTAATAGCCTGCGGTGACTTTTTCCAAGGGCCCTTTACTGCCTGGGAGTGGTTTTATTTGATGGGTGAACAGTGACATCTGCTGGGAAAGTCCCCACGAGGAGAGCTGGGCTCCCGGGGTGCCCAGCAGCCCTGCAGCCTCCCTCCCCTGCAAGCAGGGCAGACAAGGCTCTCCCACCACCCACAGGGCTCCTTACCTGCCTGCCATTCACTCCAGATGGCCACAATTAAGCCTATATAATAATTACCTGTCTGACTGTATCAATGAGCAATTGAAAAAAATCACTAGGTTTGTATCTGGGTTTTTATTGCTTTTTTAAGTGTTAAAGGTTGTGGGATAGGGGCGTATGGGATGGTGGCACGCAGCAGCTGAGCAATCAGAGCTTCTGTCCATGTGTCTCACTAAGCGTTTTGGTCCTTCACCTCTCTCCCATCCAGCACACCTCTGATTTCCCCACTGCCTCCCTGTTTATTATATTATATTTACAATAGGGCTTATTTGAAAGTGAAATGCCCCAGCAGAATTGCTGGCATTAACGGGTGGCAAGGGTTGCATTACTCCGGGCACCGGGGTGCTTCTTCAGCCAGTGTGCAGCGCATGTCTATTGTCCCATATAAATAGCACAATATCACACTCTTTAAAATTTCCTCCAAAAAATAAAAGAGCTTTATCTTAGGAAAAATACAATCTGCTACTTCGAGCGAAGCACTGGGCCTGCAATGTGGCAAGTTGTGTGCTTTCTTGACTTCTTTGAGGCGTTAGCGATACACCTCTCCAAAATGCTATTAAGAAGTTAAAATGCATAAATGCAGGAGACACCATATAGGACCCTTACTATGGTCAGCAGCCCTCTGACTGTATGGCGGCGGTTAGGTGATTTTGCAAGAACTCTGTCTCCCAGTTTCCCCTGTATATTTCCAAAGTGCCAGAGGAGAGAGGCATGTGGGTGCAAGCCCAGCACTAGGAACCAGAGATCTGCCTTGTACATATCACTTAACTCTTCTGACACGGTTTTCCCATATTATTGGTAGCAGAAGAGCTACTGCAATTTAGGAGTGTCAGCTCATGCTGATCGTTACGCAATTTTAAAAAAAGAAAATAATTTATGGCTTGAGCGTAAGCACATCCTGCTGTGGGAAAACAGGGCTGCTCACCAAACTGTGCTGCTCCTTCTGGCATAGAAATACGGTGGTGCAAGAAGTGCTCACCTTCTAGCCGGAGGAAGAGGAAAATGCAGTCCACTGAACTTGCTTGACTGCAGGAACACACACAGTACCAGCACCTAAGCCCAAACTTGCCCTTAGTTCAAGCTGTCTTGCCCCCATTGCAGAGCGCCCATAGTCCAGCCCTTCCTCTCTGGAGGTCCCCACACTCCCTGTTTTCCCACCCCAAGGCTCAGCTACTCCCATCACAACCCCAGCAGGGATTTCCAATCTGGAGCTCGCATGCCTCAGCTTCTCCTTCCTGAGAGCTCTGCTAACATCACTCCATTAAAATATTTCCAGGAAACATGTTTCTTTCCCTCTTCTGCATGTGCCTGCTGCCCAAGGAAGCATGGTCTAAAATAAATGCGCTGTTTAAAAACAAGAGAAGGCTTTATGAAGTGCATAACTCAGCAAGTAATTTATACACTTCCCTCTGCAAAATCACATAATGCCTTACAAAAATCAGGGCAGGAAGCTGGAGCTGTTCACTGAGCCAGAGATCATGGGAGCAGAAAAGGAAGCAATGGCAGATCCTGTACATGTGCCACATGGGCTATTGCCACCCTGCAGCTCCCTTCCCCACCTGAGCACGCTCACGCTTGGCACCCCTGGCCAAAGATGGATGGCATCTCCTGGCCCCAGAGGCCTGAAGCGAATGGGAGATGCTCCTTGATGCCAAGTAGGAAGCAACAGACCATCCCCCATGGACTCCCCAGTGAAGTGCCGCTGCCTTTCCTGGAGGAATACAGCCTTTCCCAGCATGCACATGCTTCATCCAGATATGTATATAGGTAACATATCCAGAATGATGCTCTATTCCCGTTCTGCTGTCCACCTCCTTCCCATGCTGATTGGACTCACTGTGTAGGATGTTGCTTATGAAGCTCTGGTCTTGTGGAGCACACAGGCTAAGAATAAATTTTAAATAAAATGTTTCTGGGGAAGGTAGTTCTGAATGACTCTGCCCACTGTAGTCCCCAAGCCTTGAGACTTGAAGATAGGATCACATAAGGCAACCAACTCTCTTGCTCTGTTTATCAAAACCCAAGCTAGAGAAAGAACCAGAGATGTCCCAAGAAAGCTGAGAAGCAACCTCAGAGAAGCTACAGAGAAAGGTCTGCAATGAGGCAAGCACCACAAGGTGGGGTGACATGTTCAAAGCTGGGAAGCAGCAGATGGAAAGCAAGTGAGGGAATTTGGGAGAAGCAGAAAGATGGAAGGGAGAGGAAGATCTTGGAGACACTGGAGAAGAAAGAGACTGTGAAGGAAAGAAATACTGAAATAGGAGCCAGTCTAAAAGCTCACTTTTTATTTTCTTAACTTGGCAAGGGCCGGGGTGGGGGGGGTGTGTGTCACCTGAAATTACACACAAAACTATACCTTTTAGCTGGGAAAAAAAAAAAAAATAAACCTATCTGGCTTTCTGATTGTGGTTTGGAGAAAGAAATCAAAGATTTCCAAAGAAATCAAAGTAAAACCTTGCAAAAGATTCTTTCAAAAAATCCTTCATTTTCATATTACTCTTCTGCGACTCTTCCCACATAGCTGAGCACATTCATATGAATCACCAGTTTACTCAGAAGAGTAAACACCCAGCCCACAGCACTGAGAGGGAAAGCTGGGACAGCCAGAGCCACAGCCTTGCTTGTTTCAGACCGCAGAGATGGAGCGGCCACAGGGGGTGGCAGCAAGCCCTTTTGCACTCCTGCACCAGTACAGGGGAAAATCTGATGGGGACCCACAAGGAAAAGGCAACTGACTGAAGCAGTTAAGAAAGGACCAGTAAATACATGTTTTTGCACAGGCAGGACTAACTTCTCTCGCCATGAAGCAATCACGATGCATCTGCTAGGCAGAAGCTGGAGTTTGAAGTACACGATTGCTAAACAGCCCTGCATCGAGGAGGCTGAGCAACTGAGCCCCAAAGAACTGTGTATATATGCATGTGTATGGGTGTGCATTCAAACCTAGCGTATTGGCAACAGCATTTCTGCGAAGCAGTCAACATCTTGAAGTTAGTACCAAAAAAATTAGGTTCAAAAACCAGCCTGGGGAGTCTTTCTGCTCTTTGTGCCATTACCATATATACTTTCTTGGCGTTTTCAAGCTTTTCCCAGCAACTAGGCAGGGACGACTCTTTTACACTGAAACAAGAGATATTCAGGTGTTTCCTTTGATTCTAGCAGCTTTATAAAGACTGAGCACTGTAAGCTGGTGGCCAGAGAGTAAGAAGTAGCAGGCTTTACTCCTCCTAAGGGCAGGAGTAACTTCACCAAAGGACCAGAGAGAAACAGAAGCAATAAACAGCCTCCTTTGATAATGGACAAGAAGAAAACCCAAAGCAACTTCATAAGGAAAGTGAAGTGGAACGGTAAAATGCTGCACTTCTGAAACACGGTGTGAAATAGGGACTAAATGTTTCTCCACTCCTCTGTCATCGTTATCAGCTCCTGAAGGATAGCCTCTGGCCAGCCTCTCCAGGCTATGCTGTGAAAGGAGCAACCTCTAAGGATTTTACGGCCGTTGTGCTATCTGCAGAATCCCAACTATGTCTAACTTTCAATACAGCTTGGTCATGTTCTATTTGATGTTCTGCCTCAGTACGTTTGAAGTCCAGAAACAAGGAACAGAAGTATATATGCAGGCTTGCTCTCTACTCTAAATTTCAGAGCTCCTCTACTGCTGATAAGCACTCAGGAGACTGCCTGGTTGAAGTGAAAGCTCAAAGCTTTTTTTAAAAAATTTGTGAGCACTATCTGTACTCACACAGAGTCTCCTTATCCATAGTTCACCATACTAATAATACCTTGTCCCTTGAGTATTGCCCCTAATAGCAGCTTGATGTGTATCCTGCCCGTGACACCTTCATCGCTCCCAAGTGGTTGCATTCTCCCAGATGACCATGATAAATAATGCAAAACAAGCCTTGAAAGTACCAAAAGAAAAGCTTCCCAGCACGCCCAGCTAGCACAGACACAGCACAGGCATAGTGCTTCTGTGATCTTTACAGCTACGAGCACCTAGGCATTGCCTCTCGGTGTACTACAATTCGGCACTATGGCCTTCTGAAATGCAGGGATTTTATCCTTCTCACAAGGAGAGGTTTGATAATGAGCTGCAGTCTTACAGTGACTTACTCCCACTGCAACAACTGCTGTTAGAAATGTTAACCTTGTCTGGGAAGACTGGATAAAGGGAAATGAGGCAACTAATGGCAAGGCACAGAGTCGGGGAGTCAAGCCTGGCTTTTACAATAAAAAGTTCATTTTCTCCCTCTCCTCTCTTCTGCAACCTCCTTTCACAAGGGAATGGCCCAGCTGGGCCAGCTTTCTTCTCTTCTTCAAAGTGAAGTTCTTTTGTTGATGACATCCAAGCTGCTTTTTTTCTTTTAAACTATGGGGCAAATGCGCACAGAACATACTAAAGGAGTGGCAAACACTTTCCATTTTCTTCTTGACCTAACTTCAGAAGAAACAGCAGGCACAAGGAGCTGCATTGATATCAGCAACTAAGACCTAATAACCTTCTTGAAGGGAAGGGAAGGCAGGGCAAGGCAAGGCAAGGAAAGGAGAGGAAAGGCAAGGGAAGGGAAGGGAAGAGAAAACCCTATTAAGGGTCATTCTGTTCAAATTTGACAGGTACAGGAAAGCCTCATTGATCTCTCTGCCACTATCAAAACCCATTTTATGTCTTCAAACTCTCCCCAGTAAACAGGCAGGGTAGACTCTTTCTTAAAATGAAATAACAGATACTCAAGCATTTTCTTTGATTCTAGAAACTTCTAAGATGAGCATATATATATATATTTTATTTTATTTTAATTTTAAACAACCAAGAGCAGGCAGGGTCTGGTTTTCCTTAGGCCAGAATGGTTACACCAAAGGATCAGAAAGAAGCAGAAGCATCAAGCAGTGCCCTCTGATCGTGTTTCCATATCTTGCTTCTGCTGCCTCCAAGCAGTTCAACTGGTGGATTCAACTTCCAGCACTCATGAGCAGATGGTACCTAGGTGGGGAAATATTCCTGTTGTAACAGCCTATATGCTTTTCAACACCTTTCATAATATGTGATGCAGAGTGACACAGAGCTGCATGGGGAAAAAAAGACTACCAAGCTAAAGGCAAAAGCATATGTATAAGTGTTAGTTGTGGCTATCTGTATGTAATGAAACAACACGGGGGTGTTATCCTTTCTCTTCTTCCACTCCCATTCAGGTGTCCAAGTGCAGCCGTATATGATATCTCTGGATGTTCTCATGCCTTTCCAGTTCTGGAGGTATCTCCAAAATCAAACTTAGATATGATTAATACATGTCCTTAACACAGTTGGGACAGGAATGAGAAACAACTGGCAGATATTCTTAGAAAATAAGATCTTTTAGAAGTGCTTTCACACTCAAGTAATGAAATATAAACCCACAATAACTGGAAATATACACAGGAAGAGTTTGCCTCTTATTAGTACAGCGTGATCACTTCTACAAGGAAATAGAAAAAAATCAAAATGCAGAAAGATTACATTTTGAGTTCACTGCCAATGTCATAGAGATGAAAAATTCAGTCTATTAATTATATTTAATTATATCATTCTTCTGGTGGGTAAGGTAACTACTTAATCTTAAGTAAAGCAATTCCTGTAGTCTTTGACTATAGCTATTTCCAGGATAAGTCTTTTTTAAAACTGTTTAACCATTTACTGACAATAGAAAGATGGTTTGTATTTCAATAATGATGTCACATCAGCAAAACACTGAGAAGCAATTGAATTATATTTGCTCAGTGCAATGCCATAAAATAAACGCAGAACAAAATGTTTTTAAAAAGTGGAACAACTTGGTACAAATTAGGGTAAGTTTTCCTCAGGAAATCTCATTAAGTTCAAAGGGAGTGTGAGATGGCACACTTGTGTAAAGCCATCTATTGATCATAGACTAAAAAGAGAGTCCTATAGATCTTACTTCCTATGATAGGAATAAAGATCGGCTTTGAGTAGCATATAACCAAAATATGTCATCTCTATTTCCCCTTTTTTACCTTGGAGTCCAGTAAAAGGAGTTAGCTTGATATGTTTATTCCTATTTGGATATATAACTGACTGCAAGCTCCACGACTTCTTACTGGTTTTGCAACTAGTGCAACTAGTATGTCTCTTTTAAGGACTGAATGGATGCTTTTACTGTGTCTTTCAAAAAATATTGCTTTTATGAATTAGAAAAGAAGATAATGTCTCTTCAAAAATCTAAAAAAAAACATTTAATGTCTTTTAATAATATCTTAGCATTGCAATACTTAGAGTCTGGTGTTTCCTTGAAGATGTTTTTTTAACACCAGACTCCATGTCAACCAACTAATGACACAAGGTTCAGCTATCCTTGCCTGGTCTAAATACTAAAACTTCTTAGTTAACATATTCAGCATGTTTTTTAGAAATACATTTTTATCCTTTTTTAGACAACCCTGAAGAAAAAGTGTACCACTAAAGCAACAACTAGTACTAGGAAATTCAGCAATGTTATCATTCATGATTGGTTCTGGATTCATGCTCCCATGAGCTTCAGATCTTCAAATGTGGGGTTGAAGCTAACCATGAAATGGTTCATGGGTTTAGCTCCAGTAAAATATGAGGCTGAGGAGCATGACTAATAACTGTACAAATTGCTATCTCCTTCCATGCTAAGATAATGTGTTAGCACAGGTATAAATAGAGAATATATATGGGATCACAATGGGAAGGAAACAGCAACTGTTCTACTCATGCTTTGTTATTCTAAATGATAATGATGTCAGAGTGACAACAATACCTCAGGAAGCCGTACAGCTTTTTCAGACCTGAATTCCTTTTTCCACTTTAAGGTCTAGCCATTCAGCGTGGCACCAACTGGGAAGTGGTGATGTGTGCAACACAAAAACTGTCTTTGCCACCAATTAAACGACGATGAACAAGGATATTGCACTTACGATTCATAGCGGAAAGGTTTTACCCCCTCTCTTGACTTCTTGTAGCAGTGGATCGCTTACTTAAGCTTAAGGATAACTATTTCAGATATAGTTTTTCAAGCTCCTAGAACAGTTCTTATTCCAGACACACATAACATGCTCTGAAAATTGGTTGTTTTTTAATTAAAAGGAGAAATTCCACCAGGACTGTAAAACTAGTCATCCTGAAAAACCACATCCCTGAAGTTTTGGTTCACTCTGTTAGATTCCCAAACTTTGTTTCCTCATCTCTTAAAGTACAAGAAATAATCTCACATATTTCTTGCACACGGAATTGAGCTGACTGGAATGCTAAAAGGGTTGCATCCAAGTGGGAAAGGCCCACCAAGAGCTCTCACAAACACTGCTGGAGTGCAGCTGTGCCATTTTGGACATCCCACAAGAAAAGACAATACTCAGATGTGCCCATCAGTCTCAGGGAGGAAACTGACAAAATGCCTGCTTGCTGCTGTCTCTGTTTACTGATATTCACAGCACTGTGAATCCTGAGGAGCCACTTGAAAGGCTGGGCAGGGCAGCTGCCAGTCTTCAAGGAAGCATCCAGCCCACCTGGAAGAAATCCTGGGGACAGACAGCCCAGTGCCGAATCCCTGAAGGCCCCGAGGACGTAAGAGGTTGCAGAGCCGGGGTTTCATGACTGCTAGTTTAAACCCTGAGGGTACCTCTGCTCTCAAACAACTCAGTTCTCTGGTTTAGCCCTGGCCTCTGATGATCTTCCACACTGGATGTTTGTTTGGTCTCAGCTGTGGGTGACAGCAGGCTCCAGGAGCAGCTCCTGCTGGGCAGTTTGGAAGTGGGGGCACCAGCTTTGCATCAGTCCACCCACTGCCACCTTCCAGCATGAGCCCTGCCTGTTCTTGACCTTCATGCGCTCCTGCAGGCTTTGATGCCACAGCCCGGGGCATGAAGCTTGCATCCTCGGTTTCCTGACATTAAAGCATTGCTGCGGTAGGTTAGAGCAGAGCCTTCAGATCGCTTTGGAGGTTGGAAGGTCAAAAAGTCACACATCACCATCATCATCACCACAACAGCAATAACAGTAATAGCAGCAACAGCAGCAGTCACAGAGCCAAAGGGCAGCACAGGATGCCCAGCGGTGCCACGGGGCTGCCTCCAGCTTGCCCTAGAGGCAGCCAGCTTTGAGCCATCTGAACAGGACTGCTTTGCACAGCCTGACCTGCTGTGAGAGCACCCTGCCCTGGAGCAGCCAGGGCACATTTAATCACTTAGCAGTCACCTACCACTTTGTCTGCACCAGTAAAATAGGACAGGCCAAGGGCTGTGCTCTGACACTGAGGACAAACAGCAGAGCCCAGCTCCCCTGCACAGCAGACTCTTCTCCTCCCCAAAACAGCGTGGTTGTACCGAGACTGCTTGGCAGGAAGGGTCCTTGTCATATGCCACTCTCCTCACAGCACCCGGTGTCTGCAGCTGGTAGTTGGTACTGGCCAAACCCACCAGCAGCTGGGCTAGCCCAGCCAAGTGGTGTAGGAAACCACAGGACAGTGCTCAGACCTGTGTCCTGACTCTTATGAGCACAGATGGAGCTCAGAAGCCCAGCTAATGGGCACCTCCTGCAGTGTCCCCTTGCCCAGTCTGTGCCAGGGAGCCTCAGACCTGTTGTCTCACTTTATAAGAACATAAAACTCAAAAGCTACCAGAAAGGCAGGGCTGCCTCAGGACCCCTGACCAGAAGCTTGAGCTTATGAGTTGATGGGAAACTAGGCAGATTTCCACTGGAGCTAGGCTTTCCAGCAGCTTAATGGTCCAGAAGTTACAAGCACTTGGCATTGTTAAAACACACATCTAAAATACCCAGGCGTTGCCTATACTTCTCCATACAGGTGTATGTGTATGGATGGAGTGCTCCAGAGGGGAATGCAATAGGAAAGGAAATAACCTGACAGCTTTGTAGGAAGAAAAATAGACCTTGAAGGTCCAGAGAGGTAAGGGAAGCAGTGAAGAAAGTTCTCCAGATAACTTGAATCAACAACCATAAATTGTTAGAATGAAGTGCTGCAGCACTGTTCTTGATGTACAATCTGGCAGCCTGTTGCCATATCAACACAGTGCAGGAGGCTCGGTGGGAACAGCTTGAACCACCAGCACAGCAGAAAGGCTGCATGTGCTGCTTGTGAAAGGTGCCATGAATGCCAGCTCCAGAAGCTGAAGGAGTTTACATCTTCTTTCCAGTACCTGGCATTAGCAGCAGTGGGACATGTGTTACCCCATCCACCCACACCGGTGAATCAAAAGACCCCTGAACTGAAGCTTATATATACTGTGATAAGTCTTAAACCTAACAGCAGCGAGGTTAACAAACATCGGAGAAAAAGATTTGAGAAGAAAGGCAATCCCTGAAGGTCTTTCAAGCTGCTTACCCCAACACATGGAAAGAGTGAACCTGAATTTTCCACAAGCTGTTTGTTCATCCCAAGCCTCTCAAAGAGCAAACTGCTCTTACACACATTACCCTAGAAAATGTTATTCACATAGTCCTGAAGGAACGCCCAAAAAGCCAAGGCAGGAATTAGGTCTCCATGTCTACACAGGTCTTAGTCACTCTTTTACTCAGCAGGATTTTCTGATGTCTTTAGATATGAGCTGACGATAAGTGACTTTTTGTAATGTAGACTACAATCTCCACTGTAATCACATACTTTGGAATGAAAAAGAAGTAAAAAAGTGTTTTTAAAGAAAAACAACAAAAAAAATTTAATATAAATAATCTGACAGCTGTGAGGTAGGAGGGATCTTTGGCCATGTGCCCTACTACTATCAATCCCAGGTATTTAGGTATTTCCCATAACCCTTCTCCATGGCAAAACTGTCATAAGCTGGGCCATCAGCAGCTGTTGTGTCCTGTAAACAACATTCTCCTAGCATTGGTTATTTCACCTCTACTACTCATTGCTGGGTATCCATCAATCCAGCTAGTATTGGGGTTTTTTCCCCCTTAGCCACAGCTGGAGAGCCTTGCAGGGGGCCTGCTTCCAAGCCTTGTTATGGCTAGGAGACCCCTGCTTGTGGATACTGAATGATCATTGATGCTGAGATGTGTCTATGAAATAGTCTGTGTTCAAATAACCGTTTTTTATCAGAAGCATGCTTCTCTGGAAAATGTCTGGCAAGCTGAAGGAAAGCACATGGACCATTGTCATCTGTTGTCCAGTCTCTCTAAGCTGTTCCATTAGTACTTCTATGTTAAAAACCCAATTGTGCTGGTTTTCTTTTCCCACTCAACAATCTTATGTATGACATCAGTTAACAATACACATAGAAATTGTTTTTCAAGTAATACGTGGTGGATACTCACCCCATTGTTGTCGCATTATAACTGACACTGAATCATTGTTCCACAAACAGGTAAGGACAGGAAGAAGCAGGGGTTCAAATAGTCCTGGCATCCCATGACTTTAAAAATTCCTAAAGTCTGAGTCACATTACCCCATGGCTTACCAGAGGAGCAAAACTAGAATATCCATGAGATGTCTGCTTGACCTGATACACTCTTTAAGTATTCAACATCAGTTTAACATAGCACTTCAGCCAGAGTGTGAGAAAAGCTGTTATTTAAACAGTGATTAAAGGTTTTGTCTGGTCTCAAGAATTAACTCCAGAAGTAACCACCAAAGCTTACTGCTTCTGTTGGAAGTTGGCATGTTTTGACCACCAGACCCATCCAGCTCCTGGGTAAGGTGGAGCAGAGCATTTGCAATTTTGAACATGGCCTCAGGGGCAACTGAGCACTGGGACAAGTTTTTTACTGGGGGAAAGCAGTTTTGTAATGTAGAAAATAGAGTTGCTCCAACAAAAGGTGGTTACTTAATTACAGTACGTTAATAGAGCCACTTTATCTTTAATAAACAAAGTATGTGCACCTAATTACATAATTTAGAATACCGACTACCTGTGCAATGCAAAAATATTACTCGTGATTGCTTAATTAAAATACAGCTCAGCTCACACATATGTGGTTTGTCTGCTCTCCAGTGCACAAACCCACTGCCTGAAAACTCAGACAAACATGTACAGGAGATAGGACCAAATTTCCCTAGGTCTTAAACAGAGCAAAAATGCCAAACAAGCTGTATTTTCATCAGCTGATATATGTACATAAATATACTGGCATCTTTCCAGTTCTAGCTGAAGTCTCTAAGTCTTTGGTGAGCTCCATGCTGAGCCACTTACCCACTCCCCTATCAGTAACCACATCTCTAAAGCAGGGATAGTAAGAAAGCATTGCTTACCTGTATGAAGCAGAACTTCTTTAAGCTATGACAAAACACGTTATGTTCATTGATCACTGATCCTTCTATTTACCAGCACAGGGAGGCTGAGGCACAGAGGCTCAGTGAGCTACCAGGGCTTACCTAGAGCTACAGTTTCTAACAAGTGATGTGGGACTCAGAGGTGAGGACCAAGCATATTATACCTGATCTACAGCCCCGTGCTCAAGCTAGCAGACCCACTGGTCCAGTGCAGGCTCCAGTGACTTGCTGGACTTGGGGACATGGCTATGAAAACTGGGAGTCACTTCTCCAGTGGAGTGTATGGACCTGCAGGTCCATGTGTCAGAAGACCTTAAGTCCAAGGGGGTTATTTTGATTTAAAAAAATCATAATTTATTTACTTCACTAAAACCACCATAGGTATTTCAAGAAGTTATTACCTGAAGTCAGGTTTCCAGCAGATAGATTTTTTTTTTCTCTTAACTGAAATTCTTCTTTCTTTTGACACCACAGCAAGGGATGATGTCTGTTATGCTCTTTTGGATCTACACATGGACGAAAGGAACATATATTTTGATCAGCCACCTGCCATCTAAAAGGATAATAGTCTGTTTCACTCCTGTACTATTTTTTTTATTTCCTTCCCTACCCAACCACCAAATGACAGTGACTGACAAACAGACTTTTCACTGGGAAGTCAGATGAAAAAATATTTCACCAAGCTCTGTGTAGTCTAAAACTTCTAAGAGCACTTGGGGTTGCTGTGCCAAATTTTCAGGTTATCTGTCAACCAAGGTGAATCATAGCTCAGTTAGGGAGAAGAACACCAGTTTCAGAAATTACCAAGCAAAGAGTTGCCTCTGACACCCAAAAGGAAATACCAACTAGACACACTCTGCCTGATCCTTATCCCAAAAGTATTTGAACCCCTCACTCTGATCAGTATTCCCAGCCAAGATATTTCTGCTGGATTTATGCATGTAACCCAGGTCAGCCTTTTCCCATGAAAAAACGGGGATGAAAAAGGACTTTTCTCAATCCTGTTTAGCAAATAGACAAGTGGCCTTTCTTCTAATCTATTTAGTTTTGAGTCTCTTTTATTGACATACATCTTAACACAAGGAATGAAATCTTTATTGGAAGCAAGGTTCAACACTGCTTTGCACAGACCCAAGGTTCGTACCGCAGCCAAAGGCAGAGGCAGCCTGACCTCCCTTTGCTCACCTCCCTCTCTCCCTTCCTCCCTCACCTGGGAGCGCAACTGAAGGAGAATGTATCCCATGAAAATCCGCTGGTTCTCACCAAAAGAATCAGTAAGCATGAGGATTTTGAACAAAGCAAATGAAGCAGAACACAGATTTTAAAACAGAGAAATGCCCCAACTGCTCACGGGTGCAAGAGGGTACTTAGGCAAATCCATTTCTGCCCTTTCCTGGCTTGTTTTTTTGCATAATAACTGATGTGACAGACAGACACGTTGTGGAAAGACTCAGAGGGTGGAGTGACTTGCTTTGCAGGAGCGTCAATTCTGAGATTCCCCTGGGGCTTGGATGGCAGTGGGAGCCCAATTAGCTCAGCGGGCTCCCCAGGCTTGTACCTAATCTCAAAGTAGCTCCGGGCAATCCCAGGATGTTGCCGGCAGGTACAGACAAACCTGGACCTGTTCCGCGCCGCGACGTGCTGGGACAGGAAGGACAGGAGCATGGTGTGGATGGGAGCTGGCTCAGAGATGCTGGATCACTGCATTAACCCAGAGCTGAACCCGAGGTCTGCTCCAAAAATACTTGGCTTTGCTCTGTGCTGACACAGGTTTACAGCTTCCAGAGCTAAACCCGTAAATCCGTGTGGGGCAGGACCCTTCACGGACTGACAAACTCAGGTCCCTGGCAGTTTGGGAATCTCTTTGCTGTCTTCTGACTCACACTGCAGGTGCCTAGAAACTGAGACAAGGTTTTGAGCAACGCCTTAATTGTGAAGGTAGCCCCAGAAAATTACCGAGTAAAAGCTGTGCGGCACAAGTGGCATTTTACAGAGATGTATGTAGGGAACGGAGATTTTAAGGCAAGTCCAAGAGGCCATCCTGCTACTGCTCAGCTGTGGGACTGCTGAGCATTTTCTATAACATTAACTGAGCAGAGGCCAGGGTCTACCAAGATTAATATAGGTTGTTTCTTGGCTTTTCTGAACCGTGGCTTAATGAAATAAATTGAAATAGATTGGACAGAGTTGGCTAAGTGCCCAACACAAGCCTGTCGTCACTGGGGGAAGAGTAGCATGCATCAGTATGAGAGGCTACAGGCTTTTGCTGCCAAGGGTTTTATTCAATCATCCTGATGTACGAGGGTCACACTCGCTATAGGTGTCTGACTCTGCAGCTCCATCTCTTGGCAAACATCAGGTAACAAACACGCTACCCAGGCTCTTCGTACTTGCAAGGACGCACGATAAATGCTTTTCAGTGCAAAATACTCCTCATTTCCTCAGCCATAACGGAGGGACATAACTCTCACCTAAAATAGAAGAGGGAATTCTCTCGTGTACTTCCTTCAGTGTTTGTTATGTTATCAACTGTTGCCCTGGAAACAGAGTCCCCAAGTCAGAAACTGGCAATTCAGAGAAAAGAAACTGAGGCTGTGGGTTTTTTTCCAAATGTTTTAAAAACAGTAATTACATTTTTTTAATCTGTTACTATTTTTTGGTCATGAGAATTGCTTAAGCATTTTCATTTAAAAAAAAAGTTTGGAATCTTCTTTTCTGATCAGTCCATTTGCCCCTGTGGTGGCTGATGTAATCACAAAACACACAGCTAAGGTGTTCTCCTTGTTTGTAGGTCAGTATGTCTAATGGAAAATAAAAGCCCACAAATTATCAATCTATTATTATTATTTGCTGCACCATGGCCTTCTGCAGCCTGTATGACTGATGAGCTGATCGGTGCCTGTGCTTCCAAATAAACCGCAGTGATTTATCCTAGTTGATGAAGTGGTTTTGCCATAAGTACAGACTAGTCAGGCCAAAGATTTCCAGACCCACTAATAAATCATGATAATGCCTCGATCTGACCCGGATTTAAAAATGGATTTTTAAAAATGGATAATACTAAAAAGTACACAAACAGAGACAAACTCAGGCTTCGGAAATGAAGAGGAATAAAATGCAGACACAAAACAGTCTTGGAGAGTCAAGTGACAGAAATTTTTTTTGCTGAGCAAGTTTGAAAGTGAATAAAGAAACAGGGGAGTGAGAATGGTGGAAGGCAAAAATTTTTAAAGTAAACCAAGAGAGGATCTTGGATGAGATACCAGCAAAGCAAGATGACATCTCAGATGAATGCAGCGTTTTCAAACAGAAGATGGTGCTTTCTGAGAGCAAAAATATGAACTACATCTTCTGGCTTCTAAATTTAACTGTCGAGAGTCAGAAAAACACTTGGGTGTCACTGTAGGCATTTTGTTGGAGATGTCTTGCAGTGCTAAAAAAAGGAATAGTTAGGAAGGAAAAAGAATGGAACAGAGAAGCAATACTGAAAATACCTTTTATAGCCCAAACTTAGCTCATCGTGATCAGTTCTGGACACCTTGAGAAGGCAAAGCAGAAATTAAATGAGTTCAGAAATTACAATGAAAATAATTAGAGGGACGAAAAGCTTTTAGATAAGTAGTAAAATCAAACCTGTTCACTTTAGATAAGGGAAAAGATAAAAGTGTTCAAAATAATGAATGGCACCAAAGAAAGTGAGTCCTGTTCATCATTTCCTGTCGTACATGAGCAGGAGGGCATCTGCTGAAAATTGTAAGGCAATGGGTGAAAAGCAGTCCTTTCCCACAGCCCGACTGCCTGGTGCAGTTCCTTCCCACTGGAGGCAACCAAGGCCAGGAGTTTCACAAACCAAAAGGAATGGAAATGGGCATGGGAAAAAGATAGTACGTTAAGCACTAAAAATAAAGTTGTGATTCAATTTTAATGGATCTTACCTTCCAGCATAGGCTGCAGGACATAAAGCAGTCCTTAAGGATGGGCAAGAGCAAACTTTGTCCCCTTTTTTCCCCTCCCCCTCTTCTTTTTAACTACCTTGCTCCAGCGCTTCTCAGACCTTTCACTGTTGGACCCAGGACTTTCCACTGACCCAGAGAAGATGCCGGAGTAGATGCAGGAATGGCTGTTTATGGAACAGCAGGTTCAGTTCTACTGCACCAGCAAACAGGAAAAAGCTGGGAGAAGCTAAATGTGGCCACAGGGAGACAAAAAGAGATGGAGTTTGCAAGAGCACAAAAATGAAAACCAGCCCCACAGTTCGGCTCAGTTCCTAAACAGCCAAACTTCCAGAGTGTGATGTTCCTACTTGGAAACTAGCAGGGGAAAACAGAGAGAAGCTCTGAGCACAGTGCTTTTCAGGAAAGATTATTAAACTGCCATAAGCTACTAAGAGGAAATCTCACCGCCTGTGCAAAGCAGAAGAGCTGTGAGTAACCCGGGAAGAACCGAGGGCAGCAGAAAACAGCAGCTGTCCACGTGAAAACTGGAGATGGTGTCTTTGCTCCCAGAGAGGAACAAGGATTCCCTGTACCTCCCTAACCGGTCTCACTTAACCTCTGTATGATCACACGTGGTAACTCATACTCACTCTATTTATTGGTTTAATTGACAACTTTCCTGTATTGTTGCTACAGTTGAAACAAACTGTAACAGCTACATTAATTTCATTTTTTCTTAGTGGCTTGGCTAAAACTGAATCTTTTTTGACTTTTTTTGAAGCCATGAAATAGAAAAATAGGGCCAGTTTTGGCATATGCACCATATTACACTTCTTCTAGCATACTCTGTGTTAAAATTTTCAGTAAGTCCCACTGTGTTGCTCTCAAGGACTTTATGAACAAGCAGGGGTGCTTTACCACTTTTGGAGATGCCAAGCACAGGTCCCTCTCTCTCCGTTGCCTACTGAGGGACTTGAGGTCGGCCAAGCTCCAAACCTAGGAACAAAACTTTGTGACCCAAAGGAGGTGGTATACAATGCACACAAGTTTGCAGTATTTCAGAAATGTTCCACCTTCTTCCTTGTTTCAGCATGTTTTTAGAGATGTTCTGTCTCTTCCAAAGTAGCAAAGGTTCTGAAGTCTGCTCTGACCTGAATTTAAAATGCAATAGATTTGTGTGTGTGGACGGAATTTCTAGCATTGGTTCTGCCCCTCAGTTCTTCTTTTTGTACTATTTTAACTCCACTTCTCTCACCTGATCTTCAAATACGGCATCCTCCCCAGCTAGCATGGTTAATTACGCAGTCACTCTGCTTGCAGAGTTAAGCATGATGTAGGTTTTTACATAACAAATTATTTTATTGGGTAGCATTTTCCAAAAGCCCAGGTGAAAAGATTCACTTGATGTGTCTATCCATACACTACGTGTGTTTCTTTTTGCTTAGTAACCTGAAATTCCATGGCATATAAAATCATTAATTTGCAAGTCACTTTCCTTTCACTTAGAGATATGTAAACCATTACTTGCTAGAAGTTCTTTCTTCTATAAAGGGCAAGCTACTGTTCTGAGGGCCATGCATGCTCTGAGATTTTCTTCCCCATTTCAGCGCAAGCATTCATCCTCTGAGCACAGCCAAAGGGGACAGCCGGGCAGAGCAGCAGGCAAAAACAGCCAAGCGTGGCCTGGGAAGAATTTCACACACCTCTCCTCTTCAGACTCTCAGCATGTACTGACAGAAACAAATACGGCTGAGAACACCTTCAACATGATCTGCTCTTTGATTTTCAGTTTTTTGTATAGAGGGGCTGTTCCAGTACACAGATAATTATCAACCCGTCGGTGAGGTTTTGCAATAAGCAATGTAAGCTTTAAACCAGTGCTTAGAATGGTCAGCATTTAAATACATACAGAGATACTTTGCTGTCCAGCACCAGGCAGGGAATATTAACCTGAAATGATTATTCACAGACCTTTCACAACCCAGTTCTGTGTCTGCATAAGACTTCTCAGACCGATCAGAGATACATAGAAGGATTTCAGTGAAAAAAAACCTGTAAAGTCAAAAGCCTTTAAGCAGCTCAGAGTGTAGAAAACTTTTTTAACAGATGATGAAAGCCAATGAACAGAAAGGACAGGCTTGTCTATGTGATCATCTCCAGCTCAAGCTTCTCTGCTGATGCCAGCAGGATACAGTGTAAATATAAAACAAACAAAAAAATGAAACAAGGTGAGTTTGATACCTTCAGCCTCTGCAATGGCATCAGCTGGATTTGCACAGGTGCTCTCATGTCACTTGGTTCTGCACCTCTGCTCCCTGTAACCAGATGATGTGCTTTCCTGGGTTCTTTGAAGTTCAGCTGAGACAGGCAGCTTAAGTTAAAAACTTAATCCAGGGAAGACCAAAGCGATTGTGGCAGAGGCAACTGTGGCAGAGTGCGAGCATGTGTGCGAAACCTGAAAGAAAAAGCAGCAGCAAGATCCCTTCCATCGTGGCTTGCCTTGCAGGCACCCCACCCAAAGACTTGGACTTGGTCTTGGATATACAGGTAACATGGAGGGTGGGGAGGGGGTGGTGGGGTGGTGGGAGCGACAGCGGGAACCTTTCTTTCCTACCCATGCCTTTGCAAGTAGCAACTCCTCCAGCTGGACAGCTTTGCATCTGTGTAAGTAACAACGCAGCTCAGCTCTGAGGGGACTGTGTCTTGTGCACTAAGACTTCAGTGAAACCCTTCCCATCTGAAGGAAATGAACGTGCTTTGCCAAGCCATCTTGACTTTTCTAAAATAGAAAAATAGATCAGCTAAGCCAGAATTTAAATTTACAATGTGATTTGGAGAAACTAAAAAGTACTTTTGAAAACCAGAAGGAGAATAGGAAGAGGGAAAATTATAATGTACCAATTAGAGTGGAATGTGAGTTGTCCATGTTAATGCAGATTCTTTTTACTTTGTTTTCCAGAAGACTCTTCAAAATATTGAAATTTAGTATCAGCATCTCAGACTGGCAGCAAGGATGACAACAATCATGATAAACCACCATATCTCAAACAGGCAAGAGAAAAGCTAGGTCTTTTAGGGTTTATTCACAGCCTTAACAGCTCATATCTATTAAATTCACAGAAATTTCAATGGCATCATAACTTTATGGCATTTTTTTAAACCAACAACCAGTAGAGTTCTGTGACAGTGCTTTAGGCTCATGAAAAAGCCCAATGGGAGCAAAAAATACACTTCCATTTTGTCAGTGTTAGTTGCCATCACTTCTACTTCTGAATCAAAATTAGCATGTGTGCACATCCTTACATTTTTTTCAGAACTATTTCCTTCCTCCCACAAAAAACAAAGAGGTGGGTTTGTATTGTTTTACCAATGCAGAATATTAGCAAAAACTGAATTGGTTCCCCCCTCAGTCTCGGTAAGGTCCATTAAGATCCAATGGAAGAAAAAGAGAAGTGCTTTAAAGTGACAGTTTGTAAGAGAATCATGTGCAGCCCATTCACAGATTCTAAAACAGGCTTTGGGGATCCCAAGGTTATATACATATTTTGGCAACAAAGAATTCACCTCTGAAAAAGGAAGTCCACACCCTTTAAAAATGAAAGAAAATCTTATAGCTCTGTTCCCACAAGACTGTTTAAAATGGTAAAATAAGTAAAAATACAAGTCAAGAGAAAGGCTCGAGCTTCCCAGCATGACTGCAGCCAGCCCAGCTGTGCAGCCAGACCTGGCAGGACGTACTGCCAGCTCAAAACTCGGAGGGAAACAAGGTGAGCCTGGCATCATCCACCTGGGAGCTTTCGGGTGGTCCCTCGGCCTCTCGTCTGCTCCCTCACCTCGCTGCACCCTTCAGACCCACTGCACCAAGCCAGCCCCCAGCAAATGCTCAGAGCCTTATCATCTCCCTGCCCCGGGCAGAAACTGCAGCCCTGGGGCTTTGAGGGAGCAGCAGCAGCCAGGGGAGATGGAGGGAATGGGGGAAAAGCAGCTGCATCACTCCGTAATGCTTGGCACCCAGTTGCAGGGAGTGAGACAGCAAAGTCGGCTGCGGTCAAGCCCAATCCTCACCAGCAAGGGGGAGAGCAGCAAAGAGAAAGCCGAGGAGGAAACAGCGGGGATGTCCCTGCAGCAACAGTAATATTTGAAAGCATAAAGATATAAATTATTTTTGGACTGTACAGACATTTAGCAGGAGCCAGGGATTATTCGTGTGGAGGATGTAAGCGCTTTGGGAGGATCCTAAACTGAGTGTAAACTCAGTAAATCTCTGGTCAGCTGTGAGGGGGAAGCTGCAATGCTTTATGTTAGCTGAAAAGGGTTTTTATAAGCTTATAGGCTTACTGGGATCTTTGCTTACTGCAATGACCATCATTGTGGCAGTGTTCAAGGTACCTGCTGTCTTCACCTCCTGCTTCTCTCTGCGGAGGGTATGACACAGGCACTTTTACTGTCAATGCTCATGATCACTTTGCCTGGGAAACTCAGTGCAAGGGGACTTAAATCCTCTTTGGGGAGCCTCTCAGACCAAAAAGAAAATACAAATAATAGCAAAATACACCAACTGAAGCAATCAGAAAGGCCTCTACCATTTCTATCCATACTTTTGGGGGGTCTGAGGCACCATGAGCTCAAATGTGCATGTTCATTTGGTGGGACAGCCCAGCCTCAAAGTCGGGACCCAGCTGGTGACCATCAGCAAACACGGCAATCAGGAATGACAGGCTCAAAGAGAGGAATCTAGAGCAGGGGCCCCAAAACACCCACATATCACCTATTACACTACAAAGACGTCCAGCAGACGCCACCAGCAGGAACCCTGCCCAGATGTGTTAAGCAATTCCCTACTGATATGGATTGCATCAGCTCTCCGGATACAGCTAAATCACGCCAGTGATTTTTGCTGTCCTTGAAACTCTAAAATACACAGTAAAAGCTTTTTCTTTTTCTTTTTTTTTAACTATTGTCAAAAATCAGATTGCCCCATATGTTTTATATTTTCAGTTCATTTGCTGGGACAGAGAATACCTTTGGGCAAAAGTCTTTTTTTCCTTAAACTTAACTCAGCTGTACTACTCATACAGATGAACAGTTTTCAGAAATAAAGTACAGGTAAGTCCAGCTGTAAGCAGACTACAGTTTCTTTGCCATGTAGATGGTGTCTTTCCTCCTTAGGGTGCAGCCTTTTCGGTTTCAGAGTGCTTTGTCCTCAGTTTATGCACCAGTTCCCTGTTTCTTCAGCCCTCTTCAGACAACTTTGAAATCAGGGTTAGGCAACAGCTGAACTGGAGGACCGCTCTGACCACCCCTGCTTGCACATTGCTTCAAATAATCTTCCATGCAGAAAAATCTCTCCCCATCGGAGGGCAGCTTCCCTCCAGCAGCAGCTCATGCAAGGGGATTTTGTGAAGGGCCAGAGCATCCTTTACTCCTCCCCAAGAAATCGTAGCCAGATCACACCGCTGTGCCTCAAAAAAAGAGAGCAGAGTTGAAACAGCACCTGCCTCACACCGTCTTTCTGCCTGAGAAAGGAGGCAGCCCTGTGCATGGAGGGCAATGGGTCAGGGAGAGTGAAGGAGGCAGGTGCCAGCGGCCAGGTCACGCAGGCATGCCAAGGGCTTTGGCCATGTCCAGCTGCCACCCTCTGCGTTAACTCTTGCTCCCTTGGAAAGGACAGGAAAAGCAAACCCTGGGGAGGAGCCTGCAATAACGGGGCCGTCTAAAAGGCCACCATGGAAGAACAGGGCAGTCTCCCACACTGACCCCCTGCCTGCCACCCACATTCCCTCTCCACTGCAACTCTGCCCCCGACATCCTCCCCAGGCTTGCTGAAGGATCCTGTTTTATATATCCTGCTTGTCCGTGAGCACCCCTACTGATGTCCACAGCCTCTCCACCTCCAGAAAACTCTCCTCAAAGCGACTGACAGTACTGCCACATGCTGGATTTGCTTGCTTTCACCCAGAGCCATCCTTCTGTGGCTCTGGGATGCTTCAGCAGTGGCCAAAATGCAGAGCAACATGCCATCCAAGCACTGTGTAAGAAGACATCTGATTCAGATGTGGAGTGCCTGGGGATCAGCATAGTCCGCAGGGTTTGGGGGAGGCAGGGAGCAGATGAGGACCAGCAGCTGGGACAGGAAAAGGCAAAATAGATCAGGAGGGCAAAATGAGGAGGGCACAGGTCTGGAGGCTTGCAAGCCCATGAGGGAAACTGCAAGCAGGGAGAGTAGGAAAGGAAAACTAGGACTGGCTGAGTAGCGAGAGCATGAAAAAGCAAAGCAGGGACTGGCATTCAGGAAGGCAGTAGGAAGAGCAATGTATAAATAAACACGGTACAAGAAGCACAGAAGTCTGGGGACAACTGGGAATGCAAAGAAAGGTGAGCACATGTCATCAGGAGAGAGCGAGAGGTGCAAAGCAGTGTACAAAGAAAAAATAGAAAGATTAAAGCAAAAGCTTCTGTCCTCAGGAGCTGAGAGGCATTGAGGCTTTTTTTTTCTTTTCTTTCCAGAAATGCCTATGAAAGTTTCTGACAAAGCATCCCAACTCTCCCAAAAGCCTCAGCCACCCTGCACAGGTCAGCTGGCAGCTGCTCTCTGCCGCCTTTACCTCATTGCATACCTGGTATCAGTCCTGCAGGGAAACTCGCACTTTTGTCCTGGCTGTTGTCATGTCCACAGGTATCAATATGTGATTCCTTTGCTTTTTAGAAACCCAGGCTCCCAGTCTTGATTTCAGCTACCACAGCACGAAGCATCATGTAACCTCTGCACAGAGAACACGCATTAGGAGACACAGCCTGCCAAGGATTCTGTTCCACTGACCAAGTTTACTTCTTTTTAAAAAGAGAAGAGATTTCAAATTATATATTTGGAGCCAGTCCAAAAAACCCAAATGTGTTCCTCGTAATTCAAGCACACAAAACATCTTAATTTTATTTTTCTGGAGGGGGGGGGGTGCGGGGGGAAGCATCACACTTCCAGACTGACATAATCACACTTTCCAGAGTGGTTTCCAGCTAAAAGCAAAACCCAGCAATAGACAATTTAATTTTCCTGAAATGGTACTTCCCTCAATAAATTAAAAAACTTACTTCATTTTTTACCTCAAACTTTCTATGGTAAATCTGCAAAGTGCAGTAATGCTACCTAACCATCGCTTTGAGATGCTACGAAAATAAAGCCACGTGAAGCACTCAGTTGCTATAGTAATTAGCATAGTAGGGAAAGGCCAAGGAGGAAGAAAAGGACATTATCTCCAGAACAGGGTTTAAATCATGCATGAACTGTACGTTAACCTTAAGACCCACATAAAACAATGAGGAGGAAAAAGAACATACTGAGGCAAAAATCCTCAAAAATAACTGTGCTGTATACTGATATAATTAAAAGCTCCATGGCTCAGACAGGCACCTTCTTTCTGACATTTCCTGGGAGATTTTTAGGTGACTTGGTAACCAGAAAAATGTTTTTATTAGTTAATGGGTTTTGTGTCAAAATCTATTTAATTTGCCCTGTATGCGTAATTTAGTTTCTTTCCTGGATACGTAAGTTCTTTTTCCATTAGACTAGATACCTCATAAATTTATCTAAACTCTACCATATATATTTTTTAAAATATTTAGGATAAAATCCTTCCGTTTCTGCTCTAACACATTTGTCCACAATCTATTTTTTTGCTCTGGAAAACTTTCTTTTTATCAGCTTTTTGTTCCACTCTATCTTCAATAAAAAAGAAATGCCTCCTAATCACCAGACGTGACGGGGCTTGCTGTGTTTTAAATCGGCAGTATGCTTGGGTGCTTAAGAGCATTTGGCTTTGTGCTCTGCATCTAACCAGCAACACACCCAGGTGAGCTGCTATTGGACAGGGACTTAATCCCTGTCATGTTTAATCACTACATTAAAAGATTTAAAGACTAACGTTAAAGGCCATTCGGTTTGGGCACCATAGACTTAAATGATGGAATTGGGAAAACCCACTTGGTTTATGAAGGCAAAACCTGTTTTAAATCTTTGAGAACAAAAGCCAGGAGATCTGAGAAGGAAGTTCTTTCTCTGTGACCTGCCCTCCCCATGGCTCAGATGTCCACCACAATGCCCTTGGACTTCCTGCAAGTTATACATATGAAGTGTTACTTGCACCACTTACTTAAATAGCTGCAATAAATGGTTAGCCCTGGCCCATTTCTGTTCTGCATGACACCAGTAAGGAAGTTATTAGGTCAGTACTGAATGCACTGGAAAATCCCATCCCTGCCCGGTGTGTAACACTCTGCAGCAAGGATGACTCATCTGCCACCCACTGCAGAAGACGTGAGGGGGCCATTTTACATCCCCTCAAGAATTTGATCCCCAAATATAAAATCTCCTGCTTGAATCTCACATTGTTTCAGGATGTGATGGCTAGCAGCAGTAGCCAGGGTTGGTTCTGCCTGTCCAGTTGGTTAATGAGTTGGAAGCCTCTCTTGGAGGTGTGGACCTCACTGCAATTCCCCAAGTGCTGTTACTCTATGCTCAACTCAGATCTCAGGCAGCTGCACACCCAGGTTTGTTCCCTGGGGCCATACAACTCCCATGTTGCATAAACTCCACTGGCTTCCAAATTCAGTTCTCCAGTCCAAATCCAGTACCAGGTATTTTCAGCCTAGTAATTCATCAGCCAGAGGGCTCTGATGCAACACATGCAAATGCAATGCCTTCTGCACTGTGTCCCAAAGCTTCAGTCCATCAGTGTCCAGATGAGGGGACTGATGGAGCCTACCACAGATTCTTCCTTGAATTTCTTACAAATTTTCTTCCAATGGAAACCAGGGTAGGCAGTGGGGGAGAAGTGATGTATGCTGGCTCTCTCTCTAATGAGTTGTTAGGGTGCCGGTACCACAGCTTAGAGGCATCCTCGTGGTTGCCCAAATAGATGCCTCGTGTCTCGGAGGATATACCATTCAAAGTCCCTTTCCCTGGCAAAGACCAAATTTAATCAACTTCAGAGGATGCTTTGAGGATAATTAGTTGTTTAACCAGACCACTTCCACAGTGTTACTGAGAAGTCCAGAGAGCTCAAAGGGTATTTCAGTCCTTTAGTCTATGCTTGCTAGTTAACTTTGCTGCTCAGTTTATCTGTGTCAAGTGTAAGTGTATGTGGAGGTGGTGTATAGATGCATCAAATAAAAGAAAAAAGGAATAAAATTAATCATATTGATTTTAACCATATTCCTACAATATAAATGGAATCTGAAATTCCAGCTGAGGCAGACACCTGAGATGACGTCCATTGAGCAGGGAGAAAACACAACATACAACCATCATAAGGAATTCTACTAAAGATACAAGATCCTTTGATTTGTATTCATGAATTCATATATGAAAAATCAGGTTTCAGAACTCAAATCACAAGACAGCTGAAAGAGAATTTCGGTCTATGGCAAGGTTTCCGCACATTACAATCCCTCTTCTTGCAAAGAACAGTACAAACAACTGAAGCTGCAAAACCTGCCTCGTTTGACCTTCCCTGTGAACAATGGGGACTGTCCAAAGCCTCTCACATTACTTTCCCAAGTGGCTAAAAAATTAATATTGTGATAACAGTGCATATGTTACCTTTATAATTGCTTTACCTACAGATAAAATTTAGCTTTTCACAGACAACCCTATAGTAATCGTCACTCTTTCCAGCTATCAGAACCTGGCACAAACTTCCAGGGAGCAACTCTGTTTCAATAATCAGCTTCTGCCAGCACCCACAAAGAAAAGACATCCCTTGTGATGCTTTCCCTGAAGCCAGTTCATCTATGCTGCCTTGACTGAAAACATTTTCACAGCCACAAAACTAACAATATCATACATCATTTCAAACATCAAGTCTTCCTCATACAGTAAAAAAATTGTAAAACAGCAGACTACATAGTGATAACCACTGATGTAGAATCTATATCATATAAGGGTTTCATCAGTAAGGTCGTTCCTTATGAACGCTTACGTAGATTTACAATGCATCTATATAAACAATTAGCAATGTATTCCATTTATCCCCATTTTATGTTAACAATGTGTGGAGTCATTAAAACCACAAAACTTTTTTTTTCAATTAAAAATAACCCACTGTTTTTTTCCTACCAATTCCTTATTAGGGTAATAAAAATTGTCTTTGTCATAGGTGTATGATATCCCAGTACAGGTAGGTTTTAATACTCCAAAGCAACCTTTTCAAGTGTTAGCTTTTATCCTGTTTGCCTTGTCTTTTCATGCATCACACACACAGATAAATACAAACAGACAAGCTAAGGAAAACAAAATGCTTTCTAGCCCAGCCACTGCTAGAAACGGTTCCTTGAAAATGAGACAAATCATAATCTCCATACATAAGATAATTATTTGCTCAGGTAGGTCAGGGAAGACTTGGCCTAGGATGTTGTTTAATGTAAGTGTAATGTAAAAGACTTTACAATTCAAATATTCCATCATTCACAAGACTTGCATATAGTCTGTGGCATAAACAGCATGGAAAATGAGCTTCTCTTGTACTAAGTATACTTTTATTTTTACTAATTTAAGAGAGTGGAATCTGAAATATGAGCACAAAGGAATCATCAATGGGTGTCACTCTGTGAGGTGGCCTCTCCAGTTGTCCCTCACCATAAACACGTGTGTCTGTGGAAGGAAGATAAAGGTCACATGCCCTCTGTGTCTGTGACGGGACAGCATGAGAGGTGTTTTCTTCTTCTAAAGAAAGTTCAGCCTGAAGTATAAAGCTGTTGTTCCTTATGCAATCCTTACCCAAATATGTGCATATTGCCACAGTAAGACCGAGGATCAGAACTTCACTTGGTGTTCAACTTCAGGGCTCATATCTAGTCCTGAGTGTTTTGACACTAATTTTGATATTATTTTCAAGAACTTTCAGTTCATGATTTTACAGATTTGGCATCACTTTATTTGGGGGTGGGGATTTAGGCATGATAGCTAGTGTTTTAGCTAGTTATGCCTTAATTAGTAATTAAGCATATGATGCACTTATGACACACTGTATGAAAGTACTGTTTCCAGCATTACAAGCATTACAGCATTAGAAATCACTGTGCAACTTTAAATCCAGTTCATAAATTACTACAAGCACTTACTATACTATATAACACTTAGCTGAGGATCCTACATGCTTATAATGAAGCTGTTGAGAACCTGGAGTCTTGGCAGAGAAATCAAACCACAGTATTCACTCTCAAGGCAAAGACTGTGTGTAAATCTTGCTTTCAGGTTTAGTAGGAGTGTTTTTATGGAGACAGAAAAAAAAAAAAAGCAGGTGGGGGCAGTTCTTATATTTAGGAGCTCATTTATTTAATTGAAAAGTGGAGAGTATAACGGTGCCTGTAAGCATGGAATTAACCAAACTTAAAAGATGAAAACTGGAGGATGTTCCTTCTGGAGCATAACATGGCAGTCTTAGAAACACCAGTGTGGATACTGTAATGAAAGATAAACCTCATCCTACACAATGCATCTTACCACATTTCCCCTCTGAGGGACAGGCCCTTCAGCAATTTCCAGCTGTTCACTCCAAGCTGGAGAGGGTAGTTTTGCCTTGAAAGAAACCTTTCCATTCCAACACAGAAGTTTGCACTAGTGATTGAGTCTCAAAGATGCAATTTTTATGACTTTTCACCTCCTTTATGGTCATTACAGATAGGAAGTCCTAAACAACAGGCAAGCATTCAGTCTTGTTCATACAGTAAGAATAAGAAACTGAAAACCAGCAGACTACACCATGATGTCCACTGTTACAGAATCTATGTCGTACAAGGATCTTACCCTTGAAGTTTGTGAGCATTCATTCAGCTTTACAATGCCTTTATGTCTGTAATGACACCAATTTTGATCAATTTAGAAGAGTGAGATTGTATTAATTTTCAATATCCTCTCTAGATAGCTGAGTATACCAGATGAGATACTTCTGAAATCAGGCATCGCTCGTAAAAAAGCATATAAGCACTTACCTGCTGCTTCTTTTTGCAAAAGTCATGTCAGTTCAATCTTTCAGGCTAACAGAATAATCCCTGGGCACAGAATCACATCTGCTCTGTGGTGTTTTTTTTGTTTTTTTTTTAATATTACTTTCTGTAATTGCAAGGCTGTCAGGGAACTTGTAGGCTTACAAAGGAAAGCCTGACAAGAAGTCACAATTAACATTTATTGTACCTGTTTGAATCTGATTCTCATGTGCATGAAGAGCTCTATATTTCTTCTTCAATGTCTCTAAACAGTGTGAAGTGCCTGGTTTTTATTTTTAAGTGCCTGCAATAAATGATCACTCTAGGTTAGTAAAGAAACTAGTTCAAAGGAGCTTGTCCGATCTTTAGCAACACAATAATTTGCTCACAAGTCTGGCCTTTTCGATATAAAATTCACCCAGATTAAACATCACCTTAGAAAATCAGCACACAAAGCAATACACTGTTTCATACCTGAGCTTTCTGAGAGACCAGAGAATGAAGATCTTGCTTTAAAAGATACTTAATTTTAGTTCAAATGAGTTCTGCATCCAGACAGCTCCAGTCATCGTATTTGAAAGAGGAAAGCAATGGGAACAAGGAGCAATGAAGCACCTTGGTAAAACTCCAAGGTCTATTTCCATCACAAGAGCCAAACCTTTCAGTACTTATTCAGGCAAAACTCCCACATATTTCAACTGGATTTTCCTCTGTTTTGTATTTCGCTTTCTCAGTTAAAATACCTGTATTTCTTCAGCATGACAGAGAGAAAGTATTGTTTTCTAATATTACAACATATAAAATTAAGACAGCAAAGCTGTGAAAGCAAAAGCACAAATGAAAGAAGACCCTTTACTGTAGATCTATGTTTGGGCAGTGGTGGATTGACATGCATGGGATACATGTTCAATACTTTCCCAGAACAAAACACTTATTGAATGCATCTGCTGGGTACATAATGGCCTGGATGATATCTTCTGCAACACAGGTATTACTAGCCCAGAGTATACTTCAGCTCTGGGGTCAAGAAGTGTGACATGGCCACAGGCCAATGTCACATGGGGCTGAGATGGGGATTATACAGCAGTTTCCATAGAAAGGCAATGTAGGCACATGGGTCAGATACAGCCTGCACACCCTGTAGCAGGAACCCAGGCCTAAAACTACGTCCTCCAGCAGTTATCTGTACGGCATATCCCAATCCTACACTTCTGCAGTGAGCTCAGCACTGGGGACAGTGGTTGCCTCAGGAGACAAACAAGCTACAGTACTTTTAACCTCTGGGTTCAAACACAACTCATCTCCACTTTGGTAATAAACATTTTCATCCCTTTCTCCGCAGCTATGCTCTTCAATAGTCAATGCCTCCCACATCCTTGTCCTTCCCCCCTCCTCTGATGTTCCTTGGAAGTAAGGCAGGGAACAAGACCCAAAACACAGGAATTTGATTTCCTCCTAATACTAAAATCAGGCATTTCACTCTGATAAGGCATGTTTAAGGCACCTTAAACTGTTCTTCTCCCCTATCCCCTTCTATTTCTGTATCTTCCTGCAAAGGGCAGTCAGCCAAGCATCTGGTGTTTATATACCGATGAAAGAATGTTGTGACTTGTATACTCCACCTTTTGGATAAGGACATATTGTAGGGTAGGTCCCAATAGCTACAGGAGGTTCAACCTGGAATAGCTGTGTCTGCAGCAGCGAGAGCTACAGTAAAATGAGTACTGCTGCTGAGGAAAGCAAGGGAGCCGGGCTTCTCTTCTAGCATCTTCCAGCACCTGAGCTGAAAGGCTGGAGCTGTGGCTGATGCTTTTTCTTCTCAAGCTAAATAAGGTTTCATCTTCAAGCAGACACCCTTTGGGAGTGCCCTCCTTTTCAAATTAAAACCTCCCTTTTTTAAAATTAGTAAAACAACAGTATTACTAATGCAACTGTATAAAAATACCAGGTGTGGAAAGCTGCATAATGTATGCTAATTACTTGAGCCTTCAATTTTTTCAATTATATCACGATGACCTATTAAAAATCATTTATTGACTGGGAAAAATACGGATAGTTGGTATTTTGGCTCTCACCAAGGTGCTGCTGCAGTCCTAATAACCAAAAGATACTTTGCATTCAAGGAATGAGCTGTTTAAATAGGAAACTAATTACGACATTAAAATGCCAAAGAAGAAAAGCTGTAAACTGAGTTTGTCACTCTGTAGTACAACCCAAGGGTAAAGTGAGTTTCTGGCATGATACAAGTTTCTCTTCGAAAAACTGAATGGCTTGTCTCAAAAGCAGTATTACCAATTGGACATTGTGCAGTCCCTTGTTTTATAAAAACATGCGCTGTGTTTGTGCTGGAATTCCTTGTCAGACTTTTTTTTTTTTTTAGCCATGGCAGGTTGATAAATGCAGATGCCTGCACCCTTCCAACCATTATTAAGCATGTCACATTAATTGCACAAAGTCATTTTGCTCTGCTCAGCAAGTCAGACTTCTATATATATCTTGGAAAAATAATGTAGGCATGTGGTCAGAAAACCAGCTGTCAGTCAGGCTCCTCTTTTACAATCAACACAACAGTTCACCCAAACCTGCATAGCTATGTGATGTAAGGCAGTTTCAGCTGCGCTGCATGCTGCAGAACATATCAAGATGTCCCCACAAAATCTCTGAGTAAATAAAAGTACTGCTCCTAAGCATCTTTCACAACTACAGCAACCGCTCAAGACTTCTTTCTGAAACCAGACACCACGTCAGGAACCAGGGCCAGGCTGTGAGTGTAGAAAAGTGCGTGATACAGCACAGCAGGGAGCAAAAAGGCAGAAAAACTGGGTTGAAAATCCCTGCAGTGCCAGCATCTTCATGGTACAGAACTGGAAAGAATGCAGAATGGCCAAAAAAAAGAGCATTTCCAGTTCATCTGCGGAGGTGACCAAAGGAACTATCGTGGAGACCTGCAGCAAAGCACAAATCCCTCGCCCCATGGGGAAGAATAGAAATGTCTTCTATTCTGCTCCTTCAAGAAGACTGGAGGAGGTAAATGCAAGGCTGGCAGAGAGATGGTACACTAGACTCGGAGACGAAGGGGTGCACATGAGCTGCTTCCCCTTTCACCCTGTTTCTTTACAGAGGGCACTGTGCCAAGCAAAGCATTCAAGGAAAACAAGGCTCTCCCCTGATGAGCTTATTTCAGCAAAACACAGCGGGAAATCTCCCTCAGCTTGCAGGGAGGGACCAAAACAACCTCACTCGATCAAGCTCAGTCTTCATCCCAGAAACGGGAACCGCTTCAAGACAACATGAGCCTCTACATCACACCTCAACCAAGAGACCAGTTAATTTCTTTGTGCGGAGAAAGGGGAGATCAAATGTGCTTTTCAGAACTCAGAAGCATGCATAGCCCTTCAAGAATGCCCACAGAAAAGTGCAGTCCTTCAGGTTAAGATGAAGAACTAGAGGTAAAGTAGCTCAGATCCTAGAATGAAATATTGAAAACCACTCTCAACAGTATGATCGCTGATCACTCATCACCTTTTCTTTCTCCAGGTGGGGGGGATTTAAGTTAATTGGAGGCATACCTGACAAAAGGCAATGTTGAGTTTAGTCAAGGGATGAAATAAACTTTTCTGAATACTGCTTGCATTTTGCTTCTATATTTTTCAAACTAACGTTTCTGTCTTGTGAATAAAAAAAAGCCGTGATTTGGTAGAGTTTAAACATTCTCTTTGCTATTCCTAGATAACAAACCAATAACAAAACCTAAGATGGGTTTCAGACACTAAAAATCAACGCTGGCAAAAAACCACACCTGTATACAAATATATATGTGGTGGTGGGAATCATATCTAGTCCATCTCCAGATGACTCTTAGAAGTGAAGTGCCTGTTTCCCTGTTTCCACTTGCATCACTTGTATCTGACTCCACTGAGAGTTTTACCACAGCTCTCAGTACAGAGAGGGGTCACGTTTGCCATAAGGGGCAAAGGGTGGAGTGGCCAGAAGGGGTTGGACAGGCTTTAAGTTTTGGGGGGCACGTTACTAACCACTTTAAATTAGTTAACTCCTCACCATCATGCCAGGAATGAGAGGAGAAAAGGTTAGAAGCAACACCCACTTCAGTTGTGACCTGACTTCTCCTGCATCCAGGGCTTGAGCTCAAAGCAACTCACTCGCCTGCCAAGGCCTGGCTATGCACACTCCACTGCACTGTCTTCCCTTCACCGCCTACTTAAGCTAAGGATTACACTGTATTAAGTCAACTGACTTGCAGTCCCCTATAGATAGCCTTAAGAGCTCAAGTCTCCCTATCTGCATTGAAAATGAGATCTGAGTCAAGAATGTTCCATCCATCTCCAAACTTCTACCAGGGAAAGGGAGGAACAGATGAGAGTACGGACCACCGCAGTCCAGCATCATCATCATCCACCCACCACAGGGATTTTTTACCTCCCAGTTGCCCAGAGTAAACTCTACCTCAGGACTTCAGTATTTCACTATATTGCTGATGATCTTTTCTCCTTCCTTATCTTTTTATCTGCAAAGGCAGGCATAAAGGCTTCAGCTGTCAGCAAGCTGAAGCTTTTGGCTTGGCTCCCAAAGGCTCATAACACTTCAGTGTACCCCTTCCATCTAAAGAGGATTAGCTAAGGTAGATTGTTCACAAAAAGATGCTATCATCTAAGAGGTTACACTTACAGAGCCCCACAATCTGATTTTCACTCACATAATTATTAGAAGTCAACACACAAAAAAAGTATTACCAGGCCTTTTGTATTGGGGGTTTCACATGAAATGAAAACAGGACACATTCGGTGTTTTGCGTGCGTTTACGAAGACATCTCCAGAGGAAACTGTTTTCTACAAAGCTCTGAAATGAGACATCATTGTCTACTGAAATTAATATGCAGCAGACTTGGTTCACAATGGCATTTCTCCAGCATCAATAGTAAATGGTGAAAGAGGCTTGGGATTCTATTTTTAATGTCCTTTTCCTCCTGCTGGAAACCGCTGCCTATTCCATATAATTTGTGTATGAGGCAAGTCGTATTTGATCCCCTTCAGCAGTTAAAAAAAACCACTTGTTTCCAAATGTTCAAATGTTAAGATTAGATATTCTGTGTGGCTTCTACTTAGTGACCAGGTTATTAGCTATAGTTGTTGATTTTTACTTTTTTACAAAGCATTACTTCAGCCACGCAATTGAAGCACCTCACTGGAGCCTGCTCTGTGGAGGGGATGGCCGCAAAATAGTCAAACCACTTGTTCGCCTCAGCTGCAGTCCACACCCAGGCTCCAGAGCTGCAGCAGGGATTAGGGAGGAAGCAGGGAGGGAGTGGTGCCTTTTCCACTAGGAATTCCAATCAGACTTCTCCAAATTCGGAGTCTGCTCAGCTGGGCAGATCCAGTTGCTTTCCAGCAGCTGACTATACCAACGTAAAGTAGCTGAAAGCACTCCAGGCAGCAAAAGCATTTCTGTACCCTAATAGCCAAGCACTGCAGAATATGTAACATACTTAAATGAGGCAGGAAAGTACAATTATCCCCTTTGTAACAGAAACCAATGCCCATAGTTAATCTATGGCTAGTCAAGCTACTTCAGAGTAATAAAAAAAAAAGTTGCAAGCACATGCTATAAAGCCTAAAAGTGATTTAGTACTTCCCCAAATATAGCAATTTCTCCCTAGCAGAATCAAAGTGAAATCCATCATGCAGCTTGGTCATCCATGGAACACTGCTATAGAGTGATTTGCTCTGGGGATATTCCTTAACGTATCATTCTTTGTATGTCCACAGCCAATGTAATTTGTCCCATGCCTCCACAAAACAGAAAGAAGGCAGAGCCTTTTTATACGTGTCCTATTCAGAGAAGTCTCCTTCCATTACCTCTGCACCCACTCAGTGCAATACATAAACCCCAGCATCCACATCAGCTCAATCTATCATGCACACTTCCTCTGTCTGTTATCATCTGCCTGGTTTCTACCAAAATTGCATTGGTTTCTTCAGAGGAAAACCTGTGATATGTCTAAGCAATATTACCTCTGAGCAGTGATGGACCACAAGCTGCTCACTACTAACTAGGGACCAGATCTCAGGATTGCAATCAATAGTTCCATGGGAAAAAAATGCATTTGATGCTCTGCAAGGGCCAAAAAAACCAACTCCAAACCAAGTGTCAGCTACTATTTGGAAAGAATGAGTGGTAAAGAAGATGGCCATCATATAAATCCACAGTGTCCCTGTCTTGGATATTTTGAGCAGTCCTGGTCCTTCCTGCTATAAGGATGCAAGAAGATGGCTAAATGACCTGATAGAAGTTATGGAGACAGCTTCCATGCCATGACTGTCTGGGGTATATTCCAGGAAGGGCTTTAGAAGCATCATCTAAGCCTGATATGCCAAAGTTGAAACTGGTGAGGGATGTGAAGGACAGTAAGAGCATCTGTAGGTACATCAGCAGCAAAAGGACTAAGGAAATTGTGGTATTGCTGCTTAATGGGGCAGAGCACCTAGTGGCACAAGACACAGAAAAGACTAGATCGGTGCCCTTGCTACTGGCAAGGTGTGGTCTTGGGGCTCCCAGATCCCTATGGGTAGTAGCAAACCTTGACAGAAAAGGTGCTGCTCACACAAGAGGAGGACGAAGTTATGGACTAAGCCCATGGGATCAGATGGGAAGCGACCAAGCACACTGAGAGCTGGCCATTGTCACTGTGAGGCCACCATCTGTCATCTCTGAATGATCATGGTGTTCATGGGAAGTCTCTAAGGGCTGGAGGCAAGGAGGATCTGGAGTATGATCAAGGAGGACATGTCTTGATCAGCTTCACCTGAAACTCTGGGAGGTTCTTTCCAGACTCAGTAAGAGCAAGAAGGTGACTGGGTACAGCCAGCATGGATTTACCAGAAGCAAACTATGCTTGACCAGCCTGAGCACTTCTGTGATGAGAAGACAGGCTCTGTAGGCAAGAGGAGAGCAGCTGATGTTGCTTACTCGGACTTTAGCCTGTGACACACTTCCCTATAGCATCCTTATAATCAAGCAGGAGATAAGGACTGGACATGTGGGCTCGGCAGCACAACAAGGGAAAACCAGTGAAAGAGTGCACCTTCCAGAGCCAGTTTTCTTAGTATTACTCTATCTGAGGTAACAGGAAAGCTCTTAGCAAATAAACTTTGTCCTGAATTTGAAATTTTAATACATCAAAGTTGGCAGGTTTTGCTGCTGTGAGGGAAAGAGCCTCCAGATGCAGAAGTCTGCGTTCATCCCAGTTATTATTTTTAGATGCATACTGATGTCTATCTGAGCACGGCAATGTACCCTGCTTTCAGACCACACTGAAGTAGAGAGTACTTCACTCAGTCTTAGTATTTCAATTATACATCTGCCCACCACATTCTCTGTGAGTACCAGGACTCTCTGAGCTGATTTTTAATGATTTAGTTTAAGTCCACTGTTCTTACCAGCTATTACCTTGTAACAGACACATTAGGTCTTCCAAAATTTTGCTAAAAACATGTATCCATGTCTTCTTAAAGATCTTAAACACACATTTCCTGGCCCAAAACAAACCCTTGGCTTCAGTATCTTGCCTTTGAGAATTTATGTTGATGGTTTTAACAGCTTATTCTAACATTTAAGAAGTTCTCATGCTTCTAGATTATACATTTTAATTAAAAAGAAAAAGTATACTCTTTGCCAGGGTAGAATGACTTCTATGTAATTATTTATTATTTTAATTATTAAGGGATAATGTAAGAAAGATTCAGACCCATTTTCCTTTTTTCTTTCTACTTAGTCTCCTACAACCATGCTTGCAGCTCCATATAGTTAACGTACACAAAAACTCAATATCCCAAAGAGTAAGATTTTGTATGCTTTGCCCAACTTTGAAATTATTTTATCAACCTGCTTTCAATATTGACTAGCCAAAACACAAATTTTACTTTTGCTTTTAAAATCCCTAAAAAAGGCACGCTTGCAATGTATAGGCCTGGTCGTAGGCAGGGGAGGGAAAGAAATGACCCAAGAGGCAACGGAAGAATTTGTTGGGGCAGACGAGCCGGGCTTCGCGCAGGGCTGTGCAGGACCAGGGGGCTTCTTGCCCACGCTCAGGGCCCTGCTGCGTTCTGACCCTCCCAGCACCGCCAGCCAGTTCTGCCCTGGGTGCCCCCCAGGGTCTGGGCTTTGGGTAACACGGGGCTTTCAGTGACCTCAATTTATGCCGTGGTGGCCTCTGCCGCGGGCTGTGACAGTGAGGCCCTCCCTGCACCTCACTGCGAGCTGGCCTCCAGCTCCCACCCGGCCTGGCCTCCCCTCGCCTGCCAAGGGGCCCGGGGCGGCCAGGCCAGGCACTGCCTGTCCCCGTGTGCCTCGGCCAGCAGCAGCAGCAGCACCCAGCCACCGGCCGTCCCCCTTCCTGCACTCCCTCCCTGGCCCCCTGCCCAGATTAAACTTGATAAACCCTGGGCGGGCTGCCATGGGGCGTGCTGGCCAGGCCCAGCCTCGCAGGGCTTGGCGGTGGCGGGGGTTCGGTGGGGACCTCTCTGAGGGGCTTGGAGGAGGTGGTGGCAGCCGCTCTCCTCGCCGGCTGCAGCCATGGCCCGGTGCTGTGCTATGGCGGCTGTGCCCCGTGCTTGCTTGGGCAGCAGAGCGCTGGGCGGCCTGTGGCTGGGCAAGCGGGTGCGGGGGCACATGTGCACATGCAAATGCATGTATGCACGCGCATGTGCGTACATGTATGCTGGCGCACCTGTTGTGCGTCAGGGTGCATGCATGTATGTGCATACTACATGCATGTGCATGCCTGGGTATATGCATGTGTGCGGACACATATGCCCGTGTACATCCCCTGGCCCGTATGCCTGGGTATGTGCACATGTGTGTGCGTACGTGCGCGCATCCGTACACTCGTGTATGTGCGCGCAGGCGCGCGCTCCCGGCGGCCCCGCGCGCCCCTAGAACGGCCGCGCGCCTTCACACCCCCAGCCCCAGCCCGTGCAGGAGCCCTCCCCCCCCCCCGGCAGCCTCCGCATGCTCAAACGCGGGCTCCGCCCCGTCCGCGCGTCACCACCCCGCGCACTGGGTTGCCCGCCGCTCCTTAGGGAGGGAAGCCCCGCCCCCATCCCATCGCCCTAATTGCCCTCTTCCAACATGGCGGCTCCCACCTCACGCGTGCAGGCACGCAGGCGCCGCCTCGGCCCCCTTCCGCCGGGCGCCGCGAGTGAAAAAGACAGGAAGGAACCGGTCCGGGAACTCTATGGTTTTCGCGCGGTGGGTAGCGTGGCGCAGCCGCCTCGTCCGCCCGCCCCCGCCCGCGGTGCACGCCGGGACACAGTGGGTCCTCCTTCCTGCCGCCCCACCCCCGCCCGCTGCGAGTCCTCCGAGCTTGCGCCGCGCCGATATCCGCGTTGCTCCCAAGATGGTGGCGCGGGGCTCGGGCTGAGAGCGAGTGAGTCCGCGAGAGGAGGCGCACCCGCGGGCCCGGCCTGCCCTCCGCCCCTGCGCGCCGCCCGCCTCGCCAGGCCTCTTGCCTCTCCCTTCCCCGCCCCTCCAGGCCGCGGCCCCGTCTCCTCCGCCCCGGGGCCCCGACGGCTCCGCTGGCGGCGGCAGCAGCAGCAGCAGCGGCAGCGCCTCCTCGCCTGCGGCGCGGCCCCCGCATGAGCCCGGGCGGCGGCGGGAGTGACTGGGAGCAGCAGGCCGTGGCGCCCAGGTCGGTAGGCGCTGCGCAGCGCCCGGCCCGAGGGAGGGCCGGGAGGGGGGATGGCGCCCGTCTCACGCCGGCCCTGAAGGGGAGGGAGCCGGGAGGTGGCCCTGCCCGCTTTCCTCCGCCGGGTGATCCCCCGGCTGGGGTGGGGAAGGCGGGCGGGAGGCTCCGGCGGCAGGGGTGCGTGGCCTCGGCGGCCCTCCCTCTCCTCCCCGTGAGGCACATGGCTGCGGGGCCGCCCCGCGCCTCCCCGTAAGCGGGAAGGCCGGGTGGCTCCGGGCTCTGCCCGCCCCTCGGGGGGACCGGGCTCGCTGGGCGACCTTGGGTGAACCCAGCCCGCCCCGGCCTCAGTTTCCCGTCTCGCCCGAGGGCGCAGCGGCGGTGCCCGCTCCGCGGGACTGCTGCGGGCACGGGGCACCGCGGTGCCTTCGGCATGGCCGGCTGTGGCAGTCGGGGAGGTACGGGTATGTGAAGCACTGCGAGGGTGTGTAACTAGTGCGCAAGGCCTGCTTAACAAAGTATGTTCACTTGTTCGTGTTTCTGAAGAGTTGGATCTGCTAACTCGTGAACTGGCGGCTTTGCTGGTAAATGTGACCTGGCGCTCCTGACTGCGCGGCTTCCTGGGTTTCAGTTTTAACCTGTACCTGCAGTGTTTCTGTGAAAGGAACTCTATGGGTTGTTGTGGTTCAGTCGATTTGTAAGTCGATGTCTAACATGACGTGATGTGGTCATTCAGAAGTTACTACTGCTTGGGAAACAAAACATATTCCACAGCTCTCCTCTAAGTGGCAAGAACCTGTAATCTATAGACTTGTAGTTACACTTTTTTTTTTTCTTCTTTCTTTCTTCAGCTAATGGAAATAGTTGTTTGTTTCCTTCTTCGTAACTGATGTTCTAATTCTGGGACAAAGCCTGTGACTTACACATCACTTCAGGGATGGTCCCTCTGTGTCTGTATGGAAACTTCCCTGCCTCAGTAGGAGTCAGTGCAAACCTGAGGCTCTGTGAGAATCAGCTTGTCAAATTACTTTTACCATGCCTCTCTACTGAAAAGTTCCTCAGTGAGGAATTGTACCTGATTTTAGCTTTGATTTCCAATGAAGTAAGACCTAAGTGATTGTATTGTCAGTTTATAATTTTTTTTGACTGGTTTGAAAGGGAGAGGTCTAAAAGACAAGATCAAGTTCCTAATTCATGCAGATAGCATCCAGTTAGAGATTCCCTGCTAAGGGAGAAGCTACACTCTTTAAGTTTAACTGCATTGTTAGACATTTATGACTGGGTGGGAGAATAATGGATGTGGTGAGAGGTTCCTCTTGATAAGAATGAAAACTGCTGGAAAATGGACTTTATGGTTCTCACAAACTGCTTGGTTTGGATGGTGGCACAATACCCTGTGCCCTTTCATCTTGGAAACAGTTGAAGGTGCTTTTTTTCCAAAAGCTGAAAATAACTGTGAAATTCAGAGTTTAACTAGCGCATTGAATTGAAAACATGAAATGTGCATTACCAGATTGCTATGGATATTTGATAGTTTTCCTCACATACATTTGTCTTCTAAAACAGATGCAGTTTGCAGTGGTTATGACTTGTCTTCATAACAATAATGTTCTGTCAATTCAATACAGGCAAACCTTGGAAGAAAAGCTAGACCACTGCTTAGGTTTACAGGGCTAAAAAGTGCCTTTAACTGAAATTATTTCTGCACAATATTACAGCTACTTCATGTCTCTTTTATGAATGCCTTCCATTCCACTCTAAGTGTTTGCTGTTTAATGTAGCATCTTTCATACTGGAATTAACAAGTTATTTTTCTGTTTACTGGAGTTGTTTGCTATTTCTCTCACTGGAGTATCCTGCGTATCTCCCAAGAATTTAGAAATAAAAGCACCAAGCTACTAGATGGCACAATAAATGCTTTGATTTGTTTGCGGTTTTTTAGGGGTATGGCTGTGTGACAAAAAAAAAAAAAAAAAAAAAAAAAACCAAAAACAAACGCAACCCAAACCAAACAAAAAACCCCAACAACAAATGAAAAAATGTCCTGAAGGAAAGGCAGGTTTGAAAAACCAGAGGTGGTTAACTTTTTCACAGCAGTGTGTTTCAAAGCCTAGATCTCTCAGTCCAGGTCCTCTTCAGGACTCTTAACATTGTGTGGGTTTGATCCCCTTTTTAACAGGAAATAAAAGTTTTAGTCTTTTTTTTTTTTTTTAATTACTGCTGCTGCTTAAAGACATATGCAAATGGTATGTCTTTTGTGAATCGAATTTAAAACTGTGTGTATATGTTAAAAACATCTAGGGATGTTCTCAGCTTGTTAAAAGTCCCTGTTAGAGCAACTTGAGATTGTCTGTGTTGTAATCCACTTGAGAAAATAAACAGGTTTGGGGTTTTTTTTTTTATTTAACTTCACTTTTTGTAGGAGAAAACTTGCTTTGGAAATATGAAATATGTACCTCAGTATAAAATCATACTTACTTCATTATCAATCTGTGCTTTAATCTGTTCTTCACTAGCTCTTTATGAATTCAGAGGTTCTGCTTAACCAAACCCATAACTGGGGCGGGGGGAGAGGAATATCTTTGAGTCAAGTTTTAGTAGTCATAAACATGTTTAATTGTGAACATGTTTAAGCATATAATATTTTTTATAAACAATAATTAGTGTAGTATATGATATGACAGCTATCATGCAATGAATTTAGTGTTTACTTTTTTGTAAATTTGCATCATCTTAGTTTTTGCTATGCAGGAATGTTATGTTAATTATTATTTCCCCTCTCCCCAGCTACTTTTGCTTTCAGTTTACTAACTGAATGTCCAGAGAGAACTCATCTTTGTTTTTTAAATGCAGGAAATGTCTTTCTCCCTCCCCACACCAGTGTATTTGTACACTGGAAGATAAAAGCCACTAACTCTTAAAAATAGAATGTGCAATTGAAGGACAAGGAGAGAAAATTCCTAAAGTATGTAGGCATATATCTCATTTCCAGTATCAATCTTTGTTTCTGGTACTGTGGGCCAGGTTTTTGCTTCACTTTAGTAAATGAATTGATATTGATTTTTAAACAAAGAAAGTATGTTTTACACATTTTCCTGAAGTAACCAGTATACTTAAGGTAGCTATGAGTTTTATCGAAAAGAGGTTTTGAAAGGGTTTCTGTCATTAATCAAATTCTGATTTGTACATGGAAGGAGAGGGGTAATACATTTGCTATCAGTTTGTAACATTTAGAATAGAATATTAACTTATTTTAGAAAATAAACTCCTCCCCACCCCTGGAGAGTGTTGTAAGCTTTGCAAAATAGTTGGTTCCCAGAGACGCAGCAATAAGCAAATTGCATGATTGAAGTGACTTTTGTCACCTTAAATACTTTGACCTTAACATTTACTGCATTAACTTCCTGTATTTATAAGCAGTGCCTGTCAGCCTCGGAAGGCTGTATTGCTCATGAATAAAAGTTTGGAAAAAAGCTGGTTCATATGAGTAGTACTGTGTGTAATGTAGCTGGTTCATTAGCAGAAAGCAAATACAGTGTAAAGGTAATAATTTGTAATGAAGCAACACTTCAGTAGCTATACCAGCTGGTGACATGTTTCTTCAGGAAAATAACCTCATAGGAGAAATATAAAATAGATAAAATCAAATAAAGTTGAGATCCAGAAACGTGTGAGCAAACAGCGCTTTAAATTGCTGTTTTTAAATAGCTCCACCTTCTTGTGGCTAGGACTGGCATAATTTATTGACAGAAAAACTTTTGGGTCGCAAGCTTACATTATAAATTAAATATTACTATAGTGTTCTGTCTCACAGAACTCTCATATTCTCTCTTACAAACAAATCTCTTAAAGGAAGCATTAACTACTTCTAATAGGTTGAGCTTGCTTTCCTGTATTATGCAAACTGAGGAATGGAGGAGGGGGGTGGAAGTCAGTCTTTACAGATCCTTTTTCTGTTACCATCCTGCATGGTTCTTTACCCATGTTTTACAGAGTGGTGAAGAATTAGGAGAAGCTGCAGTTGTTCAGCTGAGTGGAACTAAATGGGTGGCTTCCCTCTGGACCCTCACTTCACTGTCTTCGGTAAGAGGGGTGACCTTTTGAAGCAACTTGCATTTCCTTAGAACAGGGGTATGTGTGTGTTAAGAGAAGCTTCTAGTTAGCAAAGCAGAGGATTGGACTTTTTCTTTTCTGGATTTTTTTTTATTATTCTGCTGGCTTGGAAAGGATATTCACAGTATGTGGCTGATCATAACTTTGGATCAAAAAGCATTATTATTTGCATCCATCCAAATAGCTTTAAAAACATGCTCGGTCTTCATATACTTTACCTTTGGAAATCATGCTTATGTCATATGTCAACAGTGGAACTGTCCCAGAGGTGCATTACAGTGGTGATGGTTTAGCCCAAACTCAAACTGATCTACCAGCTGGCTGCTTGATATGGACGGTACTACTTTTTGTTTTTTCATAGAATCATGGAATAGCATGGGTTGGAAGGGACCATTGAAGGTCATCTATTCCAACCCCCCTGCAGTGAGCAGGAGCATCTTCAACTAGATCAGGTTGATCCAGAGCCTTGTCCAACTTGACCTTGAGTGTTTCCAGGCCTGGGGCATCTACCGCTTCTCTGGACAGCCTGTTACAGTGTTTTGCCACCCTCATTGTAAGAAATTTCTTTGTTATGTCTAGTCTAAATCTACCCTTTTTTAGTTTAAAACCATTACCCCTTGTCCTGTTGCAACAGGCCCTGCTATAAAGTTTATCCCCATCTTTCTCTGTTCCCCCTTTAAATACTGAAAGGCTGCAATCAGGTCTCCCCAGAGCCTTCTCCAGGCTGAATAACCCCAACTGTCTCAGCCTTTCCTTGCAGGAGAGGTGGTCCATCCCTCTCATAGTTTTTGTGGCCCTCCTTGACCTGCTCCAACAAGTCCATCCATGTCTTTCCAGTGCCGGGAGCCCCACAGCTGGATGCAGCACTCCTGGTGGGGTCTCACCAGAGCAGAGCAGAGGGGCAGAATCACCTCCCTCAACCTGCTGGCCACACTGCTTTTGATGCAGCCCAGTATATATATGGTTGGGCTTCTGCGCTGTGAGTGCACATTGTTGTCTCGTGTCCAGTTTTTCACCCACCAGTACCCCCAAGTCTTTCTCTGCAGGGCTGCTCTCAATCCCTTCATTGCCCAGCCTGTATAGATACTGGGGGTTGCCCTGACCCAGGTGCAGGACCTTGCACTTGGCCTTGTTGAACCTCATGAGGTTCACATGGGCCCACTTCTCGACCTTGTGCAGGTCCCTTTGGATGGCATCCTGTCCCTCAGCCATGTCAACCACAGCAGAAGATACTGAACATTACTGGTCCTAATACAGACCCCTGAGGGACACCACTTGTCACCGATTTCCATCTGCACATTGAGCTGTTAACCACTACCCTCTGAATGCAACCATCCAACCAATTCCTCATCCACTGAATAGCCCACCCATCAAATCCACATCTCTCCAATTTAGAGAGAAGGATATTGTGTGTGACTGTGTCAAAAGCCTTACAAAAGTCCAGGTAGATTACATCTCTGGCTTTTCCCTTGTCCATTTATGTAGTCACTCCATTGTAAAAGGCCACAAAGTTGGTCAAGCAAGACTAGCCCTTGGTGAAGCCATGCTGGATGTCTTGAATCACCTCCCTGTCCTCCATGTGCAATACTTGTATGACATAATTTCAAAGCTGTGACCTAAGTAAGACAAAACTAAAGTGTACCAAAACCTGTAAGGTACATTGTCTCAGTTTGAAACCCAGTTGGTCTTGCTGGGCCTCGCATCAGCCAGTGGGATCACAAGCAGAAAACTGTGGAACCTGTATTTGGGTTTGGTAGTTGTTGCATAATTTGTTGGCAGGGATTAGTCCACATCATCTGCTTTTCACTCTGGTGTCCTGTGGGGACTGTGGCAGGACTTCTGCTGTCTTGACCAACCTAGATTTTCAGGAGCGAAGCTAGTTCTTTGTCTTTCCTTCATAGAAGAGACCACACTTCTGCTCCCTTTGGTGGACCCCTTTTTGGACTTGTTGATAATCATTACACCAAAGAAATCGGTGAAATCAGGAGATTAGAATGACAAATAAACACCTCCTCTCCCTTACCTTAAGGAGCTGTGTGCAGGGGAGCCTCAAGAGCTATCTAACATGTTGCCAAGCTTGCACGGTGCTGAGGGATGCCAGACTTGTCCAGGCAGCCAGGCTCTGGCACTGCTTGTGTGCTCCTGCTCTGGTATGCTCTGGGACCCAGGTTGCAGCAGCTGCGGTTCAGCAGGCTTGGGGTGTTAGAGGGTGGTGGTGTGACTCTTAAAGCAGCTGAACTTCTAAAATGGGCTGCAGGTCAAAATATTTCAGGAAATGCTGTCATAGTTGTAGATGAGTTTTTTTCTTTTGCATTATGGTTATTCATGTGTTTGAGCTGATTACTTCAATGCCTAAAATATTTTGATTTTAAAGTATCATGTTTTTTGTTATCTTAAAAGAGTTCAAAAACTCTTATAAAGCTAGATAATACTGAGGAGGTCTATCGCTACTTCCAATATGTTTTCATCTTTTATTTGTATAGCCTTATATTCAGATAATGATTCAGACAATGATTTTTGTTTGGAATTGTGGTTTAGTATGTGTATATAGTCTATGTTATTTTTAGAAAGTCCAAGGTATACTAGCATCTAGGTGTGTTTCAGCTGTTGTAGCAAAACTTAGTCTGTTGTGGACCATAGAAATACATACTTATAGTCCACACAACCTGCAAGTCCCATCAGAGGTCAAGGGCACAGGAGGATGCTTCACTTTCACAGAAAATAGTGGTGTTTCTTGGTGGCATTGGTTGAGCCCTTTACATTGTAAGGTGATGATAAATATTCCATTTGCATGGTTCCTATGACCTGAATATCTTATTGAAAGAAGGCTGTTTGTGAATAGTTGTTGTTTATTTGGCTAATGTTGTTAGATAAAAATGTCAGTTGTGGAAGAAAATTATTCTCATTTGAAAGTATGTTAACAATCTATTTTCTGCTCCTGTGTTGTGACAGTTCTTGGAAAAAAAAAAAGTGGGAAACATTGTTTAAGCACCTGATAGGGGTGATTTCATGATGCCTTTCATCAAGCCAGACATAAGAGTTGCAGAGTATTTTCTGTGATCTATAATTAATTTCTTTAATATTTCGCAGTTTTGTTTGCTGCCGTTTTGTTAATTCAGTGGCTTACCATCTTTGCTAACATCATTGTGTGCCTTGAAGTCTCTTCCTTGTTGAAAATGTATGACACTGTTGTAAACAAGCAGCTCTTGACTCTGGTCATGTGGCAGATCAAGATTTCTTTAGGTTGAGTGGAAGCAATAGTGTTAGCCATGCTTTTAGTCATATTTGCCATTTGCATTTTTTTTAGGCAGATGTGGCTTAATGCTAATAAGTATACTAAAGGTGAATGTGAAAGCACATCTGACTTCATGAAATTATTTTCATTCCTTTTAGACATGCATTACAAATTTTTGTATTGCATGCTGGTGGTTGTGTAGCCTTTGAGCAAATTTTTTTAGTAGACTGCAGAACTCCTGCTCTGCCTTGGTGGTAGCTGTTGGGGGAGGACTGAGTAAAGAGAACTGGAAGTCTGGGAGCCTCAGTTCTGTGCTGTTGGGATTTCTTGCTTTTCTGCTGTTAGGTACATGTTATCAAGCGAGACCCTTGTCTCCATCTCCTCCAACTATGGTCTTGTTTCTTCTGTAAATTGTACTGTCTTAAACTGCATAGCTTCAGTTATGTTGAGAACCTTTGTTTTCACTTCTCCTATTGCTGGGCAGTAGTCTTAAGATCCCAGATGGATGTGTTTGTTTGATAGATACTTTTTCATGCTGTACTTTGTGTTCTGCTCGTACTCTGTGCATAGTGAATGCTGGAGCTTTTGCACCTTAGGAGAGAGTGAGTGAATTTCATAGAGATGACATTGCTCTATGTGTGTACATGAACAAATATATATGTTGGAGTTTAAGCTAGAAGCTCTGTGATACAAGCTGTGAAATTGGTCACATTGCCAGAATACTTTCAACTGAGTTTGCCTAATGGCATCATTGTGAATGAAGAATTATTCTTTAGTAGAATATAAGGTAGATATTCTGTATTTCTGTTGTTGGTGTGGAGTAGAAGTGCCACCTCCACATAGGAAAATCAGTTACTGTCTCATTGTTCAGATAAACTTATTCTTTTTCTTCTTCTGAATGGTAGTAAAGCTTTATTAACACAGTTGCATAACATTAACTCATTAATCCTAATTGTACATAAATCCACATAATTACCATAATTGTTTGTTGAAATAGCAATCTTGTTTCATGAAACAGGTAGGGTGCCCTAATTAACTTTTTTCTTTAAATAAAAAAAATTGTGTACGGACTGCTAGTGCTTTAGAGCTTTACTGGCATGACTGATGACTGTCAGTCCAGGATCACCCCATTTCACATCCCTGATAAAGAATTGGGCCTTTGGTATTGGATGGGTTCTCTGTGGTTTGACATCTTTTAAGAAAAACCTGAATGTACTCTTAAGGTAACCAAATCAGGGTTTCCTTGATGGGAACTTTGATCTATATTGGAGATAAGCCTAAATCAGCTATTTGCTCTTAATAGAGTTTTAGAACCAAGAAACTTAAGTATTAAATCTTCACAGTACTGGAAATGTGGTAGTCTGTACAAATGAGTAACTCTTTGGAAAGTAATTACTAGATTTCTTTAGTTATATGCCTATATGCCCATTTGTCACTTTTTCCCCATGAAATTTATTGTGCTTTTACGTATTTGTTGAAAACATTTTGAAGTCAGTTTTAGTTGTGTGTCTCTTGTTAATTATGGCTTTCCTGAAAATGAACAATTTCTAGAAAAAACTTACCAAACTCTAGCAATTTTGTGCAGCCAGGACAAAGATGTAAAGATGTGGTTCTGTCTGTGACTTCTTTTCAGTGTTGGGTGTGGGTTTTTTCTAATTATAAATACAAATTCTTAAAAAAAAAAAAAAGGGGTGGGAGGTGGGGAGGGGAAGGAGAAACCTTGCCAAAATCTTCAAGATAAAGGAAATGGACATTTGTAAGGAACTGGATGAATGGAATTGTAAAACTATTGCATCGCTACAGAGGAAAGAATAAGGAACATTGTGTGTATGGACTTGCTGCTTTCGTAGTTTCCCTGACATACTAAGTATTTTCTGATGTGGTTTTTATGGGAAGTATGACTTAATTTGGGAAGTCATGTGGTTTAGTTTTAGGTAGTCCTGCGAGGAGCAGGGCGTTGCAGTCGGTGATCCTTATGGGTGCCTTCCAACTTGAGATATTCTGTGATTAAGTATGTTTCCTTTAGTTGCAAACTTGTGACTAGTTGGATGGCCATTCTTGATTGTATTGTTTTGAAGATGTATTGAGCTTCAGATTGGTATGGAGTGTAGTGCAAAAACTGAAATGTAATGTTTTGCATTATAGGTACAAGAACTGTAGAAGTCCATTTTAGAATTTGAAAGGACAAGTTTCTGAAGCTCTGGAAAGATATGGTATGTTTATGTTTTCACTTATATTGTGTGTATGCTAATAATTATACTTTTGTTCCCTGATTTAAAAAAAAAAAAAAGTTGAAAATAAATCCAGGAAGAGAAGAAACACATGTTCATTTTCCCCCATTTCTTTTGACTGTGGTCTTTTACTTAGGCATAGTTGTCTAGAAAACTGAGTTATTTAATTTCTTTTTCTCATAGTGAAAATAAATACTGATGATACACCATTGATGAATTCCCTTTTAATTTGTTTTACAGTTGCAAACAAACTCAGTTTCACCATCCATCTATTTCTTCATGGATTACATAAGAATTGGTGCTCTTTCTGAAAGTTTGGGGCGGTGGGCATATATGCTTATATATGCTTATAAATATGCTACTGAGCATATTTATAGTGAGGCTCATACAGTTTTTAGGTATGACTTGAAAAGTAAGTTCAGAGCTACTAGAAGACTTAAGCAAACATCAGTGTAAGTCAAACTTGCAAATTGGAATCTTAGGAAATACAGAAGTGGAACCTTCATTACCAGTGCCAACATGAGCATGTGGTATCTCTTTTTGTCTAGGCTCTTAAATGTCCAGCCAGCTTAAAAGTATGTACATGTATTACAGCAAGGTTGGAACCTTAACTTGTAGTTATTTTAATTTCTGTTTTCTAAGTTTATTCTGCTATAGTCCTGTGGAGAGATACGTGGTAGTATGGAACAGCTGCACCACTCTAATGTTGCTTAAGTTCTGTGGTTCTGCAACTTGTTACACAGAGAATTTTTGAAACTTTATGCATTGCTGCATTCAGGAAAAAAATATGTATAAGTACATTTTTCAACCATATTAAATAGGTCTGTTAATGCATATATAAAATTGTATGTAGTTCAACAACTGCTTCTAAGCTATGTGTGTACTTTCTTGTTTAAACACTTAAAATGTGGGGAAGAACTCATAACTGCAGAAAAAGAATTTTATATGCTGTAGGTTTATGTCTAGATTTTTCTTTTGAAGATACTTAACATATTTGAAGTTCTGAAATCTCAACCTTGCATAAGGCTGTCTTTTTTTTTTCTTGGTTAAGTTCTGTTTTGTAGGAAGCTATAGACAGGAGATAAAATGACTGATTCTAAGCTGAAACATTAAATATAGTGTGTGCTAATTAAAAACTGTAAATCTCTTGAAGATATAGTGTTACGTTATCACAATCCAGATGTTCCTGAGAGAATTGTATAGATTGGTCCTTTACTCTAGCAGGCATCTGGCAGGTAGCGTATATTCAATTTTGTACCCACAGCACCACTGGGACCACCCACCTGCTTCTTGCTCTTCAGTGTCAATACCAGTTGTGTATATGATGGCTCTTCAAACTGAAGCCATTATTTCTGCTGGCTGCTTTTTTTTTTTTTAATGTTTAACCACTTCCCACTGTATGCATAATCTTTGTAAGGGTATGCACTTCATAAATTGACAAAGAATTCCCCTCTAATCCCCCACAACTTGTGAGTAATAAATACTAATGGAACATCAGAAAAGCTGAATGTTATGCTACAGGATTGCATGATCGCTTGGTCTTAATATAAACTGCATATAAACAAATGCTGAAGAACTTGGTGAACAGCAATATACTTTACGTGGAAGGCTGCATGAAAGATGGGTGGCAAAAGAAAGCAAATAACAAAGCATAAGTAAAAAGATGGATGGAATAAAAGTTTAAATATTAAAGCTGAAGTGAAGCTGTAAAACTTACCTGTTTGGAAAATAACTTGATACCTAGCCAGTAAAAGGAGAGCTACTAAAGGAAATTTAAATAGATGATTGGATTTCACTCCAGATGTAGGAGGGGCTTTCCATTCATAACTGCACATCGCTTTGGAGGGAGCCTAAAGTAGCAGGCATGACTGAGATAGAAACAAGTGGTTCAGCTGGAAAAAATAAGGAGTATGTGTAGTGGAAGAAAAATGAGTTGTGGTTAAAGGGAAAAATGCAGAAGCTAAAGATAATTTCAGGCTTTCCCCTTTTTACAAAGGTGAAGAAAGTACCTCTATGATCTGCTGAAATATCAAACTGAAAACAAATGTTGAAGGAAAAAAATCTGTGTTCAGAGTTGTGGGGGCAGTTGTAGAAAATGAGAATTACACATTGGCCTTTAGCTTTGGGGTGAGGGGAGAGAATGGGAGTGAACAGTAGACCTTTTTCTCTTGCTTTGATTTGTGAAATATTAACATCAATGCAAATTGATACGTTGTATCAAAAAGTATACGGATATTATAGGGTGAAGCTTTTAAAATCTGTAGTTGATCTCTTTATATTCCAATGCACTATAGTCTACCTTTATTAAAGTCAGTAACTTGTGTTTTTACTGGAGTATGAATTCTAGAATGGCATCAGCTTTGATTTGAAGATATAAGCAAATTCAGATCCCCACCCCAGATAACTGACTCAAGTGTTAATTGATCTCACTACCCTGCATGTTTTTGTTCCTACTCTAATTTGTATTGGTCAGCCTTCAGTTTCTAGTCATGTGAGGGTTTCATATGCTTGCTTTTAATTGGAAGATCTTTTTTATGTATTTCTGTGCTATGAGAGGACTTAGTTTCTTCCCATATCCATATTGATTAGCTTGAATAACTTGGAACTGTTTCCGTTATCTAGTCACAAGGCACTCTCTATCTTCATGCTGTCTTTGTGGCTCTTTTCTGCTACTTCTGGAACATTTTTGAAGAATAGCAAATACTTGGAGAACTGGGCTTAAGTTTTGAATATGTCTGATGTATTTTGTGCAGATGAACAGACACCTTTCCAGGAACCCTTCATGAGTCATATCTGTTGTCCTAGCTGTAATAACTGGGACCATGTGTGCATTTGCTCATCAGTTGTGACTGCCTTAGTCACTTTAGGTTGGCATTTTCCGGGATAGAACCCAATTCCTTTGGTCTTCTAACTATGTAATTTTGTATTTATCGGTATTAGTTGAATGGTTTGGTTTACCAGGCAGTGGGAGAAGAAATCATATAGATGTCTTACTACAGTTTTTTTGCAGCTTTTTGGGAATTTATTTTATCAGGTTTTATTAGTGGCTGGTTTATTTTCCTTTAGGATAGTTGATAATTCAACCTGGTATTAGCTGCATGAAGAAAACTTCTGGAATCTTACGTCTTTTCACATTTTCTGTGTTGGAAACAGCGTGCAGTCAACAAAAGTAATTGATGTTTCCAACCATATCAAGAAATTAAGTCTCAAACATGCCTATTAATATATTTTTTTTTCTACAAGTGACAGTTGAGATTGAGCTTGGGGATTTGGTGAATATTCTATAGTTTCTTCCAGGACACTTCAATCAATCTTATGTTATAAAAGGACAGTTTTCTTATTAGTTGTTGGTTCCTTGTTTGAAGTAGTAAGCTAGCTAGGGTAGTCCTGAGGGCACCTCTTACTGTATAGATGATGACTGTTTCATCATGGCGCTCAAAGTCATTCTGGAAACAGATCAGATTCATTCTTGGGGGATTCAGAGGGATTCTTCAGAAAACATACAAAGGTTTCTTCTTGGGGATGGTTATTTTTGATTAAGCAACTCAAATTCTGGCACTGAAAGGTAAGGAAGATCATGTACTACTTTGTACAGGTGAATCACCTTGTTTTCATTAGATCATCTGTCAACAAGAGAATCTTAAAAAAATTTGGATCAAGGATTACTCAAGTGTATACTTAAAATTCTTTTGTAAAGGAAACTTAAATTCTTACAAATACCACCTCCCAGGGTAAACCATCCTACAGTCAGGTCAGTAAGTTGTTTAGTTTAAATAAGTGTTCTTCCTCTCAGGGATCTTCCTAGACCTCACATCCTGGGTGTTAACTGCCAGATTGCTGTGCTGTCACAGAAAATGAACATCAAATAATGCAGAGAAAGTGATAAGGTATATGAAATCCATGTAAGTGACAACTTTCGATTAAGTGATTTGTAGCTGGAATTTTTTTGGCTTTATTTTTCATTGTTTACGAATAGGTACTTACATTCTCCATGGTATGGCTTTAGGTTCTGTATGTTGAAGCCGAGGACCTCTTCTTGGCTCATGTTTGTGATTGCAGACTTTCAAGATTAAATGAAATATGCAAAGAGAAGATCTCATCAGGCTATGCCACAAAGTTGCTTTTAGTCCCTTTTGATGCATCTGAACTTGGTTTCTGACTTCTTATTCTTCCAGTCATTTATTATTTATTTTCCCCCTCTTTTTGAGTCAATAAGAACATTTTTTTTTTTTTTCAGAAAATCTGCACTTTTTCCATCTTGGAGAAATGACTGTTGTCTCACACTACTGCATAAATGTTATTTATCCTGTTGCCTTTCCATGAGGGTTGCTCCAAACCATGCAAGGTTCTTCAGGTACATGGTGTGAAGGCACGGATCTTGTCTATTGTCTTGCAAATTACAACGGGTTGTTGTAGTCCTGGTTGAAGCTACCTCTTCTAAGTAGTCACTAGGCAGCTATAGATGTGTCTATACTGGAGCCTGCCCAGTCCCAAAGAGTCTAGCAGCCATCTCTGGTTTCTCAGACATACTCCAAAGGCACAAACCTTGTTTGATACCTTCAGCTGCTATGTGTGTCTGTGAAAGCCTAAACTGTAAGCCATGATAATCATGACAGTGAAGACCAGAGAAATCTGAGTGATAAGAATAAATGTCTGTTCTGATGCTGCTGTTCCTACCCTGTAAAAAGTAAGTTCTACCCAGAGATTATTTTTTTGTAAGCAGTTGGTTTAGGTCAGTTTCCTATTCTTCATAATGCCCTTCATGATTTTAGCATATTCATCAGTGTAGTTTCCCTTTCCTGATCAAGTAGTGTTCTTTGACTCTTAGACCAGTCTTTTTTTCTGCCTTGTTTGGATCCAGCAGTCAAAATGTTGTTCAAACTAGATTCAGGATAAGGTATCTTTGATGGCAGTCTCCTTCACTACTCACCCCATGTTTCAACATGCTGGTCTCTTTACCAGCAGACAGTACTCTGCTGATGGGTGAATGAGTAAGGTTTTAGAAAAACTAATTCTTTCATCTGTGCTAGGGAATCCTTGCCAATCGTATTCTGTCCCACAGGAGTGGTGGCAAGGATAGATGGGGAAAGTAGTACAAAGCGATAGAAGGGGGAAATGATTCATTAAGATTTCTTGCGTCTGGATTATTGAAAATAGCATGAGATTTTTAGACCGTAGTACCATAAATCTAGCTTTAAGGTATCCTGTAATGGATTAGAAGTGCTGCAACTACAGAATTCAAAGCTCTAATTCACAATATATTAAATATGTAGAGGCAAATTTCACTGCAAAACTTAAATCAGTTAAATTCAGCTTGGTGAGATTCATACCAGTTGGGATACTGCCTCTCTTCATGGAGCTGCTGTAGGTACTATGGTGGTGTGGTAAATCTGATTAACAAAGTTGGATCTATGTCAGGCCTGGGCACAAATGTGTCTTGGCCAAGATTGTGGACTGCCACCTCAGAGCGTATTATTTAACATTATAAAATCTGATGTTTTTTTAATCCAGCACCGATACTTCATGCATTCCTTCACTGTTGACAATCCCGTTCATGACTTCTCCCACATGAAACAGCCTCAGGAAAACCCTGTTTTACGAAGGTTGCTGTCAGCCTGTTGTTCTAACATGCTTCCATTTGAATTGAAGACTACTGTAATTAGCTTTTGCCTGTGGTCTGGGTGATACAAGTCTAGGGAGGGAGTGATTGATTTGGTATCCAGAACATGAACTGATACTTCCAGCAGTCAAACAGAATGTGGATTTCCCAACCACTGAGGCCTTAGAGGCTACACCCCTGTCCTTCTTGACCAGCATGCTAAAAGTTACTTCGGTAAAGCGCTAGAAGTGGTGTTAATTTCTAAATGCACTTTTACAGAGCCATTTCACATGAGTTCAGAAAGCAGCAAGAATTTAGGTTTAACTTTAGAAGAAAGCACTGCCTTAGAATAGGTATCTGTTTCTTTAAAGCTGAGACTTGCCTGAAAGTGGGCATTGTCAGGTCTCAATCAGAATGCCATAAGCAGTGTTTTAAGGCTTCTTAGTTTTGCATCAGCGTCTTGGTTTTTGCTGTTTGCTTTTCTGTAGAGCTGATGGTCAGCAAATACTAATTTGAAAATCTTTACCCTGTTTGTCACTTAATGTTGACAGATGAGGAACCTTTTCAACTGACTTTTATTCATTGTACTGTGTTTCTGGCATTGACTTGTTAAACTTTGATAGTTTACACCTGCAAAACATAGGTACTAGAGAACCTCTGTTTTGTTTCATAGGTTTTTGGTAATCTGCTTTTTTTTTTTACTTTCCATATCTCAACTGTACTTGTGTTTAGATGAGAAGACTCAAATATTACTGCTGTTAAAATAATTAAATGGCACTTCTCCTGCCTTGAGGAATATACCCAATAAAACTAAAAAGCATCATTCCACAACTACTACAAAATTTATTCTGTTGCAGAGTTTGTAGCATGATGGCAAATTGTAGTAAAAGGACAGAAGTCAGCAGCTTTTCTGACCAACTTTAGAAAATAAAGGGCTTTGCTTCCCTATTAGTGATTTTGTATCTATAACAAGTCAAGAGATACAAATTAGCATTAAAAATGCTTGATTCCTCAACAAACCTAAGACCTTTTGTAATAGATTGAACTGAAGCATGAAAGCTTTTGTGGCTGAAACATTTATAACTATCTGTGCTTCTCTTGGCGTTTGTATCAAGCTGTTGTGACTGTGGGTGTTGTAGAGACCTGCGGGTGTGCCCTCAGTAGCTCACTAGCCTTTTTGCACCCTGCTTCTGTATGAGGCTTCTGCTGCATGGCAACAAATGTGAGGCTTCATCTGGGTTAGAGCTGCAGGAATAAACTTACCAAATACTGCACAGAGGTCTGTCTTCATAGCTACCTGCTGTTTAGAGAAAGTTAGATAACTTTTTTTATTCACCAAATACAGTAATAACACTTCAATTGTAATCAAAACTTTATGTTAACAAGAAGTGAATAACGCTGTTTGTGATCTGACTGTCCATCAGGCCGTTTTTCTTTACAAACTTTGTCCAGTGCACCTAGGAGCTTGGGTGGGAGAGAGAATGGGGTGAGTTGAGTGTTGAGGGTTATGTTTGGGAATATTTTATCAGTTAACTTTAGTTTAGAGTAGATAATAGCAGTAGGTAAGAGACTAACTGGTTCCTTTTCAGCCATGGAAGTAATCAGCTGGGGTGGTCCCAGGGCGCTCTGGGCAGGAGTATTGCTGAGTGATCATTGGCTGCCACCTGCGTGACAAAGTAAAGGACCAACCCTTCAATTTATACCGGTGGAGCCAGATCACGGGAAACAATTGACAGGTAAAATACACTTTTGAAAATTTAAGGGAGAGGAGAGAGTACATGTGGCGTGAATGGAGCAAAGAACCTAAAAGTTTGGCCACAGGTGGCAAAGATTGCTCCTTTGAAACTTTCACATGGCTTTAGCTTGCTTCGTTTTGGGGAGGGGCATACAGCAAAGTGCAAGTTACATGTTGCTCCCCTGGGAACACAGAGCCTCATTAGGAACCAATATTGAGTTGTAACAGGGAAACAACTAATGGAATTTTATTTTATTTAGAAATTACAGTTTATATTTATGCACATGCTTCCAAATCTTTGAATGCTTGATTTTGGGTGCTTTCTACTGGTCCAAGAGATGGGGTTTGGTTTTGGGAGGGGTTTTTGAGGCTAAAAATAAGTTAATGAATTTTCAAGTTCACCAGTTGAATGTACTGGTTAGTTACTCTAAAAACTTACTTAAGTAAGTAGTTCTGCTTGTTAGTTACTCTATAAATCTTAGAATGTCATTCAAAAATGAATGAATTTTTGTGCAGTAGGTCTTAATCTTGCAGATAAAACAATGTGTAGCATCAATATTGTTCTTGTGTTTTATGATGTTTTAGTGAACTAGCTGAAAATAACTTGTAAGGACTTTTAACTGAATTATTTTTACTTATTTAGAGTTGTTAAGCTTATGCTTAGCCCAGCGTGATACAGGACTGGTGTGACAACTCATTTTTAATCAGTGACTCAAAATTGTGATCACCCTGATGTCACCGAATGGCCACAGCTTGTAAAAGGTAAGCATACGCTTATGTTGTTTCTCAGGATCCTTTTTAGTATATTGTTTATTTTTAAAGTATTTCATTCTGTATGACCTGAAGTGAATTCCATAAGTATTATTAAGGTATATTGTTTATTTAAGATAAGTCAGCTGGCAAAGTTGACTTACCCTCTTGCTTAGAGTTATTTCAAAGCTTACTTACTTGCCTGCTTTTAAAATATGAGCACGGTGGTGGTCCATGGTATCCCTCCTAAGAGCAATGCTATATCTCTTAAGCCTCTGGTGGTTTTTACTGTCATACTGCAATTCTGTATAAATTGTTTAGCATACTTACTGAAGCAAATTGTTAAATTTTTTGGAGTATTTGTCCAGGAGGCTTGATGACATTAAAATTTGTAGGCTTGCATATCTTTACTTTTCTCTCCTAGGGAGGTACAGTGGGGGTAAAAAGGAGTGGCTTGCAGAATGGAGAAGTTGCTCCCTGTGTTACTGGAAGTGAGCCACCATTTGAATTTGCTAGCTCATACTGCAGTATTCAGATTAGCTGGTGTCTTGTGATCAGTATCTATGATTAATTCAAAGCTGAAATTTATAAGAGCATTTGCTCTGAGATTTTCTCTGAACGGAACTCTTGTTTCAGATTTTAGGCGTGATGAAAGGATGTCTTGCCATACTGTATAGTTGCTTTTCAGTACTGTTGCCTGCTCAGAGGAATAACAAGGTATCTTGTTTGTAAACAATTGGGCACTGCAGAGTAAATAGCTTCTCAACAAGCAATTACAATTCCTGTAATTAGATTGATCTTTCACATTGTTTCCATGAGTACTAAAAGCTCATTTTATTTAATGCTTACATTGTCATCTGAGACCTTTTAAAATACGGTTAATAAGTGCAGTAAAAGTTCTGCAAATCATAGTTATTTTAGGTCAGCTTCTGTTGTAAAAAACAATATGCTGAAGGAATTTGATCCCTGTTTTCAGCAGAACGACTTACCTTAGAGGACCAAACCTTTTTTTGACTTAGCTAAGTTTTATTTTTTCTGAACCTTCCTGAAACTTGTTCTTACATTGTCTTGTAGAAGAAACCTTATTTGCAGAATAGCATGTACAGAGCTGCAGTGTCTGTTCAAAGCCCAGATAAAACTCACACAAATGATAAGGATAGGAAAATATTTTGGATATACTGATAGCTGTGTTTACGTGTCTGTACTGCAGATCACTAGGCTACCTTTTTTACATGCTAAGTTTAGATGCCAGTCTGCTCTTTTTCTGTAAATTTTCATACTGCTGTGTATTTTAAAGGCTCAAAGTGATTAATACTCTTGATGTTTTTGTTTTAACACTGCTATTTCACTTGTATTTTCACAGCAACTTAAAGCACTAGTCTTACCCAAAGCTTCATTGTGTTGTATTTCCTATGGCTAAAAGAAAGATAGCAACCGCCTCAAACTTCCAAGCTCTTTGCTCAGTTTCTGAAGTCCTGGATGTGAATAGTGGAGCTAGCCAGTATGAATGTAAACACTCTTCTTTCCAATGCTCCTCAGGTTGTATGGCTTCTAGCACTTACATGTTTGGGTGAATAATTAGGGGAAAAAAAAAAAAGGTTCTTTTCTTTCTAAGTATCTAGTGATTTGGTTTGGTCACTAGAGTTGAAGGGAAATGAGATTTTGATTTGTTTTGCTGTTGAGCATTATTTTTGTCAGCAACTATCTAATCAGTCTTTAATGAGTAAGGAAAGCATCATTTGGAGGGAGTAAATAGATGCCAGATTTTGAGACTGGGTAGTTTTTCTGTTAGGCAGGTATTTGCGTTTTAAGCATGAGTATAAAGTTAGTTTGATAGTAAGTTGAGTTCTGTCCCTAGTGTCAGTTGAATTTTATAACTTAGTGAAATATAAACAAGTAACTTCCTGTGTTCTGCATCAGCTGTCACTGCACATTATCCAGCTAGCCTAGGAATTTTGCCTGCCAGAAATGCTTTCTAGGCACTGGGTCTGTTAATATACTACAGTTTGGTAAAATCCAGAAAGTTGCTAAGATCTTATATGTCAGTAAAGGACTAAGATTTTAGTAAAAGATTTGGAGAACAGTCCAGGATTTAATAGGAGGGACCATCCAGTAAGGTAGTGCAATGAAACATAGGAAAAAAAGGAAATGTTTCAGGCTGCAGGTGGAGATTTCCATTAGTGTTTAGAATAGTATAATAGTCATATAGTAAATAGAGAAATTCCATTCCTACAAGCAATGATTTCCCTGGTAAAGCTATGACAAAACCTGCTTAGCTGTGCTGACTGAAGTCCCCTAGAAAACTCTGTTTAAACCCGCAAAGTGAGTTCTATTTGCAGATTTTAGCTCGCTTCTGTTTTGAGAAAGCTCTGTCATGAAAGGCATTTTTATTCATGTAAGCTACAGAGTTTTACTGCAATAGGCTGTGCTGTATTTCCACTTCTTGTGCAGTGTATCCAGTATATCAGTTCTGGTCAACTGTATCAGAATCTAGACCCATGTCAAGGTTGGATAAGGTTCTTCAGAATATGATTTCAAGGCAGCTTACAGTGATTGAAGTCAAAACTGCTGCATTCGTACTGCCTTGTCTCCTGGCTCATCCAATTACAAGCTGGATCTGGCTACAAACTGACTGGGTAGCAGGAAGTCCCAAAGAGAGGAAAAAATAATCTGCCTAAAGAAAATAATAATCTGTCTAAAAAAATAATAAATTAAATGTTAACTTTTTGAATCAGTGCTCACATAAGGAAGAAGATGGGAAGAAGGAGGAGCTAAACAGCTATAAGTTTAGCCTACTTAATTTAATACGGAACTATACCCCTTAAATTTGTAAATTAAGTCAAGGGGGTTGGCAAGCTGAATACAGGTGCTACTAGGGTGTTCAAAAATGCTAGGCACTAACACCTAATTCTGAATATTACTGGCTGATCTGTTGACTGGAAGGAAGTAAAAGAAAGCTGCCTGTGAGGCTTATGTCCATAAATTCAAGTAAAGCGAGACATGAAATTTGTTTTGAGGTTCTGTTGAGACCTGCTTTTGAGCTGCTGCTTTTTAGAGTCCAATTGTGCAGAGAATAATCTGTTGGTAACAGTTGAGCACTGATAAACCTTGAGTATACATTTTGGTTACAGAAGTGGTTATGAAGAATTAGCCCAGAACTGGTGCACTATACAACCTGAATACAGAAGTACTGCCAGCAGAACTCTTCCCTAATGGCTGCTGTTGTGTAAGCTGTGGGGAAAAAGTGCTGTCTTCCCTAGAGAAATTTGGCTTAACATAAAATCTGACAATATAATTATGAACTGTCTTTCCGAGTTTGGACAAATGTGCAAGCACATAAGAGTCAGTGCTTTTAGTGGCAATAATAAATCATCATCACTTTCCACCTTTCCTAATTCTTCATATTGTAATGACTGAAAGTAACAAAGAATGCTTAAGGTTTTGCATCTGTATTTGCAGATCACCAGGAGAACCTCACTCTGAAAACATTGAAACTAGCCGAATGTAAGTAAATGAATGGATGAGTTTGGTATATCATGTTTTAAAATGTTTTGACCGTATGTAAGTTACTCTTGCACCTATTTAGAAAAAAAAAAAGATGACAAAAGCTGAGCAGAACTGTGGAATTACCTTAGAAAATTTCAAGTTAATAGTTTGCTATGGAAAAATAATTTTAGGCCTCTGTAAAAACTATGTGTGTGTTTTTTGGTTTTTTGGGGTTTTTTTTACTTTTTTTGGAGGGTGAATCGGTTAAAGGGGAAGTTCAGAGGTTTAACGTGAACCAGTAGATGGTAGCATAATACAATGCCAGAGATCTTAAGGCCTATATTCATACTTGACAGTAGGGTGTAATTTCTACCTGCTATTCACTAACATCTTGCATGGGTTTGAAGGCACTTCAGTACTAAGGCACAATGCCTGCTAATACCTGTTGTGGCAGATGAATTGCTGCGCTAAGAGGAAAAAAAAAAGTCTGACAATTTGGCAAATTTATACACTAGTTACTTTTAGAAATGGAAAACTGGACTTCTTTCATTGAAGGGTATTCATGTAGCATCTTGTTCATAGTTTTGAACCTTGTTTTGGTCTGTCTTCATTAGCCTAGAAGCAAAGTTGTGATAGGCTGAAATGTTCATTTCAAATTCAAAAGGGTTGAAGGTATGAGAGGGCATTTTAAAAAAAGAAAAAAGTTATTGAGACTTTATTCTTCTGTGAGTTAGCAAACAAAGATTCTTTTCTAGCTATTCAAACCGTCCTGTTACAGAACTCAAATAGAGAAACTGTAAACTCTGCTTTTCTGACTTACAGCATGAGTTCCAAAATAACAGAGGGAGTGTAGCCCAATGTTAGGGTACTGTCTGAGGCTTCAGAAGATCCGAATTCACTTCTCTTCTGCCACAAACTTCTCTTCTGACCATAAACTGTCTCCTCCACACCCTCCCTCCACGTGGTGTAGGATTTTACACACTGTGGGCTGAATGCCAGTTTCAGAATGTTTTGCAGGCTAGGGACATAGTGTGAATTGCTCAAGGACTTCTCCGCTGTAGCTGCCCAACTTGGGGAGGAGCAAAGCTGAGGTAAGCCCCTCTGCACTGGACTGCATACCTAACCTTAAAAGTGATGAGAAGGAAACAAGGAACGCTTTTCCCATATGTTTTTACCAATTCACTGCAGTGATTCTTGTACTAGGAGGAGCTTTTCTTCTGGGACACTGAATTTGCTTTTCCCTCTCTTACGCCATCTGTTACAGAAGAGCTGTCTGGCTCCCCAGGAGTACAGGTTGCAGGGATCCAGACCTGAGAGGGGACTGGCTGTTGCTATGTGAAAATGTGTTAGAGACAGAGGTTGCAGGGCAAAAACCCTGTCATGATCCCTTCTGCTCCAGCCCCTGCTGCATTGTGTTTTATTGTTCCTGTGGCAAGTTGAGTTGAGTTCTTTTGTTTTCCTGGCCTAGCCAAAGGGGGGAAATCAGGCTGTAGACTGGAGGTAGTCCACTCTGGATATTGGCAGTTGGACTCGTAAGGAAAGATGTGTCAGAAACAAGCAACTTGATGGCTGTGAAGCAAACACTCTGTATGGAAGGCAGTACAATTTTTTCCTTCTAGCAGTCTGACAATTCTTTTTTTGTGCGTATATTTTGTCCTCCTTGAAACTGAACCTGAAAAAATAATCTACAATAGCAAGGTTTTCTGTGTGAAAGCTTAATGGGATTTTTTTTTGGTGGTTTGGAGTTTTTTGGGGTTTGTTTTTGTCAGTGTTTTTTTTTGTTGGGTTTTTTTTTTCTGCAGCGTGATCAAGAGTTGCCCTGACTAGGTAGATTTTGGGTGTCTGTCTAAAATAGATGTAAGTCAGTCAAGCTGTAGGGATTCCTGTGTTTTGAGTAGTAGCTAAACAGTATTAATGCATGTTATACTTGCAAAACTAGATTTTTTAAAACTGTATCACAATGTGATGTGTACATCACCTACAGAGAATTTCTGCAATCATGCTGTAAGGTGGAATGGCAGGCTGAGTAATACATTGTGACCTGCAAGCCTACTGTGTAGCTAAAATAGTTACTATGTTAGTTACATGCCTATAATTCGTTATTAAATGTGGGATTTCTATGAAGTGTTAAGTTATTTACACAATGAATGGTTAATTTGGTTTTACTCTGGTTGGCTGATACAATTGCTTCATTTGTTTCCCTGTTTTGCATTGCAAAGCTTTATACCAAGAGCCTAGTCAGGTATGTTTCACAAGTGTGAATTAAAAATAATCTACTCCTTCAGACTGTTATGCAGCAAGTTCTTCAATGGATAAGTCTTAATTATCTCAAATTTTTCAAGTCCTGGCTCTGTGTGATGAACATATTGGTGCTAGCTCATAGTTAGGTGTCTTTTTTTTCCTTACATTTGTCCAAGTCTTTGAATTTTTAAGATCAGCATCTCCTCCTGTCTGGTCCTGTCACAGGTTTGCGTTAATTTTCAGATTCAATTAGTATTACTTTTTTAAAACCTCTTTAGCACTAAATTACATAACTTGTTTAACAATAACTTGACTACTTATCAGTGTGTGTATTTTTACTGTACATATTGTATGTTGTCACACATCAAGGCAAAGGTTTGGGTATTTTGACATGATGGCTTTCTGTGCATTCATCTTCTGGTTTTGGAGGATGGGATGCTTTGTGATTTTGAAATTTCTCTCTCTCTTTCTAAAGTCGTTGAACACCCACCCCTCCCATTTGAAGTCTTGTTGCAGTTATAGTTGATGAATAGTGACCTCACATTGGAGTAGATTTGATAGCTGGTTTGTTTCCCTTGAAAGAATGGAAAAATAAAAACTCTGCAGCAGCCTCAAAACATGCCAGAAAACCAAATTACAACCATTGCAAATGAATACTTGTACAGTTACTGTACATGTGTTTAATGATACATACTTTCAGATGCCTTCCTAGAATAGAATGCCTTACTTTCCTCAAGGCTGAAAACACAGGTGGGTTTGCATAACATAACCACAGGACACTGATTGTGGCCTCAAACCTTGTCACATATAGGTATTTTTTGTGGCATTTGCTGGTGGTTTTATCACCATTATTGGGAGGAAAAGATACAGGAAGTATCATTATCTACACCTGCAGCCTTGTACTCTGTTACACTGTGATCTGTCTAGGCTGAACTACAGAATTTCTTCTCAGAGCCCCTTGCAATGCATCATTTGGCCAGGCAGTGATTCCTTTGAGGAAACTTCACCGCTAATATGACTGCATTGACTCTACTCAAGAATTATTACTTTTTTAAATTTAGCAACTGCTTAAGTTAGAATTAAGTGTCTGTTTTACCTTTGCTTCCAAGAGCAAAAGCACAGTAAGATAAATAGACTGAATTTTATAATGATTTGAAAGAAAAGGAATTCCAGTTGTTGCACTAGAAAATGTAACTGAAGCAAATGTATTACAAACCTTGGTTCCCATGGAGCTTGTTGGATGCTGTAAATTTACCAGTTAAAAATAAACAAAATGAAAGCTTAAAGAGTAGATATTTCTCTCTGGAGGTGTCTAATCCACAAATGCTGGACTATTCTTAAACTGGAAGCTCAGGTGTTTAAGTCTCTGATCAGTATTATTTGCACTTAGTTTCTGTGTGATCATGGTCGTCATTCTAGGGCTGTGTCGTGGAGAATGAAGACATCGCAAAAGAACACTGCCATGAAAGCCTAACAAAAGAAGTGTTCTGGAGTTTTTAATAACTTGAAAACAGTGGTGTGATTGCCCCTTTCCTGTACTTGGCCTCTTCTCTTCCAGGTTGTACAAAGAGAATACAGGGTTGATCAGCATTTAGGTCTCTGCAGGTCAGTCTTACAAGTTGCAATGGTCAGTCCTCTTACATGAGTGTCATGCTTTCTACTGCAATACTCCAGTGGTCCAGAAGTAGACAATCAGAATCAGTGGCCTCAAGTTACTGTCTGTATCTTTAATATTATCTCTGCAGTGAGATATCAAATCTCCTTTCTTTGGATGGCCTGCTGGTCAGAATATAGTGTATAAATTCCATACTTGACAAATTTAAGCTTGCTCAGTAGAGCACAACTTGAAGTTTAATTGTACTTGCTTGAGTGGTAGGACTTCTTTAACCAAGGGAAAACAACATGGAAGGTACTAAAGAATATGGGTTTTGCTTAAATATTGATAAATATTATTTGTTTTGTCCTGAATATAAAAGACACTGAAGGATTTCTCCAAGTATGTGAAGTCACTGTAATTTCATTTCTTTCCAATAAAGACAAAGCTGGTCTTACTGTGGCCTCACAGCCACTACAGAGTAGTAGAGTTTTGGACTCCTTGCTTGATAATTTAGAACAGAATTTGGAGAACTGTTGAAATGTTTTGTGTGGTTAGACATATCATGATATACTCTTTAGAAGTTTAATAGCTGGTAACAATTACATACATTTTCTTTTCTTTAAAATATTAAGAATAACAAATCTGTTCAGTGAGCGTAAGATGCTTTGAGTTTAGTCAGTCCTAAACTTAGTAGTAAGTTTATTTCAGCAGTAATTCAAGTTACTTTTCTTTGTAGTTAAATAAATTTATGGCCTTATTTTATGAAGGCTGTATTTCTCCCCGCCTTTTCAAAAGGCACTGATTCTGAAAACGTGAGCATGGTATTTAATAATCAAGTATGCCTACAGTCATTACCATTTACATATGTTGATAGCTTACAATAATTGCCTAATAATTGTTTCCCTGTAATCAGTTATTTAGTGGCTTCAGGCCTGTAGTTATGTTTGGTTGGTTGGGGGGCGGGGGCAGGATTTCTCCTGAAATTGCTTGGGTTGAAAAGCCAGGGTATATTTGACGCGTTATTCATCTCAATTTTATGGCTAATCGAGAATGTTGGAGGGATCACATGGGTGACAGGGCAATGCTTTCCTTCTTAAGAAGGACAGGTAGGAACCAGGGTATGAAACCAGTTGGCCTGTGGAATGACATTACAGAGTCCTGGAGCTAACAACCTGACGAGGAAAGCGCAGTAATGAAGGATGTTTTCCTAATAGGACTGTAGCAAGGTAGTTTGTGAGTCAAGACTGAGATACGTGCTGTGTTCTCGACCCCTGTCTCTAGCTCTCTTTGTGCATTGCTACGTAAAGCCAGTACAACTCTTCTGTTCTCAGGTTCGCCCTTCCTGAGGAAGTGCCATGACTGACTTTATCAGTACATGATGTTCCCAGAGGCACAGTAGATCTGGAGTATGTGGTGGGGAGATTGGTCTCTTGAGTGAAAACACTACAGTCCAAGGGGCTTCATGGTCTACACACCAGCTGTTGGGGTCTACCATACTGGAAAGAACGAGGTTTAGGAAATGCAGGCTGCATGTGCATTTGCCAGCATACGTTCACTGGGGTGCCAGAGGCTGAGGTGGGCAGAAAGTGTTGCAGCACTGCTGGAACAGAGTGCTCAGCTCCAGCTCTGGGTGGAGTGTTTGGCAGTGGCGTGTGCAGGCCACTTCAGAAGGGTCTGTGTGGGCAGTGCTTTTACTGGAAGCTTGTCTTCTGTAGCACTGCTGTTCTTAGTCTGACTAAACAGAAGCAGGAAACCAACATGCAAGGTTTGAAACTGAAACTCTCAGAAAACAGTATTTAACTTCACAAAGATGTCCATCCATAACCTATATTTTCTTTAAAGTTTTTGATCTGCTGGTCATCTTGCTTCCAAAGTGTAGTATAATTGTTGCAGGTGTGTAAGTCTCTATGCTCCTGTCTGTTAAGCCATATACTGAAGATGTTTTGCTATTAGTACTAAAAGAACTGTTGCCTGTTTTCTTCCTATCCAAAAGACAAACATAATTTTTCCTCTAGTTTCCATGCACATTAATACTTCTGGTGTTTTTTTTGCATTAAGAAAGAAAACAGCTTATGAATGTTTTGGCACTTCTGAATTACTAGCAGTTTTTTTAAAACAGGCTGTTGTAAATTTCCACTTACTAAAATTTGCCATTGTGGAGCAATGTGAGACGTCTGTGTAGAAATAACAAAAGTAGCTGTGTCCCAAGCAGAAACAATTCAGAAATATTTTATACTGATATTTCTAGACAAGTATGAAACTTTCATACATATTTTTAAAATTTAGGTAAACTTGAAGCAAAAATGATGCATTTATACGGATATTTTTAGCTTCAGGCAAGTTTTGAAACTTAGATGAAAAATCTTTGCTTTGTAGGTGGACTTTAAGGAATTATATACTTCAGCTGTTTCTAAAATTCTTTAAATGCTTAAACTTCTGATTTTCTCTGTTACAAAAATTTTCTTTATGTAGCATTTCTCTGTATTTAGTATAAAATAAAAAAAATGAGAAATGCAAATTAGGTGCTGTTACACAGGAACTTGTGAACCAGTGCATGCAATCTCTTGTTTTATATAGGTTTTAGACATTCAAAAATGACTTTATGATATAAAATGCAGCCCAGTGCACCTTTGCCTAAGTATCTAGAAAGGCAGAGGCTCAGTGGTGCACACTTCTAGTGATACTGCAGTTTTGGCAGCATTTAAATTACAAATGCGAAGTACTTATTATCTGGCTTTTTATTGGTTAAAGAACAATCTAAAAGCCTAAAGGCGTTCTTTTTTCTTTAAGTACTACAAAAGTGAGTGAATACTGATTTATTTTTAAATATAAAAATCTGCTTGTGAAATTGTTGGACTTTGGGAAAGGAAGATGACATCGATTTTATGTGCCTCTCCTCACTGAAGTGGTGTGTCTTGCTTGAGGAGGTTGTGCAAGGCCCACTGTGTGGGAAGTTACCCTTAAGGCATAAGGATATGCCTGTGGTATGTCTGTGAACTGTTTACAACTGCACCTACACCCATGCAGTTTCATACTTGGATGTACAACAGCAGTGTGAGTCCTTGCAAACATATATGCAAGTCAGTCACTGTAGCCTTAACTACACTAGGCATCTGTGTGCTAATGTACAGTAAACCAGTCACTGAGTTTGTAAGGGGCAAGTTATTCCTCACTGGAACCCTATACAGGAACTTAAAGGGAGCTGCAGTCTTCACTGTGTAGCAGGAGCTAAGAATAGAGAGGGGGTTTGTGTTACCTCTCTTGGTGAAGTTTTAATGCCTAAGGCTAAAAATTTAAGTTTTCTGCATACTAAATGAGAAAGGGAATGTGAAAAGAGATCAAGCTTTCACCTCTGGAGAACGTAGAAGGTATGCTACGTTTTTTTTCTGGATAATATAGGAAATGTGTGCTTTTGGCACTGGACAGTGACAATAATTCCTCAATTACCCCCGTGGGAATGTGGTATGGAATATCTTACTGTTCTGTAACATCACTCATTGCCTTACTTGGAACTGCATTCTCTGTAAATGCTTTCATGGGTGGATCTTGGTAAAGGTAGCTCTTATGGAAGGCTCAGTAAATTCTGTTCTACCTTCTGTCTGTATCCTCACTTTTAAGTCTCCACCTTTTCTGTTTATTTAAATAGTTTATCTGAGGCCATGTCAAAAGTCTGTGGAATAGCCATCAGGAAGAGATGGAGGGAATTTCTAGTACTGTTGTATTCTAATACTGTTGTACACTATTGTTAGCTTCCATAGTTGCTTTAAAAAAAAATAAATTCTAACTTTCAGTCAGACCTACCATCTCTAATACAATTTCACAGCACTTAATGCATCTACGGCCATGAGTCAAAATTTAAAATTTTTGTAGAAACATCATTATTATAGGCATGATACAGTTTGAGAAGTAATTGGTAGTTAGATATTGGAAGCAAAAAAATATTGAGGTCCTCAGAATTTAACTGATAGACAAGTCTAAGCTTAGCTTTGTCTCTTGGTGTCTCAGATATGACTTGGTTAAAGTGGAGTATTGTTTAATATAATAAAATGCCTTGTTAATATATCAGTGTTTATACATTGAAACTTTACTCAAACTAGTTATTACATAAGCTAGAAAGGTGCGCATGCCTCTAAGACTTAACAATTTCTCCCATTTGAAAATATAAGTTCTTGCTTATGGAATTGGTCAGCTTTTCACAATCTATTTAATCTGATTAACAACTCTAGATGCTTTAAGTAAATCAATAAATACACACACACACCCCTAATATATATACACTTAGAAAAGCAGTGAGAAATAATCCATATAACATTTGTAGGTGTATTTCATGGGTCAGAAGATTATAGTAAAAAACTTGTGATCTACCTGTAGACTGCAATGGAGAAATAAAGATCAAAGGAAAACGTGATGAGGAAAATGATAGCGTGTATATGAAATAACTGCCATTTCCACATGCGCTGTGGAAAACACGATCAGTGAGAGAGAGGGAAGAAAATTAAAGGAACAGTAATTTTCAACTTCAGTTGGAAAGAGCTTTCATGAAGGCATCAAAAGTAATGCATAGGAGAGACTGCAAGAGGAGTAAATAAGGAGCATGTTAGTGAGACAGCTGGCCATAGCTCAGGTGTAAGAGTTCAATATTAACCAAGAAAGACTTTCACATGATCTACTTATCTGCCTACAAATGACAATATTTTACACTCTAAATCTGAAGGTCTGAAATATGAAGTCTTGGCATTCAGAAATAGAAGTCTATGAGATCATGTACTGGTCTAAGCTGTATTAAAACACTTGGTTTTTTAAAGCCTCTATACTAAAAGCTGAAGTATGAAAGACATTAAAAAAACCCTTACATTTTTATATGCATGTGAAAAGAGGCAGGTTTTCCTAAGTCTACATATAAAAAAGTTGGGGAGGGTAGAACTCTTTCCTTGGATCAGAATACAGCTATTCCCTGTTTATACAGCAGTGATTTTGATGGTATTGCTCATACTGCTTTTTCATTTATTTTTTTTTATGGGCTTCCACCTCTGTCTCAAGGTGCCAGGGAAAGCTTTCTCTTCAATTTTTTTGTCTTTGAATGCACTGAGGCATTTGGAAGGTCAGGTAGACATTGAGGTAATGGTTTTCTTTGTAAGAACTGTTTTCTTCTCTAGAATCATGACATCTTGAAGGGTGAAAAGGAAGGAGCATAGGTGAAAATTGCTGAATAATATACACGTCAATAGTTACTTTCAGAACTTGAGGATATTTTCCCTTCTGAAGCAGCTGCTTTGAAACTCGTTTTAACACTTAACTAGCCAGTATTAACAGCTAGCTGCCGAGTAGTACCAGAGGGTACTGAAGTAGCACTTCAGTTCTCACATACTTGTTCTATGCAGAATGTGTACATACACTGACGTCAGAAAAGGCAACTTGAAGTTAATATCACAATTTCTGATGGGAAATCTTGTTTCCCGTGTTTTAATCTTTATAATGCTATATCACTAAAGTTAGGTAAAAAGCCTGCATGTTACAACTAATCAGAATGTTTGTAAAGTTTCATAGTTGATATTTTTCATTAATAACTTCCCTTAATTTAAGTGAAGGTTTGGGGGTTTCTTTCCAAAATGCAATCAAATATGGTGCTCTTGGTGCTGCACTCAGCTTCTTCTGTCCCAGTTACCTGCAGCTTTACAGCAATTTCTTTACCATTTGCATGTTTTTGTAAAAGTCTGTGACCTTATTAATTGGCCAATTAAATTTTTCGTGTGTGTATATATAGTACTGAGCACACTGACTTGTATAGCAATACAGTTGTAATTCCTCAAAATACACACTTGCCATGTATAATTGCAGGAGAAAGGGAGCTCTTTTTTTTTTTTTTTTAGTGAACTATACACCTTATTAAGCTGAGGAGAGATATATTTAGCCTTGAGCTCATCTGTGATCATTGTTTTGTCATCAGTTTAATTAACCAAGGAATATTTTTTTTTCCTACAGATTTAAACAGACTAAATATCTGATCACTTAGTCATCTGGAATCTGGTAGTGAGTGGAAAAAAAAAAAGTTTAGAATTCTGAAGGGTTTATATCCTATCAGTGTAGTATTGATAGTATTACTAAGAAAATGTCTGGATCATTTGTATTTCGTGCCTTTTCCCTCTGTCAGTGGCAACCATACCTCAGTACTATACATCAGACTCAATCACCTGTATGAATCCAGTTCTGTTTCATTTGCAGCCTTGCTTTGCATCTAAATTCCTCTCTTTTTCAGTGACAATAGAGATTGTTCAGAACTGAAAAAGATTCTATACACTGTAACACTAGAATGTAAAGCTAAAAACTGTGCATAAACAGGATTTACCTTTCACTTACGTAGGACCCACAAATTAAATTGCGAGTTAAATATATTTGCATTTGTCAAGATGAGAATCCTGCATTTAAAAAAAATCTCCTGATGTGTCCTCTCTGACACAGAAATCTTGTGTTTCAGTGCCTGACTAATCTCTGCCTTGCTGATGCTTTTGAATGAGCTTTTTATATGAAAGCTCTACTAATCCTTGTACTTACTGTTTGAATGTTTGCTACAGGAAGCGAGCAGCTGCAAAGCATCTAATAGAGCGCTACTACCACCAGTTAACTGAGGGCTGTGGAAATGAAGCCTGCACGAATGAATTTTGTGCTTCCTGTCCAACTTTTCTCCGTATGGATAACAATGCAGCAGCCATTAAGGCCCTCGAGCTTTATAAGATTAATGCAAAACTCTGTGATCCTCATCCCTCCAAGAAAGGAACAAGCTCAGCTTACCTAGAAAACAATTCCAAAGGTGCCCATAACAATTCCTGCACTGACAGAAAAATGAACAAGAAGGAAATGCAAGGCCCAAGAGATGACTTTAAAGGTAAGATGTTATTTTAGAATTTTCCTAAAATAAAATAATTTAATATGCACAAGTATAACCCTGTAGAATTCACTGTGGTGGTGTTCTGCTGATGACTTCAGTAAAATACAATGCAGGCAATGAAATATTTTACTGTGGATTCTGAAAAATGGCTTGATTAATGCTGAACGCTGATTCCAAATCTGGATCTTTATCAAATCTCTGTTAAGATTCATGTGCATTTGTTGTTTTCTAAGATTACTGGCTTTGCGAATATGGAGAGGTTTTTTAAATGCTGTTGTATGACTGCTTTAGTTTTGCTTATTTTGTAACTCTTATGTAGTTAATGAGTTATAAAAGTTATACTTTATCTAATTCTGAATTCTATATTAAGAAAATTAATAGAGGAACAAAAAATGATATACAGTGGATGATGGGCAGTACATTTACCAAACTAAAAAAGTTTAAGCAAAGTGATTTCTAAGCCAGTGCACAAAAGTGAAATACTGTTCTGTATGTCTTTTCTAACTTCTGTTTAGCTTTTCTGACTTTCTTGTAGTATGTATTTACTGTTTAATAATAATCTTGGTTGTCACCAAAACCTGTGGTGCAAATGGAAATCACAAGCTAAATGAAATCAAAGCCATTAACCTTTGAGCAGACCGTTTTTAAGTATTGTTGCAATAAATGGTATAAACATAGAACTTCAGATTCTTTCAGTTTAGCTAAAGAAGGTGAAACTGCTTACTGCAAAGAATTAAAAAGCCCCACAGAATCAGCAATAAAACATAACACTGTTATAAGAGACCTAAGATGCTCCAGTCAATAACCTGCATCAGTTTGTTCTTTATCTGATGCAAGGTTAAATTTGTCCCCAAATTATTTATGACCTGAGTAAGCAAGGAGGCAAACAGTATGGAAGGGAAAGGGGAGTCGGTGTACTGTTAGATGGGCAAGAGGCACATTATGTCTTTTGTGCTTTGTCCCTTGATTTTGTGTATTTTTAATGGAGATGCGTACATACAGAATTTATCTCCTTCCCTCTGACCCTGCTGTCCTCTCTCCCCAAGATAGATATCTAAGAGTCTTCTCAAACTGTCTCCAGAGACAGTCTGTTGTGTAAAATAATGACTCAGACTTCATCTGTCACAGCATCGCAGGTATTGACCTGTCTTTGTAGCTGTATAGACAAAGAGCATTAATGCATTCTTAAAGACCTTTGAGACTCTTGGTTACCTTTTGGAATTGGATGATGTCTAAGGAGTGTGGTACACTGAAAGTCTTTAAGGTTCATCTACAGCAACAGTTACTGGGAAAACTGCAGTTACGTTTAAGAAAGCCAAGGAACAGGATGTGTAGCTTGCTTTTATGCTTGACATAGGATTGAAAATTCTAAATAAATTGAAAGAAATGCCCTTCAGAAAGAATTGTTTGAATTACTTTTCTGTAGTGCTAAGCTCTAAGACTATTGGGAAAACTTACCTGGGTCCATTGTCAGCATCTCAGTAATATCTTAGATGGCAGTCCAAAAAGAGGAAGCAAATAGAGAAATTGCAAATATATGAAAAGCAAAGGTTACAGATGTAGTCATATATATGAGAACACCATTTCAAAATCAATGTTATAATTACCTGGGAAGCTATTTTCAACTGATCACAAAAACATTAAATTGGGAACAGAGAATGTCAGTGGACAGGCAGTGAGCACACAATCGTAACAAAGCTTCCCTAAGAGATAATGAAAATATTATTAATAAGTTTGCTAATTAGGGAGTGTGTTGGTGATATATAGATCACATGCAACCTTTTTCTCACTTAAGAATTACTGCTAAAGCTTGATTTTGTGGATGGATTCATCATGAAGTATTACTGAGAACAAGGTCTGAGAGGAGATAAGTTTACTTTGCTGGATCACTTAGTAGCAGTAGAAAGGGTAAGAGGAGAGGGCATGTAAAAGCAAAAGCTTACATGTTCAGACACAACTCAGCAAAAATTTACTTGAGTTAGAAGAACGCTTCACTTAACGTTTTGTCTTTCTGCAGCTGTTCTAATTGCTGTAAAGTAAAAATGGGGCAGACCCTTATGGCAGCTCAATTAGAGGATGGTCACAGGATATGACTCAAAACTTAATGAAACTGCTGATGGTAATACTAAATGTTTTAACTGGAAATAGTACATGGTTAACTCCTTAAATACTAAAACCTTTGAAAGATTGACTGGGGTATTCCTGCTGTAAGTATGGACATCTGAAATGTGTTGTCCTGTTAGCGTCAACTTTTGCTGATAATTCTTATGCTATGAATAACGTCTGCAGTCCAGAGTCAGTGAACTTGGTGCTGTGGCTCTCATTTTGAGGAGCTATGGTGTGTAACAGCATCTGTATTGGCAGTTACACTTCTTTTAGGCAGGTTTGCTTCTTGAGCATGCATTAGGGCAGATAAAAATAGGAGATGTTGCACAAAGCTTGAATCGTTTCATAATATTTTAAATGCTGTTGTTTCTTTAAGAGGACAGATTTTAATTTTGAAACTTTTTCACTGTCTTCAGATTGGTTAGAAGTCAACCTCAGCAGCATGACATAAGCTTAATCTTTCCTGTGTTATATGTGCTCTAAAAATGGCTTGGGGCTCTGTGGAAAATCAATGGGTTGTCTGTCTTTGCATCATTTAGTTTGTATTTTTTAACTGAACGATTGCTTGGAATGAATGTTAGTGTAGGCAATCACATTTCAAAATACTTTTAACATATAACTGTCTTTATTAAAATGATACACTTCCTTCTTTCTGCAGGGGTACTTGTGCCAGCATTGTTGGTGAACACAGTGCTGTGATGTGTGTGGTTTTAGATCTCCAGAGATGCTGTTAAACAGATTCAGTTTTAGCTCTAAATTATGTGTCAGTTCAGAAGAATCTGCTTAACCTAGAACACCTTTTCGGGGTCTGATCATGTGGTAATCCTACTCCAAATAATCACTTGATGTGAAAGCATCTGTGGATTCTCTTTGAGAAGTAGCATAGAAAGCTATAAATAATGTTTTCTCCTTCTCTTTTCTAAAGAGAAAGGAAGATTCCAAATAACAAATGGACCACCAGATGACTTCATATCAGGGGTCTGCAGGTACAGGGGAACAGACAGGTATTTGGAGCCCATGCAGATGATATATGTAAAGCAGCTTGTTCATCTGAATAGCACATTGATGAGTATACTCAAGTTGTTTATCTGTGAGGCCTGATGTACAAAGAAATAACCCATATGCCCAACTGAGTGTGTAATTTAGAGGGCAGTGTAAATTTCTGAGCATGTTTTTGGGAGGATTTTCAGGCATCAGTTTTTATACTAAACAGTTGCAGAAAGCATTAAAGATAGAAATAAGAAATCTTACTTTCCCATTAATATACAAAACAAATTACTGAATTCTTTCTTCAAGACCTGTTTTTAAGGTTTTTAAGCGGGGGGGGGGGGGGGCGCGCAGGGCGCGCGGCACAGTGTATGAAGTCCATATGCTATATTTGAAAAGAGGTTGATACAGTTTACTTTGTGTATAGTTGCTTGCACATTAACTATGCAGATTTACCAGAAGACTCATTAAATCCTTTAAACATCTTACTGATTGATTTAATTGCTCTTGTTCAGATGATAGAATACTGTTAACTTCCAAATACAGTTAATTGGCTGCAAAACACTTTTACCATTGAGCATGTTCTCTGGTCAACATCTATGAATAATGTATTTTACAAAATCATAATGAATGAAATCATGTTTCTTCATGCTAATGAAATTATAAAGTATGTCTTGAATTTATCCAGCATTGACACTGTTTTTCCAGTGTTAATGATGATACGATACACAGATGTCTTGAGCAAATTAGAAGTATTTTTTAAATTTTTAACTTAATGAAATTAATACGTTATGTTTTTATAGATGTAACTTTTCTAACAGAAGACAAGATATATGAAATTCTTGAACTATGTCGAGAGAAAGAGGATTATTCCCCTTTAATCCGGGTGATTGGGAGAGTATTTTCTAGTGCTGAAGCATTGGTACAGAGTTTCCGAAAAGCCAAGCAGCACACCAAGGAGGAGCTCAAGTCCCTTCAAGGAAAGGATGAAGACAAAGATGAAGATGAAAAGGAAAAAGCTGCCTGTTCGGCTGCTGCTATGGAAGAAGATTCAGGTGCATCGTCATCTTCATCGTCAAGAATAGGTGATAACACGCAGGGAGATAATAACCTCCAAAAACTAGGCCCGGATGAAGTGTCTGTAGATATTGAAGCAGTCAGACGGGTCTATGATAGATTACTTTCTAATGAAAAAATAGAAACTGCCTTTTTAAATGCACTCGTGTACTTGTCACCTAATGTGGAATGTGACTTGACTTACCATAATGTGTACTCTCGGGATCCTAACTATCTGAATTTGTTTATTATCGTTATGGAGAATGGCAATCTTCATAGCCCAGAATATCTGGAAATGGCTCTACCATTGTTTTGCAAAGCAATGAGCAAACTACCCCTTGCAGCTCAAGCAAAACTGGTCAGATTGTGGTCTAAGTACAGAGCAGACCAGATTCGGAGAATGATGGAAACATTTCAGCAGCTTATTACTTACAAAGTCATAAGCAACGAGTTCAATAGTCGTAACCTAGTGAATGATGATGATGCTGTTGTTGCTGCTTCAAAGTGCTTGAAAATGGTTTACTATGCAAATGTAGTAGGAGGGGATGTGGACACAGATCATAACGAGGAAGAAGATGAAGAACCTATCCCAGAATCAAGTGAACTAACTCTTCAAGAGCTGTTGGGTGAGGAAAGAAGAAATAAAAAAGGTCCTCGTGTGGACCCACTGGAAACTGAACTTGGTGTTAAAACTATAGATTGCAGAAAACCACTTATCCCTTTTGAAGAATTTATTAATGAACCACTGAATGATGTTCTAGAAATGGACAAAGACTACACTTTCTTCAAAGTAGAAACAGAAAATAAATTCTCTTTTATGACCTGCCCCTTCATATTGAATGCTGTTACCAAGAACCTGGGATTGTATTATGACAATAGAATCCGGATGTACAGTGAAAGACGCATAACTGTGCTCTACAGCTTAGTTCAAGGACAGCAGCTCAACCCCTATTTGCGACTTAAAGTGAGACGTGATCACATCATAGATGATGCGCTCGTCCGGGTAAGTCACACAGTAACATGGATTTTAAGTTTGTTGGTTCTGTCTAGTTCAAACTATGTGGGCTTTGACTGACTGAAGAGGACTGCATGCAAGTGCGGTGTTTTATTTACTACGTCTCCCCTAGAAGAAACTCAAATAGTTGTACCATATTAAGTTTGAATTCTAAGTGTGCTGCTGGAGATTTGTATGTTCAGTGGAGTTAATTCTACTCGGGGCGGTTGCAGACTTAAATGTTTTAAGGTGCCAAATAGTTCTTATTCCCTTTAAGAATCTTAATAGATTTTGTGCTGTTAACAGCTCTTAATGGTGAGAATGACCAACTTCTGTTACTTTGTCCTCTGGAGTGTTTTGGATTATCTTCTCATAGTAGGGTTTTCTAGGTGGAAGTAGGAATTGTTTCAGTTGTGGGCTCTTCATGTGGACTTCTGAACTTGCAGATACAAAATGTGTGGAGTGCCTGCATGATAAGTGGAACATCATTTCTCTAAGCATTGTTGCAATTTGGTGCAAATATGATATAACTGAGAAAGGAGAAGACAGACCTGTTGGTACCTAAGAACTGTGAGAGCAGCCTGTTTCTGAATATGCTGGCTTTCTAAAGTAAAATTGAAAGCCATTTTTTGACACATCTTTGGAAGATGGGAATTATACAAGATACGAACTATACAGAGTATTTCACAGTAAACTTTTTTACAAAAATATGTTCTTTAGTTTTAGGACTCTTCTTTTTTTTTCCTTAAAGGTGTTATTTTTCTGTGTTCTGCTATTAAAGCACAGCAATGTTCACAAAATTTTAGATTTAACCATGGCTTTACAACTTGTTGCTGAAGAGCCAGGCAGGTGTTTGGAGAGACTCTGGGGAAAGGACCTGGTTTTGCCTCTCAGCTCAGCTGTTACTTTTAGTTAAATCTGGTGACTTTTAACTGCTACTGAAGTTTAATTGTGAGAGCCCTAAACAAGCTCCCGCCTTGATTTTTCTGTGTACCTATGAACTTCCAGATGGGTTAGCTGCTTCATGGGAATTGCTGATGATACGACTTAGGAAGGAAAACATTTGTCTCCAGTACCAATAGGACAAATAAAATTGTGTTGTAGAAATGGGTTCTGTCTGTAAACCCAACCTTAGGCAAATGAGGAATGCACTGTTTTAAGATTAAAGTGTACTATGTACAGTTTTCTAATTCTCAAGAATTTGTAATTTCATTGTCTATCAGACTTACAGTTGTATCCAGTTATGTTTTGTTACATTAGTGTGGTGGAGTTTATTTCCTTGACTGTTCAGCTTTGGGATATGTAAAAGAGGGACGGTACTATCTGTTTAGGAGAGGGTGGGCTAAAAAACCTTAAGAGCTTGGTTTTAGGGAAGTGTTTAATGTCAGTTCCAGCAGAGAGGAAGCAGACCTTACTCCTCATGATGATGATGGGAAGGAAAAACTGTAAATACTAAAAGGGGCGTTCTTCCACATACTGCTTGTTGTGGAAGGAAGTTGAAATCTTTGAGGACAAAAAAATGTTTAGTGTTGCTTAGAAAGCTCACAGGTGACATCAAGTTGGTGCAGCTGCTGTATCACAGTGGTGCCACAGCAGTCACCACTGTGCACACTCTTGGGCTGTTGGAAACCTACATAGTTTAAATTAGTATGTTTGAGCTTAATCTGATTTAAACTGTGATGCACTTGCAGCAGCCCTTGCACAGCCTAGCAGTCTATGAGTACATGCCTGGGTAGTTGCCATGGATCCTCTTAGGGCTGTTAATTTAAGCTGTCAGAACATGCTAATTTATGGTGATCTGACTCTGTCAACCCCCCCTCCCCAGGAGAGTAAGAATTTAAAACTGTTTATTCTGAGACAGAAATTAAAGAAAAAAGATAAAATTGTTCCAAATACAAGTCTGAGCTGAACTGCAGTGTTAGTCAACGAGACCATGTGCAGCTCAGGCATTTCTCAAAAGTGGAAAATAGATTATGTTCAGTAAAACGGAGATGAGTGAAGAGTCACCATCCTAACTGGAGAAAGGGAGTATGTGCCACTTCAAAAATACAACAAAGTAGCTGTTGTGAGATGACGTGGACTTAAAGACATTTGTGTTGATAAATGTATGTAGTGGGTACAGAAGTCACCTTTTAACTATTGATGTGTTTTAACTGATGATGTAAAGTATCAGTGCTCAGGGAATAGATTTTAAATACTCCTGAGGAATTGTTAGGAGTTAAGAAAGGAACAGATGGAACAATTCAGTCTCTCTTGTTTACTATGGTTTGCTTATGTCTCTTTCATTTGTCTCTTCTCACTTTAATGTCAAAAAGGATGCAATAGAAATAAATTTGGAGAGTTCAGAGTCTCTTCAGGGAGATTGCAAAGTCCTTTTAATGGTAAAAAAGTGACGGAGAGCGCATAAAAGATGGCATGGCTAATTTGGACTGGTTTTCTCAACTGGTAGTACCCAGTCATATTATCAGGATGCAGGCTTAACATAAGCAAAAAGACATATTTTGTCCACACTGTGTATCTTAAAATTATGGATGTCTTTACCCAGAATTTGTAGCTCATCATGAAAGAAAGATCTGTCAAAAGGTAATGACAGGGCATTTTGATGTGACCCAAACAGAAACCTGAGGAAGTCTAAGATGCAAGTCTGCTGTTAATTGGGGAAGTATTGTAGGGAAAATACTGTTCCACAGGGTCATCTTGCATCTTTCTTCATGAAGCAAGCGCCTGATCTGTGTAAAATTGCATGCTACTGCTACAGGGACTTCCTGTAACAGCTTGGGAAGTGATTTTAGTAACTTTGACAATTTGTTTCCATTTCTTGATTGTGTGAAACAGGTCTGGAGGAAGATCTTCAGTCTTTTGTCCTAATCCTTAAATAACTTGCTTTATCTCTGATTATAGTCAAAGAGGGGTACCATGTGCTTCTGTAGCAGCACTAGCAGCATTAAACCTAAGTGAAAGCTACATTGTATGAGTTTGCATCAGTGATAGTTGCAGTTTAGGGTGCAGTATTGAACTTTGGAAGGGTCTCACTGAAAACTATCACAAAGATCTTGCCAGGGTGATAGTCTTCGGTAGTAAAAGCACATTCTTAGAATCTGTTCAGTGGCAAAATGTTTCCAAATATGCTTACATTACAGGTAAGTAATTATGATTACAAATATTTTTACCTTTGAATTGCCCTTTATTTTTATTTCTGTGGTTCTTAAAGCCTTGTTTGAATTATAAGTAATAATTACATATGTCACTACACCTGTGTCTTTACAAAACGTCGGTGCAGACTTTTTTTGACTGTATATGGAATAACTCTTAACTTCCTGATAAAAGCATTTTCAGAAATATTGATTAAAATGAGGTTGAGATGATCTTACTCATATTTTCCATATTGATGTTAGATATTTTTCAAGCCAATGTAATGACCAGCCTTCATAATTTCTTCTTGCAAATGGACAAAGTACTGGTCTTTCTTTGCTAATTAGACAAGCTAATTAAGGTATCACCAAGCTGCTTTTCTCTTATCAATACTTAATATTTAAACTTTTAGAATTCGTATGTACATCTTCCCACTTTTTGGACTTCACTAAAACAAATGTGAGCACTGGTAAGTGATGATTTTTTTTAATTATTCCTGGAGGATTTTTTCTCTTATTGAGAATTTGAATCAGTAACTTTTAAATAACTTTGAAGCAATAACTTGTTTGAAGTTGCTTATTATGAGAATCTTAGTTCACCCTAGAGCCACATACATGTAAGCAAAAAATATTTACGGATTCATTGTTCAGTTTCTTTGCATGCATGAAACTTGCATCTGAAACTTATTTTTCATTTTTTTTATTGAAGTGGACTTTAATGAAACATGCTTTCTTTGTATTATATACTTATTGTATATTTATTTTTATGTATGTTGGTCTGAAAAGTCACTGGAGCGGGCAGGAGATTTTGGAACTGGTGAAGTGCTAGTCCCCACTTTTATTAAGGTACCCTTATATTTCGGAGGTGGTAGCTCAGTTTACAGTTGAAAGCAGTTAACATGCATTTTGGAGGCTTAATGCGTTTAAGAGGTTAGCTCTACTCCTCCTGAGTCATGTTACATGGATGTGGTAGCAACGAAAGTCAGTTTATCCTTAAATCCCTTCTTCTGCCTCTTCATCCCCCAGCAGATGTTTCTTTCATCCCCTTCCTCTGAGTTTACTTTTCCCACCCCCATGCCCCAGATTGTATGTGGATTTATTCTCAGGTAGCAGTGATTTAAAGGATATGAGTACAACACACAAGTTCTACAAGTGAAAATGTGGTGGATTCCTTCGGCAGAGTCTGGCTGGTACTTAGTTGCAAATTAGAAACTCACTTTCGTAAATTTCACATTGGATGTAGACAGCTGGCAGGCAGCAAGCTTCTCTTGCTTGTAAATGAGACTGCTGAATAGATTGATGTTCAAAAACTCTTACGTGGCAACCAAAGCCAGTAGGCAGATTCTCTCATAGTATATTAGCAACAAAGTACTTCAGGAGCTTTGAGGTTCTCTTAGACTAAATTGATGATCATGTGTGTTCATTTGAAAATCTCGACACTGTGTCCCTTGGTTGCATGCAGAATATGTGTGACTCTGTTGATGCATGCAAGCTCTGCTGGCAAGTGTATGCATGAACCATAGAATACAGTTTGAGAGGATGCTTCTTAAGTCACTTTAAATACTACTTCACATGTCATTTTGCAGAAAAACGTAGTGACCAACATGTGATGATGTGTCACTGGTACTTTCAAACTTGAAGTAGTTGTGTTCATGTCACTTCTGCCTTCTAGTGTAGTGTGAATGTGTTAAACTTCTGTAACATTGCTAGAACTTGAGGGGGGGCGGGGGTGGATCATTTTTAATTGAATAGAGATTACTTCAGTTACTGTCAGCTTTAAGAAGGTAGACAAACTCTGGTGTTACATTAAGCTTTTAAACATTGTCATAGTTCTGTTAGTCAGTGGAAGATTCCAGTCTTTCAGGAAAGCACAGTGTTGTTCCATAAGCAAAGTACATCATACAGTCTCTTAATGCTGTTGCACAAGACTATGTCTCAGCCAACAAAATACAGCTATTCTTTTCAGCATCCTATCTCAGCTTTCAGCTTTTCAATTTATAGATGATCAATTTTTGCTGCTGCTACACACATGCTTTACACATGCTTCTTGAGAAGTCCCTGGAAAATTTAATGACTTCATCATCTGCTTGGCCAGTCAAACCATTATGACAGAAAATGTATTGGCTCCTAAAACTTTGGGAATTCACACACACACATAGATCGGGTTTACCGAGCAGCATCTGTGTTGACATGACTGAGACAACTCTGATTATTTAAAAACACAAACAACCTTAAACAGAAGTTCATATTTCCTTGCTATAGAAACACTGCTGCAGTTCTACTAAAATTCATGCCCCTCTACTGTCATGACTAACGCTGTGTTTTCCACGGAGTTCTGGTTTTCTTGTGAAGCATCAGTGCTAAGATATAGATGTTCAAAGGAGCAGCTAAACCCACAACCTTCAGTTGAGCAGCTTGGGAACGTTGTCCTGTTTATAGAATCTACTTCAAAGAACATTAGACTTTGACTCAAAGTACTGGCTTTCTGGTAATCCTTTATCTGACTCGCTTACAGACATCCAGCGCACCATTCAAATCTACTCAGTCAACATTTGCTCAGCTAGGAATGTGTCCTTCCTGTTTTTTGTATACTGCTTTTCTTTTACATCACTCATTGCAGCGTAGTTTTCAGCCAAAAAAATAATTTGAAAATAATTTTAATTACTTCATATGTATAAATATTAGCCACTCTCCTTATACTAAGTGTATTCCTATGACACAAGAAAGTCTTTATACTATGACAAAGGGTTGCTGTCCCAAAAGAAATGGAGAGGCAATATTTGCTTTCTCAGAACTCATCAAAATTCATAAACCTTACAAAATAGTAAATTGCCGATGGTAAATACTACAAAGCCAATGAAGTCATGACTGGGGAGAAGAAAAGAAAGCTTTAGTGTCAGTTGTAAGTAGAAGGGATTCAAATAGAATGTATAACCTGTACTTATGGTCTTAAAATAAATGCTAATTTTTGTTTTTAAAAAGTCTCAGTTGTATTTGGAACATTGCTTAAGCTCCATTTTCTTCTTGGATAGGAGGAAAAATTTTTATAGGTCTATAAGATGCATAATTTCATGATTCACATGAAAGGCAAGATGCAAAACTACACTGTTGTGGAAATCATGTGATGGAAAGACTGGGGAAGAGCAGGACTACTGCAGCATGTTTTTGCTGCAGAAGTATTCTTGATAAAATACAGTGAATTTCAAAGAGTAAATGTTATTTGGTGGTCTTAGGGCAAAAGTAGTTCATTGCAAATGATGTACAATAAATACTGAATATTTATATGTAGTACATAACTAAATTTTCCAGATAATATTGTAATTTAGTAAATTAGCTAATCTAACTTGCATTCATTATTGGAATCTTCATGGCTTGCCTCCATTTTTTTAATTAACTGAGCTTTATATTCTGCTGTGTTACACTCTATTTCCCTCATACTTGTTTTCAGTACCAGTTAGTGCAGTTCTTTCTCCACATAATTCTCTTGCATGAGGAGCTTCAAAGTCTTCAAACATGTTACGCTGACTGCCTTAGGTCTGTCACCCATCTACCCCTGCTATGCTGCTTGAAAGATGGCTAACTTGGCAGTTACCAGGAAAAAATGTATCTTACTGGTGGTGTCACTTTATGAGTTGGTGTCGTCATTGCTGGCTTTATCCTCTGTTCTGTTCCTGTTTTCCTTTATACTTCTGTAGTAAAATTCTGGTACATAAAGAATGGATTGGCATGTGTGTCTGGGTAAGGTAGGGTAGTGAAATAAAAATAAATGGTAAGTGCGGTTTGCACTAGCACAAATTTAGAGGCAAATCTCACTAGTGACACGGTCTTGGAGGATTGTACAGATCCATCTGTGCCTTTACTGCTGTTGAGATTTCTTTGCCATATAGTAAGTTTAATGTAATCATGCTGCACAGGTTTAACCAACATTTATGCTTTTAAGCAGCGTATTTCTTCTCAGCTGCAAAATGTTGCTGCATTTTGATTTACTGAAAGGATACATTTTTGTTGGAAGAAAGTGAAAGACCTGTAATGGCCTTTATATAGACATGAGACCCTTTCCTATGAAATGTCACAACTTCTGTTTTACCTTAACTGAACTTGCGCTTTCATGGAAGCAATGTGGTAGAAGACCTGTTTAAAGGCACTGAAGAAATAAGAGCAAGAGATTTCTGAGATCTTTCATTAAGGTCAAGAGGAATGGGGATGGATTCAATTAATATATTAGCATGGGTTTATTCTGGTGCAGGGGCATTCCTCAGCTCTTTGTTCGTGACATGCAACTGCTAGTCAGAGGCTTGTCTTCTGTCTTCCACTGTAAATGATCACAAAAAGGATCTGAAAACGTATCTGTGTAGTGCCTTCACAAAACCATTTGTTGTCAGACATGTAGATCAGACTGCAGTCTCTTTTCATTGTCAGATGAATTTAATTAAAAGTAATTAAAGTAATACATCTTGGTTTCTTACTGTTTTCTGAGAATTTTGTGCTGCACGATGCTAACTTGTTTAAAGTAAGTGCTTAAAAGAGTAGAAATGGAGAAGGCTAACAGATCAGATCTGTTAGCCAGTTTCTTGCTGCATTAATTGCCAAATTCTAATACATGCTTAGACTGATTTAGCATTACTGTTGGTTTCTGATATTTTACTATTGTAACTTAAACTTGCTTTCTTCTTAGGTGTGGAGGCTAGTTTTGATTTTGGTATTTGATACTCAATTGACTCTTCTAGTAACAGATTTACTAATGAAATACTTATGTCTGTTCACTCAATAGCTAGAGATGATTGCCATGGAAAATCCTGCAGACTTGAAGAAGCAATTGTATGTTGAATTTGAAGGAGAGCAAGGGGTAGATGAAGGAGGTGTTTCCAAAGAATTTTTTCAACTGGTTGTGGAAGAAATCTTCAATCCAGATATTGGTACGTGTTCTAATAATTTACTAATGTATGAGATTTTTCCCACGAAAGGTTGGACCAGATGATCTTTTAAGATCCCTTCCAACCTGGGCTGTTCTATGTTTATGCAGTGCCTGCCTGTATCTACTGCTGCTTCTCTGAAGCTCTTGATTTCTTGGTGATCATGAGTACTTGACCCATTTGAGGCTCACTATGTCATCATCAGTCATCCTCCTGAGGAGGAACGATGAGAGGAATAACTGTATAGTTAGTGAAAGCTACCATTGCTTGTGTAGATAAAAATCAGTAGTATAGGGTTTCTTTGCAGGGTTCCTTTGTTTGTTCTCTCACCTTTCTCCTCGCTTTGCTTTGTGATTAGCTTCTAGAATTAGTAATCATACCAAAGAGGAAGAGCTTCTGCAATAAAACCAGAGTAGGACTATGGTGAGTTTTTGAGTTATTTCCTCCCCTTCCTCCAGCTTAAAAGATCTGACAGTTTCAGTTCTTCTAATGATTTCATCTAAGAAGGGTACAGATCCAAAGTATGGCAGTAATGTCAAATTTGATTGTAGTTGGTTAAGAATTAGCAGTAATTTCATATATTGGAGACAGTTTTATACTTGTGTTTAAACAGTCACATTTCCATCTTTTTTTTTTTTCTTCCCTTGCTCCCTGTACCAGTCTTTTATGCTTCCATCTTTACACATGAAAGGACATTGCTGCTATTAATATGCATTTTGTCTGCTGTTCTGAAAAGATTAAGATTTTTAAAATACTTAGAGTTAGAGTAGAAACGAGACCTACCAGGATCCTATACTTCATAGTTTGTGAAATATGATTCACCTTGTAGTTCCTGTAATGGCTTCCATTGAAGAAGCTCAACAGCTTATGGCCTTTAGTTAATTTGGGTTTTGAACTGTGTAAAACATCGAACTGTTCTAAAAAAGGAAAGCTGTTGATTTTGTAGCTTAGAAGATTGGTGAAGAAACACAGAAATTCATTTTGACTGTGTTAAAGAGGAAGTCCCCAGAACTGGTAACAGAATTTAGCATTTCCCCTTCACTGCACACCAGTCAGTTCTTGTAACAAGTGATACAGATCCATAGACAAGTCTTACTCTAATAACCACTATAGACTTGGAGAGATTTGGAATCTGAATTAGCAAGGTTACTTGGAATAAATTAGTGTGGCAAAAAAAGGAAGTCTTAGTACTTGGAATGATGAAGTTGTATTTCCAATGTGAAATACGTTTCTGACCTGAGTTGTGTGGGATGCCTATGCTGAAATACTCCTATTTAGTAACTGAAGTCTGATTCAGCTAAGATCCAGCCAGTGTATATATGCTCCCTGTGTGTAAAGATGGGTAATAGGATGTGCGTGCATGTTTTAAATTTTACTTCTGTATTCAAAATACAAAAACGTATGTATGCTTTTTGTATTCATATCAACTTTGAAAAAGAAAGGCATAAATGTGTAAAAGCAGAAAATGTAGTTTGCATTCACAGTTTTTTCTTTTGCACCTATTAATACACACTGCTGTATAACAGTTCACACACCATATATACCAAGTGTGACTTTTGATTTGTAAACACTTTATTTACCAGATAAAATGAAGGAAATCCTTTAAATGGAATTTAAAATGTCTGTCCTCTGATGGGTATGGAGTGATGTTTATTGCTGTAATAGTTTCTTTACTGTTACATTTCAAGTGTTTTCATATTAAACTACCTTAAAGTTTTACTCAAAGGGGGCAATAACTCAGATGAAATATTAGATTTAGTACCAACAGTCACCACAGCAAAAGGGAAGAAGGAATAACTTCATGTAATATTCCTAGCTACGCTATACAATTGTTTTCCCCTTATTGCAGCTTCTAGTTTCTTCCAGAATTTTACTATGATTTTGATGTACTTTAGTATTAATTTTGGTCAGTGAATAAAATACTGTATTTCATATTAGAGTTACCAGTTGTGGGTCTGAGTAAACTGTTAGTCTTTCATCATTAGACATTTGATGCAGTTTTTTGTTTTGACTGTTTAATTCTTCCATCATCTTTCAGAAAGTACAACTCATTGCTTTTATTGTGCCAGTAATCCATAAGTTATTTCAGTCAATGCAGAAAATGGAATGCAGGCTTCTGTTTAATGTTTCTCCTATATATGCTTGTGTTGCTCATCCATTTTTGATTTCCAGTTTGCCTTACCTGATGTCTTAGTCTGTGTGCTCCCCTAATAGCTGACCCTGACCTAGTACCTTACTGAGATAAATAATCTTGAACTTTGGGGAATAGACAGAGTCTCTGAATAGGTTTGCAGTTAATTTCCTTACATTGAATGAGAATTCAGGCTTTTATCTCTTGGCTGAAGATGAGATCTTATTTTCAGTCTTGGGAGTAATTTTGTGGCTCAGTTCATGTTGCTTTATAATCAATTTGTACATCTCCATAGGCTGTAAACAACCGTATCATTTAAGAGCTGACAAGATAAATCCTTGTGGCAAATGTGTTTGAGAACACAAACTACATGCATCTAACTTCTGGTGTGTTGGAAGGGAAGGAGCTTGCCACTTTTCCTTAGGTGCTGCCTGGAAATCGTGAGAGTTAGCTGTACAAGCAACGTGTCACCGGGACTATACTTGTCCAGGGTGGGCTCTCTCTTTCCCCTTAAGTCTATTGGGTTTTTCATTTGCCTTGCTTTCAGTATCTAGTTAGGCAAGAAATGGATTTGACTGTGGGACTCATTTAAATAGCTTTTTTGCCTGTACACAAACTCTGGTTTCATAAACAAGAGCTAATCTAGTGGCTTGCTACAGTGGCTTTACTATTGTAAAGGACTCCTTGCCCTTCTCTTGTCTGTACAGTCCTATCTGCTCACTCCACTTCCTGGCGTGTGCCGGTTCAGCTGTTGGTTGAAGGTTTTTGTGAAGGTACTCAGCTTGTGAACTTGGCAGGACGTTGCTCATCTGAAATAGTGAGCTGAATCAGATGAAGAGATGGCGAGGGGGGGGGAAGCAAAACCTTTCCCTTTCAACAGTGACAAGCTGTTAAAATTGCAACCCCTCCTGTGAAACAACAGTCCCATGTTATATTTTTGCCTCAAGCTACGATGTGTGTGATAGCTGCAACAACAGGGGCCCTGCTGGGTACTTTTAAACAAACAATCTGTTGGGTATCTTAACTCTTAAAATCGTATGTGATGGTTAATCCCTGCTTGATCATCATAGCTTCCAGTTAATAAGGCTGCATCTAGTCCTGTTCCTTTGCTAGAACTGGCCTGAAAAAAACCTTTGAGGAAAGGCTATAACTTCGTAGTAATTGGAGTTCTTCAGGATTATTTCATCCATGTGGTTTTTGATTGTGGTCTTTTCTTGTGCTCTTGTATTTATCAAAGTTACAATCTATGCTGACAACGTGTTGCTACTTCCTCAGTAATGAAAGGGGATGAACAGTTGTGTATGTACAGCATCAGTGGGTGTTGCAGGATGTCCTGCATACTTTGTGGTAATTTGAGTAGCACTATGTTGAGCAGCTCCAATTACCCTAAGGTAAGTAGCTTCTCTTTGCCATTAAATTCAGTATAACGTTAAGTTAAACATGTTTTAGAGGCACTCTAATGCAAATAGGTTTATAATGTATGTTTTATGTGTCATTTTTATTGAAATGTAACCATATTTAACATCTTTTTTTAATGTTACAGGGATGTTCACATATGATGAATCTACAAAACTGTTCTGGTTTAATCCGTCCTCTTTTGAAACTGAGGGTCAGTTTACGCTGATTGGCATAGTACTTGGTCTGGCTATTTACAATAACTGTATACTGGATGTACATTTCCCCATGGTCGTCTACAGGAAGCTAATGGGCAAAAAAGGAACTTTCCGTGATCTGGCAGACTCTCATCCTGTAAGTTAATTATGTTCTTTGAGTTTATTAATGCATGTTTCATGCAGTAACTTAATATAGACTTAAATTAAACACCAAGATCACTGTCAAATTTGGAGTGAAATAACCAGTGATGTGTGTGAAGAGTCTGTATTTGTTAAATTCATAAAACAATAAAAACTCATACTACATCTCATTTGGAAGAGGCAGAACTGGCAAGTCATCAAATAGGGCTGGGTATCAATCAAGCTTTGTTCTGTTTTTTTACATACTGCCTAAATTGCTTAATACTATTAAGCATAAATTAGTATTAGTAGTATATTCTCAAAGAGACTTCTGAAATTAGGCTGTTGATACCTATTTGCAGAAGTAGATTTCTATGAAAAATGTGAAATTGATTGGAGACATGCAAAGGTGTGATGTTTATACTGTTTTTTTGTCTAAAGCAAGACAGATGAGGCAGTTCACGAGTATCCCTACAGTTTGGGTGCAGCGATTGGTGTCAATCTTCCCCTGCCCCTCCCCAGCCAAGTGGCTATACAGAAACACTAAGCTGTGCACATGCTTTAGTAGACAGAGCATAGAAGCATGTGTGCAGGATGTCTTGGCCCTGCTCCATCTTCAAAGATCACCAGTAGCTTTCCCTCATGCTAGCTAGTATGAGTTATTAGTGTGCTTCCTTTCAAATCGTGGGGCATTTCCCTTTTCATAAGTAGTTAAGCAAAATCTTCAGCTGTTCGGAAAAGATGAGTAAAATGACACTGTTTAAAAAGAACTCGCCTGTCATTTTTGTATAATCTGAAAATGAAGCATGTGTGATCAAAAAGGGTTATCCAGTCTGCTTTGGATGGCTACATACAACAGTATGCCAGTTTTGACTAGTTTATCAGTAAAATGATGTTGAGAAATACACAGTGCTCCCAGTTGCCTGTAATTTTTATTATATACTCAAAACCTTTTATGACAGGAAAAGTGGATTTATTTCTGTGGAACAAGGCAGTCAAGTAACTTTTGAATTTTTCTCCCCTACTCTTATGTGTCTCCTCTGACACCTACACTGACTTCTTTTAAAATAATCCTATTTAAACTCTTTGTATTCTAATATGACTTAAACACTTTGGAGCTTCTCAAACCAAAAATTAAATTTGCAGTAGTCGAGCCTCCCAGTGCTTTTTCTAATGCTCCGGAGCATGGAGGATAGGGTGTTCACTAGCCCTCACCACCAACAATTCTGAGTCCAGTCATTTTCAGTGGAAGTTATTTTTAAAGGTGCTGTGAAAGAATCAACAGGATACAGATAGTGAGAGGATGAGGCTTATACGTAAACTTTCAATGATTAAAACATTGAGGGGAAATGTATTACTTCTACTTCGCTATAAAAATACAGTGCACTTAGTTGTTGCTTTTACCTTCACTTTGCATTCTTAAGTCCTACACCTGTGTCTCAGCCAAATAATTTTTCCTTTTCTGCATAGCCTTTGGTTTCCAAGAGAGTCTTGTCTCGGGCTTTTCCTAAGGCATAGCAGGGAGGAAGGCTGGTTGCTCCTTTGAAAAGAGCAAACTCTTACAAGTAATTTCAGATTCCACTTGGCAAATTCTGACCTAACTTGTGAATATTTTTTTAATGCATGAATATTTCCTTACTTTAATGACTGCCCCATCTGTGTTGCTTCAAGAGTACTTCCTAGGGGGTTTTTTGAGTTTTATATCAAGATGTAGGCGATAAATGTCTGCTGCCTGAATTTTATCTGATACAAAATACAGTGTTTTCTTGAGCACATATATGTTCAGATTACTGGTGTGAGATGTTCTGGATGCCAAAAGTAAATACAGTTTCCAAAGAGTTAAGAGGAAGAGGTCAGTGGCGCTAAGCTACAGATCTGACCATTGCATTTAGGAAGATTTCTGAGTACTGATAGGCTATTCTAAGGGAGTTATCACTCATTACCGTGTTTCTTTTTTATCTTTCCTCAATATCTGCTATTGGCTTTTTTTTAAAAAACACTGAGCTTAATACAAGTTTAGACTGTTATGGGCAATCTTAGCAGACTTGTGTCATAGAATGTGACAACCCTTTTTGAGGTATATGGTTTCATGTCTTCTGGTATTACTCAGTGAAATCTGTTAAAACATACTTATGACAGAGATGTATTCCTTTTCTGTTAGGTTCTTTACCAGAGTTTGAGAGACTTACTAGAGTATGAAGGAAGTGTGGAAGATGATATGATGATAACGTTTCAAATATCTCATACGGATCTCTTTGGCAATCCAATGATGCATGATTTAAAGGAAAACGGTGATAAAATTCCTATTACAAATGAAAATAGAAAGGTACACTCATAATTTTGCTTTTAATGTAATCTGTAATTTTTACTTACTCTGCAGAATTATGTAGCCCTTTATAAAAGTTTGGTCTCACTTATAATTTAAGTTTAAAAGCCTTTTAAAATTGCACAGTGTAGTTGTGAGCAGAAAAGGTTTCTCTTTAAAAGAAAGCATTGATACATTCATATATAGCTTCTGGATGTGGTGTTTGACCTATTTCAGAAATATTTGAGACTTACTTTTTACTATTGCTGAGCAGAAGCTGAGCCCAGATAATCTATGCAGAACTATAGAATTAAATGTCTTTTGGGGTCTTGTATTTTTGGGAGATTCTTCAAGTGGCATGTGTCAAAGTGCTAAGGTTTTTTTGGGGATTTTTTTCCTTACAGGAATTTGTCAATCTGTATGCTGACTATATACTCAATAAATCAGTAGAAAAGCAGTTCAAGGCCTTTCGGAGAGGATTCCACATGGTGACCAATGAATCTCCTTTGAAATATTTATTTAGACCAGAGGAAATTGAATTACTTATTTGTGGAAGTAGGGTAAGAATCCTGAACGTACACCAGAAAGTGGAGCTTTTTTGATCCTAAGTGTATTTAGTGGTCATTTTAAAAAATGTAATCTTCTTACAGAATTTAGATTTTCAAGCACTAGAAGAAACTACGGAATATGATGGTGGCTATACAAGAGACTCTGTTATTATTAGGTAATTTTTTCTAATTTCTGAAAGATTAAAAACACTTTACATGCCTGTTCTTCATACTGAATTTAATATTGTAATATTTAGTATTTTTGTAGTACAGGATGCAAGTGTATTACATATAATTTCATTTTACTCGGGTACTGTCATTAGGAAAGTGCAGACAGTATAAGCATTGTTTTTAGCTTCCAGTGAACTTTGGTAAAACTTAAGAAGGTTTTTTTTCAATGGGTTTTGGTTTTTTGTCTTTCTCTTACACTGTATAGCTAAATAATCCCCAGTATGAACAGGGCTGTTTCAACAAATACCACTGCTCTGCTATTTAAAAAAAAAAAATTAATCACAAACACTGGATTGTTTGCATGTGTAGAACTTTATTTAGAAATGCTTTTAATGTTTTTACCTTCTTGTCCCCTTTAATTAGAGAACTCTCTGAAGACAAGGGTCAGAGAAGCATGTATCTTTGGTCCTCTAGACCTTGCCAACTACTTAACTAGTTCCTGCTAGGGTAGAAAATCTTTGCAGCAGTTTTTACTGTGGTGTTTAAGAAGGTAGTAGAAATGGATAATGTAGTGGACCCAGTAAAATTCCATAGGAAACAGGAATTACAAAATAAAGGAAGAATGTTTGCAGATCACTTATAAGATGAATTAAGATTTAAAAAGAGTTAAAATGCAGTGTTTTGGTAGTATTTCTGACTTCTGCTTCTGAATCTCATTGATTGGCAAATACATCACTGTTTTGGCTTATGAATGCAACTTGTAAACTTGGTGTGAAGACTAATTAGACTTACTAAAGCTTCAAAGTTCAATTACTTTGGAAAGTCTCGTTTATACCAAAGAAAGTTCTCAGTTTACTTATTTATTTCTTCCTTAATAGGGAATTCTGGGAAATAGTCCATTCGTTCACAGATGAACAGAAAAGACTATTCTTACAGTTTACAACAGGCACAGACAGAGCCCCTGTGGGAGGACTTGGAAAATTAAAGATGATCATAGCCAAAAATGGGCCAGATACAGAGAGGTAAAAGAAAAATAATCTACATTTTGCTTGTTTGTTTATAAATGAAAGCAAATTCTGTGCTTTAAGTTACTAACTTAGTTAAATCAGACAGTTGAATCTTTCAAGCAAAATAGATTCTATTTGAAGTCATTGTTTTGGATTTGTGAAATAGCGTTGTATTTCTTTGCATGTTCCCAGAACTGAAATCTTTTTTGTTTTGTTTTTCCCCACAGGTTACCTACATCTCACACATGCTTTAATGTACTTTTGCTTCCGGAGTACTCAAGCAAAGAAAAGCTTAAAGAAAGATTATTGAAGGCCATCACATATGCCAAAGGATTTGGCATGCTGTAATAAATATAACAAAAGGGATTAAAAAAATGATGGTGATGATGTCCCTATCCAAAAAGGCCATAAGATAGTGAGCTACAGTAGTCACCTGTGTTTGTGCCTCCCTTCTTTACTGGGGACATTGGGCTGGAACAGCAGATTTCAGCTGCTTATATGAACAAAATCTTTATTTTTTCTTTTAGCGTGAAAGTGTTACATATTCTTTCACTTGTATGTACAGAGAGGTTTTCCTGAATATTTATTTTAAGGGTTAAATCACTTTTGCTTGTGTTTATTACTGCTTGAAGTTGAGCCTTTTTGAGTATTTACAAGAAAACAAACTGTACTCTCCCAAGGAAAATATTGCCATCATTTGTAGACCATGTAATCTTCAAGTATGTGCTATATTTTTGTCCCTGTATCTAATCAAATCAAGAACTGTACTTTTTGAAGAGTTTGCTTTTGAAACTTGAAGTCTTGGAAAACAGTGTGATGCAATTACTGCTGTTCTAGCCCCCAAAGAGTTTCTGTGCAAAATCTTAAGAATCAATAAAGATGGAAGGGAGAACTTGGAATGTTAAATTGCAGCCTTGAGAACTTTACTTTAGTCACAGCACAATTAAAATTCATTTCACTATATGTTGTCTTCACATGTCTTGTAATAAACTGTGTTTTTAATTAGGAAACATTTCTTAGCATATAAAAGGGTAGAAATTTTAGTTACGATTTTTCTAAAAAAGAGAAGTTTACTGGGGAAAGTGCATTTTCAACTGAACAGCTTTAGAGTAGGGAGTGAAGTGTTTGGAAAAAAGATAGGAAGTTTTTGCTATATTATAAACAAAGCATGTGGAAGTGCACTTAAAATGAAGTTTTATTCTTAATTGCCTATTATGTTGACATTTTAAATAGACAATCCAAAGTCTTCCCTACATGTTATGTCATCACCATTTATTTAATGAATCGTTGTTCTTACTTATCAAGGCACATGATCAGTGTTGCAACATAATCTAAAGGGATGGCTACTGTATTTTAATCTCATCTAACAATAAGCAAAATTGAACAATATTAAACCTAAGGCCTACTTCATGTTGTACACTTCCAACCATTGAACTGTTAGAAAGTAAGTACTAAGGTTATGTTCATCTACTACATAAAGTATTCAGTAGGTTTTTAATTTAACTCTACAAATCATATCAGAAATAAATCCTTTACCTTTCGTAGTCTGTGTTTAATGTTAATTTCTCCTGTTGCAATATATGATAAAGGGATTATGCGTTTTTAAGTGAAGATGTAACTGGCATATCTCTTTTATAATACAAGCTGCAGCGGATGTGCAGAGCTGAGCTTGTGCCTTGACAATTGCTATAACTGACTACTACCGATCAAACCCGTGACTGTGTGGAATTGGCATTATAAAAGGCATAGTTTTGAAATCATCAGATAAAGAAAAGATGTCTTTCAGGACTATTTTAATAAATTCTTTCTAGTAATAGAAGCAGACAACTGTTATGTAACTATGATGCTGAATAAAAACAGTGACCTTTTTTCACCATGGTTCAGTGAAAAAGAAAACAAGTGACTTCCTTACTTTGATAAATTGGATATTAAATTATTTGATTAGTACAGCATAATTTGAGGGCTACAGGTACGTCAAACTCTCCAGAAGTGAACTGTAGTGATGTGGGGCCTGACGATGTTCCCCTCGCAAATCCAAGCTGGTGCAAGAAGGCTGGGACATGGGGATTGAGACTTGCTGGGGAGGGAGGCTGTCTTCTGGTGTTTGATCTCAGGGTGGCACTTAGGGCATGCCTTCTTGAATGTCCACCTCACTGCGTGTCCTTGAAGAGGAAAACACAAGATACCCTACCTCTCAGTAGGGTGGCTGACAACAGTGCTTGCCGATTCCTTCGGGTCTGGGGCACCTTCTGTTGTAGGTGGTGAGAACAAGATTTGCAGAGTGCCTTGAGGTGTTTTGTTACAAGTATGAACTACGCCATGATACTGCCGTGTGGTATGTACTATGTCAATAATACTGTTAAGCTGTATCCTCATACTTGTTTTAATCCAATCTAGGATGGTGGTTACACCCAGCTGACAAGTGTATAAGGTTCATGTTGAGTTTTTTGTATAGGTCCAAAAGCTAGGCAGAGAGCGTAATGGGTTAGCAATACAAAGTTCTCTAACTGAAGTTGTTGACATTGCAAATACGCTTTTTCGTTTTCCTTTAGCATTAAGATTAAAATAATACATAACTGCATTGACCTTTAAAAGCATAAGTTGTTTTTCAAGGAATCGTTTTCAGGTAAGGTATAAATACTTCGTACTTGACAGACTTCCCGTTTAAATATATACCGCCTCCCCCAAAATGCCACTGTATTGAAACCTGATCTCCTTAGCAGTGCTGTAAATGTGCTGATTGTCCAGCTGCAGCAATTTATATAGTTTAAAATGAATAAATCTTAAAGTTTTGTAGCTGCATGCTGCTTTCCTGCCCTACGGAATTTCTAGTCGGTCTTCTGTTGCTTGAAAGGCTTGTCAAAGTGGGGAAACCGCCATTTTAAGTTGGTGTGGGTTTTTTTTTTTTTCTGGGCTCCAGGCAGACCCGGAATGTCTTTCAACCTTAGTCTTTCAGCAGCGTTTAGTAAATTTTGAGTCTACAAAACTTTGAAACTGAGGTGTGCTTGTGTGTCGCTGAAATATCTCTCTCGCTTGAGACAGAAGACTCCTCTGCCAGGGCAGCAGTCCGATGCCGGTGTGCTGGTGCTCTCTCCTCAGGGTGTCTGTTAACAAAAAAATATTTGGGGCATCTCAGCTTTATCTCTTTGGCAAGTGAAAAATGTCTCTGAGCATTTCTTTCTGCACCCTAATAGACTGCCAAAATGTTTCCAACCTTGGTTGAAAGGGGACATCAGGCTTTTATCTGTACTTTGTAGTATACGCCTCAGAAATGAGAGCAACACAAGATGTATTAGAAGAATCCTCTTAGGTACCGAACAAATACGGCATTTTTTCAGTTTTCATTAGAAGTGACGGAATAGTTTTGTTTAGCTCTAAAGGAATGTTAGCGTATGACTCCGCATGAAAAGAGCATTACCTTTTAAAAGCCGAAAACTCTTGTTTGTTGCCAAAAAGATTTCAGGAGCAGCCATCAGGAGTGAGCACAGTTCAGTTAACTTAAGGAACAGTGTTTTGTGAACTTCTGACTGGGCTTATCTTCCGTTCGGCAGGCAGTAGCCTGAGATGGGACTGTGGCAGCCAAGGAGACCCGCTCCAGCCCTGTGCTTTGAGGAAAGCCGACGCTGGAACGGGCTGGCAGTGAGCCCGGGGCTCCAAGCAGCTCTGTGTTAAGGTAGCCGGTCCATGCCTCTCCTCCAATGGTGGTCTTCACTGCTGAAGCAGGTACTTCATACCACGTCAAACCATGCAGGTGTGATGCACCTGATGGGCTGAGCCTCCAGGTGGCTGGCGGTGTGAGCTACCCAGGCGCTTGCCTGGGTTTGTGCTCTGTGGAGCTAGGAGTGGGACGCAGGTTTCCATGCTGCTGGTCAGCAGAACAACCCCCACCGCCTCAGCTTCAGGGTGCTTCTCCGGCACTGCTGTAGCCAGTTACTAATCTCGCCAGGGGGTTAAAAATTCCCTGGTTGTCTGAATTTTCAGGAGGAAGATACCTTAGCTGGGCTGAATGTCTAAGCTGTACCCTATTTATTATGCAGAAAAACGCCAGCATTTCAGCATGCAAGACAGAGTGGGAATGTCTTGAGTTCAGCTATGCAAAATCAAGCCTTTCCTAACAAGCGCTTGGTTTATTATGGTTAGTCTCAGAATCACAGGGGTTTGTGATGTTACCTACAGTTTCCATTTGTACTTGTGCACAACTTCAAACTTTCAGAATTACTGAAGTGATCAAAATTGTCACCAAATTCAGAAGACTATCAGGCACTTGAAATGAATTTTATTAAGAAATTTAGTTTCATAGCTTACCATAGAAGGGACACCGCTTTGGAAATGAGTTGATACTGGCATGTGCCTTTGGACGGCTCACTTACAGAGATTAATTTGGAAAACCCATGAACTAATAATGACATGTATATTTCCATCTAAAGATGTCTTCAACTTTTTTTTAATTATTTTTCATTGACAAAATTGAAAAAGGTGTTGCTGCTGGATTTCTCTAAGCAGTAATTTCAAAAGTTATTTGCTAGATGACTGGCTGTATGCTGCACAGCTATAAAGTTTCTGTCTTCATAGCTTTGCTGTCATTAACTCATCACATGAGGGGCTGGCCTGCAGTTGGAGGGCTTTCCTGCCGCTGACATTGTGTCCTGACGTACCATCTTGTCACTGAATGTGGGAATCTCCCTCCCGTTTTCCCAGAAGTTTCCAGTGCATCTTTGGTTGAGTTTCTGGTAAGTGGCACCGTGGCCAAGCCCGAGACGGGGCACTGCAACTGCAGACCAGGTGGACCAAGGACTGCCCAGCCTGCTGAAAGCTGCTATGACAGAACCCATGGGGAGCAGAAAAAGCAGCTTCATCCTTGGTGTGTCTGTGGATCGTGCCTCCTGTGAGATTTGCTCTCTGAAGAGCACAGGTGGGGGTAATGGTAGGTGTTGGTTTGGGATCCTGCATTCTCCTTGAACAGAAGGAGGGAATTTTGTGGGCATCAGATCGCAAGTAAAAAGGCTTGTGATTTTTGAAAGCCATGATCAACCCTTCTCTGCCCTCACCCCACCCCCTCAAAAAAATTACTGCTTTCGCTCAGATGCAAATTCCCATTTCTTTAAAATCTACTGTATGAAACATTGGTCCCTCTTTTGCAATGGCTGGTTTATGGGATGGGCCCTGGGTGGGAGCTGGGCTTGGCTGGAGTAGTCGCATTGGGTGGTGGGAGGAGCAAGTGAAAGGGTCAGATGGGAGAGGAGAGGATGGGTCAGCAGAAGAATCTGACCAGCACTCTGGGAATCGAATCAGTTGGGAAACAGATTTGAGAAAGAGACTAGGGAGCATGAAGGGAGTGGCGGGGTGTTTAGGTTTTATTTTTTTTAAACTGCAAGGCTTGTAAAGGATCTTGGGAAGAGAAGGACTGGTGGGGAGATGGTTTTAATTGCTGATGTGCCACTTTGCAGTATGTGAGTGTGGATTTGTTCTGTTCTGCAGTATTTGTAGGATACATCCTACAGTCCTGTAAATAATTGAAGCCTACCTAGTACGCTTGTGTTTGTGAACGTTTGTTGCTCAATATATATCCTGCTTCAGGATTTCTAGGGGGGGAAATTTCTAAGAGGCAAGGGCATTAGAGATAGAGGGTGGGAATCATTACTCTGTTTTAGGATAATAAAGCGGCATTAGGAACTGCTACATTATCTTCCTGGGTAGGTTTGCACAGTTTTGACTTAAAAATGAAACTGAGCTGACTGAAAGTGAGCCAGTGGTCACTGGAATTGGACTTCTGCGTTTGGAAGGACACGCAGCACAGCTAAACTATAAACTACGTGTGCAAGGATGCTGCTGCTCACGCAGGCTTGATTAAGTAGTACTGAGCAATGTCAAGTGAAGACAATCTTCCAGCTGCTGCAGTTTTTTGTGACTGAACTGTTGTCATGTGCAAAGCTGATGTGAAGCCTTTCTTCTTAATGTCACCAAAAGCTCTGGTGTATGTTTCTGCTGTGCCAGTGGGTTCGCATACAGAGAAAATGCCTTAAATCTGGCTTTCCCCTGCATCCTTTTGCTTCCAATCTGTGTAGTACAGCAGCAGTGATGCTTGCAAGTAACTGTCTATAAAATGACAACTACTTGAATGTTTCTGTTCAAAGTTTTGAGCTGCCATATGTTATCTGCTGCTGCATTTGATTTCATTAGTTCCCTTTGCAAGCACTCGGTGTTTGACAGCAAAGGGTACAGATCAGGTGAACTAATATGATACAATTAAGAGGATTTTATTATTTCCTAATATAACTGATTTAAAGAAAAAATAGGAAACTCAATACTAGAATGTTTCCTGGATGAAAGCACGTTTTCAAAAGAAAAATCTCCCTTGTGCTATGTACATTGGTTTTTTTAACTGATTTTATTAATTGTCATCTGCACATGAAGAATCCTGTGAACTTTGTAGCAAGTCACCTAAAATAAAGCAGGTGACATTTTAGCCTCATCAACATGAATACTTTAATTTTCAAAACACAGACTTCTTTATGTGAGTATCTGATAAGGGTAGTTCTTGGGCCAGTTTTTTCACCTTGAGTCTCTGGGGAGGGTCTCATGTTCCCAAACTAAATGGCCATGTGGATATCCTTTCTAACAAAATTCCTGTCCAGGTGCTTTGAAGCAGGGCTGCAGCCACTGGGCTCTGCCCTTGCCAGGCTCTGCTTTGTGCCCCAGCAGTAGCGGCCAGCAGCCAGCGCAGGTGGGAGCATCGCTCCTGTGCCAGGAGTCAATCCAGACAGTGGTCCTCAGGCCTTCCAGAGGGAGTCCTGCTCCAGACCTGCAGCTTTTTGGATAAGCAGTTTGACTTTATCATCCAAACCAGTTTCCTGGCTGGCTTTGCTCTTGGAGAAGATAGGCCTTCTTGGTGTCTCAGCCCTAGGAAAGGTTTGCTGGGTTTGGGACTCTTGTTTCTGGAACCACCCGCTGCTGCTGTTGCACCTGCACAGGACAGTTTTAGTCCCTTCACTCTCTTTTGTGCTCTTGGGTTCTCCCGAAGGGACAGCAGGTGGCCTGATGCCAGTGCTCTTGGCTGCTCTGCAATGGAAAAGCTGGAGGTCCAGAAGCAGTGGTGCCTCTGAGCCTCACTGCTATAGGGCTGTGGGTGGTAAGAATAGGCTGCTTTGGCGGTTTCTTGCCATCATCCGCAAGGTTGGAGCCTCCAGCAGCTGTCCTGCTTGTTTTCACCTTTCCTCTGGGAATCTCCTGTTCCAAGGTTGGTTGCAGCCTCTGGAATCTCCTTGTGGCTGATGGTGTTGGTCAGAAGGAAACACCTTCTGAGTCTCCTCTGCAATTTCATATGCACAAGTGAGTGAAACCCTGTAGGACTGAAACCCATGCAAAGTAGGTAGCTCTGCTGTGCTGCACAGTGCTTCTCCAGCCTGTGGCACCAGCGATGGCTGGGGAGGGGGAGCGTGCTCTGCTGGTGTTGCCCCTGCCACCTGTCAGTCTGGCATGGGCCCCTTCTGGCCACCAATGTTTATGTGTAAATCTGTCATAGAAAGCCGGCTGTCAACAGAAAGGGGCTTCCCTGTCTGCTTTCTCCGGGGCTCCAGGTTGTTCTGGCTCTTCTGTAACAGCCTCTCTTCCCCGCTGGCAGCGAGCTGAGCTGCTTGGTGCTTCTGCCTCGCTGGGATGGCTCTGTCACCCCTGCACTCAGCTGCAAAAACTGCCGCTGGCTGCCTGGAGGCATTGCATGGCTCTTTCCTCACTCCTCCTTCCTGATCATGCTCATCCTCCTTTGGCTACCAGCGCTTGTGGCTGATGCAGCTAGGTTATGGCAGGTGAGCCCTTTTTAAAGCAGTTGGTCTTGAAGCCCTGAACTGAAAGTATTTTACTTGGGGCAGCTCCTCTGTCAGTGTGCCTGTATGCCAGGAACCTCACCCAGACTGTCAGCGCTCCAGTCTGAACCGTGCATGGAGAAGCCTGGCCATGGCCGGCAGGATAAATGAGCTGTCATGGGCACTGATGTGCTCGGAAAGGCATGAGGTGCTTTCCTAGAAAAGCTCGGCAGCTTTTTGTTGCTAGACATAAGGGTTTTCTACTACCGTTCATGCAAGTGTGGTTGGAGGTAGCTGTGTTATCTCAAGGAGATGAGGCATTGGGGTTTCAGTAGGCAGAATCCATTAAAAAAAACTGCCTCTGAATAGTTTCCCTCATCACAGTGTGCCCAAAGTGTAAGAGAGACTTCCTTGTGCCAAGCACTGGATGAGTACCTGTGAACAAGCAGCCCCAAGGGCTTGCTTTAAACAGACGAAATCTGCAAATAATAATCAGAAAATAGAATCCCACTGAAGTTTGTTGGATGAATTATCTGCACTGTTCTGCAAGTAAAATATTTGTACTTCAGTGGGCAACTGACAGTTGGCTCTCCTAAGAAGAGTAGATCTTTGTAGCACGGTCTGTTTGATTCATCAGCCCTGGAGGCAAGCTGTGCCAAAAAAAAAAAAAAAAAAAAAAAAAAAAGAGCCTTTTGTGCTGTTTTATCTCCTCTGGAAAGGCAGGTAGTGCCCGTTGGTTCTTGGTTCTTGCTGTGCTAGCCACCTGGAGATGTAGTGACTGCTGTGGGGTGGCTCCCGTCCGGGGCGAGGTGGGGGAAATTGCTGCTGGGAATAAAAGGAGAATGTCGGGGGGGGCGGGTCCTGTCAGGAAACTGAAGAAATTACATGTCAAAACAGGAAAAAAAACCCTAGAAATTAATAGCTATTCATTAAGCAGTCCATCAGTCTGGAATACAGTTGTGCTTCCCTGATTTTCTGTGTTACTGTTCTTCAGTTGCTCTGTTACAGTGAGGTTGATACCAGCCACTACAAACGTTAAGAAAAATGGAACAGCAACCATTAGTAAATCCCTTTTCACATTTCTGCACTGCTGGTTTTAGTAATCTACCCCCAATTTACCTATACAAATAAGGCAGGACTCTGTTAGAGCTGGACGGTGTCGTCCTCAGCCTCTCTGGAGGACTGCCTTTGGCACCGGAGCTGTAGCCATTGGCACTGGAACCTGCACTTCCCCTGCAGAAGCCAAGCAGAAATGGTAGAGCTGATGAAGGAAATCTCTTTGTGAGAACTGCTGCTGCTTCTGGAGTAAAGCTAGTGTTTGTCCTTGAAACTGAGGACCTGCTGTCCTCCTCTTGAGGTTGCAGAAACCAATTTTGCTTAAATAACATGAGTCTTCCGTTTTCCCTCTCACTCTGCTCTTAGGGTGCAGAGTGAGGAGGATTGCAACCACAGAACAGCAGAATTTTATTTTCCACAGCGTAGCTGCAAGGGCAGTTGGCAGCGGCAAGCCACAGCCTTTGATTTTTGTGAGCTGGAAACAGCTGAAAAATCTGAATTTCAGAAACAAAAGGCTCAACCACTTTTAGCCTCAGAGGTTGTTCCTCAGGGCTTGTATGTGTTTCTCTCCCCATCCACCCAAGGCAGAGTGGAAGGGAGCATGGGGAAGCCCTGCTCCCTGTAAGGAGTCCCCAGGCAGCCCCCTCCTTGGGCTCTGGACTGTGGACGGGGCTGGGGGGAGCGGGGGATTCCTGGACTGATGGCTTCCCTCAGGAGAGCCGTCACAGCTGAAATCTGGTGCTTTAGCTGCCTGTACACTTGCCAGATCCATTTAGAGCAGAACTCATTTTGCTTTCAGGGGTAAGCAAAGGGGTTTTATGAATGCTGAATTATGTAAACGAGGGTCTGATTCTTTCTGTCTGTTCCAGGATGGAAACATTAATAGAAGAGCTGGGGGTCTCTGAAGCCAAGTACAAATGCTGTCCTCTCACAAATCTCCAGGATGAAGAGCAGCTCTCCTTTAGTCGGCCTAACTGCATTATCTTGCTGGACCTAGACTAGGTTTGGCCTGTGAAACCCTCCGTCATCCTTGCTGTCAGCAGCCCTACAGAAATGAATGTGTCTTCCAAATCAGCAACACACAGACCAGCCCAGAGAAAGCACTGATGCTTTTGTGGGGGAAAGGAAAATGAACAGTTTCTTTCTTAAGGTAAAACAGAGCCTTCTCTGGTTGTACGTTTCTAAATATTTGGCAGGAATAAAAACTGAAAAGCAGATGTCTTCGAGAAAAGGGTTAAATGCAGGGTTGTTCCTTCCCCGGGCTGCTCTGCGCGGTCAGGCTAACCCCAGCCCTCGGCTGTGTGAGGGGTCTGTACAAACACAGGTGCCGTTTTGCTGTTACCACCATTTCTGTCATCTAGTTCATTGAATCTTCCAGAGCAGAGCTTTCTACTGTAAAAACTGTTGAAGTAAAATAATAGTAGGGGATGGGGGGAAAAGAGTGGGGTGCTGCTATTGAGACCACTTTGGAGAGCAAGCAAGGCTTGAATCACTTGCTGTTGGGGAGCAGGGCCCGTGACTCGAGGTGCTTTCCCTGGAAAAGCTCATGCCAAGCAGCACCTGGAGCATGGCAGTGCTGCTCCACCAGCTTTACCCTCCATTTGTGCCTGCCGCAGATGTTCGAACACCTCAGGCCTTGTCTGTCGAGTGTCTTGATCAGCACAGGCAGCTGGGAGCTCCAGTCCCACCCCACGGCCACCACCTGGGCTGGCCTCTGTGCCTGTGTGAGGTGAGCACTGTGGCCATTAAACCCCTGTGTGCAGATTTAGGGCTTATGTTCACGTGCTCTGTAAGAGCTGTCCCATGCCTTGCTTTCTCTTGTGGTGGGGCTGAAGGGCTAGGCCAGGTGCTGCCTGATGCCTTGGTGAGGGAGGGGGAAGGATTTTTGGTAGGTGACGTGTGTGCAAGTAGCTGAAAGCTGCAAACGCTTTTGTTTCTGCTGGACAAGGCACCATCCCTGCTGTGTCACCCTGCACGGAGCCGGGGGAAGGGACAGGAGACAAGGTGGCAGCGGCATGAGGAGCCCGGCGGGCTCCGTGCCCCACTGGGGAAGCAGGGTGGCAGTCGGGCTCTTGTGCCTGCGTGGTATCTGCAGGCACAGCAACGGTGTCGAAACCGGGCACGAGACCAAAGGGATGTGCCAGCTGCCCCGCGGTGAGGGGAGAACACCACCATTCCCACTCGGTTTTCTGTCACTTCAGATCTCCGTTCCAGCTAACAATTTTCTGGGCCGTGTGATATTGGCACGATCAAAGTCTGTCATGAAATGCTAAAGTCCAGAGGGATTTGGATAAGAGGAAACGCAGAAATGCTTGAACATTACTCAGAAATATTTTAATGTACATGCTGTAGCCACATTAAAGAAGGGGAGAAAAATCTTACACAGATGAAAGACACCAAAGGATGTAATTTCACCATGCCGAAAGCTGTATATTTTGAAGTGACTGAAGCCAAATAGCATCAAAATAGCTCTTTTTCTGGCATGCGAAAACCAGACCAAGAGGCATGAAAAAGGGAAAAGCAAGTATGTATTTAACCAATAGATTAAGCTGTTGTGATCCAGCAGGTAAAGAAGCATTCTTGTGTTTGTGGGGTTTTTTTTAACAGGTATAAATTTGGTATAAATAATACTTTAAACAGTTCTATTTGTATATACCTAGTAGGCTGGAACAGCTGTAGTACGATAGGTAGCTAGTTAGATATTTACAGAGAATGACGACTGATGTAGAACATGACGGTAAGTATGAAACCCCTGCTGGGTACGGCGTTTGAGGAACACAGCAGTGCACATCGGCCAAAGGCAAGAGCGGTACCTGCCTCTTGTAACAAGGCGAGAGCTGCGAGGTCAGCTGCCTGTGACCATGCCCTCCGTGCTTACAGTGGCACACTGCAGCTAGCCAGCACCCAGCTTCTCCTCAGCCCTGCCTTCCTCGGTGCGGGAGCGAGGGCACTAGACCCCTGCCAAAAGCAGCCTCTCTTATCTCTCCCGTTTGTCTCAAGCCCTTGGAGAAAACACAGACAAGGTTCAGCTGAAGGACCAAAACTCCCAGACTCCACTGGCCACATACAGGTCTTGGCTACTTTCCAGAGCCCTCGTTATAGTCGGTGGAAGTCTTGATTATAGAGGTTAAGCCCAGCTACAGCAGATACCCAAGTCTAGTTGGCTTCTAGGCTGATAACGGGAGTTTAGATGTGGGCCATGTGTGGACATCTCCTACCTGGTGGTCCCTTTGCCAGTGTTGCTGGAAAAGCCCCATTCCTTAGTCCCTGTTAGATTTGCCTCTCACCAGACTCAAAAGCGTCAATAGGAGGGGTACAGCTGCTTGCCCAGAAATGAGCACTTAGTCAGAGAAGTTGTACGCAGTTTAGCAAATGCCTCTTTACGTTTTACTACCATCAAGGTAAACCACCCTCTTCTCGGTGGGTTTCTTACCTATTTTCCAACAGGCCATCTATTCCCACATGCTGTTATGGCTCCTGTCAGGGATGAGGCCAACTAAAGGGCAGAGCACTGCCCATGGTGATACCTGAAGCCTCCGTGGGATCCAGCCCCTGTGCCATAGATGCTGAACAGCCTCTGCTACTCTGTACTTAACTGAAGTCAGTGAGGTGCTGGAGGATGAAAGTAATGCAGGGAAACCTACATGACAGAAAAATACTGTACAGCAAAAAATGAAAGCTGGTATCTTCCCAGTGGGAGAATATTGAAGGAATATCAGAGGAAGGGAGAGGAGCCTGGAAAGAAACTGGAATCAGCAGGGTGGAGGAGGCTGGGGAGTGTATAAGAGGCAAATCCTGAAGCTGCAAAGTGACGGAGCAAGAAACCTTCCTGATACCGTTCTGCCCAGAACGTCACAGCAGGCTGAGTGGACCAGACCTCTCTGTTCACCTCAGAGCCAGACCGACGGCAGAGATGACTACCCTGCAGTGAGCAGAAAAGCAACCAGCGCAGCTAGGCTCCTGTCAGCAGGACCTGAGCAGATGTGGTCTTCATTCTCCCTAACGGAAACATGGTGGTGCAGCAACTACTTCAGAGAGAAACTGGCAGTAAATAGCGAAGGGAGGTGTAGTAGGCATCCTTAAAGAAATAGGAAGGAAACACAGGCCTGGCGGCAGGAATGACTGCAACGCAGAGCTTGTTCTTCCTGCCTCACAGAAACCCTGTCGTGAGCTAAAGCGGGCTGGCAGGCAGGGACAGCCTGTTCTGCCAGCCCATGCAACTTCTCAGCAGCCTCCCTCTGGGACCGCCCTCTGTGCCGAGAGGGAATTCACTCAAGTTCAGAATTCACTCAAGTTTCCACACGCAGGAGCTTGCACGCACCAGGGTCCTGTTTTCTGTTCCCAGGTTTAGTGAAGCTGTATTGCCACAAATACCTTCCCCCACTGAGCATTTGGGGGCTCCCTTCCAAGTGAGGGTTTTGCCAGCAAAGATGGGGCTAAGCTAAAAAAAAAAAAAAAAAAAAAAAGAAAAAAAGGATCTCCCACTCTTTTCCCCAAGCGAAGCAGTTGCAGAGCAGCAAAGGCTGTCACAGACCATGCCAGAAAGGACATGAGTGAGCACTGCTACTCTGTCAGCACAGCCCTTTGTGCAGAGCCCAGCGCATTAGAAAGAATCAAACTAAAGCATCAGAACGCATGGCTGTTTCATACAGGTGCAGGGCTACACTGCATAGGCGAGGTATGTGTAGCTGCTTAGCTGTAGTCCAACTCTTTGCACAGATGCTTCACTGGAAGAACAAAGATTTTTGAGAAGCCCAGATCTGTGTCCGTGCATTTAATCAGCCACTAAGGTAGCAAGGTAGAGCACGTACCCTAGAAATGTTTTTTAAGCCCTTAAAAACCCCAAATCCCTTCTACTTTAAGTACCATGCCGCCTTAATGCAATATGCGTGGGAAGAGACAATGTGTCAAGACCTACATGGACCATACACAACAGACGTTCTGAGCATGACTTGTAAGAAACCCACTCCCAGTACAAAAAAGTACCCAAATACCAGACCAAGTCTCCCCCTAAGAAGGTGACAATGTTCTATTTACAAGAAAATACTGCTTCAGTTAAAAATGCTAAAAACCATTCTCCAGAGTTCATATAAAAATAATCATGTCTATGTATGCACACGCATATTTACATACATTTATGGCTTTCACACGCTTCAACTTTCTCCAGTAAATGAGGAAATACAAATACTCCATTTACTGCTTTATCTCCTCAAGGTTTTCAGCATCTGCTTCTCCAACTGATAAGGTGCCACTACCGTACTTTTTCACTCGGGTTTCTACTCTGGTAAGTCTCTGTTTCACCTTTTGTTGAGATGAGGTGTACTCTGCCAGGAGCCTCGCAAACCTGGTCTGCAGCGTATCCAGAGCTGTTTCAAGTTTTTCTACTTTTTCTTCCAAGTCTTTTGGGTCAGCTCCTGCTTTTGCTGCTTCCTCATCTATTAAGTTGTCTTTCATCAGAATTTGTCGCCCTTTCTCTTCCAAAGCCTTTTTGGCTTCTGGATATTCTGTGAGGGCTTCCATTAAATCATCTTTAGACAAGCAGAACAAATCCGAATAACCAATACTCCTTATGTTGGCTGTCCTCCTGTTGCCAGATTTGCTGCCTTTGATGTTTAGGATGCTGATTTCACCAAAGTAGCTGCCATCGCTTAGGACTACAAATTGGGTTATGCCATCATCTGCCACCACAGCCAATTTTCCCTCTTTAATAATGTACATTTCTCTCCCAATATCTCCCTTTTTGCAAATGTAGTCCCCAGGACTGAAGACCGTAGGTTTCAGTTTCAGCACCAGCTCAATGAGAAGTCCAGCTTCACAATCCTGGAATATACGCACTTTCCTCAGCGTGTCCAAATGGACATTGATGGCAATTTCGGCCTTCAACTTGTCAGGTAGATTTTTGAGAACCTCCTTCTCATCCACTGTTTTCTTGTTGGTCCAGAGGTAATCAAACCACTTAATAACCCTGGCTTCCAAATCCTTAGTCACTTTTCGGAAATGCATGTACTGTTTAATGGAATCCACTTTGGCCTGGAACTCTGCCCTGGAGGCGTTCATGTTGGAAATCATGGAGCCCACGTTACCGACAATGGTAGCGAAGATGAGCACGCCCACCAGGAAGTCAATGACCACAAAGAGATACTCTTCATCTTTCACCGGGGGAGGTGTTTCTCCGATGGTTGTCAGCGTAAGCGTTGACCAGTACAGACTGTAGATGTACTTTCTAGACAGGCGCCCGTACTCTGGAATGGACACATTGGGGTAGACCCAAGAGTCAGTTCCAAATCCAATGAGCTTCGAAATTGCAAAGTATATACATGCGTTCCAGTGGATGATGATAAGAATGTATAAGACAAGATTTCCAATACGAAACATGTTTGGATAGTTTGTCCTCGTTTCAGTACGGTCAAAAAACTCAAACAGCCGAGAAATCCTCAGCAGGCGGTTAAATCGCAGTTCAGGGTAGTTCAAACCAACCTTTAAATATGCCAGGTCTGTTGGCAGAAGAGACAGCAAATCTAGTTTGAACTGCAGAGTTTCGGTATAATGATCTCGTAATTTCTTTTCATCCTGAACTAGCAAGCCTTGCTCGAGGAAGCCTTCAAAGAATAAAAATACATATTTTCCTTGTTAGAATGAAAATACCGTCAACAGTACTGAGTGACTTACATTTCAGATATCTGAGAACATTAAAATTTGTACTGTTCTGCGTAAGACATTGATATACTATAAGTTCATTTAATGAAAAACATTTAAGTGCAAATTTAAATACTTAACTGAGTTTCAGAGAAGACATATAATGATAAAGAGCAGTGACTCTATAATTGCCACAGTGCTCCCTACAGTTTTCCACCCTATTCTGGGATAGCTGTATCTTTTTCTTTTAGTTATCTTTGCAAAACTGTCTGTTGTTTTTCATGAATCATTGGCATGAGTCATAACTGAAGTTAAGCAAGTGTTAAGCACTTGTGTATAAAATCGGAGTGGAATATTTTTAAATAAATACCAAGAATAAGTACGCATAATGGATTGATGGAAATCTTTCCAAACAATATAAATAACCTTGAGATAAAGAAATCCAGTTTTTTCCCCGCCCCAAGCTATGGTTTTCCTCTTGTGCCCAATATTAAAGCTGACAGGATTTTCCTTTTCATTTGGGGAAAACCCTCTGCAACTTTTTTGTGTTTCTAGTGAGAGAGCTACTAAGCAGAATTTTGTATATTGGTATTTCTTCACCCGAAGACTTTGGAAAGTATTTTAGAGTCTAAAAAATTATAAGAAGACATAAACTGCGGTAAGAGACCTTACAGCAGACTGCATCTGTGTAAGAGTTCCCAGAGAAAGGCTGCCTGAGCAGTACAGCCGCAGTGCTGTTTTGTACCTTTGAAAGCTCAAGGCCCTGGAAATGTTCACAGGGAACAGCCTATGCACTGCAAGATACTTGATGCAATTGCGGGTGGGGATCAACCGCCTGCCCGCTAGGCCAGTCAGGAGAAGTCCACCGAGAGAAAAGCAAACCATTCCTTATGTATGGGGGATTATCACATTTTGTTAATCCCTTAGCAATCTACAAGCAGCAGTTTTCTCAGGGAAGCATCTGCTGAGAAAGACCAAGCTGCATTTCTTTGTGCCCTGCACAGCCCAGCTGTACTTCTGTTATGTGCGTGTGTGTAACTGCACATGTCTATGTGTGTGTCTGTCTTTGGATATCTGCAAACTGATGGTGACTACAAATGGAAGTAGTTCCTGTGCCATGAATGTATTACCTCCCAGAAAACTACTGAAAAAGCTGGTCAAATATTAAGAGTCATGCAACTGAACAGAAAAGTTGGCCAGGCAGATGAATTTCTGACTCAAAATTATTAAAAATAACCTTGAAAACACCTTCCTCCTGAAGGGAGATAAAAGCTCCTCAGCTCTTTTTTTGCCTCCCTCACAGAACTGAAGTCCTATAGTAAAAGCTTTTGAAAGCATCAAAACGTAGGGTATGCTAAACACAACCAGCCACTGAGAGACATGGATCTTTTCTGCTCCACAGTGCACAGTCACCACATAGGTGAAACACAGTGAAACTGGCCCTGCAGCTAGACAGGAATGCACCACAGAGGAGCTGATGTGGACCACGATAGTCGCAGGGCTACCCAGGTCCCAGTTGAAAGCCTGTCTCTGCCCTTAGACAGCAGGGAGTCACACTCCTCCCCAGAAGCTTCCAGGACCTCTGCCTCAGGGCAGGTGGACCTTGCAGGCTGTTAGAAAAAGGCAGCAGGCACAGACAGAACCAGGAGGCATTGTTAAGAGAGCTGACAAAGATCTCGGCACCTAAAAGAAGCTACCTCCTTATCTGAGTGCCTGAAACTGCAGCAGACACCTGTACCTAAGTGTTCAAGGGATCTCTGCAGCAATTCTGCAGTTCCGATCCAGGCCTGCAAAGCTGACCTTCCAACCACGCTTTAACGGCCATACAATCATTACTAGGACAGCCTACGGAAATTTTGTAACTTGCATTGCCTGGACATGTCCAGTTTCTGCTCGTTTTTTTTCCCATTACGATAACAGGTATAACCGCAGAAGAGAAATTCAGTTGGCACAGTCAACATTTTAACCACACAAAGAAGATGAAGCCCCCCTGCCCCGCTTCAAATATAGCGGTCTTGTGATTTAGGCTGCTATCTGAAATAGACTTCCTTGTTGAACAAGGTGCTTGCTAAGTTTAAGAATTTGGATTGCCATGAGTTGACTGCATCCCAACATGACAGCATTTTAGCCTCTGTCTTGTAATTATGTTTACAGCTTCTCACAAGCCATAACTAATGTCAAGCTGTCAGCACGGTTTAAAAAAAAATCAAAATAAATGTGAAAATAAAAGATTTAAAGGAACTCTCATTTTTATAGTGATCAGTGTGGTTTTGGACCCTTTCAAGGCACATTTTGGGGATGCATCCATACCAGTAAATAGAACAAGCCAGGAAACGTTTTCTGGCCCTGAGACCAGCTGCCATGACAGCTTCTATTCACATGTAAGTTCTCCCAGCCCCCTTCAGAAATGATACCGTGAACAACACCCAACCTCTGCTGTCCTTCCAGCTGTGCCCAGACACTGCCTGAGAGTGCTAGCTGGCACACACCAATGCTCATGCACCAAAGTACATCAAGGGCTATTCTAGCAATTTAATGGTGTGGATCGCTGTATGTGATTGCTTAGGCCTATATTATGGCCTTGTTTAGCTTAAAACAGATCTCCTTTTAAGGCTAGAATCTGTATTGGCTGGGCATGCTCCTGAGCTACAGAAACAGGGACAGGATGCTGAAGGTGACATGGCACAGCCCTCACAGATCCTTTAGGTTCACACTTCCTTCAGGAAGGCAGGACCTAAGCAGAGGTGCCTGGGTTAATCCCACCCCATCACCCTCCTTGGTTGCCCCTACACCACCAGCAGGCAGTGGGAGACCCAGCCAGGCCCCGGCAGGGGCTGCAGGGACAGTTGGTGGCAGAGGGGCAGCCTTGCAGGTTCCAGCAGAAGGCTGCAGGCTCTAGGCTGAGACGGGTGCCAGGTCTTGCACTTGACCAACTCAATCATCACTTCTGAGCAGGATGCTGCACAACTTGGCTAAGAAAGCAGCACTTGTGGGCTGCTGTTGGTTTCTTGCTCACAAGAGCACAAACAATATACCATGATCACGACAAGCAAAGTGCCTTGTTCTCCCTTCCCCATGCAGCAGCTATTTCAGTCAGCACTTGGCATGCCTGGCAGGCACTGACAGAACTGAATTTTGAGGTAAGTGAAGTGCAGATGTTGGGATGTCCAGCCTTAAAACAATCCAAGCTGATCAGACACTTCATCTCCCCAGAGTCCCCACTATTGGGCTGTGCTGGAGATGGGATACTACGCTGGTCAGACTCCACAGGAATTTCTGCTTCCAGCGTTTGTACCCATGCTGTATCTGAAAACACTGTAAAACCCCAGAAGGACTCACCTGTTCTGAATCTGACAAGCATGTCAATAACATAGATGATATCGGAGCTATAATCCAAGAACACCCATAATTTAAGATGGTCAGCTTGTAGCTCATCAAAGCAGGCTCTAAAGAAACAAGGACAGACAAACAAGAAACATTTACACCAACTGCATAAGCAGAGTACCTGCAATGTGTGTCCTAGCAGCATGTTGGCGCACATTACTGGCACTGAAGAATTACAGGCAGCGTATCCCCATGCCTAGACATCTGCACACTAGAACAACGTCTAAACAGAAACTAGGATCCTTCAGAATTAAAAGGTGTTCAGGCCAGGAACAAAACTTAAACACATATATGCCACACAAGTGCACTTATATAGGAGGAATGCACACATCTGTACAATTAAACACGCATCAGATTTCATGGGATACACATGTCCATTAAGACAATTCCCAAATACAAGATCTGGTTTTGAATGGTAAGCCATCCTCATTTCTCCTCACCATTTTTTTTTTCTTTGACTCAAACTGATTTCCGCATTTTGCAAGGGCAAATAAATGCTCGAGTAAAATCTTCCTCCCCTTCAAATATCTATAGATGCATGATACTAATTTAAGATGACCCAGCGCTGCCGACACCCCTCCCTTCTGTTCTCTACTGGGTGATGAGAAGACCTGTCTCTAGCAGTGGTTACTGAGCCTGCAGTGGCCAAGGCATACCTCTGCATCTAGCCAGGAGGTGGCACACAAAGGCCACAGCCAGCTGCTCACAAGGACTTTTGTTGCAAGTTACTACAAACTGGTTTTAGGCAAAAAGGTAAAAAAGAAACATCGGTCATCTATTCTCAGTGGTATGTATATCATATATCCCTATGGGTATATGAACTGTAAATCTTCTAGGTAACTCACCCAAAAAATACTGCAGGGAGATTAGAGGATGATTTATATAGGAAACACAATGAGACACTGAATTTGAAACCTAAAATTATTAACTTAAATCCATACCTGCACACGAGCATACACCAGTTATAGAACACGGGTGCTGCAATTATGGTCAGCCAGTTGTAGTAAATATTGCTTGAAGGATCTAACACAAATATCTCTTTTTTCTTCCTGTAAAGTGAAACGTGCAGATTTACACTAGAAATGGAATGAAGTGACCTGCTGGATCTCCCTCTTCTGGAGGCAGCATATCTCATGATGAACACACAGCTGCCTAAGAGAAAGTATCCGTGCAGGCAGCTCTAGATGAGATACCAAATATCAGCTTCATCCTATCTGCTTCACCCAACTTTGGAAAAAGTAAGAATTCACATTGCCCAGGCTGAAAACCACCTTTGGAAGCAGTTCCTAACTACATGTCTCCAAGCCTACATTGCACTTGCTACCATATACATACATACAAACTTCCAGTATATTACTCTAACATACTCCTTAACTGTGAAGTCTACTCAAATGCATATTTTTATATGCTATCATCGTTATTTTTAATGACTATTAATACTAAATTGTACTACACTTGGGTCAGCTTTGGGGGAGCAAAACAAGAGCAGGATCCATTTCTGTTAAAAGCATTCAAATTATCTCGGTTAATGAACTGCACCATATTAAGCAATTAAATATGCTAGTCAGTGTAACACCTAAAGTTATTAGTAAATCTGTAATTTTCTACATGTAAGATTTTTGCTCCTTGTCCAAACCAGACTTTTGGTTCATCTGCTCTGAATCATTATGGACATTGTGGAACAATGAAAAGCCTGTGTAGATCTGCAAAGCAGGCTGCTGTCCTAAAATGCCCTCATAGTAAAAAAATGATTTTCAACAGCAAATCAAAGCAGCCAGAGATAGCTGAATTCCCTTTTACTGACCTAGGAAGCTGTTTGTGACAAGTCTAAACATAGGTCTTAAAGATGCAACAAGTTTTTTGAGCAGTTGCATCTTTCCAAAGGGGAAACATATTAAAGATTTGACAGTTCTGCAACCTACAGAACAATAATTGTCATGGAAGTGTAACAATGAAATGCCACACCATGCCTTGTAGTGTAGGAGGTGTGTTACAAGCACACATTCATTCTTTATACTTACTCTTCTTTTTTTTTATCATCTTTTTTGTCATCTTTTTTGTCATCTTTCTTGTCATCTTTCTTGTCATCTTTCTTGTCATCTTTCTTTTCCTCTTTCTTTTCCTCTTTCTTTTCCTCTTTCTTTTCCTCTTTCTTTTCCTCTTTAACCTCTTTCTTTTCTTCCTTTTTTCTGTACAACATAATGTAAGGCTTAGCAATATTACCAATATTCTAGCAGTTAAGAGAGAGGGTGGATGCTGAGGTACAGGAAACTAAACTAGACTCTGGACAGAGCAGGACAGGGATCCAACTGGTAACAATGGTTTGCAGGCTGGGACCTCTCAAATACCACCACACCATCACATCAGATAACCAGCTGGCTGATTCTGCTCATTAGTCACCCACACTTTCCTGACCTTTGCAGACATCAGTTTACCTGGCTGACTTTAATTAAATGCTTCCAGTTTGTTTCTTTCTTTAGAATCAGGCATTTAAAATCTACCAAATGATAATAGAATTTCAAATGGACTAAAAAACTGTCAATATTCTTTGCATATCCAAAACCTCATAGTGACTGCCTGAAGCTTTAATGGTAATTAAATGAAATAAGGCTGAATTTCCTCTCACAGTTCTTCAAAAGCAACATAGCTATAATTAATTAATTACCTCTGGCTTCAACAATTGCCTTGGAGAAGAATCCCAGTCAATGTCTGAACAAAAGCAGCAAATGCAGAGAAAAGAGGCGTGTCGCATTTAACTACAGAGTAGTTATTTTAGAAATGATTTACAGTCAAAATGATTAAGCCAACCTGTTTCAGATCTCCACAGTTGAGACCTACTGTATCTATGAGATAATCCATACCTCGTACTCCATATTTACAAGATGATCTGTGCCCTAAAAGCAATTTTTTCTTTCCATCAACTGCAAAGGAAGAATGGGTTGCCTAGTTCAGATGCAGGTGTCTGTGTTTGCTCAGACATTCTTCTCCATTTGCTAAAAAATGCTGAGATCTTGCACACCTCAAGCTGACCAACACCACCGAAACCTTTAAAATTATACACTGCAAGGGAGCATAATTGGAGGAGGAAAGAACCTTTGGGTTGACCAATCTTCTATTTACACATGCATCTCAACTCAAAAAAGCAGTTTTCCATTTACCAAGGCTAATTTCTACACAGCAGTGGCATCTAAAGCCAATACTTGTTCTCTGGCCCGAGATCTCCTACAAACTCATCTGTCAACTACATGTATCTTTCATAAGTGAGTTTCTTCTGTTTCTGTGGCCTCTGTTCATCTTTCCATTGTGTAACTCCCAATTTATCATATTCTCACCTACTTGTAGTCTGGTGGTGGAAGTCACTCAGAGGAAAAGGTCGGCCGTAATCAAAAACTTGAAAGCATCACCTACAGTTCCCCGAAGGCAGGTACTCTTAGGTGTTTAACATAATGAAAATCCTGAAGCTTTAAAAAGACCTGCATCTTTTTTATCAGTGCTACTGAGTAAACTGGAATCCAGTAACTAATAAAAGTGTTATTTGTGTCTGCCGTCTTTGATAGCAATACAGTGGCATCCATTCTGTGTTTCCAGCACATTAAAAGGAGCATGCACCTTCAGACTTAGAAAACATATCTTCATCAGCCCCTGTAAAAACACTGTCATAATCTTTGAATGAGTCAAATATTTGCATTTCTCATCTGTCATGTAGTTTTCAAATCAAGTATGTTTCACACTGTCAGGCAAGTAGACAGGCAGGTGTTGTCTTCATTTAAAAATTATGAAACATTGGAAGGATCAAAGTTTTGCCCAAGGTACATGAGTCATTGTCAGACACAGAGTAAGAAAGCAGCACTTCCATCTTAATTGGTCCTTTGGGCCCTGACTAGGAGGCTAAGCTCCAGGATTTTTGCACTTTTTTTATACCAATGTGAATAAAATTCTGCACATTTCTGTCACCATTCACCGCACGCTGATTTTCCTTTTTAATAAAAGTTATGCAAACCAAACTAAAAAGTTGCTTGAGGAAAAGGAAGACCTCTTGTTCAGGTATGTGCACAGAGATTTTGCAGCATCATTTAAAATGTACAGTTTGAACTAGCCCATGATGGAACTATTTGGAGAAAAAACCAAGATTTTCCCAGCACTATTTCTGACATAATCAGAAACTGTCCTGATTATTTTTAATTTTTGTTTTCATCTGGAAAGCAATGAAAAAAAAAATCACTATCATCATGTGTGCAAACAGATCTGCTGCTGGATGCTACAGAGCAGGTGCGTCCTCAGCTGTGGTCTAAGACTTGCAACATACATTGGTGTTGGGTGATTTTAAATTACAGGAGCTCTTCACCTTTTCATGAGATTTCTCTTTGGTGTAACAATGTGAAATATCTTGTCAAATACATAAAACAGGCTCCAAAGCTTCTGTCAGAGCTTCTGTTGCAATGCAAGTCTTATTACGTTGCCTGTCACTTCCTCTACATCTACACCAACAATAACTGCTGAACTGAAACACACATTTTAAGAAGACTGTTAGTTTTCATTTAGACTGCACACGTGAGTGTTTTCTTGGTACCCTGATCAGTACCCACTTCTCATTTGACAGCTTGAAATTCGGGGGGCACTTGATTTGCAAAAAGGGACTAGTGTGTTACAAGAAGAAAATCACTATTAGAAAACCAGTATATGAATATCACCTAAAAACCAAAGAATTAATAAATCAATCAGCAATACAGTAAAATCAGCCAGCTGAACTAGAGGAGGTAGGGACTAAATGCTTAATCAAATTCATTCCTTGAGAGGTAAGGGTAACTTCAGACAAAAACAAGTTCACAGGGAGCAAGAATGATGCTTTTCATACTAAGAAAATTAGATCTTTCTTTATAATTAAACTATATTCTCGGGAAAGGCTCAGGAAGAGATAAGGAGTCTATACTACAAATGTTACTAGGCTGGAAATAGGAAAAGAGAAGGAACTAGTGGCAGAAAGGTGTTTGGGAGTTACCAGTACTTACTCTTCGTTGGTGTTGTTGCTATAGTTGACATTAAGCCTGGCCAAGGGCCAGTGACTGCAGCAGGTTAAATAAAACACATTAAAGAGTGTAAAGACTGTTGGTATTTCATACACGTGTTTAGCAACACGACAGCCTGACTTACTAGCTTCTCACATATGCACTGATGAGATTAGGAAGGTCAACTTTGACTGCCGTGATAAGCGCCTTTGCATAACTACTTCAAGGGGAGCGGTTTCTTTTTACCTCGTGCTGATGTCTGAAGCTTGTTCTCAGGTGTATTAGTGCATGGCAACATGCATCTGACTAATTTTAGCTCTGTACTCATCTGGCTACTTTTTTTTTTTTTTTTTTTTAATCTTTCTTCAATCCTTTCAAGTCTTCACAGATGCAGTGTCAAGACTTGTGGATCATTAACAAGCACACCTGCCAGAATTAAGCCTTCATGGTAGAACAACTAGGAGTTACTGTCACGTGGCAACAGTGTAAAACTGAGAAGGCAAGGATACTCCCAAATTCACTTCTAATAGCCTTATATAGAGGTTTGTTGGCCCAGGATCAATGTTGTCCTCTCTAATTACTTCAAGTCTGCCGTTGCTACTGTTCCAGACTTCTGAAAATTCAGTCTGGTTAATTCAACAAAATGTACTTTTGAGCTAATTTCTAAGGAGTAGATCAAGTGAAGGTAACAAGGCTGTGCTGGACCACAACAAATCAAGGTAACCTGCATCATGCACAGCTCTTCAAAGGTTCTTGCTTTAATCTGAATTACTAGCTGATATTTTGAAACAAATCAACTCATTACTTGCTTACCCACCAATCTTTATGCAAAAAAACATGGGGTTCTATGCTTCAAAGCATAATGAAAAATAGAAAGTCAACTTACATCTTGGGACTTCATTTTTCTCTTTTAGCTGGAGTTGTTTAAAACACTGTATCATGTATTTATAAAGTAGGAATAATTTATCGAGTCAAAAGACTGTAAACACATAAAGGTTTCTCTTGCAAGCTTCTGTTGTTTTATTGGAAAAACTTTAAGACTGAACTTGTCTTCCATACCAAAGACTATGTGCCAGTAAGTTAAGTCAGCAGCCAGATTTTCTCATTTTTGCATCAGAAGCCTTCTGTAATGTTAGCAGCTGAACACCTAAGTAGGTGTAACAAAGCCATGACACATTTTGCACAACTGTGTTTGGAGTTTCCTAATGCTTGCAGATAATGTGCATAATATTAACGTCCTGAAAAGCCACAACTAGCAACAACCTAGACTCTTGAAATTGAAATTGCATTCATCTTCAGCAGAGAGGAGTTTAGCAACATCAAGTTGCACAGGTAGCATATGATAAAATTCCACTTCTAAGAAACCATTCTACCTGAAGCAGCATGATCAGAATCCTCTACTTCAAGATCTTTGCCACAGTGTGTTTGAGTGGGAAAGAGAAATTCAGCTGAAAGCTGCAACACTTCTGTTAGATGAAGATTCCCGGGCAGCATTAGATATCCTGTTCATCTCCCACACTAAGCTCCTTACCCTCTTCTTAAAATAAAACTTACATCCTAATCACCAAGAAAATGCCATAACCTCAGTCATCTTCGTTTAAAGTATAAACACATCTTCTTACCTGTTTACTCCCCCAGGGCGCTCACGCATACCCAGAAAGGAGCGTATGTTACTTTGCCTACTGGACACTTCTATGAGCTCTGGCCCTCGGATACGTTCTAGGAAAGAATCGGGTCTTTGGTCTTCGTGGTGCAGATGTCTTGTGGCCCATGACCTCACAGATATGACAAATCGTGACAGCCTGCACAGAACAGACATACAACATTGAACCAGACAAGAGCATCAGATGGCTCCAAACATCCCCGCAAAGAGTAGCCCAGGAGGATTTTTCTCCACCTGCCTACAAAATTCAATTTGATGCATTACCTGTGTGAACTCAGTCACTTCCCACAATTTCATACACCACATTTTGCAATGGATCAGGAAAGTATCTCACACATCAGTTCCTAGTCTACTCTACCAGCACCTCAGGAGCAAGAGAAGAATATTCTTGTCAAGTGGGGGCAAACCAAGTGCTTGGGGTGGGGCAGTTGACTACTGACAAACTTCTGACATGATAACGGGGGAATCCTGGTCTGACAGAATTAGGAGATATAAAATGCTCACAGGATCACATGCTCAAGGGCTGGTACACACAGTGGAAATAAAAACTGAATAGCTGGGTGAGGGAGGATGGGCTTTGGAATAAGGAATGATAAAATTTCAGCCACGTTCCCTGTGTTTTTAAAGGGTCTGTCTGCAAACGTATTAATTGACTATCACATATAAACCTGTCTAATGCATGGGGAGCATTATTTCCTCATCCTAGATTTCTAGCAGAGCACTGAAATGAGCTAAGCAAACAATCACGACAGCATAATTAAATTATCACTGTATCAATATGTATCTCTCTACTCACAATTCACATTATGAATGTTTACAATGCTTTCTGACAAAGTTCAAAAGGAAACATCTTTCTGAAAAATTGAGAATAATGGAGACTGAAATCTACAAAAGTTATTGTATTTATTACCCACACAATATATTATTTCCTATCAGCAGTCTAGTTTAGAGAAAAGTGGTGTTAATTCAGGTTTCCCAAACTTGGCCTCAAAGACAGCATAATGAAATCCTGAACAATGCTTAAGTTCTTAGAGAGACCTCAGGCTACTTAAGACAAGCTCTTTACATTTTCTCTCTATCAGCTAGTACTACATATGCTCAGAATCCACAAATAGGTTGATATGAACAACTTAAACCTTATGGTAAAGTACATCTGCCTCTTGATTGCAGTTCTCAAGGGCCTAACTACATCCCCTCATAGATCTTGCCCAAATTCTCTTACCCTAAAATAAAAAGGACAGAAAAGGTAGGAATAATATCACGTATCAGAAATTAGAAAAATATATGTCTTGTTCTTCAGCACTACACCAAGACAGTATCATGTAAATCATCTACAACCCCCAACAACTAAGAGAATTCAAAGCCTACAAAGAGCGCAAAAGAAAAGCTCCACATAAAAGTCTGAAATTATTTAATAGATTCCTCACTCTATTAAAAAAACGCTGCATAAAATTAAGCTACAGAATTTCTCTTTGCCTGAGCAGAACTCAGTTTTCACATAATAAGTGGTAAGGAGTAATACCACTATGGATGTTCTTACTTAAATTAGAAAATAAAGCATTTTGATGAGACCTGTCAGTTAAGGAGCAAACATATTTTACTAAATGACATTGAGAGCCTCTCCATTTGTACAAAGAAATAGAATTTTCACTTTTTTGTCCTTTGTATCTTGAAGTGAGATACTCAGTCAAGTCCATCAAATGTTGCCGTCTTAGGTCTTTGAGACTCTGCATTCAAGAGGCATGTTACGTTACCATAATATGTAAATTGCTATGCATTCATGCTTTCATCACAGGCTTCCTTGTATATTCAGAGCATAAGTGTAGCCACACACTTGTAATTCAAACTATCCTGAAAAAAAGGTACAGAACAACATGAACAAAGATTAAAAAGGAAGTTCGCAATATGAGTTTACATATTCATGTGGTTTATGTTTTCACACAACACACACACCTACAATCGTTTTCCACCTAAAACCAACTTGTGGCAGATTTGTAATCTACACCAGCGTTGTCACTGTCTGAAAACCAAGCAGGGAAATAAAAGTTATTCTTCACCATCCAAAAAGCTGAATCTTTAACTGACTCTAGTTTTATAATGATTTTTTTTCTTTCCTCTTTGAAATATACACGCTTCAACTGAGCATGTGAGCATGATCTGTATTGTCTGTAGCAATGGTATCTGTAGACAGATACTCTCAGCTGGGGATATTTAAAGCAGACACAGTAAGTTTTTGAAGCTCCACTTCAGGTTTACGTTTAAGTCCCGGTAAAGTAAATTACTTAAGCAAATGGTTGACTTTGATTTTGCCGACTAAGGCTCCCAATCAATTATAAACATAACTGGATTCTAAAAACTGAGAGAAACACTTGCACTTCCAACAGAAGGGCCCCTGTCTCCTCCCTTACCAAAGCCATCTACCAACAAATGAACAATCAGTACATCCTATTTGATAGGAAACAAACATTGCATCAGCTATCAGCCAGAACCGAACACTTACCCATTTATTTTACAGTCTGGCCTCACTTCATGCATTTCCTCAGCGTTCAATATATTTTCCAACCTGATCACGTAAAAATAATCTGCTTTATTGTGTTCAGACTAATTTGTGTAAGCTCATTCAGCATCCCTAGGATTCTAAGGTTTTTATTGTGAAATAAAAGTAAGTGTAAGTAACGAGTAAGTGATGAGTTTAGAATTAGTCAAAAGCAGCTTCTGTTACTTTTTATAGGTTTTTTTCAGTTGTACTCCATCCATTTTCTTTGAAAAGTGATGGTTGTTCTTACGTTGCCTCCAAATTGTGATCAGTCTCTTTCAACAAGTTAAACTTAATACTGGAAATGGTATTAGCCCACTACCTTGCCATTGCTCCCCTGCCTGTGAAGGAGCTCGTCTGGGGTTCAGATACATGTCTTTCCTCCACAGAAATGACTCTCTGCAGTTCTGAAGACGCATCCTCACACAGTGAATGGGTTCTGCAAAAACAAATTTTTATTTTAAGAATTCCATGCAGCCTCCAGCAGACTTCCCCCCATCTGATTCTTTCTGCCACTACATCAGGAAACAGGGCAGCAAATTGTCCTCTTCCTAGTAAGATGGCAAGCATTTGATAAACACAGACCTAAGCCTATATTCCTGTTTTTCTGGAGCCATCCAACTGCAAAATGAAGTCAGTAGAGGCTCTGATCTGTTCCAGCAAGCTCAGAAGCTGATTCCTTACTGGTCAGTACTACAGTGCTGTGCAAGTACACAATTATGGGAAGCAGGTTTTCTGCTCTAACACCTCCTGTAAGGCATCAGCAGCTTTCCTTCAACGTGGAGTTCACCACCAGAGGGCTTTAAAGTGAGCACCCACTGCTTTTTTCAGTGTTCTCCTAGACGTGGTTTGGATTTAACAATCTGGAATTTCTACCACTGCAGGTCCTATTCACGACTCAAAGCAAATACACGTCTCTTTTTCCTTTCGCTCTTGCTTGGACTGAAAGGGAGGACAAGGATTTTACAGCAGTTAGTCCCGAGCAGGGCATCTGCTGTTCCTACCAGGCTGCTGCCACCAGCTGCACATACTGCAGCCCTCGTGCTGCAGAATTCCCACCTGAAGCTTCACCTCCTGCACAGCAGCACAGGCTGCAGGTCTCCAGGGCTGCCGGGGGAGATGAGGCACCTCGGGCTACTGCCACCATGGCAAACACTGTGACAGCCCAGTTGCACACAACGGTGGACAGCTGTTATAACGTTAAGCTACGTTTATATATATACATACATAGTCTCTGCCCACTCCCGTGAGTTCCCGTAATTGTGAGACTACTTATCAGCACTGAAATAATTAGCATTTGAGAAACACAGATGACATTTTAGCCTCATCTTTCAGCAACAGAATTTTGAAATTGACTTCTCTGGAACCTGGACTTCACCAGGGCTCACTCTGGGTTTTTTTGTAAGACTCCAAGGGTTTTCTCTGTGTCTTTCACACTTCAGTATTCACTTTTACAAGACTTTGTCTCATCCATTAAGGATCATTTTTTTCCCCCTTTGTAATGCAAATAGGAACTTTCTCTGCAAATAGGAACAAATAGAGACCCTGTTAATCTGTATTGCCAGGAAAACACTGACTATAATGATACTTGGTATCTTCATAGGAACTGGCAACGGCATTTTGAATGCCCACAAAAGGATAATTAGCAGCTCAATTTTGTGTGTACTCACAGCTGAGAAACTGACAGAGAATTAAAACTGTATTATTTCTACACAAAGAATCATGCTAAAAAAGGTAGATCCTCACAGTCCCAGAATTCTCAATTGCTTTCCTCTTCTCTTCTAGTCAGAAAACACCAAGAAGACACTGCTTAGTATTGAAAAACTTTACAACCCAGTTCCTGTTGTGGATGTCAAAGTTAACACAGCTTCTAGGGGAGAATGAACAAACTCATGGAACAGAAATCCATTACAGATTACCAGACACACAGAGCCCACATTCAGCAATACAAGTCTCCTGAGCTGGATGCTGGGAGAGTTTTAGAGGAAAGTCTGTTGCAGATACTTGCAGTTTGCCCACTTTTATTTTCTTTTTCCTGAAGCATCTGCATACAGACCTGCTGGAGAAAGGATACTGGACTAGTCAGTCTTTTAGACTGCAGTGCTATGGCTGTTCTTAAGCCCTAGCCCTTTTATTCCTTTTTACAGAGAAATATACATTTTGTGTGATCTTAGCAATAAATTCTAATATTGCTACTTCTGTTCTTACTTACCAATTATTACTGTTTTGAGTCCCAAAAATACCTTTTTAGAAGAAGATAGTGGGACTTCTTAGAAAATAATTTTAAGTGTCACAATTCAGCTGCAGGGAAAAAAAAGCACTTTGCAAAAATAGATAGCCTTTCATAGAGGCTTAAACCAGTATCTTTTATTTCATGTTTGGATTGATTAGAAGTCCGTGTTCAATCAATGACTCGGACAATGAGGAGTATCTCACTAAGCTGCAGTAACTCAACTGCTTTTAGTGACTGTACAACTTGTTATCTTTGCTCTAAATAGAAGTAATTAAATATAAGCATCACAAAATAAAGTAGTAAAGAGTAATACAGATAACAAAGTGAACATGGATTAAAATACTCTAGGTATCCTTCCAAGTAGAAAGGAGAATTTTAAAAAGAAAAAAGATTATCAGAGTGCATTCTTTATCAGTCTTAGAAAACCCTACACAGAAGTCAGGCCCAAGAAATCAGGCCAATCAGACTTTTTCTGAAGTCTCAGAATGAGAACTATTTTGATTTTATTAACCTCTATAGGCATACTGAAATATAATGAACACCATGTGACATTCTATCTTGATATAACTGTGCTGGCTTATCATTGAGAACAAAAGCCAAGCAGGAGATGAAAATTGCTGTCCAAAAAAGCACTATTAACTATCTTTATTTCTTTTTTGTAAACTTTGTTTAGTGCCAGTCTCCTGCATTACTGACACTGCTATGCTTGGGCATCTGCTGACAAGAAATAAAAGGCTAGGAATGAGAGCTCAGCTTTGTTTTAAGTAAATGCCGAGGAGGGCAATGTAGAATAGTGCAGAGAGTTGAGTGAGCTCTAAACAAGCTAGATCAGGCACCAAAAGCAATACTGTCCTGCTAGCTCCCCTTAATCAGCACAGTCATACTTTCTAAGTGTATCATCTGTTAAGTGCTTTGCATGCCTGACCATCCCCTCCATACTCCTCAGCAGTGTGGAAAGCTGTGCTCCGCTGTCCCTGCATGTGCTCATGGTAATTTCTGCGTCTGTAACACTGAGAGTTTTACCAGCTGTCTGCCCTCTTGCTAAAGTAACAACAGAGCACTTAATGGCACCCTCTAAAACCCCAGGTTTTCAATCCAGGGTATGGCTTTTGGTGTCCAGAGACAAAAGCAAGTTGAAGAAATGTTTTAATATAGGTGAAAGAAAATAGCATGCTTAATGTGACCTGATCTGAATACCTTCCAATCTGATCCAGTGTCCCATAAAACTGATAAAAATTTCAAATCTTTACATTACTTTCTGGCCAGACTTTTATTAGTAAATGATCAGACAACCTCCCTGAAAAAAATGTATTCTGTAGAAGAAAAAAAAGGCAAAACTCTCAGCCTAAACTGCTGGAATCAAATTGGGTGGATTATTCAACTAGTGAAATTCTAAATATATTTTTATTTTGGTTGTTTGACTGGTTTTAAAAAACAATTTTCTGATTACTTTATATGTGCATTAAGAATTTCTGTAACTAGGTTTGTGTTATAACTAAATTTAACAACTTCTAAATAAATTCAGGTTTACCTTACAAAAAAGTTGTATCAGTAACATGTGTAGATGACTCAGGAAGATCAAAATAATTTTGTGGAAACAGCATTATAACGCACTTGTATTTCACTTTAACAAATACAGTTTATGTATAAGTTTATGTATATCTGCAATGGGATCAGAAAACAATACACAAAGGACTCCGTCAGGCAACTCTTAGGAAAGCACCTGTCCAATATTATACAGCAGTCACAAACATATTCCACTTTAATCCACACAAACACAAGTCAAAAATTAACTCTTCTTTCCATTAATATAATTCCTTATTGTAAAATTCATATACTCATTCCTGACTTTCCTCAGCCCTGTTCAGATAATACAAGAGGCCTTATTTTTCAGCTAGCTTTATATTGATGCAGAGGGACGGTTACAGATGGGGCTTTTGAGGTAACACCTTCAATGCATGCGGCATAGTTTTTACTTGATTTTCACAAAGACAGGTTCATTCCCATCTGGATGCCATGAGTGTGTTTGCTATCTGCAGCAAACCAGTAGCCACTGCCATTACTATCCAAGGGTGTTACACGGTCTGAAATCCACACGAGAAGAGAATAAATAGGCAAGAAATAGAGAGCAGGTTGCAAAGCAGAAACGTCAGCAGATGATTGTGCCTCCTTGGCTTATGCTGAAAAATATTTTATTTCCCCAGGGGCAGCAATGTCACCATATCCTAGAGAAAACTCACTGACACTGAGGTTTCTGCTCCATGCCTCTTCAGCTCTCTAAAGGCCAATTAATTCCCATGCTTTCAAGGTATCTAGAATATTAGGCTCTGGGAAGGATACGTACATCAGCACCTACTCTGTACCTTTTTCTGTATCTGTCTTTTGCCTTGACTTAACTGGGTTCTGAAAACCCTAGAAGACCATTTTCACCTAAAATGTATGTAAATAATCCAGAATTTTCATTTAGTAGTAACTGTTTTAATGTTCAGATCAGTTACACAGGAATTGCTGAAGCCCTTCTGAGTGCTGACTGCGAGACAGACTTCAAGGGCAGGATTTTGCTCCAGATGGCTGTGACCTAAATTAGGGTGCCTAATAAAATCTGGGTTTCTAAGTTCCCACTATAGTCAATTGCCATCTTAAGGTTTGATTCAGTTGCCTTAATACAGGAGTCTAGTACCATTTGGAACATCTCAAAATATTTTATCTGACATCTCCAGAGCACATAGGTCTCACCGCATATCCACTAGCCCCAGCTAAATGCTTCAGATATCCTATGGTATCTCAGATAAAATCATTCACATTGGAACAGACCTTTAAGATCACCAGGTCCAACCATTAACCCAGCACTGCCAAGGCCACCACTAAACCATGTCCCTAAGCACCACATCTACATGTCTTTTAAATACCTCCAGGGATGGTGACTCAGCCACCTTCCTGGGCAGCCTGTTCCAACGCTTGACCACCCTCTCAGTGGAGAAAATTTTCCTAATATCTGACCTAAACCTCCCCTGGCACAACTTGAGGCTGTTTCCTCTTGTCCTGTCACTTGTTACCTGGGAGAAGAGACCGACCCCCACCTGCCCACAGCCTCCTCTCAGGCAGCTGTAGGGAGCGATAAGGTCCCCCTGAGCCTCCTTTGCTCCAGGCTAAACAACCCCAGTTCCCTCAGCTGCTCCTTGCAGGACATGTGCTCCAGACCCTTCACCAGCTCCGCTGCCCTTCTCTGGACACGCTCCAGCACCTCCACGTCCCCCTTGCAGTGAGGGGCCCAAACCTGAACCCAGTGTTTGAGACGTGGCCTCAGCAGTGCCCAGTACAGGGGGACTATCACTTTAAATAGCTTTAGATACCCATTTTAGACAACTAAATACCTCTAATAATCAACATATTCAACCTCAGGGTAAACTGAACAGTTCCCTATTGCCACCATCAGTACTGACAACATCTCCACTGATGACAGCAGGAACTTAAGACACCTATTTACATAAAGACACTGAAATCCAGATGTCTACAAGGCACAGCTGAGCCCTACTTCCAACTTTCAGATAGCCAAGCTGTGTCTATAGGCTAGTGTGCTGCTTGAGCTGTTTCTATACAGAGGCTGGATTTTAAAAATTGAGAGTTGTTTGTTATTTTTTGGTCTGCTGATTTTTGTTTTAACACAATGGACCAACTTTATAGCATACTACACTGTAAGAATACGGGCACATGAATCACCTACTCCAGCATAATTGAGGATGACAGTTTAAAGCAACTTCCTGTTAACTGTTGCAGTGAATGCTTTTTCTTGGTAATACCTCATACCGCAGCAGAAAAGCACTTAGGCGCATCCTTAGGATTAAGCATAAATTTAACACCCACTGACTTTAATGAGAACTAAGTAATGTGCTTAGTTGCTCTGTTGAACTATAGCCAACAGGAGTTGGAAGAAGATAAAGGCAAAGGAGAAATGTTGCTACTCTAGAAAATCTGGAGTCTTTCCAATGTCTGTAGTTGTACATTTTGCTACAAGACAAAGAAGGGCTAAAATTCTGGATGGAATCTATCTTTTGGTTCAGACATATTATAAAATAATTCTGAATTAAAAGAAAGTATCCAGATTCTTTGAGTGGTATTACAACGGCATTGTATATACTTACTAGCAATCACTTCAGCAATCCCAAATCCTTAAATATAAGATCTCTTTTACAGAGTAAGATTGTATCTTTTTACCCATCTATGAACTCCTGTAATTAATGCTGATAACAGCAAACTTTCTTTTAAATAAACGCCTCTTCAAGACCATCATCATTGCAATAAATTCGTATTTCAGTCCCTCTGTCATAAGCAAGTCATGGCCTCTGAAACTGCAAATGACTGCAGTGATTTAATCCTACATTTAAACCCTTATAACCACACTCTCACATCCATGCCAGTAATTCCTTTCTTATTGCAAATCACTGATATCCTTTACAAAAAGGACATTAAAAAAAAAAACACAACAGAAAGTAGGAGGCTCATTTTGATCTGTTTTCCCTGTTTCTGAGACAACACTAAATGGGGGCAAAGGGTACTTGCAAATCTCCCTAAGGAGACCATGGGGTAGTATAACTAAGTCAAGCGAGCCATGCTGTCCAGAATAAAAGCAGCTCTATTTTCACTAGTGTGGGTACACCTTCAAAGCAGAAAGGAAAAGAACTGACCAGTTCAAACAGGACAGGGATTACATCCATACTAGATGCTAGGGGCATCCAATCCAAAATTATCATGACACGGGCGGTCCTATCATCCCAGCAGGATTCTGAGCGCTCTAGGCAGGATACACTCCTGAACAGCAAGAGGCAGCCTGACAAGGTCGACATAGCAGAGGGGGTTGGCCATCACAAGCCGAGTCTGCACAGGTGTTGTGGATCATCAGACACTTCCCTGCAGGCCCAGCAGGGCTTCCCCAGACTAGGCAAATGACTAGTACTATGTAAGCTCACTGGCACATTTAAACAGCCGCTTTAAAATTATCTAAACAGAGAAAGGTCAATGTAACAGAACTATTATAGTTCTACATATATACAGTGAGAGACTCTGAAAATCCAGTACAAAAATGTTGATATTCTTTACACACTGCAAATGCTCCCTATCACAGGAACTAGGTGATTTGCAGGGGCTACTTAAAAAACAAAAAAGCAAAACAAAAAACCACACAAAAAACAACAACAACAAACAAACCAACAAAACAGAACCAAAAAACTTCTGAGCCTTTTCACTGCATGGCACTGGGAGGTTCCCTTTTTCTCCAACTCCCACAGACTGTGGGAAGCCCAGGCCCTGCTATTTGCCTGGTGACTTGAGAAAGAAATTTCTCCTTAATGAGTTGGTGTAATTCCCACTGATGTGAAAAAGGGCTTTTATTCCTGAGGTAAGACAGATCCTGGTTGCAAAACTGCAAGCCATGACAATCTTCCTGTTCCTGTCTCTTCTGTGCTTCCATATACATTAAGTCAGTTAAGTGCACTGGGTCAACAATATCAAGGTGTAACCCTCCCATAATGCAGAGCTAGAGGAGTGCCACAAATTATGCAGCAATCTGCCCTCTTGACTGTGATGAAAGGAATATATTACCTGATACAGCCATTTTCAATCCTTTCAATATCTTCATCAGTAGCTCTGACAGACAGGCTGTGCATACCAGGGTAGGAGTGCTGGGTGTTGATTTTTGCCATTTTGCTTTACATATCAACATCTAAATGACAGCTGAAACGGAGAAAAAAACATACTGTGAAGGCTGCAAAAGAAACGTGCTCATTACTTAAAAAGAGCGATTCATTAAAACAACGAAATGACAAAAAGCAATTTCAACCATTTGAAAAATAACCAGTGATATTGATGTGATACCTGTTTCTTGATTTATTTGCACGAGTCAGACAAAAGTGCTAGTAAAAGTGTAACAAAGAAAACTCATTATGACCAAAGAAAAGGATTACATGACACTATGTTCTTTTTAGTCTCTGACTTTCTGAATACCTACACCATCACACCTATTATCCACAGTGAAATTGCATTTAAAATCTCATTAAAAGAAGGTCACAGTTAGAAAATCAACCAAAAAAATGCTAGGTAATACATGTGTGAGGACAACCCATTCCACTTCAAGTTGATCCTCTTCTGCTAATTTTATCTATTTTATGATTAAATTTTTTTATTCCAAAAATGCATGTTAACCAGATAATTAATGAAGTGTATCCCTCAGTTTGATATATGTCATTGTATTATGTTACATGTATATGCATAACGCCAATATATGCATTAATTCTGTATTATGTAAACTCTGCACTACACATACACTAGGGTTTTTTCCATTTCCATATGTTATTTTTATTATGCTTCAAGACAAGCTCTGTGAAGATAATCAGCAGCCCAGTTCCTACAAGATTTAGGAAATTGACCTAAATTCCTTTCCTTTGGAAGATTTGGCTTTCAATGCCTTACCAAATTCGTAACACATCTGCCACCTGCAAAACAGGTTTTAAGACTCAAGGCAAGTGTCTTGAAAATTCAGGGACTGAAAGACTTTTAGTGAAAGCTTTACATTTTGGAAAAAAAAAATTAAGTTTTGAAACTCCATTCAGGAAGCTTTTTTGTTTGAGATACGACTAGAATGAAATTCTCTTGGGATCATTCAACTACCTCAGACTATCTACTGTCCCTTTTTCACCTATAATCCTTTCTCTCACTGACCATACAACATTCAGCTTTAGCAGCAAATGAAATACAGATCTCATAGAAGCTTTCTGCCCTGAAGTATTCCTCAAACAAAGTTCACAATCCATGATGAAGTCTGTCATGCATCCAGTTTCTTAAAAACCAGACACCTGATTTACCCTCCACTCAACTCCCAGATAACTAAAGTAAATTACATACAAGTTTTAAAATTATTTCATATATTTCAGAATATAATACAGAATAATATTTTTTTTTTTTAAATAGCCCTTGGGTATCATATAACACCTGAAAATCTGATTAGTGTTTCCCATTACTCATTTTGCCTCAGTGTAGGTCATTGGTGTATAACTGTCTCACCTTAAACTGAGCCCTGTACATACTGGTTAACTTGAGTTTTATTGGGAAAAAATGGCTGTTTCTATTACACATTGATGAAAAAAAAACCAGAGATTTTTCAACCAGCTCTCAGATTTGAATGTTCACTCAGAAGAATTAATTCCTTAAGTGCAGATAACCTACGTTAAAAACATAACTACATATAAAAATGTTAACTGAGCAGTCTCACAAAATTAATCAAGTTTGTCTGTTCAAAAAACATCTGTCGAATTATTTATGTATATGTTAATGTATATCCATTATAAATACCAAGGAATATTTCTTTTTAAGTGATTCAGCCTTTGAGAGATAAGCATTGTTACCAATAAATTAACCAGTCAAATGAGCAGGCTCCAAAATAAGTATGATGCCAAAAATATCTCATCTCTAGGAAAATTTTTCATATATCATTTTTTAGTTATAATTAGTGCTTCTACTACATATTTTGTAACACATAATTAGATGACATGCAATAGTGCTTTGGTAATTAGAACATTTATTTTGCTGTAACAGTGAGTATTAAGGTAACTCCCATTTCTCATACATTAATTTGAACATAATTAATTCAGGGTAAAAAGAAAATGTGTTTTTCCTTCCGTTGATAATGATTTCTTCAAAGTTCAGCTTACCAAAATCTGCAAAAGTAGCCTACAATTTACACTCCGTCTCACTGCCCTGGCTCCAAGATCTGAAGTTAGAACAAGAGGCTACAAGGCAGTAGCCAGGTTGTCACAGCCACTTCATTTAAAAAAGGCAGCGTGCTTCCCGCTGGCGGGTTGTTATGCACGCACAGAAGGCAAGGCACAGCAGCAAATTGCTTCTTCCTACTGAGAGTTGCTCTTGCTGCCCATTTCATTTCCACTGCTTTGAGCTATACTAAGCCTCACAAAAAATAACATTTAAGAGTAAAGTGGCATGAGCTGCTCGGATTTTTCTGCTCTGTATAGACCCTGCTCTCCTTTAAAGCCCAGCAAATAATTTTATTGGGTTTATTTTAATTGTTATAAAACTCTCTTTCACATTGCAGGAGGGAAGGAGGAGTTGTCACTCTTCCATCGAACAGTGTCATGTATTCCTTGTGTACCCCCATTCAACTTCCACTTTATTCTAGTTCCTGGTTCTAAAAGTTTGATGGTGGGAAAAGAAGAACAATTCATAAGATAAGTGACAGAGCATTAACTTTCTTGTAAGGATGTATTTCCAGCACAAAGTTAGCACTGAGTTAAGAGCTCGACCAGTTATGCCACCTAACACAACGGTAACCCCGTCATTAGTTCTGGTGATTCACAGTCAGATCGATGTCCATCTGCAGCAGTTCTTAAACAAGGGTCACCTGCTTCATAATCTCCAACAAAATAAATAACTCTGTTAAAGCAATAAAAGTATAAGATAAGAAAACCCCTCTGAAGTCTAGGGATGATGTAGCTAATTTGCTACCAAACATGCATTATCTCACTGAAAAGACGCATGGCTTCTGAACCTGGGGAGTACTTAGCAGTGCTTTTCTACATTTCAAATCCTGGAGGTGTGACACATGGATTTCCAAACCTGTTATTTCTGCATCAGTTCCTGAAAGTTTTGTTAAAAACCATTAAGTACAATATTACTTTAAATTTCAAACTGAAATGGCTTCTCCAGATGTTACTAATCTCCTGAAATTAGATATTGCTAGTCTGGAATTAGACACTAATAGATACTGGAATTAGATATTCTAAATCTCCTGGAACAGCTTGAGTATGCCAGTGGAGCACTGAATACAGGAAACAGTTGGATACCTTATTTAGAATTCCAAAAGCTGTGCCACTAAAGAAACAAAACAAGTCATAGGATATGAAACCAAACACTATTTTGGATTGAAAACTAACTTCTTTTAAAAGACAGAAAGCAAGAACGGGATTAAACAGTCACCTTTACCACCACAAAAGTTTAAGAACACTATTCCTCGAGGTTCCATAGGAAAACCTCTACTTAATGATGCTGACAAAAAGAAGGAGCGGTGAGACGAGATCTCAGGATGGCAAAAAGCACTATGGGCAGGAGAAACAAGAGGAGTGCAAGGAACTTCAGGGTGACCCACACCATTTAGATCAATTTCCCAATTTGACAGCAAGTGATGTGCAATATAGGCAAGTGGATATCAATGAATACAGGTGAAAAGCACATAAACTACTGCCTTACAGGCTTCCAAATTAACCATATGATCTCAAGAAGAGAACCTGAACATTAAATATGTACAGGTCAGTGAAACGCCCGTTTCAGTGCACAGCAGGCTTGCTGACACAACAGCTAACGATGTATACATGGAAAGTATTAATGACAGAAAGAATACTAAAACTGCTTCATAAAACAACAGGGAGGACTTAGCTGAAATACTATTAGCCCTGCTCTTAAACAGAAAGATAATGTAGAATAAAAGCATGGCAAGAATGATTAAGGACATAGAAAAGAGAGAGAAAGAGAAATGGGGCTTGCTCACCCTAGAAAGGCAGAGAATAAGAAGCTATAAAATAAAAATATGTAGGCAGAATTGGAGATAATTTGGGAGTCCTTACAAAGATTTCAGCTGTAAAATGCAAATTCAATATACAATGTGGTCTGAGCTCTTATTCTGCACTAGACTGGAGAGAAGGAGGAAGGGAAAATTTCACAGAAATACAACCTACTATTAAGCAGTAAAATTCATTAATATATTTTTGGAGGGAGGTAGGGAGAGCGGATGAAGGTTCATTATTAAATTGTGCCATGCATGCCCATCTGTGGTAGAGACAAAACACAGGACTAGTAGAAATAAAATTATGCAGTAATTTGGGTACAGCACAGGTGGTGAGGCCTCCTGAAGCAACATGGTTTGGCCTTGCACGAAGCACATAACATTCTGACAAATTACTGGCCATCTGATAAAGGAGAAATATTTCTTTCTGGGCTGCCAAGATTCCTAATGATACATGATTTTAACAGTCTAGGGAGAAGATCAGCATTTCAAAACTAGATCCAAAACCTGGCAAGCGACTGACTAGGGAGCAGCTTAAAATGAGCATGGAGCTACCAGGAGTGAGCCAGCACAAAAATGCTGTAGAGGCGCAAGATTCCACAAACACCTTTTTCAGGACTGCAAAGAGACAGCTCCAGCTAGCTGGGATCTACAGTCCTAAAACTGCCACTAAAAGCTGGTGCTTACAAGATGGTTTTAAGACTGGAGTAGAGCTCAGCTTTGTATTTGAAAACATAGTTGTTACAGTAGTGTGGTGAGTTGGCCTTGGCTGGCTGGCAGACACCCACCCAGCTGCTCTCTCAGCAGTCCTGTCACAAAAAGTAAACCAAGAAAGCTTATGGGTCAAGATAAGGACAGGGACATCACTTACCAATCATCATCAGAGGCAAAACCAACCGGAACTGGGGAAAACTAATTTAATTTATTGCTCATTAAAATAGTGATGGTGTGAAACAAAGACAAAACTCCCTCCCCCCCTCTTTTTTTCCTCAGATGCAACTTCAATCCTACAGTCTCAACTCCCCCACCCTGCTGGGCAGCGCAGGGGGGAGGGAATGGGGGTTGCAATCAGTCCATCGCATCTCCTCTCTGCCACTCCTTCCTCCTCACACCCTTCCCCTGCTCCAGGGTGGGTCCTTCCCATGGGCTGCAGTCCTTCATGAACTGCTCCAATGTGGGTCCGCTCCACAGGCTGCAGTCCTTCAGGACAAACCTACTCCAGCATGGGTCCTGCATGGGCCACAGTTCCTGTCAGGAGAACCTCTTCCTGCATGGGTTCCTCTCCACTGGCTGCTGTTTCCTTCAGGAGATAGCTACATGCTCCGCCACTGGGCCCTCCATAGTGGATATTTGCTCCAGCATGGCTGTCTTCATGGGCTGCTGGGGAATCTCTGCTCTGCGCCTGGAACACCACCTCCCATCCTTCTCTGACCTTGGTGGCTGCAGAGCTGCTTCTCACACTCCCTCCCCCCCCCCTCACATGCTGCCTGTGTGGTATTTTACCCTTTCTTAAATGCATTCCCCGTGAGGCACCAGCATGGTGGCTGCGGGGCTCAGCTGTGCCCTGTGCCGCTGTGTCCAGCGCACGCAGCCCCGGCCACCCCTCACAGAGCCCTGCAGCCCCCTGCCAGCCCCTGGGCACCCATGATGCAAGTAGATATCTGCCTTTCATAAAATCTCTGTTATCTTTGAGGTACACTCTCTGCTCTGAATATGTAAAGCTAGTAATGACACCCCAGGGTGAAACCTGATTACCTAAAGGCTGGTGAGTCCGATAAATCCATGTTAGGTACTTAAAACTGGTATTTAGCTCACAAGCGATTTAACAAGAGAGACATGGACAACCACGTAGTCCTCAGAGCCTGAATCTAGTCACCCAGTTTTAGGCAATCAAATTGGAGAACTGAACCCCGAAAGTTTCCTTGTAATTTTTAGTTTTCCAGAATTAAGTGACTTATCTTTAAGCACACCAAGTCAAACTATGGAAAATAAAAACTGCCTCAGGCTGAAGAATTTTCCAGTGTCCACAAAGTAAAACGTAACTGCAACAATCCTAGCTCTTGAAAGGTTGACATCTTTACCAATGACTTAAGCAGAATTTTAACATGCTTTCTCACTTAGTATTTCTTTCCATGCTACCACTTGTACTAACCTGAAGAAGGAATAATTCCATACTCAATTATATTGCTTTTCAGTACATAAATCACTGACTGAAATTGGAGCTAAATGAGAAAGACATACTATCCTACCAAAAATATAACAAATTATACATTAGTGATAGCTCTCCCTAGTCCAAACACAAATAGTTCATGTACTCTTTCATCATCTTCCATTTGAATTCAATAGCAACTGATGGTTTGTGTCAAAATATTTTATATGTGTTGTTTGTCTGGTATGAAAGACCTGTGTAATCAAGACAGCCAGTTGTTTGGCAGCAAACACAGGTTCAAGTAACACGAAAACTTCAGATTCACATAAGCATTTGCTAATCTTGAAAGTAGGTTCTACTTATCTCTTTATAACATTAAAGGCTTAGAACTAGAGGTACAAAGGCTGCAGTATCTAAATTTTAGGAGCCGTACTATCCAGTGGATTTCCTACAGGAGGCACACAGAAAATCAGGTACCCAGGAATAAGGCACTGAGAAGGAAGCTACATATGCTAGCCAATACAAAATGACTGAAGCTAAAACGGGAGACTGGAAATAACTGAGCATCTAAGTGCAGGCCAAAAGGACTACAGACAGAAAATATGGCAGAATTAAAAAAAACAGCTTTTCAAGGTGAAATATGTATCACTGTCACAAAGTAAAAGGTGACTTTACATATGATTTTATCATGGATCTTATATATTTGTGTAGTCGGTAAGATACTGTTGCTTTTGAGGCTTTCAACAACAGTTTACTTACTGCTATGGAAGCAGTGATAAGCTGCACAGGATCACTTACATCATTTTAGTTAAGTCACGTTCCAAATCCTCACACAGCCTCTCAGGTTCAACCCTGGTAAGTCTTTGGGATTTACTTTGGGATTTGACCTCCACCTACATGATCCTTGTTACATCACTTGGTAATAGTTGTAGCTCAGCTGTACATTATGTATGTTGTGCATGTCATGTGTGACAGTCTGCAGTTCCAACATATCAACCAGTACAGGCAACAAATGGACTTCAAAGACTGGACACTGGATCTTCAAGCAACTATGTGATTTGAAGACAAGGTGCAACTTTTTTCTTCAATGATCTGGAGGTTTGTAAATAAACCTGCAGATTTAACTCTGGCACACTCTCGTGGAAAGCTTTGTATGAAGGCTACTGGACCAAACCCAAGGGGCTGCAAAAATAATGAGCAGGCTGCATCACTTTACCCTCATGAATCATTACGCGTAACAGTTTGTATCAACAATTCTTAAATCCTATTACCTCTTTTTGAAGTACACTTTTCAAATTTTATTACCCTCTACTACATCATATTGCATTTTCCATAGTCTGTGGGCACTGGTATCTCCTGAAAATACGCATAATTTATACGCATAGCCTAGTAACCTCAGTACTAAAGATCTGTCAAACAAATATGCCACCTCTCACAAGTACCCCAGGATGTGCATATACTACACATAACACTGCATATTCATATACGTATAATTTATAGGTTTAGAATTAGATGCGTATGTTATCCTTAATCCATTTGATGGTTGAGTCCCTGGCACCTTGTAGTAGCAAAATAATCTTTTAAATAAATGGAATTATTTGGACTGAATTTCCCTTCTGTATGTATGAATTATTAGTAATACAGTTCAATTTTCTAAGATTTACTGAATTTTTCTGTGGGCCATTTTCTACGGATGTATTGTTTTTCAGACTGGAAACTATTCAGGAGAAACTAGCTGTGTATATTGAACATAACATTGTAAATATAACAGAGTAAATTACAAATTACAGCTGACTGGACAACCAAGCCACATCGTGCTGTTTCTGTTGCTAGTATAGGTTAACATGAATGCATATCCATGGTTCTATGCAGCAAATTGGCTCTGTGCAAGGCTTCTGTAATCACTGCCTAAAATTTATCAGTTCTGCCAACATCTCTGTCAGTGTATTCATATGCCACGGTAACTCTTAAAAGTGAACGTAACAAGGGCATGAATACAGCTACAGCACAGCAGGTTCACATTTCTGAACGAGTATTCTGTAAAATATATGTTTACATGTGTGCATGTGCATACATGTGAGGGTTACCCATTGAAATTCCCTCCCTGCTCACTTTATGCAAACTATCAGAGCCATCCCGTTTAAATGGCTAGGGAAGGAAAACACGAGAGGTAATTTGTGTCACGTTTCACATGCAGTAGCAAGGCATTCCACCGAAGAGGATTTAAGAGATGCTAATGAAAAGAGATGGCAACATCGGAGAAGGCTGCAGGATAACGTGCTGAACTGAAATGACAGTTGGGTGCAAATTGGATGACAAAGGCTGGGAAGCGCAGAGGTATACAGAAGGCAAAGCTGAGAGATGCTGACATGAAAGGATGGTGTATAATTTTTTCAAGCTGATGTGTTCTTCCCTCAAGTCATTCATTGCTTGTTTACCATGACTACCCTCACTGATCAGACATCCTGACAGTCCCATTATCATCTGCACCGTGTATTTTTCTAATCAGATGGTTTTAGCATGCGTACTTGAAGAAAACAAGATAGAAAACATCAGAGAAAAAAAAAAAAAAAACACCCAGTGCTGACTGAAGGCGAAGTTATGCCATTTCAAAGACTGTAACACCTGAAACTACAATTTACTCAGTTGTAGCAATGCAATTACAGATTTTAAATACAAGAGTCCTAGTACTATTGGCTTTAAAAGTAACAACTCTGAATTTGGAAAACAAAATATAGCAAAAAGCGTCCACTACTAACCAGTAGCAATATTCACATTTAAACATCCTTTCACCAGAGATTTAAAGTTAACATTCATGTCATTTTTCCTGGTCTTCTTTTGGCTATTTCCTCTTAGCAAGTGGACCGTGCATTAGAGAAAGACACTGGTTATAGTCATTGTATCTTGTGCATTCTTACACACACTATGGCCAGATTTATGCTATACAAGTTTTGGAAAAGATGTCATATCGCTCAAAATAAGGTCAATTTAGTGGGAGCACCAGGAATCCCAGGAAAATTATTTCCTTGCACTGAGCTTGTAGCATTTACTAGCATTTTCTTTACATAGTTTTTGACAACCTCACGCTTACACCACAGGCATCGGACAGCAGAGAAGTCAGAGACACATGGACCGAACTAGTGACACTGAGCCTCTGCCAGCAGGAGTGTAGGAATTCCCCCCAGCCCCAACTCCATACGGATTTGTGTCCTGAATCCAATTTAGTTGCGGATACGCGGATCTCTGTGTCAATTAACAAAATTAACACTTTTTAAAACGGGAGAGAGAGAGCGCTTCTAAGTTGCGTTTCCATTTCAAGGTTTTGAGTTAAGGTTTACATTGCAGTCAGATGCAGGACATGATCCATCCCACCACCCCCAGGGGATAACAGGAGCGGGGGCTTGCTGCCGCCGCCGCTTTCAGACTCACCTTCCCACGCTCTCCCCCGCAGCATCCGAACACAGAAGCCCTGCCCGCCGCCGCCGGCGCTTCGGGGCCGGTATCCCGCAGCACGGCGGGCAGCGCCGCCCTGCCCCGGCGCGGTGTCGGCCCGGACCCCGCTGCCGGCCCGCGGCGCCGGGCAGCCCCGGCAGCGCAGCCCTCCCCGGCGGGGCGGCCCGGCCCGGCCCGGCGGGGGCGGCGGGGCAGGGCCCGCCGCGGCCGCCCCTCGGCGAGGCGCGGGCGGATTAGCGCCGAAGCCCGCACGCCTAAGCCCGGCTCACCGGGAAAAGCCGCTCGAAGGGCTTTGCGATCCTGTTAAGTGCTCGGAGCGGATCAAGACGTCAAAGCAGCCCGGCGGCGCCCCGGCACGTTTCTTGCCACGCCGAGGAAAGTTGGGAGCCCGCCGCGGGCGGGGCGGGCCGGGCCGCTGGCGGAGCGGGGACCCGCGGCCCCGGGCGGCGACGCGGTCGCTCCCACGGAAAGCGACGTGACCCTGCGAGGCGGCTCCCCTCGACTCCGCGGCGCCCCCCGGCAGCGACACCGCCCCGGCCCCCCGAGGCGCTCACCACCGGCGGGGCGGAGCCGGGGCCGGGGCGCAGCCCGCCTCAGCTGCGGTCCCCCTCGGCCGGGCAGGGTCCTGTCGCCGACGCCATCCTGCTCCCGGCCGCGCTCCCCGCTCCCGCCGGTGCCTCCCGCCGCTCCGCGGTCCGTGCCGCGGGGAGAGGCCAGGAGGCTCGGGGAGGCTCCGCGGCCCCCCCGGACAGCCGGCCGCCGCTCCAGCGGAGCGCTGTGGGCCGGCAGAGCGAGCCGGCTCCCCGCCGCCCGCCCCTGCCTCCGCGGCCCCGCACACGCCGCCGCCTGCGCCTCCATCTGCCGCCAGCGGCGGACGCCGAGGGGCCGGGCCCGGTGGGCTGCCCGCCGCGCCAGCCCCCGCAGCCCCCGCCTGCCGCGCAAGGCCGAGCCGGCGGAGCGGGGCTGGCCGGGCGCGGAGCGGAGCCTCGTCGGGAAGGCGTGCGGGGACCTGCCGCTGCCCGCGGGAAGCGTCCCCCGGGCAGCCGCCCGGCAGCGGGGCTGGTCTCTGCCCGCCGCCCCTGCGCGGTCCGCCCGCCGGAGGGGTTCGCTGAGCCGGTGCCGGCCCACAGCCGGGCACCCCAACTGCTGCGGGCACCCACCCCTGCTCCTCGGTGTTCCGCTGAGGAGGTTTCTTCTTCAACACTTCGGCCCTCTCTCCCTGGCCTGCCGGAGGGAGCTTACCTTCCCGGGACTCAGACCGCTTCCCACAGCCTGCTGTGCTGAAGCTCCCCGAAGGCTTCCGCGCCCTCCCGAACTTCCCCAGTTGAGTTCTGCTTTTCGCAGTGATGGGAAAAGCTGGAAACAAAGACCGCTCCATAAAATGATTCTTCAGGTGGAAAAAGAGTCAGCACAAGCCATGTCATTCCCAACTGAGAGGCTGTTGCACTTTGCTGCACAGCGTCGATTCAGCCAGGGTGAACACATGACGCTGGAAACTCGCATGTAAGCCCTGGGTTTACCGAGAGGCAGAGTTACTCACCGTTTTCCCCTCCCTAAGAATTATTTTACATAAGAAAGATGAACACATCACACAGCAAGCACCAAAGAGAAGGAAAGGCCATGTTTAAAAACTCTTAAAACCCCATCAAAAACTTGAGGTCTCTTTCTCATGTAGCTATCACATCAGTCTTCAGAGTAACAGGCTTTTTTGGGGGATTGGGACAGAAAAGCCTGGAAAGATGGGAAGCATTTGAAAGGCATGTGTTTGCTCTTCAGTTCCACCAAGCACCAGGTTGCTATGGTCCCTCAAAAAGCTCAAGCAGCAGTTAAACTTTCCAGGTGCTATACATAGATACACACACTTTGCAGGTCATGGCTTCCTACTCCTACAAGGTCTGGTCATACACCTAGCCCCCGTGTTCAGGTTGCCACGTCAGGGAAGAAACCTGGGAAGGAAATCCAGGAAAAAGCTGTGGAGATTTCCAGAAGGTTCCATATCTCGACAATATGGAGATCAGGCGGAATCAACAAAAATGGATGTCCACATCTAGAACGCATCACTTTGTAAAGTCTGTCATTGTATTCAGTGGTACTGGGGTAAGAAAATTTAGAGAAAATACTATGTTAAAGTTATAATACATCTTCACAGTACTTCAATTTACTTCCCTTAATCAAAGGATTCTCTTCAAATCATTACATCACGGAGGTAACTCTCTGAGAGAAAAAATGTTTAATGAAGGAAAGCAACGTTAACTAAATTTATCTAAGCATTTATCATAACATGCATGTTTGTTTAAATACTATTTTTTTGTTCAAGGAAATAATGCATCGTCAATATAACTATCTTTCTTTTAAATACAGGATTATTAGAATGTACCCTCAGAATTGATGATGATCTGATGATACAGAACTGGGAGGAGCAGCTGACACACCAGAAGGCTGCGCTGCCATTCAGCGAGACCTGGACAGGCTGGAGAGTTGGGCACAGAGGAACCCGATGAAGTTCAACAAAGGCAAGTGTGAGGTCCTGCCCCTGGGGAGGGACAGCCCCATGCACCCAGCACAGGCTGGGGCTGACCTGCTGGAAGGCAGCTCTGCAGAGAAGAACCTGGGAATCCTGGAGGACACCAAGATGCCCATGAGCCAGCAGTGTGCCCTGGTGGCCAAGATGGCCAGTGGGATCCTGGGGGGCATTAGGAGGACCATGGCCAGCAGGTTGAGGGAGGTGATCCTCGCCCTCTGCTCTGCCCTGGTGGGGCTGTGTCTGTGTCTGGTGCTGGGCTCCCCAGTGCAAGAGGGACAGGGAACTACTGGAGATTTTCCAGCAGAGTGCTACAAAGGTGATGAGGGGACTGGAGCATCTCCCTTATGAGGGAAGGCTGAGAGCGCTGGGCCTCTTTAGCCTGGGGAAGAGAAGACTGGGAAGGGATCTTATCAGTGTCTACAAGTATCTTAAGGGCGAGTGTCAAGATGGGGCCAGGCTCTTTTCAGTGGTGCCCAGCGACAGGACAAGGGGCAACAGGCACAAACTGCAACACAGGAAGTTCCTTCCAAATGTGAGGAAAAGCATCTTTTCCTTGAGGGTGCCAGGGCACTGGAGCAGGCTGCTCAGAGATGTTGCAGAGTCTCCTTCTCTGGAGACATTCAAAACCCACCTGGATGCAATTCTGTGCAATCTGCTCCAGGTGACCCTGCTTTAGCAGGAGATTGGACTAGATGATCTTCAGAGGTCCTTTCCAACTCTGACCTTTCTGTGATTTCTCAATTTTTAGATTAATCTGACTTGCATACGTTTTAGAACAGGTAGTTGATTTCTCAGTGTATAAATGTACAGCCTGCACTGGTTGTTTTCCTTTCTCTCTCCTGGGCTCTTCCTAGAACCATCATTCTCTGTAGAAATACTAAACCTACATTTACAGTTCTGTAAAGGGGTAGAAGCCTTAATTAAAAACTAAAATTCCAACACCAATATTTTGTACTTTATTTTATGTTAAAATAGACATAAAAAAGACATAAGCAACATTAAATTTTCCTGTTGCATTAGAACAAACAGCTCTTTCTATGCTAAAAGCTTTTGTATAGCAAATACATTAAAAAAATTCTGGGAAAATATAATTTCTAGTAGTACCAGGAAAAACAGTATCCACTCATCAAATTCATGTGAAGCCCTTTGGGCCTCTTGAAAAAGTTGTATTCCCTGAGAAATACTGCATGTTTCTCCCTTCAGAAAAGGCACTACCTGGAACAACAGAGCTATTAGTGGTACCAAATCACAACTGCTGGTTCCCCATCAGCACTGCCCTTCCTGTGCCCCTAGCAAGTAACCGTGCTTTAACCAGCTCCTGCTTCCAGCTACATGTTCCTCTTTGTAAAAATAACCGGAGGTCCTCCAGTCACAGATTCCATGTCAACTGTTCCCATTGACTGTAAGCACAGAAGAGAGACTTAGTTAAGCTGCCAACAGCTCACTGAATTTTTATCAGCAAGTGACCATCTGCTACCACATGCACCTGATTGACTGGGGAGTAGGGTACAACTTCACAGAGCAGTAAATAGAGCTGAGAGAGTCCGGCTACTCTCCCACTGAAGTGACAGTTTGGGAGGAGAAGCTCCTCAGAGCAATTATGGATGCTAGCGCAGGATAGCTGGGACAGGGGTCTCCTTACCACCTCCCAGCAAAATATGCTATAAAACCATTTGATGTCCAAATAGCAAGGCATGCCTCACTAAAGCAGAACAAAAACAACAGAGGAGAACATGGAGCAAAGCAGGGGTGAAGCTGCTGGAGAAAGTAGGGAATGGTGAGGAAGACAAGGGGAAGAAAATCCCCTCGAGGAGGAAGGTAGGGTTAATTGGGAGTTCATGAAGAGAAGGACAAAGTGGTAGGATGCAAGCATCATTCAGGCATTGAAAAATGCCCTAAAAGGGCAGCAGAAGGTTTAAACTTGCTGCAATTTTAAGAAGGCTTATTACACATGTTCCCATTACATGTCAAGTCAAACAAAAGAGCCCCTCTCCACCATACATACAAAGTGTGTGCTGCAGGCATACACAAGGTGAGAGGGGACCAGAATGGCTCCAGCACTCTCTATGCTCTGGCATGGTGTGGCCATCATATAGTAGGGAGCTGCTGAACCAATCACCCCTCCTTCTGGTCCTCTTGCATTGTTTGCTTTCTGAGGCACAGGTGCTGCTGAGGGCTTTGTACAACTCCTAAGCACCACAGTATTTAGCTAACCCACTAAAGATGCTGGAACAGGCATTTAGTTGGTGAAAATTTACCCAAATGAAAACTTGGTTTGCTAATATAGTGCTTTTATAAATATCAGTGTTCCAAACATTGGTATCGGGGCTATACCTCTTCAAAGGCAGCCTTAGTGATGTGGCTAGTAATTATATTTGAAATTATGTCCAAAATGAAATGTAACTAGTTGCAAAGCTCACAGATTTAATTCTGCTAAATAATCCCCAAAAGAGATTGAACAAACACATTTAAAATGTAGAGCTACACAGACAAAACAGAGAAATGTTGACACAGAACCACTAACGCTCTAAACACATTTGGCTAATAGCATGAAGTACACACAGCAAACTGACAAAAAGGTTTAATTGCTGTTTACTGTCATCAGTCATTGTCATAGCAGTAAGCATTAAGAGACGGAAAACCATCCTGAGTCCTGTAGTTAAATTGGCAACATTTTCCAGTTCTCATATTTACTCCTATGTGTTAATTATGTTCTTATTTGAACCTATTTACTAGTAGGTTTCAACTGGCAGAGTTTGGCCAGTTGCCTAGGTATTGAAGATGACAGGAAAAAAGAAATACCTTTTCACTTTCCCATTTTCTGAATTGTTAGATATAAGTGAAAACATACTTATTCAGGGAAAAAATATTCCTTCTTTCCGATATTTTCCTAATTTTCATGAAATTTTCTTTCCAAGTTTAGCTCTTGCTTCAATTGCACAATCATTAAACCAGTCCTCTGAGAGCCATCAACAAGTAGGTCCAACATGTTGACAGCTGCAGGGTAACATCCATCAAAATAGTTATGTTCAGCAAAGCACTACTGATGATTTAGCTCAGTGACTTACAATTATTGATCTCTGATAGACACCTCTTGAAAACACAATCATGAATTACCATGTCTTATTTGAACAAAGTATTTTGCAGTTTTATATGCAAATTAATATCAATTTTGTTCCACTCTGTCCATAATTAAGCAAAGCATCAGTGATAGTTTGCAGCTGGAGATTATAATCAATAAGAAAGGGAAAATCTGGAGCTCCAGCACCTCGGGGGGGGGGGGCGCGGAGCGAGGCGGGGCGGGGAGGAGAAAGAAAGAAAGAAAGAAAAAGCAACCCTTTATGTTACGGTCTTTCATACTTTGGTCCTCAGCTACCTGGTTATTAAACGTAATCTTCTCTCTCAGCTTCCTTTCGCATTTTATTTTCATTTTTATTCTTTTCTAGCAAGTAAAACTTCTCAGCTGTCAGTTCACTCACCAAATTCTTCCTCGGGCTCAGCTCCGCTCCCGATTTCTCTGCCTCTCCCTCCCCCCGCGGGCCGGCGGACGGTGCTGGGGCTGGGGGGTCCCTCAGGCGGTCCCTGCCGCTCCTGCCCCCCGGGGGAGGCTCCCCACACTCTTCCCTGCTCCAGCCCGGGGTCCCTCCCCCGGGAGCGGCTCCTCCGCGACCTTCCCCCGCGGGGGCCCTTCCCCCGGGCTGCAGCTCTTCACGCACCGCCCCGGCCGGGCCCCCCCGCGGTGCCGCCCTTCAGGCCCAGCCGGCTCCAGCCCGGGCCCCCCGCGGGGTCACAGGCCCCGAACCCGCCCCGGCCCGGGCTCCCCCCCGCGGGGCCACAGGCCCTGCCAGGAGCCGCTCCGGCCGGGCTGCCCGCGGGTCGCAGCCTCCCTCGGGCACCCCCTGCCCCGGCCTGGGGTCCCCCGCGGGCTGCGGGGGGGGATCTGCTCCCCCGTTCGCCGCCATGGGCCGGGGGCACGGCCTGCCCCAGCGGGGGCTTCGCCAGGGGCTGCCGGGGCATCTCTGCTGGGCGCCTGGAGCCCCCCCTGCCCCTCCTGCCCGGCCGGGGGGCTGCAGGGTGCTGCGCTCACACCTCCTCGCCCCTCTCTCCTGGCTGCACTTGCTAGGTTTTGGGGATTTTTCCCCCCTTCTTAAATATGTTATCCTAGAGGTGCTACCACCGTCAGTGATGGGCTCAGCCTTGGCCAGAGGCAGGTCTGTCTTGCGGCCAGCTGGCATCAGCTCTGTCTGACAAAGGGGAAGCTTCTGGCACCTTCTCACCAAAGCACCTCTGTAGCCCCCCCACTACCAGAACTGTGCCTCGCAAAACCCAATATATTCTATCCCTCGCCTCAGTGAATCATATATTTAAGAATATTCACTAAAGTACATATTCATCACGCAATTTACAATCTTCACAAACTTCACTTATATCAACAAAAATTCCCCACACCAAAATAACATCACCACAACACCAGCAAAAGTGGACGATTTACAAACAATCCACCCCTCGCCCCTTCACTACAATTACAACCATCAAAATTCCCCACAACGATTATACTCTTTGCTCTCTAGCTCTATTCAGTCCATGTTTTGTCTGTTTCATCTCCCAGTTACTGTCCTTACCTTGAATTCCTGAGGAGCCATGGTGGGCACCAAAAAGGACCGTAGTGGGTCGGGTTGACCCTGGCTGGCCACCACATGCCCACCAAGCTGCTCTATCAATTCCCTCCTCAACCAGATAGGAGGGGAGGAAATAAGATGGAAAGAACTCATGGGTCAAGATAAAGAGCATTTAATAAAGCAAAGGCCACGTGCAGAAGTAAAGGGGTAAAAAAAAAAAAAAAAGAAAAAAAGATTTATTCTCTGCTTCCCATCAGCAGGCAATGTCCAGCCATTTCCTGGGAAGCAGGGCTTCAGTACGCATAGTGGTGGCTCCAGAAGACAAACATCCTAATAGCCAATGTCCCCCTTCTCCTTCTTTCTCTGAGCTTTTATATCTGAGCAGACCTCATGTGGTATGGACTATCCCTTTGGTCGGTTTGGGCCAGCTGTCCTGGCTATGACACCCCAAGCTCTTGCCCACCCCAGCCTGCTGTGAGGGGGGAATGCTGGAGGGACAGCCTGGGTGCTGTGCCAGCGCTGGTGTGTTATCAACGCCTTTCTAGCTACGAATACAAAGCACAGCACTGGCAGGGCTGCTGTGGGGAAAATTAACTCCGTATCAGCCAGACCCAGTACACAACCTCTGGTCAAAAGACCTTGCCAAGATGAAATGCTTTTATCCTCTCACCAATCAGCAAAGCAGATGATGCAGGAATATTATGTACCAACCCGAGGGATATGGCAAAGAGTCCGCATTCCTTTCGCTTCCCCTGAAAACTTTTGCTTCTTAGAGCTCTCCCATTCTAGTTTTGCGGTATCCCTTTCTTGCTTCAGAGTATAACACTAAGTGCGATCTCTCCAACATCAATTCAGAGTGAATATCTGTGCTTAAAAATATCCTATAGCTGCTAGAAAATGGCTAGCGAGCTGGGGTGATGCGTCACAAAATATTTTCTATTAATCCTTTTTTTCCACTCAATACATTTTAGGAAATCTTTGTCTTCAGTTAGTTGGTTGTAGTGCATGGCTTAGAGTATTTTCAGGAGGGAAAATGGGGAAACAGCCTTCCTTTTTTTCTGTATTTTGTGACACTGCCTGTCTTGTTATTTGCCTTTAGTTACATATCATGAAATTGCCTCTTGTATCATGCTGTGGTCTTTAAATAGTTCCATTTTGTTGTGTTAACTAGATGCCTGTGAGTTAGAGAAATACTGCCAATAACACAATTGCTAAATGACCATAAGAATTATACATAATCTTAAGCTAGTTTCTTTAAAATCAAAAAAAGAAGCAAAACTGGGGGGAAAAATTCACAACTATTGAGTCCATAAACTGCACTTCTTTATAATGTGTACTTTCACAATCTTCTGAGAAAGAAATAATTTCACACAGATATTCTCCAGCTGCTTTCGATGTCTCCAGTTAGTCTGTCTTGAAGCTCCCTTTAACTCTGGGACTAGCTGGCTTGTGAGTTTTCAGGCTAATCAAGAGTCACCTCTGAGAAACAAAGAAAAAAAAAAAAAAAAAGACAGATGATGCAGCAGTAACTTCTCCCAAATGCACCAGAAAACCCGGAGGTAATTGCAACAGGAGCTTTTCAGAGCTTTGACTTAGTCCATTGTAGGATGAAATCCTGAGCCCATGATAGACTGGAAGCGTTCAAAACTCATCACTGGCTGGAAGATTCACTGCAGCGTCCTTCTGTGTTCAGCAGGACAGCATTTTGAAGAATGCTTAATCTGTGAGGCAAAAAGTAGATCTAAGAAGAGGATCAGGCCAGCTGAGATTGTGACCTTAGTTCTGTAAATCTGCCCTGCACTCTGCTAGCTTGGACTCAGAGTACTGATGCAGAGTTCGGCTTCACTGATTTCACTGAGTTGAATCAGGCCCCAAGCTAGAAGCAGACGTTATGTCAGAGCTGTCCTTCCACACCTTGAGGCCAATTCCTGGCACTAGCTATCAGAGCTGATACAACCTGAGATAAAAACAACCACCATTTTTCAGTCAGCTGAGGCAGTACACCTCACAGACCATGTTGCTGTAATAAATAGCCAAGACACAGAGAGAGTCAGGTCCTATGGGGAAGATGGTGGAAATTCTGGTACATAATAAATCGTCCTTTGTTGCCAAAAAGGAGTGTTTAGCGGCACTGCTAGAAGTCTTCCTGAATCCGTTAGGTGATTAACAATAACGTAAGTCATCGTATTACCCAAGAAGCGATACCTCACTCATCCTTTCATTCCAGTGAACTTCAAGTTCTTTGCTGCTCTAAACCAGTGTAGGTGCAGGGTAATCAACAGAGCTGAGCTTATTTACAGTATCTGAGGCTTTGCCTGCGTGGTTCTGCTGTGAGAGGCATTGACATTGTTCTACTGGTTCTCTCAAGACTGCTATGCTCTGCCATATAGCACCACCAGGATGCATCACAGAAGAATAAGGTTTAAAAATAAGTAAGTAAATAAGTAAATAAATAAATAAATGTGTCTGAAAATCTCATTTTCTTTAGGTTAAGAAACTGTAATTTCCTGTTTGCACTGTAGTTCCGACCCATTTCTTCTGATTGTTCCACTTCAGAGGAATTAAATGAACAAAGATTTGTAAAATAATTGCACTGAATTGAAAGCTCATTTGGTTTCACTCCCAAGAGAAACACTGATTAGATTTGTCTTAAAAAGCCACTTACATTTAAACAGCTTGAGTTACGATTTGGAGATAATCTGCAGAACAGGAGTTCAGTTGAACAAAACTATGCTGTTCACATATCCAAATGCAAGACAAAAATATTCAAAAGGCATAAAAAACAGAAATAAAGAATAGAAACATTCAAATGGGGCATATGATGAAATCCACATCACAGGCATTTTCACAGTTCTGAACCAACCTAGTCCTGCAGGGAAATGACTACTGTAGAAAAGTGAACATGGCCAAGCCATTTTCAGAAACTAGCCCTACTAGAGCAAGAGATATTCTGATAAATAAAAGCAAAAGGGCACACATACCTGTTTAGTGTTCCACCCTGTAACCTCCATGTTATGTACCTCCTGGGGGGGAGGTGCGGTATGGGGGAAGGATAAGGCTGCGTGCAATTCTTTTTCTAACCAAAATGAACGAGCTTTTCCTTGGTTCGCATAGAAATAAATGCTAAATACACAGCAGCCGCTGTGTCCTATTGAAATCAATGGAAAGAATCCCACACATTTTGTTGTGACAGGTTTGGATCCTTGATATAGAAATGAAAGCTTTAGCATCCACCTAAGCCAGCCGCTTTTACAAGCAAAATCACAATACAAGCCATTACAGGCTAAACTTTCCAAAGAATGAAAGGTAAGTCTCTAATATTGTTTGGTGTTCCTGACACGGCAAATACAGGTATTTGCATAAGAGCAGACCAACAGAGATAGATAAGGAACCTTCCTGCTTGTTGCCTGAGCGAGCACTTGGCTGTCTCATTTCCGTAGCACAGCCAGTTTACAGAACATTTCACAGAAAAGCGCTGTGCGTGCCTGTACCTGGTTCTCGGTCAGGAGAGAGCCCTGAGAGACAGGGAGCACATGGTCACTGACTTCAGGTCACAGCAGGGACACGGCTTCTGGCCTAAGAGAGGTGTGGAAATTCCTGCTGACTGCTAGCCTACCTGTGAATTCACTTGCCATCTTGTGTGAGCCAAACAGTCTGGAGAAACAGGCTGGGTGAGCTGTGCAGAAGCGCCACAGATGCTCAGGAAGCTGTGGAGATATTTCTGTGAATTTTTGTGCTGCTCTTTAAACAAACGTCACTGCAAATGCAGCCTCATTGACTAGGTTTCCCAGCTGACTAGCTTGGGATAATAAGCATACACAAGAACACCTAATTTTTTATATTGCTTCCCAGGACAATCCTATTGCTTAGTGAAAATAAAACTATCCCGCTGCCCCTAGGAGAATTTCAGCAAAATGCTATTCAGGCCTGAAGCACTGGTAGGGATACAGCCCAGCTCCTCCAAACAGAACAAACTGGCATTTTCAGTCACATAATGGTGGTCCATTAGCAAGCACAAGGAAAGACATTTGTGTGAAATATAAAGTAAGGCTTAGAAGCTTTTCTCATTGTGCTTCATGAAGGCAGTTGCCGTCATTGCTGGGCCTCACTGATGACTCTGAGGAAACTCAGCTGACAGTCTGCAGCCCACCGTTGGTAATCACATATTAAAGACGTCTCTTTCATGAACTCATAAACATCTTTACTTGGATCTAACAACAGCCTGCCCAGACTCCGAGGTGCACTGTGTCCTGACATACATGAGACAAATGATGAGCGGTAAGTCTCTAACTGCTTTCTGGAAGCTGTGTGCCTCCTTGTAAACTTGGAACTAAAGAAACTGAAGAACTAAAGAAAGTGTATGGGAAAGCTACCAGGGGCTAACAGCTCCACGCGTCCCTGTGCTCACCCTCATTTCAACTGCACTTTGAGCATTCTGATGCCTCCTATCAGAAAGCAGTGACTTAGCTCAACCACTGACCAAAGAGAAGAAAAAAAACCCTATCCTTTTATTCTGATTTGGAATTGTTTTAGCCAACACCATTTATTTCTGTTTACTGTATACAAGGCTCAAGGTGTAAAGTGTGCCTTGCTAATAATAATAATAATAGCTATTACTAACTTAATAATGTTAGTAATAGCCATCAAAGCAAGCATTTGAAAATGTGACAGAAAGTTCAATATTTGAGTAAAGAGCACTGAGTCCTGCTAAATCTTCATTTACCTAGCACTGGTAAGTGACTTTATACAACTTTCTGTGGGCCAGAGAGTAAAGCAGGGCAGCAGCAGCCCGATGCGGTTCCGTATGAACAACCCACAGCCAGGCGTGCAGTACTTCAGGCTATGGTATCACTGGCCGGTACGGCCAGCCCCAGCTCACACACATTAGACGAGGCAAAGGTGAAATGCTGAAATAAAAAATGGTTTTAAAGAGCAAATATCACGGGCTGGGGCAGGTGGGAACTTATATCTTATGATATCAAGATGATATCAAGATGACCACAGACAGCAAAGACAGACACTAGAGATCTTTGTATACCTTCTGCATACATACATAAACAAACAAGCTGCCTGAGGGCTCAGGTCAGTGACTAGTGCACTCCCTCACTGATTTACCTGAACTGAGCACGGACAGGCTCTCACTGCTGTCTTGGTGGGAGAGACAGGTTCTTGTTAGATGGCTCTTCTCTCTTCGGGGGAAATATCTTCTTTTGTACTGTGAGTGCTAGGCTACCCATGCCCTAACTTTTTTTGACTTACACACACATGGTTAAGGCATGATAACTTATCATTGACTGGCATAGCCTATCACAGCTAATCAGGATGCATATATTTGTCAAGACAGTGAAAACATCCTAGTTTCAGGCCAGCTTGTCTTAGTTCCATACCAACAGGAGTTTTATTTTGGCAAACTAATAACATGCTTAAAAATCCTATACAAAGCCCAAAGACCCTCTATAGCAGTAACTATCAGCAACACACAAGTATGAAAGTTGATGCTGCCCACGTGCAAGGAATGAGGAGCACTGTGCATCACCCTTTGCCTCTTGGCCTGAGTAGTCGTGTGGAATTGCCTTGGGGGTGTTACAGCTATTTCAGTGGGGCTTGAGGCAGGGGTATCAATATATCTTTGCTAATACCAGTGTAGCACTCATATGAACAATATTCTGTTTGTTGTCTACTTAATGGCATATTCAGAGGGACAGCAAGGCACTGAAATACAGCACTCCTGATTAACAGCCTGCAAAAGAGATTGTAACTAATCTTGTGACGCCTCTTGGAAAGTCAAATGAGAAATGGCAGCACAGCTGCCACTGGGAAAAGGCATTTCCCAGGACAGTGCCTCTTCTTTTCATCACAGAGGAAACTCAGGGAAAACTTTGGGTGGTCAGCAGATCTGAGGGCTAGAGACAGACCCAGAGAGGTTTTGGAAATAGCTTCAGAGGCTGGCAATAAGACAGAAGTACTCATGAGATTAATCCTGCTAAAATCCCATGTGGCTGATAAGAGTCAACCATGGTTGCACCCGCCTACATACAGAACAACAAATACTGATGATTTGATGCTGGTAATGGTGAGAGGGACAGGAATGTTTTGGCAGATCGTATTCATAAACGTTTGCTCCCGATTTATTGCCTTACATAGGGAGAATAGCACTGAAGGACAGGTTTCACACTCCTAGAAAATAGCATTCCCAAAGTTAGGTTATCCTTAAACCCTTTTCTTGCCAAGGGAGATGGGAACTGCTAGAAAGCACAATAGGCTTGGTGTTTTTATGCAAAAATAAGGTGTCTAAAACTGAGCTTCAGACACTTGTGTCATGCTACTGAAAGACCGGGGAGGAAAGCTCAGCAGTTTATTCTGCATCTTTAATTGCCATGTAGCTGTCTTTCATAGAGAAGAACTAAAAGTCCTTCTGGGTTTAGCACCCTTCTCCCAGTGACAAATATTGCATTCTAGGGCTATTTCATTTACCTTGACCTTATTCTCAAAGCACAGGCTGATCAGTACATAAACAGCTGGTGAATGGTGTGTGTCTGTAATTCAGAGGTAGGCAAGCTCAGGTGTCTGATTAATATGGTAATTCAGACTCTGATAACCCATTCACATGACCTCTTTAAACACAGAAAAGTGGAGTGTCTTCTCTGAAATCAAAACCTCTGAAACATGAGCAATCACATTCACAACAAAACTCCATTCAACTTTTGTAAATATATATATAAATATAGCATAAAAATAAGATAAATCACCTTCACAAACTTCTGATTGCTAATCTAAAGCCCCAGCATTCTACAGCATCAAAATGTGATCAGGCCATTCTTGGCACTGCAGGAACTGCAAAAATTTTCAAAAATAAATCTCAAAGTTGCATACTACATCAGAACTATTAAAAAGTGACATTGTTGCATGTTATTTTTTCTGACAGATATACAAGGTAGGCTACATGACTAGATCACTGCTGTACCAGTTTCAGAGAATAATAAAAATAAAATTAGAACACTAGTCTAGAAATCATTGTACCACACAGAAGTCAGTAGTCACTTTAACTGTGGCTACATTTTATTTATGCATGCTATGCAGGAGTGAACGACAGAGGGTGTTAGCTTAAAGGAAAACTTGAATTCACTATCTGGAATACATCTTGTTTGCAACAATTCACAACACAAAAATCAGGTGCTGGGAAGCACAGCTGTGGCTCAGTGTAAATGGCACTGGGCAAACTGTCCATCACCTCGTCTTCAAGACCAAAGTAAAGAAATAAAAGAATTGCAAACAAACCCCTCGTCCCATCTCAAATCTTACTCCACAAATTCTTTGTGTCCAAAGAGTCCAGGTGGGCTGGTTGGGGTTTTTTGTCCCCTCACATCATAATGATTCAGCAAGGCAAGCGGGCAACCAGCACAGTCCTTGGGGCCTCACTGCCGGGAAGGGCTTTGCCCAGGGGCACCTGAACAGACCTCAGGGCTGGATCCTGCTGGGTGCTGGGCACTGCACACACAGCATCAGCACCCTCAAGTCACATACCCCTGGAGGAAGCCCTGGGCCAGTTTTAGGGTTACTTATGCATTCTGTGGGGGTTTCAGGAGCAGCAGTCACTTAAATCAGCAAGAAATAAGTATTTTTTTAATGTCTCCTGAAGTGCCTGTCTCTTTAGGCACCTTGACACACGCCAGGGCATGCAACTGCAAGCAAATAGTGCTCTGCTGTAAGAGCACTTTCTCATTTGTTTTGCCATGCTGATGGAGAAAAAAGCCACGGGGGCCTCTTTCTTCCATTAGTAATGTTTGAACAAACACAAAGAGCAAATGTGTCAAATACAAAAGCAGATTGGCAAGGGAGAGGGGCACTGACAGAGCCTTAAACGCCATGCACAGCTGAACCCACCTGTAAACTGCAACAGATTAAAAAAGGTCTGTTTCTTCAGCCAGCCTTCCTTTTTGCTGCCCAGCTAAAAGACCTGGCTTTGCCATCAGCAAGTTTCAGGATGGTAGTGATGTTCATGGTTTTATGTTATTTATGACTAATTCTTAGACTTGAATGGTTTTTAATGTCCCTTGCAGAATGGATAAATGTTCTCGTAATGACTTTCTGGGCAGCAACTCAGAAAACGTTTCTAATGAGATTTTTTGTGGCATGTCTTGGTATCAGTAGGTGTGCCTTTGTTTTCTAAAGCTTTCTAGGGGCAAAATGATTTACTCCACTCTTCACAAAATCAAGCAGATACAAATAGTAACAGATATAAATGGACAAACCTAAGCCTCCCCTGCTGTGTTCACCAGAGGGAAAGACTTCACTGGCGGGGCTCAGGGCTATTTTAGGTGCTGTGGATTATCTCATCCAGCATCTAGCAGCCAGAGCAAACGAGTCTTCTGTAAGTCTTGTCATATATGCCAGCCTGAACCAGATGTATTGGAGACTCTCAGGCACCTCAGATAGCACTGGGCAGATGTGTTTAGGCAGCTGGACTTTGTTCTGTTTGTTTCAATTCTGCGTGTTTGAAGAGAAAAAAAAAAAAAAAGAGATATTTTTAAAGTTCCTTAATTTGTTTAGACTCCTCAGGAAGTGTATTTGTAGCTACAGTATTCATGAGCATCACATCTACATCCCAAATCACTGGGTTTTCATCCTGCTTAACTCAAATGCCAAATTTGTATCCTGGACACACATGTACTCCTCACCAAGTGCTTGCATTTAGATTTCAACTCTCAGGTGAAAATTGTCAAGTGTGGGTCTTACAACTGATTTGGTTACTTTCTTTTGGACATTTAAGTTCATAAAACCCCATTTATGTCACAAATGAGACTCATTTTAAAAGTGTTATAGAAAGTACCGGGTGAATATTATGGGAATTAACTGATGAATTGGTGTCTAGAGCGCCTGTAACAACAATCCCTTAAAGCTGTCTGGGGCTACTGCTGGAAAGATCCAAACTGCAGTGCCATTGAGTTCAGTATTGCATAGCTGGCAAGAAGACCCAAGCCCTTGCAGAAGTACTCAAAATCTAATTCAATAAAAAAAAGGCAGAACAGCAGTAGATGTGCATGTAGATTCAGTGCACAATAAAAGAAAATTACTTTCTTTTTTATTACCTACTCCACTGGAGTTACTGCATACGTATTCTCAGATCTGTCTTTGCCAGTTTCTGTGAAGGAGCGGGCCTGACCTCTCAGCTTCTCCCTGACTTATTTGAAGTTAAAAAGTGTTTGCCAGAGCACATATAAACCACATATGCACAAGGTCATATATACACAGGAAAGAAATTTGTGGTGAGAGATGCAGTTGATGGTGGGAGGTGAGGAATATTGCGTTCAGTGCTTTGGTATGTTGTGAACTTCAAAGCTTTTACAGTCAAATTGTGCACATTATGGTTAAAAATGCTCAGACTGGTCATTTGAATGCATTGATCTCTTTAAGCCATATGGGGTGGGTAGGCTTGGAAAAGGGAGAAAAATAGACCATGAGTTACTAGTTAGTCACCAGGAAAGTTCCTTTTGTTGGACCAGATTCCACCCTGCACAGTGTCACACATTTACAGAAGAAAGGATGCCCCAAATGCCCACCAACTATGGAAAAGGATGGGGCTTTGCTCTTTTGTGCCATTTAAAGAGCACTTCCTCTTAAGCTTTTCCCGTGAGTGTAACCCATTTCTCTGTGGCAGCAAAATGTACAATCTCCTGCTCCTCTTACAGTCAGAATTAAGCTAAAGATTCCATAGTACAAAACTGAGAAAGAAGAGGCAAAGAAAATTAACTTTGTCAAGGAACACATGAAGGAAATCTATGCGTAGATTTTGTGCTCAGGATGAAAGCACACAATGACAGCCCGTAGCTGCTTTTTGACCACAAGGAATTCAGAGCTGCACAGGACTAGCAATCCCAGCACCACTTGTCCCAGCCAACACTAGTGCGGCTAAATGCATTTAGCCATATATTTAATTAAGAGAACAAACAGACCAATACTCAGCTGCCAGCACTGCAGGGATACTCACAATGTAATTGTCTTAAAACATATTTTTAGATTAATGTGCCAAAAAAATATTTAAGCACTCAACACCAAGCTGTTAAGTTGAAGTGCTGCCTCTTGTTTGGCAAGGAAGAGCCTGAGTTTCCTTTGTCTGCAAAGCAGCTGCATAGAAGAAAAGTTGATGGTAAACCTTTGCAGGAACTTTCTTGTGAAAGATTTTTTCTCCAGTGATATACCACTTACAATTTATCCACAGGCAAATTACATGCTGACCCCATGGCACCCGTCTTGATGTGAATGAAAAACTGGTCAGTAAGTGCCTAAATATGCTTCTGCTCAGGAAAAAATGGATACCAAAATAAATACTGAAATTTATAACACACACTGCCTTGGTGTCTAGTCTGCCACCATTCTATGAGTTATCTATTCAAGCCAATGGTATCTTGCCTTGCTACCGACAACTCAGATTCAGTATCCTTGACCTCCCATAACAGCAATTCCTACAAAAGTTTGCCTAGCCCCTTTAAATTGTATGCTTATCTTTATATTTATATTTTTCAATACTTTGCATGCCTAGAAAGGGCAAAGCTCTTTCAGTGCAAGGTGACTTTCATGCTAGATCAATGAAAACAACAGGAAAGAATAAACAGGCAGCATCTGTAGGTGGCAAATCAATGCAGTATTGAAAAGACTTTCAGGACAAAGCCAGGCTCTGCAGACAAGCAGAGAAGGTGAAAAACATGAAGAACAGTAGAAAGAAAACAAAACATTTTCAAATATATTCCCCATCTGTATTCACCACATTGCCTGAATTCACTCCCCACACACATTTCTTGGTAGAAAGTTTGGGTTTCTGTTTTAGCCACGAAAAGTAAGTAGATTCACAGTATGTTGTATCAGAAAGATCATGGGGAGATGGTAGTTCTACAAATTGCTGGTATGTAAGGAGACTATCTCCCCTCAGAAATCTCCCGTCATGTTCCTAGCAAACACATGCCCACTTCATCACAGTAAGCAGGGAGACTAATGCCCCAAAGACCAAAGGTCCCCATACTGCAGAGTTAGACCCTGCAATGAATAGCTCCAGCCAGCACAGTACCTGGAGCACAGGCAGGGTAGCAGCACTGTTGCACCACGTACAGCACCAGCTGCAGCTTCAAGTCGATGCTACCAGGACAATCCAAGGAGGGTGTAATGCTAGTGATTTAATCCGAGGAGAACGCTGAGCTTGAAAAGTCAGCACCCACAAGTATTCATTACTTACTGCTGACCCGGATTTTGCTTTCAAGCACAAGCAACCAACATCTGCTTTTCCTCTGAGCCTACTAGCAGCTGTGTAGCTCTAGTAGTGCAGGGTGGATCTTAAGCCAATGCAGGCTTAGTGCTGCACTAGCCACCTTCGTGTGGCTTCTAGTTGATTTAGGGCACTGACAAAGCTGTTTGCAAAAATCTGCCTGGAAAAGTTAAAAAGGATAAGTAGGAGAGGCAAAAAAATGTTAACCTATATGTGAACTATATTTGCCATGCTGTAAACTCAAAATACATTTCAGGATTAGGGAGAGCTTAGCTGGAGCTTGTGAGCTCCTGGGAACAAAGCGTGGTGCAGGTTTGAATAAGTCTGTTCTGTTCTGTATCTTTACAGCAAAACCAGGGAAGATCTGCCAGACTGTTCAGGTCAGCCCTGAGTTTTAGAGCTCAGCTGAGCCTGAAACTCACAGCTTACCTCAGGGGAACTAAAGGTTTTGGAATTAGCCATAGTCTTAAAATCAAAAGGCTTTCATCTAATCCTGCCTTAGCCACTCCTGTGAAATGCAATGACAGTAATTATTTTTTAAAACTATTGAAACTGAGGACAGTAGTCCCAAAACAACGTCACAGAAGAACCGCTCAGATGCTGGGGAATAAATATATCAATGAGATCAAAGGCAAGCTCTAGGAAGAAGAAAAGACCACCCTGGCAAATGAGGCCCTGTAATACACCACCATACTTCTTTTTCTGCTGAACCATACAATGGTTGCCTGGAAAACCTTGTACACCTGTGCATAACCATTTCTCTTTAGATGAAAGGCTATATCCAGAGCAAAAAGACATTAACAGTCTGAGGAAAAGTTCTAAAAGATCCCTGCCTCATTAGCTTCCCTGAAAACTATGTCATTTCCTGTCCTAATCTCCACCTCTCTTTGACCTTCTTTCCTCTCTGCTGGAGACACACAACATAAAACAAAGACAAGGTGTGTAGGGATCTCCAGTGTCCTCATCACTGTCTGACATTGAGAAAAGTCAGCTTACAGTCACAAAACTGGGCTGAAGACCAGTGCATGCAGGTAGCTGTGACTACATGTCACAGCCTGCGTCCTGAATTTCCTGACATCCTTTCCATAAAAGCCTCAGGCAGGTAAAGATCATGTGGGAAGCAAGGAGGTAGAGGGGCAGCTGCACAGATGCTGCGATGCTGAGTTACCTGTGGAGAAAACTGTCTGGAGCAGGGAATGCCGATGGAGATGGACGATCACCTCTTCTAAACCTGCTAAGGACTGAGAGGTGGGGCAGCTTTCGTAGGAAGGGATGGCACTGTCAGTGCTGCGGCCCCAGCCTTAAGAGCTGGTTGGAGTGGAAGAACTGGACAAAAAGAGCTGGTGTTCAGTTTAGGCCACAGAGGTGTTTGTATTTGCTTCTAACCTTTTCTTACAGCCCTGTAATTAGAAGACTGAGCTTACGACGTGCTGAAACCAACCCTCACACAGTTTTGCCCTTCAGCACGCTTTCTATTAAATTGGACCTGGGTACTACTGAGCCGGTTTGAGGTGTGTCTCTCCAGAAGCAGCGAGGCTTCACCAGCAAACCCCAGCTCATGACTTGATTAGGGACAGGACTTGCTTAGTGCTGTTGGTCTGGCTCCAGCGCCAGTGTGGGGAGGACTGGCATCGCTATCTGCTCAGTTTTCAAGAGCAGTCAGTGTAAGCCTGCACCCTTTTCTGCTGAGCAACCCCTCCTCCCAGGAGAAGAGCCTCACAGCTGGGGGAAAATCACAGGTTTGATACTAACACTCTCGTTTTATCAACAGGAGGTGGTTGCAGGTGGCCCCAGATCTGCTCGCAGCAGTGTGGATATGTGGTGAAGAGCAGCTATGTGATCTCTCACGGTGTCGTTTATCAAAGGACTGAGCCCTTTGGAGCTCAGCTGTACTTACGCAGCAGTCAAGCTAGCAGTGCTCTCACTAGGCACAAAAGGAAATAGCCGTGGAGGACAAGGTCCTTTGCATACCTGTGCAGATTGAGTCAGTCTGCTATACAAACTTCCATGAAGCTGCCCTTTTTCTTGGAAGACAGGACATTGATCTGATTTCATGGTTTCACAACTGAGTAGGAAGTTACTGATGACTTTCTAAAGGAATTCAGTCACAAACACTTTTCCACTTCCTTCAGTTCTACCAGCTGGTCTCATAAAAGCCTTACTCTCCCCCTTATATTCTTACTTGCCTTGGACTTTGGGAATTTCATGGCCACAGTACCGATATGACAGCTGAACTGGGAGGATTTCTCTTTCTATATCTTTCTCTTGCTCAACTGAGCAGTCCAGTCCGAAGTATTTCTTTTTTAACTTCTTGTGCATCACAAATGAATGCATGTGATGCTGAATGCCAGGGGCTGAGTCCCAACCCCAGGGTCTAGAGTTTGATCCAGAATGACAAATACAGGCAGGGGTGAATATTTTTTGTTTGGTTGGTTTTTGTTTTGTGGACTAATTTTCTTAAAAAAAAAATATGAGTGAGGGGGTGGGGGGCAGTGAACAGGAAAAGTACCATTGTAGTAGTTGGAAAAGAATCACAAAGAAGAATTCTGAGCATAGAATCCTGGCCAGTCCCAAAGCCAGACAGGTAACCCAAACCCCACCACTGCCAACTAGGTATGAGGCAGTGTGAGGAACCAGCAACCTGGATTTTCAGTGATCTGGTTATGCTCTGTTGACAGAGCCTGAAATTAGGCTGTCCTGGTCAAGCTCGGCCATCTGGCAAATCTAATTGGAAAATTCATCTTGTTGACAGACCACCATAATACTACTTGCATCTTTAAAACAGATCAGTGGAAAGAAGCAAGCATATGAAAATGAGACCTCCTGTACATCTGCACCACGGTGTGGAACTCACGGCAGAGCTCACCTTGTGGAGACGGACCAATAGGAATGTTCGAACGAAAACCATCCTGACAATTCCCAGGCTTAATAGAAAGCAGTGTAACAAAACACATAACCAAACTCAGGCAGGAAAAAAGTCTTGTAGGCCACAGTAGGGAAAATTAATAAATGCTGTCCCAAGACATGTGCTTTGTGAGGTCAGACTGCACACCCAGAAAGGAACAGTGAAATGGGTCCTTAATAACAAGTGAAAAGGGAACTCATCCATCACCATCCATATTTCTATAATAAGCCAGTTTTTAAATGTAGCTTGTCTAAAAAACAACAGTGATTGATGATCATACTCTGTGCAGAGGAACTCACCATTCAGAGCTGCTGGTTTTGATCCTGCGCTTGGTTAACATTCCTGTTTGTTTTTCTCACAAATTTGTCTTGCACCCCATGGAACACTAAGGTAAGCTTTCTTCAGCCATTTTTTCAAGGGGATCCCAGTCTCTGCCACTGTGGGGTGGCATACAATCCACCTGCACATACTTTACAGAATGTACATGTGAAATTGGCTCACACTCCATGTCATTGGATTTGCACATGTTCAGCCTCACACGGTAATCACAAGAGACATCAGTAGGATAATCATGTCAATGCTGAATTAGTCTAACTGAAATGCATCTTCTGCTAAAAATGCAAACAGGTAGATTCCAAAGTCCATGTGATTGAAAGCCATTCCTGGAGGTAAAACAGATTTTTCAGTTCAACAAACTTTTCCTTTAGATATTTTGTCTACCAAAATGTATAGGGCTTTTCCATCCACTGGCAGTGCCATTTCCTCCAGAAAACTGAAGTGTCCATATCCACAGTAGAAATATTTCTTTCCAGCTATCCTGTTCTGAAATTTTGTGGATGCTGTGGTAGTGATGTCACTTCCAATTTTTCCTCTGGGTAGAACAGATCCCCAGTGACTCCCTATAACCAGGGACTGTGTGTGTGCCAGCTCCATTCTCCAACAGAAAATGACTGGACATCATGGAGTAAGGAAGGAGCCTGACCTGCAGAGCAGAAAGTAACTATCCAGACTGCAACTTCCAGGATACACCATTTCAGAATTACAGGTTTCCTCAGGTTTGAGTTTTCCCTGAATCAGGCTAGGCAGAAATTTCAACACTCTCTCTCACATCCTACTGAAGTCTCCTGGCTGCAAGGTCATTCTGGCTGTACAAACTTCATAATTCTCCTTTACTAAATTAAAATAGCTATATGCTTTTTTTTTTTTTTTTTTTTTTTTTTTGACTCCACACTGAGACAGAACTTGGTATCAAAACTTCAAAATTTTCCTGAAAATTATTGCTCAGTGTTCTCCTGGGAAATACTTACCTGCACAGTGAGTGTATAGGATTTTCCTGGTTAAGCGTACACCTGAACCAGCCGCCTAGAGTAGGCACTTGTAATATGCCTAAAGAAAGTGCCCAAGAGATATCTGAAATATATCCTCATAAATATATAAATTACATACTCCGTTTGCCTCCAATGACTGTAGAAATATATCTTTTTATACTCTTTCCCAAATGACAGCGTCAGGCTATTCTCATTTTGTATTAATGGTTGTTATAAATGTGAAGCAAAGACGGAGTGGGGCTTGAGATTTCCAGGGTGTTTGTACATAGAAGCACAGCTGGTAAATCAAGACCAAGAGAAGCAGGGTGTTATGTATGGTACTTTGTAGTTCTCCCACTGCAGGGGACACCCATTCATCTGAAAACAGTGTGTCACTTTCTCCTTCTGTGGGCGGCTTCTTGAGATCTGGTAAGAAGTACCACACGCAGCTCCAGGTGTTGTCTCCACCCTGGCCTCAAGGCAGTCTCTACCAGCTTTGCCGTAAACCAAGTGTGACTTTCCTGCATATGTAAAATTAAAACAGAATATTTGACCCACTCCATTGTACTGGGAATTTACCTCGCTAGAGCAAAGCACTAACAATACAGAGAGACCTTTGGTGGGAGCTGAGCATTTAATGGTGTTTGGGACATCTGTTCATTGCTCTGCTTCTTTCAGGGCCAAAATGTCAAGGTTCTCCCCAGGTACCATGGTTACATTGTGCTAAAGTGACATACTTAGTGCTCCAAAGAAGTGAGCTGCATGAAATGGAGATCACTCACTCAAAGAAGGCGCTTCCTCACTATTATTCTAAACCAACACAAACACACAGAAAAACCGTAAGAGAAGCCCTATGTTAAAAAGCCTGGGCTCCGAACAACCCCAGCTTAGAATAACCTTTCTTGAGCAGAGGAAACATCTTCTGTATTTCTGTCCCACGGATGGACATTATTTCCCCACATTTCTATGCAAAAGCCTCTCTAACAACATGCAGAAAATCTATGCTCAGCTGCAGAGATGTCCTTGCCTCACCGAATCATGGTTCTGCCAGGACCCTAGAGTCACTGGGTACAGCTAGCACAGCACCCGCCACTGCCATTTGAAATCTGCAGTAACAATGTCACACTCCAGGAGAACCAGGACAGCCAGACACCGTCTTGTAAGGTGAAATTGTCTCTATCACCCTTTGTTTAATCATGCAGCAATCTTTAATATTTGCTAATTCATTCAGAAAGATATGTGGAATGTAATAATACTGTAATATTAATCTCAGAATATCCTTACCTGAGAAAGACATCTAAAAAGAGAAGAATCAAAGTGTAGAGGAGATAATAAAGGAAAAAAAAAAAGAATTGAGGTATTACTGCTACATCAAAGCACAAGAATATCCTAGCAGTCAGACCGAGTTATAAATGTGTCATGTATCTAGAACAGAAAAAAGGTCTGTGATTAAATTGGCTACCATAAAAGCTGGAACTCCCCAAATATAAACATACCACTGGGTTACAATATATACACATGTATACTTTAATAGGTCATCTTCTGTTTTTATTTGGTTAAAAGTGTATCTTTTCAACTCCACTTTACTTCAAATGTAAAGATGAATACCTACATCTGCCTGGAGATTGCATAGGTACCTACAATTAAGCTCGCCAGAGTCTTTCATGTCTATTCATTCACCTTGATATGCCAAAAATATTAAGAATTAGTCTTCACCTTCTTAACAGAGAGCCCTAGGCAACCATACAACTGTGCCACCGCATCCACAAGACATACGTCGGTTGAGGTGAGCATCTTCGGTGCTAAACACATGACATCCCCCTGATTATGTGCCACTTCAAATGTCATGTCTTGAACAGTGAACATCACATTACATTTGTTAGATAGAGAAAATGAATCTTTATTTGGATGTGTTTTGGTTTTTTTTTTAACTGGGTTCAGTCACCTATCCATTATTTGGGAGCTAAGAGCAGAGATGTTCCTAAATGTGTCTAGGTGCAATTCCTGCTTTCACTTATAATGCCATAAAATAGAAGCAATTCCTCTTCCTTCAGGGTAGCACTGGCTTTATATCAAATGTCACAGAGAGGAATTCAGCCCTTGGTCTCACTTTGTGTTACCAAGAGGTTAGTCTTTGGGGGCAAAGTGCCTCATCTGTGTTCTCATGGGACAGTCCCCATCAGTGGAAAAGCTTTAGGATAAATCCATATAGAAGTCAGAACCAGTGGAAAACTGGGTAAGCTCCCTGCACCAGGTCTTCCCAGTTGCCTTACAGACTGAGGCTGTGAAAAAGGACTTTTAGAAAAAGGTATTTCATAAGAAAGACCCACAGTTAAATCAAATAGGTCTACTGCAAAAAAGATACTCTGACAAATAAAATTTTCCATTCTCTTCTCATATTGATACTTTCCAGTGCACAGCTGAACCTCTGACACTCTTTCACACCTCCAAAGTAAGTCTGCAAAATCATAAATAAATTAGCATTAACTAGTCAGTTTATTTTTGATTCAAGGAATGAAAATTCACAGTTACAGGTGTTAAGAATCTTTCTGATATGCAGCCTCATGCATTCCTCATAAGCTCTTTCACGGTGCACCCTTAATGCGGCTTCCTTTGCTCTGCGCAGTGGTGCTGAGGTTGTCTTGTCAATCCCTGCTGCTCCATGTTGACTCTAGTAATTCTGGTAACGTTTCTTTTACCAAGCTCTGGAGAATCTTCTACAGCAGGACTGTGCAAGCAACAGGGATGCTTTGGTGGGCTGGGAGTTGAAGTGTTTGGCGACTGCAGAGTTTGACTCCTTGATAAATGCCAGGATGATGACATGGAGAATGAAGATGCTAGGAGAGAACAGGTACTCTTTAGCGAGAGAAAATATTGACCCACCATGAGCTTGGATATAACAGTTCAACACCCTCCCAAACACCCCCCCTGAAATTTATGATGGAACAAATGACTCCATGACTATGGTAACAGAGCGATAGTCTTGTGTAAAGAGGCTTTTCGCTACTTTCCTTTTCGCTTTCATCCTCACAAGTTCAAACCAGTCTCCTTTTTAGGTATTCTCATTTACTAAGCTTGCAGCTCTTGTTATTCAAAATGCATCCTTTGTTCTTATTTTTCTTCAGGAATCATCTTCCAGACACTGCTGGGGACAGGTTCCAGGCTACACGGACCTTTGCCTGACCCAGTACAACCATGCTTACCTCCTCTGGTTTGCTATTAACTATACTGTGCCACTGAAAAGTCACTTTTTACAAACATATCAAATGAGAGCAGCCACTACTAGGCACCCTCCTGGCACAAAATGATGACAATCATAATGAATGAATGGCAATAAACTGGAAGCTGGAGGGAAAATGAAAGAGAATAAAATAGGAAGAAACAAAGTAAAGTTGTATATTTTGCTTCACATATTTCTTTAGGGGGGGGATTTTTTGGTTTTCAATGATTGTATAAGAAACACTGGTGTAGTAGAAAACTAAACTGTGAGAGGCATCCAAAGACTAAAGATATGATATGCAAGGTGGGGAAGCAACAGCACAGACTGAGTACATAGAGAGTAAAATAATTCAGTATGATTAGTTTTAGGAATGCAAATCATCCATAGCTACCACTGAAAACTCGGAAGCTGAGGGTTTAAAAATCAAAAGCATGCCTTTGAAAATTGTCTTACAAATGCACAATGTCAGCACTTAGATACACAAAAGGAATATTGTGATTCTTCTTGGGCACCCTAAAAGACAGGAATCTGGAGTTCCTCTGTGTGAGGGTCAAGAAATTTCTTGACTGTATCCTATAAGCTGACAGTATCTGTCTGCAGTACAAAACCACTGCCGGACTAAAATACTGAAAGGTATTGTGGCCAGGCAGCTGCCTTGGATAAAATGAAAGCTGCACTGCTAAATCAGTGTTCACCGTCACACACAATTCACAAACTGTTTATTTTCTTTACCCAATGTATGTGCCTTCTATATACCTTCCCAAGCTGTTGAAAGAAACCATTCTGGTCTTGCTTTTAGAATCTGGAGAAAATTGCCCTTCCTCCTGCCCTCAGATACCCCAACACATGCCTTCTGCACCAACAGAACTGCATTGTCTTCCCTTGCATGTCTCCATGTTTCACTCTTTACGAGGGAAGAGATGGAAAGTTTAACACGCTTGCCTCTTTGGATGAGTGGGCAACCCTGCCAGAAGAGAGAGTCATTTGGGCCAAGTTGCAACATGGTATAAACAGAAAAACAAAATCTAAATCTGCAGGCTGTTGGGGAGCCCTTAACAACACACAGCTGCAGTAAGGGACAGATGCAAGCATAGCTGAATTGACATCAACTGCTTATTAAACAAGCCATGACCAACAGATGGGAACACTGCTTTATTAAGACAGCCTTCTCCAAATGCTGAATGAACTATCTGGGAAATGAGACTGGAAAACAAATGGGTGCTAAAAATGTAGAATCCTACTGTGGGAACCCAGCCAATCCACTAGACAGCCAGGTGCCACAGCTGTTACACTCTTGAACCCCATTCAGAGGAACCAGATTTGCCACAGAAAAGGATAGAAAACGATAATTTCCAAAGGTCTTCCAACTGCCCCATATTGGCAGTTACACTAATTATCAGTGCGATTGATTCAAGTCACAATCTCATTGTAAATTAAAAAGGGGATTTGGGCTCTTTTAGCTATGATTTGTGAATGCATCAGGCAATGAAGTCTATTACTGTGTATCATACCTGTACTTCACTCTGAATTGTTTAGTTTTTTACTGGATCACCATTTTGGTGAAAATCAACAAGGAAATTGTGTGAAATGAACATTGATTTTAGGCACTATGAAACAGAGAGAAGACTAGAAAAACAGGGAGAGGAATTTTTATGTAGAAACAAATACATGTTCTTTAAAGTATCTATAAAAACAATTATTGCAATAACCAATGACAGATCTTCGTGTACTTGTGATCTTGTTCAATCAAATAGTATTATTCGAGTTACCTAAACAAAGAATTAGACCACTAACGTCAGCAGGAATTTGCCAGGACCTCATTCACTCTCTTATAAACACACAGAGCATCCTGTCGTGGTTTAACCTCAGCTGGTGACAGTCCCACGCAGCTGCTTGGGTTGGGCTTACATATAAGCGGGTGGGTTGAGATAAAGACAGTTTAATAGGTAAAGCAAAAGCCATACACACAAGCCAGGTAAAACAAGGAATTCATTCACCACTTCCCATGGGCAGGCAGGTGTTCAGCCATCTCTAGGAATGTCGGGCTTCATCATGCGTAATGGTGACTTGAGAAGACAAACGCCATCACTCTAAATGTCCCCCCTTCCTCCTTGTTCCCCCAGCCTATATACTCAGCATGACATCATATGGTATGGAATATCCCTTTGGCTAGTTCAGGTCACCTGTCCTGGCTGTGTCCACTCCCATTCTCCTGTGCCCCTCTAGCACTCGCTGGCAGGGCCCAAGAAACCAAAAAGTCCTTGACTTGGCATAAACATCACCCAGCAACAACTAAAAACATCCATGTGCTATCAGCATTGTTCTCACACCAAATCCAAACCACAGCACTGCACCAGCTGAAACCAGGGCAGTAACACAATAAGAGCGGCAAGCATACACATTAAAATAATAACGTGTTAAATGTAATAGTTCTGGAATAAATAAGACAAATTTACACATTGCCACAGTAATGAAGCTAATATACACTAAATATCTAACATGATTACTTAACCTTTATTCACTTCTGGTTTTTTCCCTGACTGGGAGCAACAAGAATGTGTTGTTGACAGTTCCTCATAATCAGGGATATTTTAGCTGAGCCCAAATCAAACCACATACATTCCATTCCAAAATGCTGCATTAATTCAGAGGACCCACAGCTCTGTGGAAATATAAGGCTTCATGGAAACACAAGGCTTCTTCAACCACCTATATAAGTGCCATGCAGCTGAATCATTATCTTGGAGAGCACAAAAATCTGTCTCTATACTGGGCAATGCTCCTTCAAGTTCAGGAGAACTTACTTCCTCATATAACAGATGAACATACAAATGAAAGCAGAACCGTAGGAAGTGTTGATTAACACATGGAGTAGTTACAAAACACAGCCCAGATTACTAAAAAAATATGTATGTATCTGGAGAGTTCATAAGAAGTGACAACACAAACCTCTGGAATGATAATGTAGGAATTGCTGATGGCATTAAATGCTTTTGACACATTATACACCTACACACATAGGGAAAACCATTGCGTATAAATATGAAGAAAAAGCCTTTACTTCAGGCAAACAGATCAGGGCTACTGAGCTTTTTTGAAAGTTAAAAGATATCCAAATTATTCAGGTATTTGATATTACAAGGAAAAGGCTATGTGGCAGGACTATGCATCTTTCAGATAAACCAGATCCCAGTTTAACAGGCTGCTTTTAGAAATCTTGAAAAATTAAGTATAACTTAGTTACTGTAAAAGGTATTTAGGTACCAAAGTTATTAGTTTTAACTATTTATGGTATTTACAGGTATTCAAAACAGTTATCTGAGATGCTGACTATTTTTAAAAAAATCTGCCATTGTTATAAACAATCAAGAAATAATGAGGTAAACATTGAGGAAAACAATTAGTAGGAAAATCAGATAAGCGGTCACTCTGATGAACATTGGCATGTCTAGTGTATGAAGGGCAATAACTAAGATTTCAGGGTTATGTAGGTGTCTGAAGATGAAAACAGGGTGTTGCAGCTCATACATACTTTGGCAATTTAGGCTCCAGCCTAAATATATCCAGCCTTGTTTGAACATAATGAAAACTCCGTGAAGGGAAAATGTACTATTAGATACCTGATATTTTTAATATCTGGTTCACAGAGACTAACTGAGCCATTCATTAGGACAATAGAGCTTTCCAACACTTCACCTATGTTATTCAATACTTAATCATGTCAATATAATTAAATATGACTACTTCTGAGGGTAAGTGTTAACCTGTGTAGGCGAATTTCACAGATCTGGTGCTCAGCATATATTGGACTGCCAAACAGTAAGTGTAAACTGACAGTTCATACTAGACCCAAAACTTGGGCAGAAGGAAAAAACAATGCCAGGCAAATTTGGGTTTTTTGTTCCCTTCACTCTTTGAATTGAAATCCAGTTCAAACAGATGTATGTCAGGGGTCAAGTAATACATTTGATATAATTTTAAAAATTATATACACAAAATGCTATGCAATAATTAGTACAGTTTGAAAATGGGACAAATCTACACCCAAAGAGGACAAATACACAATCACATTCAGAAACTGGATAAAGAGATAGCTGATGAAACCCTGTGAGGATGACCACATAGTCTTATTTAACATCTTCATCAGCTCTCTGACTTTCCCCTTTCTGATAAAACACAGAAGGATATGTAAACAAAAATATACTTAAGCAAAAAAAAGCCATGTCCAATGTCCACACTGTCATAAGAGGACAGGGTACCTTCTTTAGCATGTTCAACCTGCATACCACCTCAAAGTCTGCTTAGAGTCTTGATAGAGTACTATGAGATTGCTTGGTAAGTCAAGGCAGGATTCAAGTGCATAGATAGCCACTACTCCAGTTTAATCTTTCCTTAAACCTGCATGGAATCAGTAACAGGACTTGCTGATCACATTAGCATTAATTCACATTTACTCAGCATCTGCATCTCAAGATGCCCAAGAGGGAGGAGTCTGGGATAACTGAGCATTTCCAGTGAAGTAGCCCTACCTGTGGAAGCCATGGTCTCTCACACAGCTACGGGACAAGCCCAGCACCTCTGTTTTCATATAATTCTGATCATCATAATGCCCATTATAAGCAATGTAAATGGAATTTCCAGACAATCTTTAAAAGATGAGTGAGAACACAGAAGGAAGGTTCAGAGGCACCAAATCAAGTTGATATACAAAATGATGATTGAGTGAATCTATAATCCACTACTTCTGGAAGCAAATAATTAATAAGGATGTTGAGAACATGTTCAAAATAGTAGGTACAACTAGCAGGTATGGATAAAAATCCTCTTATCTTTCCACTGACAGTAGGATCTTTAAAATGACGAGCTGACTGTGGCACGTAATGGCACAGCTACACTACCTCAGGTCTCTACTGCAGAGTGACAGCAAGTATAGATACTGATGTCAGCTTTAACTGACCGAGCTCAGACACTAAAAGCAATTTAACCTCTGAAGCATTGAGTTCCATATGCAATAACTTAATGCCTGCAATAGAGACATACCTCTAATGTAACAAGTAACACTAGAGGGACTGGAATATATACTCTGCTTGCTAGCAGGTGCTAAGGTTGGTGAACGTTGGTGTTACTGCATCATCACTGCTACTACAAATGTTAGGGAAATTGAGGTAGCTATGCCGGAACATGCGTTATTCAGTTCTTTCTTTGTTGTGGAAACACATACTGAGAATGATCAGTGTGAAGAATAGTTTCCAAAGGAGGTGAAAGAACCTCATCACATAGGAAATGGGAAAGCAAGCTGGTCTAACACCTAGAAATGCAGAAACCTGGTTCCTTGTGTGGGGATAACTGAAGGCCCATCAGATCTGTTTAATGCCTAATATTTATAATTTTCCAGAGCTACTTCTTTACCTCCAAATTCTTCTCCACTGCTAGGCAGTGAATTTCTTCCTCTCTGTTTCACTTCCCTTCTGGAGACAAACAAAAGATCATCACAGTTGGACATCCTGTCCCTGGGATGTCTTTCATCTATTGGTCTCTTCTTTTTCTTTTTTCCCCTATCTTCTTTCACAATACTTTTCTTTGCTTCTTCTCCTCCTTCATCTTCTACAGATGAGTGAGAATAGGGCTTTGTGGTCTCTCTGTCCAGGCTAGAAAATTAGAAAGGAAACACACTAAGCTATAAGCGCACATAACGAGCCATTTAAAATTCTTTTTTACATGACATAGATTTCACCTTTTTCCACATCTCACAGTACTGAAAAGAGAAGGGCTTATCACACTTCTGACCATTTGACAGGGCTATAAATATCTTACAATTTAGTTGCCCTTTTATTTATAAAATCAGTAAAGATTAGCCTAAAACAGGGCTCTGGCCCCTAATTCTCTCTACCTCTTACAACTCAAAAATGAATTTGGGCAGTAATTGTCTTTTGTGGCCCCAGAGCACACAGTGTTTTACTTTGCATATGGAATTCATTAGTTACATTTGCAGAGTGCCTGTTCTGCCATAATTCCTTCTTTCCACTGTGATGGCAGGAAACCACCCCAAACATATGCTAGCATCTGATATTAAAATGATGAGAGCTATATTAGTACTTCTAAAGATTAGTGGATTAAGCATGACGCCTAGTACACACCACATGAACATCAAAAGACAATCCCAAAGAACCTAGAGCTGACGAGCTATTGTAACACATCTATGTGCACCAGGGACTCCCTGTCAACAGGGAAGCATGGGCTATCCCTTTTACTTTTTTCCTTCTACAAGATTCAGCATACAAAGAGTTTCTCAAAAACTCAAAAAGAGTTTCTAAAATCATATTACATGCAAATTTTTTGTTTCCTTTCTCATTAAATGATGCTTCTACTTTGTTTCTGTCAACAAAGTCAGCATGTTCTCATTAGAACCCATGAACAATATGCTGAACTATTCCCCTCTAATAAGTGTGACGTGGGAGGTAGGAATCTATTTTAGAATATAATAAATAATGTTTCAGTGGGGAGCACACTTCCATGCCCTCTAAAAGGTAGGGGGTCTAATGGAAACTCTCTCAGTCTGGGCTGGAGCACTGCTATAGCATTGCTAATATTAGTAACTGATTAACGGGTAACTAATGAAATACAGTTGTGTAATGGCTTTGAATGTACACCTTGGCATAAAAGGAAAACAGTCATTCAAAATGGCATGGCAGTTACATGAAGAAACAAATATAAAGTAAAACCATGGCCAGTACCAGCTTTTTGTGATGCAGCCACTGAGTTAACATAGTCAATGCCCAGAAGAGGATATTATGTATGTCTATATGATAATAAAGTGACATGTTAAGCAGCAAGAAAGGAAAGAGTTTTCTCTTTACAAGTATGTGGCTTTACAGGGAACTCAAAGCCTAGCTGAGAATGTTACAAGCAAAAGACAAACATTCTGAATTAGTAAGCACATTGTCAGGGACTGCCTACTCAAATATTGCAAAGTAATTTACTGTAAAGTGGTAGATCCAAGAAATAGGAGACTTAAAAGACTCAACTATAAAAGCTCTATAGTAACCAGGCTTCTATCGTTAATTCTTGGAAAAGACACTAAAAATTCAGCAGAACCAGGTATGACACATCACGTGGAAAAAGACGGGGAGAAATTTAATGCAGTAGATGATGGAGTTGGGAATGTGCAAAAGAAGGTGGTGTGATTCTGGCAGCAAACTGTGGAATATTGTGGATCAGTAGTGAGCATCAAGGTTTTTATTGGCATGCCAATGCTTTTCCATCTGGGTACCTGGGGGTTAGGTCTATGTTGCGTATATGCTAAAATTCACTATTTATGTAGTTTATCCAATGCCAACAGAGAACCCTGGGAATCCCAAAAGCTCAAATATGTCTAGTTCAGGGCTTTAAGTAGGTATCTAAGTTAATCAAGTCTGAGTTTCAGATGCTTAACTCTCTTCATCATTTGTTATTAGCTGCTTTACACATTTCACTGCACTCCGTACTATAAATCTCAACATTCAGTATACATCCATGCACTAGCACCTAAATCCCACTGTCAGAGCTGCCAAAAGCTCAAGTGTTACTGCTCTGAGTTCCACAGCATCCCTTTGTGTATCTGGGCCTTGGAGTGCTTAATACACTAGCAATCAGATGTAAGTAATAGCATCTGAGAAAATGTTGTTTGGAGGCACTTCTCATGTTCCTTTAATGGAAGTAATTCGAGGACAATCCAAATAGTGCTATCCTCAAAGATAGAGACATTTTTCAGTAAAAACATTGTCATTTCAAATATGGTGGTTTGTTTCTAAAATCTACAACAGCTGTGAGAAAAAGCAGAAATGAAGTAGTGAAAACTTCAGACCTTAAAACAACTGTAAGACATTATATGCTCAATCATTATGATTACAAAATTTATGCTCTATTCCAGGCCATGCTAAAAACTGGTTTAGGTTGGTTTAAAGGGGGTTAAATGGATGCCTTAACTGAGAGTCCATTATTTTGTGCTGTGGTAACAATATTATTTGGAATATTTTATTTAGATTTCATTAATTTAATTTCAGTCATCTACTATACAAACTGGCCAGTGCATTTACAAACAAATCAGTGTTTACTAGATTGAAACAGTATATAGAAATTTACAAATGTGGTTTGAATATGCAGTTTCACATACTATTTTACCCAGAGAGCTGCCAGATTTGATATCACTTCATCTAAAATGTAGGTCTAATGAGTACATTTATTTCTTGCTTGCAAAAATTTAATACATTCATTCCAGTAAGTTCTCCAAAGAATTCCATAACTCAATTTTCTCATCATTTGTGCATAACAATGCAAGTCAGCTTGCCAATAACATCTCTTTGGAGAATGAATATTTGATATTAAAGCACTCAGTCATGAAGGAAAGCATGTAGAATGAAAGATAGTTTTACAGATTATGCATTTAGTCACATCTTTTCTTAATAAGGTACCTCATTTAGAGTATAATCCAACTCAGTGGAAGGGAAACTTCCACTGATTTGGTTGGAACACAGCTCAGCTACATACTTGATTCTTTTCAACTGGTTGTGTGCATTAAGTAGGAAACTGTGGTCTTCAGGTTTGCTTTTTGGTGAAAAGAAGCTGACATCATGTAGTTGATCTGGCCTCGAAAAAGGCATTGATATACTTGATGTATTTCCAGATTTGGAATTCTGATCAGTAAAGTGGGGGTATTAATTTGTTTATGTGTTGTGGCTGCAAGCTGGCAGAAAAGTGAGTTTCAAACTGTGCTGGAATCACTACTAGAAAATGTGTGGGAAACAGGGCTTGAATCAGCGCTGCTTTTTTGTTCCATCATTCTCGGGGAATCCATATATCAGCCTACAACTGGTGCCCTTGCCCATCATTTTTAGGTGTAATCTTTAACACTGATCTTAATATTAGAATATTTCAATAAAAATGAAGTACTTCTGAACTTGCCTTTAAAGGTGGGATTTGTCTTGTTCATGCAACCTCTTGGGAAGAAATCTCCCATGACAGAGAAGATACAATTCTTTGGCAGCGGTGCACATACTACATTGACATACATGGAAAAGGAAACCCTTCAGTCTAGAATCCCTAAAGGATGTCAAGGCAGATGGAAGATTCAGAACAAAAGTATATGTTTCCTCACACAAAATGTGAAACTGTACAACACCTTCTGGGAAGAGGCTATGGATGTCAAAAGTTTACATGGGTTCAAAAAAGTAACCTCATGAATTTGTGGAAAAAAATCCATCAAGGCTGTTTAATATGGAGACTCCAACTCTGCTTCAGAAAATCCTTAAATCACAAACTTCTGGAGTCTGGGAATGTATTCTGGAGTAATATCCCTAGATGATTGTTCTGACCTTATTCTACTTCCTAAGATTTGCTGTTACTAGCTGTCAGAGATTGTTGGTGCTCTGAAGGTCAATACTAACAATTCAATGTTATTTCAAATGGATTAAACTATAACTTAATACAAGATGAAAAAGTAAACACCACTTGGAACCACTGCATGTTCAGCATGCACTTCACATGAGAAAAATGTTACCCCTGAGGTACATAATTCTGCAGAAGTTAAGTAAGGGCTCATTCCTGCACGGTGTCCCCATCATTCTCTAGATTTAAGCCCAGTAGAAGATTCAGTATCTTAGAAACAATTTGCAATTTAATGCATAGTTTTATATCTCAACAGATGTCTTAAAAGAAAAGTAAGATCTACAATTAAAAGAAACTCCATCTTACCTTCCAGCAATCCTCTAACAGCTTCCTGGGGCTAAGCTTCAAAAATTATCACATGCCCCCAGTGTCACCAAAATGAAAATAGGGCAATACATTGCCAGATAATAAAATGAAGACAGTTAATGCTCTTCTGTTTGATATGCTTGTGGGTCGAATCACTTGGTTGCATGTGTACAGCAAGGCAGTTCACAACTGTAGCTAGGGTACTACATATGGAAATCTGACAGCATAGTTCAAGCCATAGGGCAACATTTAGAATTCATCTAAAATATTTTTTGCATCTTTCAGTTCAAGCATACTCACGTCATATAATCCATTTGCAGCATTCTTATGTACTGACAGGAAAAGGCATACTTATTCTGGCTGATTTTAATAAGCCCACTTCTTACACAGTGTTCCTGCAACAACACAACATTTGTCTAATTTAAATCTAAATCTGAGAAACTATGAAGATACTTACGTATAAAAAGTCAACTGTTTTAATGTGACTGTAATCAGCCTTTAAATGATGAAGATAAAAGTTTCAAGTACAAAGTACATGTTCTTAACATGTGCTATGAAAATTGCACAAAATTATCATAATGGCTTACAAACAAACATAATGAAATGAAGACTATACTGACTGTGATAAAACTCCCTATGTTTCTCATTTTATCAGCATGGAACTCGTGAAAGCCACCAAATGGATTATAGAGGAAAAAACAGAGTATGATTTAAGAATAAATTATCCTACAGATTTCTTGGTCTTGTTTATTATATGAGCTCTTCACTGAGTCCTGAAATCTGATTTACTTTGTTTAGCTGGAGACAGGGATTGGGACAGTGAGCTCATTAGCCTAGAAAATTGCATCTGTCTCATCAAAAACAGAACAATGGTAATACCATTGCCAAATCGGTATCATCTTTTAGGCTTACTTACCTTCCTGTTGTTGAACATCAGAACTGTGTAGAGTTTGTCCCCCGTTTCCACCCTCTTTGGTGTTGCTATGACAATGGCAGGCACATAATGTTCATTTCCTGTCTCTGTCCCAGTTCTGGCAAACACATAGTCTCCAACCTGCACATCAGGAAAACACTGGTTTGCAAGAACCATGTAACTTGTGAGTTTTACGAGACATAAAAGGTAGATATTTTTCCATGAACCGTCATTCTAACATATTCCCATGCTTTAATATGGATCTTTAAAAGAAAAGAAGAGCCTCATTCTTTCATGTACTGATCACTCACAATTTCCACTGAATCAGGGAGAGAACACGAAGGAAAAATAAAGGACAGAGCCCTACTAAATGTATCAGGACTCAAATAGCAAGCTGAACTGAATGAGGAAACTCTTATAACTTTTCACTCCCTTGGACTTTGTGCAAATTTATATGTTTCTAATAAGCTTTTAAACCAATCTTATGAATTTTAGAGAATTCCATATATAACTGACTTAAAATTATTTTTAAAATGAACGCAAAAGTCACAATTTTCTATGAAATTCTGCAGATCTCTTCTAGAGTTGGATGCTCCCCTTAGAGAATACCAGGAACTACCAGATCAGGATTTGCCTCCATTTCAAACAGAAAAAAAGGCATGTCTCTAGTTTTAAGTTTAACAAAGCAGCTATAAAAATGCTTCATGTATTCAAAACAGCTGTATCCATTCTGTATCCTTTCTGTATCCATCATCTCTCTCATGTGTAAAATAAGAAACACCTGAAAAAACAACTGTGATTACAGATAGTCAGTTGATAAATTTTAAATTAAAACAGAAATGGAATAATTTTTTTTTTCATTATTGTTATTTGCCTTAGTATAGGGTTATTTGGATTTAAAATATGCTGTGAAAAACAAATGTTTACAACCTGCTGTACATCACATTGTATATAAAAGTCTCTCCTTGATTTGTAATCTATGTACTAGGAAACAATCATTCTGCTGGTAAATAGCTCACCTTTCTTCTATAGACAGGCAAATATTCACGTTTTATAAAGAAAGTAATATAGAATTCTAATAAACAAGGGAATAGGATTACAACGAAAAACAAGCTCCAAACAAATGAAAAATAGCACGTTGAAAATAGCACAATATTACTATCACTAAAAAATCTTCTTTAAAATAAATAATGTATTTAAAAGAATAAAAATCCTATCCTTTATTCTATGTATAACCAAATGAACAAAATTAAAAATGCATATTTGATGTCATAAAATAATACAATTTTTCACCTGCAGATACGGGCATGGCCTAGCACCTCCAACAGGTATAGTGAACTTCACAGGCACAGTCCAGGTCTCCCCATTGCTGAAGTCAACAAGTGCAGAAGTAGAACTGATACTCTTTACCATAGTTCCTAAAAACCACCAGAATAAAATATTCAAATTATTTTTCTTTTACCCCTGGTGGAATTTTTTTTTTTTAAATGCTATAGGCTGTCACACATCACAGAGGTCAAACATGTCTATACTACACATTCTTCATTTTCATTTAACTAGGTGAAACTGTGCTAAGGCAATTGAGAAATATGTACCTAAAAAAACTACATAGAAGCTATTCTTAATAATGCCATAAAAAAAAAAATAAGAATTTTCAAGGCCAGGTCTGAAAATTGTAAGTTGATCAGGTGGGTGGTAATCGATATAACGAAACTATTACCACAGTTAAAAACATGGGATTTAAGAAAAAAAACACTAAAAAACACCAACAAACAAACAAACAAACAAAAAAGTAATGGTAACACAAAAATAAACATACACACGCCCTTTTTTTATGCAACAACTGAACAGCACAATGTTACCTACTAACCATTCAGGCTAAAAACTCAACAAAAAGGCAGAAGCATTTAGTGAATTCCTTGAACACACACAAAAGCTCAGCTTTTGCCAGACACACAACAGACACATTCAAGGGAGACATCAAAGAGGGATAGGTTGATACTCCTGGATACTCAGTTATTTAAAAGGATTTCCTTCCATACCATTCTTATATAAATGTATCATTGCTTTCTAACTTTACAAAAATGTCTTTTTTTAAATGCATATATGTGCATGCACGAGATATGCATTCATTTTTCATTAATATGCACATGTACTATTAAATCTGACTAAAGCAGAAGTAATAATTATGACCAAAACTAATGTTTTATTGGTACTAAGAAATTCTAAAAATATTTAAAATATGGACAAAAATATCTACCTGGATAATAAAATCCTGTGACGTCTGATCTTGCAATCACCTTTTGGCTTTTGTGAGTCACAAATACTTGGCCTTTTTGTCTTTTTTTAGACTTTAATTTCACGGTTTCTTCAAGTCTCTGTAATTTGATACAATTATTTTTTCCACAACAGCTAAGTCAGTTGGCCTCAATCTATCCTTTGGAATTAAAAATTTAGGCAATGTAATGTTATGGTCTCTGCAGATAATTCACAGTAAACTAATTATTTTAAACGTTCAGAATCATTATAAACAGAGGAAGCAATGCCACAGGAAGTACTCATGGATAAGACCTAAGAGTTTTCACTATAAAATCATGCTTCTCATGGTCATAACAATACATATATTTTCAAGTGTTCAAGCAGAAATTCACCTTGATGAATTATGACTCTGGCTGCCATTTTTGTAGAAAATTTTTTACAAAGTTGCACAATTCATAGTCAAGGATGAGGTAAGAAAAATCAATTGATTTTGCAGAATAAGTGAAGGTACTACACACATTCATTTTGTCCAGATAGGTGAATCTTCAAAGTAATCTCATTTTCATTAAAAGTGCCTCTCTGTATGGAAAGACTTGTTAAAAAAATCAAATATAGGATCAAAAAAATAATAATAAAAAAACCCAAACCAAACCAAACCAAAACAAAAAACCACAACCTTGAAGTATCTGGAAAAAATGTTTATTTTCAAACTATAAATGCAAAATTAAAATTTTCAGCAGTTTTAAAACATTCCATCTTAGCAAAATATTATACCACATTTTTCAAAACTGCAGCTGTTGATCATTCTGCCCTGCTCGTTTGGGTTCTTCATACACTACTTCTCCTCTTTGAGGGGCAGCTGCCCAGACTACAGCTCCTGTGACGTACCACAGCCAGACTGGTCACCAGAGCTTACTGCTGAATTGCTCAAAGCTAAGTCTGAGGGACCACGCACCGCATGGTGAAAATGGAAGTACCAGTGGGGCTGGCTGGCTGTGGGCCAGCTCAGCTCCTAGTTGACTCCAGTGACTGCAACTACTGGTAATGGAACCGGGAATGCAAAAAGCATGACAGACCTCACACACCTGAGGCAGGGGGCTGTGGGAAACACAGTATGTGAAAAATAGTCAGAGTCATAAATCACAAGTGGTTCTGTGTGAAAATACACTGTTGGGCCTTCTGAGCTTCTGTGCACTTGCCTTTACAGCCACCATATTCTTTTAACTTAAAGTCTTTTACATCTCACATTAACGTTTCATGAACTCTCAGTGTTATTTGTATTTAAATTAAATCATGTTCCTGAATCCCTTTTTTTCTAGAAGAAAGACTTTTATTCCCATTCAGGGCATCTCTCTTACAGGAAGTTTTGAGAGGATCAGTGTTTTATGTGGGTATGTCAGAATGTAAAAGAACACTTTACATTTTGCTTTCCTGAGAAAATTAAGAAAACTGATCATGCAAAAACCATCCTCTTTCTAATATTGAAAAGACCGTAATCCCAGTATTTTTACAAATACATTTGAATAATCCTCAAGAATAACACTAATTTATACTTACTACAACAATGGTAAATTAATTCTTGAAAAAGTCTATTCTTTTCTCCATATTGCTCACAATCATGTTTCTAAATATAAATCATATGCAAGTGCAAAGTTAAAACAAATGTTTCATCATTAATTTTTAAAACACATATTTATTAGCCTGCCTCAAAACCGATTTGCAAGCATTCATCTCCTACTAAGTTCTTTTGAATCATAAAAATACAGAGCTTGAAATCTCAAACTTTCTCATAGAACTACACACTGTTCTGAAAAACAGCCGTAACTCCTAAAAATCTCTGCTTACTAGAGTCTGCATGACCTGGTTCCTTGTCTGAACCATTTTTCTTCCTAAAAAGATATATTTGATTTTGATACTTGATTTTCCTTAACAGTCAATAATGACAGAAAAGATGGGAATAACTTTGACTAAACTGTTTGTTCTCAGTTTCACTATAACTATCACAAACTCTTTTTTTCTAATCTTCTACACAAAAATCACAACCAACCCTAAAAAAAGAGTCCTAAAACCAAGAACACACACACAAGAAAGGCAAAGAGATACTTTAAATGGGAGATATGTGAAGTTTTTCTAGTGTATTCTTTACCCCATAGAATATAAATTAAATCAACAGTTTTTTAAACTCAGTCTAAACCAGAGGCTCTTTGCAGAACTTAACTGACTACTTTAAGTACAACCTAATAAAGGTTAATTTGAGCACAGACTTACAGCTCCACAGATATAAAAAGGTATTTGGGTGAACCAGTTACTTAATTCCACAGGCTCCGAAGGGACAGCTGCTGCTGAATATTTATTATCAAGTAATTTGTAATGCTTGACTAATAACTTGGACAACTTCCAGCATTCTGCATTAATCCAAATATTAAAATACTAAAGACTGCGCAGGCATCCACAACGAGGATGTGTCCTGGTTTCAGCTGGGATAGAGTTCATTGTCCTCTTAGTAGCTGGTGCAGTGCTGTGTTTTGGATTTGGATAACCACTGATGTTTGTAGTTGTTGCTGGGTGATGTTTATACTGAGTCAAGGACTTTTCAGTTTCTTGGGCCCTGCCAGCCAGAGAGCTGGAGGGACATGGGAAACTGGGAGGGGACACAGCCAGGACAGGTGACCTGAACCAGCCAAAGAGGCATTCCATACCATGGGACATCATGCTCAGTATATAAACTGGGAAAAGGAGAAGGAAAGGGGGGACATCTGCCATTATGATGTTTGACTTCTGAAGTAACCGTTACATGTGATGGAGCTCGGCTTCCCTGGGGATGGCTGAACACCTGCCTGCCCATGGGAAGTGGTGAGTGAATTCCTTGCTTTGCTTGCATGCACAGCTTTTGCTTTACTTACCCTATTAAATTGTTCTTATCTCAACCCTCAAGTTTTACATTCCAATTCTCCTCCCCATCCCTCTGGGTGAGGGGGGAGTGAGTGAGCGGCTGCTGGTGCTTGGTTGCCAGCCAAGGTTAAACCACGACAGGATGCTAAGTCCTGCAGAATCCAGGTAGCTCAGAAACCTGGTCTAAATTCAAATCCATCTCTCCTTCCTCTCACATAGCCTTTAGGTGTTCAGTGCATTTGACCCACACACTGTCAGAGTGCCCATTTCTTGGATAGCATTCTCCAGTATTTTTATTATAAAAGAGCCCCACCTGGTTCTCAGGGATTTTCACCCTGTTTAGCTCTTCTTCTGTTGAAGACAATGCATTAAACCACATGAGGTGAAGAAGACTTTGTTTATGTCTGCCAATACATGCTGCATTTTTAAATTCCCTTTCAAAGAGATTAGGTTCTGTACTTTCCTACTATAAGTGAGAATGGATAGGAAGACTATCCACAGCTCTCCATGTATCTTGGCTCTGACTGGCTTTTCACAATCCTGACACCTCCAGAGCCAACCAACCACTGATTTTCCCAGGCTGTCAGTGCCAACAAGGCCATTTTCTGCAAAACACAGTTCCTTTTTATAAGAGAGCCTAACTTTTCATAGCTACACACCCTCTGTCCAGCAGGTTACTTCACTGATAACAATAGAAAACTTGACCAAACATTTCTAGGTAGTTACAACATTGTTGTTATTGTGCTATTTGGGATGTTTGTTTTCACTTATCTCCCTAAAGAGACAGAAGAACAAAGGCAGCAGATGCCAAACTGTTTAGGAAACACATGAATGCAAAAAAAGGTATCAACAGACATCAATCAGTGATCCTTAAACAGTGAGGAAGAATGAGGAGTGTAAGAAATAGGACAGCAGGAAATAGAAGAAACTTCCAAGGGAGATTCAGAATTTCCATTCTTGTAAATAATCAAATCTCAGCTATAAATATTTAATTAGGAATAATTAAATCAATTGTACATGAAATATATTTTTCAGAAAGAACAAGACTCAGCAAGCCACTAGAGGTCCCTTTCCACCCAAATAAACATGCTTTACAAAACACATTATGCTTATTAACTCTTTTAAGTTATTTTTAATCACATGGTGACCATTCAGCAGGGTCACAAACAAGCATAAGCCTTCCACTTTCCAGCTCATCCTAAGGGAAACACAGTACTTTTAGAAGTATGTTCTTAATGAGAGTTAATCCTTAGTAATGAATGCAGCTTTATTTCTCTGCAGAATATGAAGTCCATTCACACGCAGAAACAGAAATATTTAGTATGAGAGGAAATGTTCTCCATCACTCTCAAAGGCCAGATTATAACACTGGGGGAAAAAATACTTTACATGAAAATGTTACAGCCGTTAATCGAACACACCCAACTGTCCTGGAAGCTATCACGCTTGGAGAACAGTAATACCATGACTTCAGTATGCCTGAGGTTGTCTAATATTAGAGAAGTGGGTAGGGGATCCTAAATAATTCCTTTCACCAGGTGACATCATGTTGTAAACAGCTTTATAATTCAGTGAGAAAAAAAACCTAATAAAAAATTATGGCTGACTGTTTGCCTGACAATTTCAAAATAGAAAACAGAAACAGTATTTTAAGTCAAAGCAGTTACTTCTTAGAAAAAGCTAAAGTAAATGATACATTCCTCATTTTTAACATCTTTAGATGAAAGCTGAGTGCCAGACTGAAGAGAAAGATTTTTGTCAACCCATGCTTAAACTGTACAGCAAAAGGAACTGAGTAAACAGAGTAAAATACAGTCCACAATTAGCCCTCCAATTAGGCAATCATCAGTGTTCAGTGTTTCATATTTTGCCTGATAACAGCTAAATGTGTTGGCTCATTTCCCAAGGCATTTGCTTCTTGCCTCACTAGAGGTCTTCAGTCATCTCAAGGCCCTTTGCAGATGAAGGTCTACTTCATCCTCTTCCAACATGGCACTGGCATACCCTACCTTTGACAGGCATGTACAAACATAGCAGCCTGAACACAACTCCTAGAGAATGTCAGAGCACACAGGGAGGATAACCAGACCATCAATTCAGTTGCAGGCTTAAACAACAAGCTCCCATAGCAAGAACATCCAAAAAGGATTACTAAACCTTTTAAGAATTTGTGTAGATAAATAGGAAACCTTAAAAGTGGATTTTATATTGAATTTAGTGAAAGAAAATTAACAAAAAAATTAAAAGTCTGCTTTGTTGAATAGACTTCCAGGATAATTGTGATTTTTCTACCATCTCACAATGACAATTTTCATTCAGTGCCGTATCAGCTATTTCCTTCATGCAATATATTTCAGCTGACAGTTTATTTTTTTATACCCATTTTGTAGAGAGACATCACAGTTGGAAAAATCTCTGACTGCATTTTCAAAAGGCTCCCCATTTTTTTTCTGGGTTTTTTTTTCCACTGTTTTTTCAACCACATAAACAGAACTCTTAATTGCATCTGCATTTCTGCTTCTCACTCTTAAAGCCTTTCAGTTGCAGATTAGCAATTACTGAGGATGGTGCTGTGATTAGGCTCCTAAAGCAGGTTGACTCAGGATAAGTGATTGCACAATGTTAATCACATGTGTCTGAGAGCACACATTGGTTGTTTCAAAGCAACAGTAAAATTACAGTCACCAGATGAAACATGAACATGCTTCCGCTGCTCTTGCATTGGGACATTATATGCCAGAGGTAAATCAATAGTCCAAAGAAATGTATTAACAATCTAATATTTTCAGACTGAAGTAAAATTAATCAAGATCATCTGGTTTTTGAAGACATTAAAATGTTTCCAAATGTACAGTGTTAATGGAAAAAAATCCTTAAAAGCCATAGAAAACTGAATGAATATGATCCTTTCCATAATCACTTATTTTCATACATGGCCTGTGCTATCGTAATATATTCTGTTCAATTTAACACAAATAATTTTGTATAACTTATGTCATAGTATGTAAAAAGCCACAGCTCATCATGAAAACTGTTGTTGATCTTGGTGAAATGAGAAGTATATCTCAGTCAAGGAATATCAAATAAAAGATTTTTGGTATACTCTGGTGAGCAGAGAATATGGATACGTGGCATAATTTACAGTTGTAAATTCTAATTGTACATTTCCATTCATTGCTGAGAAGTCACAGTATAGGTTTGTACTGTGCTTATTTGAGTTTCACTTAGCTTACCCCTTCAAAATGATGTATTTGTGTGTGTGTATATATACATTTGTATACATCTACATGCATATGTCAGGGCAAAAAAGAACTATTATGGTCATTTGATTATTTTTCCTACATAATACAAAGAAGAGGACTTTCCTCAGCATTCACTGTAACTAGGCCAATCACACCTTCAAGTTCAAAGAGTAGTTTCCCTCACTCAATGATATAAAACAATGAACAAGAAAATTAATATATTAATATATCAGCTTTACGATTAATTCTCAGTTTGTTTTTACTTATTTTCCGTTAGAACTTAGAGGTCTGAGAAAATATTTTCTTTCTTGTTAATTTCCTGGAAAGCTTAATTTAATATTATCATAGCACTACTCTACCTAGACTGCCGCTCTCTAGAGGCAGCAGCACTCCCAGTGAGGTATTGTTTGCTGAAGCTTTTAGATGAAAAAAAATGAAAACAAATAAGAGAAATGGCTTGGTTTTTTTCAGAGGGAAGTACTTTGAATTTCAAAGCATCAATAGTGTATACAGAAACCTTTCTATTAGGGAAGATTCAATCGCTTCTAAAAACTTAAAAGTCTGTTTATCATTTCCCTCAGAATTCACACTCATATCCTGACAGTAAAACCATTAAGGTAGAATCAATTCATTTTCAAGAATGTTCTGAAAGAGCAAAAATAATAATAGGAGAATACATCATTGTGACCTAAGGTATGTTTTCTAACCATATATATCACCACAGAAAAAGCTAAAATGAAAAAGTATATTCTCTCTCCCAATAGGACAGCCTAAAATAATTTCTTAGCCTTATTTTTATACTTATTGCTTCACATATTTCTGTATGCATTTCATTTAATCTTTCAATAGTAATCCAAGTAAAATCAAAATTTCATCTGAGGGATTATATTGATCAAAAATCAGCAACTTCAATCACAGTATCAGAGTGGCTAGACTGCTTTCTGCTAATCTATTAATGGTGTAGAGAGAGCACTCTGGCTCTCCAGAAGTAGGTATCTATTTCAGAATGAGCTCCAGATGCCACTGATGCCATTCAACACTGTGAGATTAGCCATCAGTTCATGTATGCCTACATTTTATGGACAGCTAAATTTTAGGGTCTGAATATGAAGCTGAATCCAACCTCTTCATCTTTTCTCTTACAATAAAGATACCACAGAAAATTACAGTGAATTACTCCAACATTGCAAGACCTTTTAGTCCCGTTTATCAGATATTAACCCAACCACAAATCTTATGTCATAATTGCCTTTAATATATCTCTTCTTTCTCTTCTTTCGTATATACCTCTGCTGTCAGTGCAGAGGAGATAAAGACACTTTGCTCAGAATTGTTTCTGAGACGCGGCTCAATTTCTGTGTTTTTCTCATCTTCAGAACTTCTGCTTCCCCAGTACTTAAAAAAAATCATTGAAGGCTTGCTCTCTTTTTAACTACCTTCTTTCCTCTATCCATTTGTATCACGCTAATTTAGCATCACACTAAATGCCTACTTTATGATGGTAGGTAACATGCCATACTATAATCATAGAACAAAATTATTCCAGAAGCACATACTGAAGAGAAAAAAATCCCTTCCAATCTATTACCTTTTTGTTGTTCATGTGTGACTCTGAGCTTTTCTCAGTTTCCTTTTTGACAGCTTCCTGAAGATCAGAGGCTTGTTGTATATATTTTAATGCTGCCAGTATCTCATCTTCTAACAATACCACATCTTCATAGGAAATTGGCCATCCCAAATTCTCTAAAGCCTCCAGCAAAGCTTTTTTATGCTGCATATATTGGACTGGCCCATCCTCCTTAAATCTTAAAAAAATAAAATACAATTTAAAAGATTTGTGATTACAAGTAGGAAAAATTTTAATTTTAGCAGTACTTTACAAACAGAATCCCTAAGCACAAAGGCAGAAAAAAAAAACCAGCTTCACCCAGTCTATCTTCTTGTGTTTCATCCAGCTACTGTTGCGTTCAGTCAAACAATCACATCTGGCTTAACCGTATCTCAGAGAAAGACACCTACATGGCAATTCACCTGGCTGGGCGTAGATGTTTGGTGCCAATTTAGAGGTCCTAGAATACGTAAGGCATCGATAAGGAACTTGCAGATACAACTGAGAAATTGTGGAAATCCCTGGCCCTTCTGGAGCAGCAGCTAGGATGAAATGGCAAGCATCTAGACAACATAAAATGGCACCAGACACCTACTAATTGGCCTGATTTGCTACATCAGTCTTGTCTGGTTGCATAAAGAGATACTCTCCTGCTGTTTATTCCTCTGTCAGTCCTGCACTGCTCAATTTCACTCAGTGATCTGGACTTTGCTCCCATCCATGGTTCAGATTATGTCAGTGTCCACTAGACTAGAGAGCCAATTTGAAGCTACACCCTGAAGGTACTTATAAACCAAAAGATGAATTAGATACAGTCATCTTGTCAATAAACAGAGACAAACTGAACCCTCCAAAATCCAGAACAGGTAGAATTCTTCACATGTCCAATTGGAAATAACATCTTTTTAGTACTCAGAAAGTAGCTCTTTATAGGTCTTCTGTACAGCTTTGCCAACATTAAAAAACAACCATGAAACCTAGAACGGGGGAGAGTATTTAAGTGTCTGTCTAACCAACACATGCAACTACGGTGATGTCTACCATCTTGCTCTACTCTTTGTCACTGCTTATCTCTCTACTCCTCTAGGAACTGCTTTGTATTGAAATTAACATGAATGGTATAGTTATTTACCTAGATTTTGTTCTGTATTAACTGAATTCATTATTAATTTATAATCAGTGTCAAGTTAACTTATCTCCTGAGTTGGATCTCTCAACTGTTTTGAACACAAGCACAATATTACCAATTCTCTAGTAAATTTGAATCTCCCTAGTAGCTGAGATAACATTTTAACACACACTAATGAACCAGAAAGCTCCTCAACCGATTGTTTCAGGACCCCTGTGACCAAGTTAGCAGACTTTGTTTATTACTGTCTCCTTCCAGATCACCAGTTTTGAAAGTATGTTGTCATCTTTTTGTAATACATGAACATGACCAAACAAATTTTAAATTTATAAGATAAATAGATCAAATATTTCCATTTCTATGCATCAGTATTAAAAAAGTTAATATGACCCTCTAGCAACAGACTGTACAATTGCTGGGACTTTTTTTTCATTATATACATAATAGGTCATATGTTACCAACAATAAAATATTTTGGATACCACCCTGTCAATTTTCTATACTCTAAAACTCATTGTTTCTCAACAGACATCTATTTCCTTCTTTTTAATTATATGCTGTTCTTTTGTTTAACAGCCTTCGCTTCCTTTCTGCACCAGAACTGGGTTTTAGTTCTCCTTATCAATGATAGAACTGTATTTTTTGCTCATTAGCTTAAGTCTTCTTAAAAGCATTCTAGTTTTCATGCCCATTTTACTGCCTAGGAATATTTCATGCTCATTCACTTTTCATTAATTGATCTTCACTTTATTCTCTGAAGTAAACAGATGCTAACCTCACTGATGTCAGTCCTGTCTATACAGTCACTAGTTTTCTAAATCAGTATACAGAAATAAGCTAGTTACAGCAGTACAAACTTCCAGTGTGATACACAGTTCCAGCACATGCTGTAGCGGTGTTTATTATACCTTTACAGACCAGCCACTGAAGTGCTTTTTACTGGATGAGAGATTTACCTTGATGCCAAAGGTAACAACATGCTGCCCCCCGCCCCAGCCCTGCCACTTGACACTGGTTAAGAATAGAGCAGCACCACACAAATGGAATGCAAGTTCTTTCCTTTAGAAAAAAATCAGCACTGCAGGAAGGATGTCCAGATTTTAATATTGCTCTGTATCACATATATATTTTTGAAAGCCGGGTATAGTTATGAAATATTTGAAAATAAAACCAGTTTGTTGAAATAGTGATTAAAAAGTATCAAATATTTATGACCAGCCTTTCAGAGGTAGGTAGGAAAACCAAAAGGTGATAGCTTACTTGTCCTTTTCCTCCTGAGATAGTGCTCTCCAAATCACTAGGTTTAGGCGCCTATTAAAGAAAGCAAAGCAGTTTTTGAGGGCATACAGTTCCTTGTGCATCTGATCATCTCAAAACTACCAAATAAACACTGTTTCTGAAGATAACTGCGCTGATTTGTATTCCAAGAGCACTGTATCATCAGATTGTGTCCTTATCATTCAGCTATGAAATTATCAACTGCAAGAGTAGATGGAAAAACAGCATCCTTCATCAAGTAGCAGCATGACTGTTTCAGGGTCATAGAAGGATTAATGGCAATCGCTGCTGCTTCCTGCCAGGATTTTCTATGGATGGTTCGCTTCAGCACCAGCAAGCTAAATCAAATAACAACACTGATTAAATGCCAGTGAGATAAGCATAGTTTCTCCAATTAAACAGTTTCAGAAAACTGTAGCCTGAAGACACATGGAGAGCACTGCTAATTTTTTTTTTTTTTCCTGCTATGATAACCCCTCAGTTGTACCATTCAGGTTTCTACTTCATTAAACTCTGGCTATGAAGAAAAACTATTGTCAGGAAAACAGATTATCTCAAAGTAATGCAGTTCTGAGATCTTTTAAAAGCACCACTAAACATTCTGCTTTTGCTTTTTCGACATCAATTATAAACTCTTATTAGGTATTCTAGCATAGAGTTGTCTCTAATAACATCTCAAACAATTAAGGCATCACTCAATTACTTCATTTCACACTATAGAAATAAACCTCTACCAATGATCCTAATAGGTGTAATTCTAGAAAAATTTCCAAACTTACTTTGGAAATAAAAGAACAAATTTATTATTAGGAAAAATTCAGATTGTAACCATTAGACTTTTAACAGTCTTGCCAGATTTACTGCCACATGTACAAAAAAGCCCATTAACACCAGATTTTTAATATGAATTTCTCGGTGATTCATTCTATCTACTAGAAACCAAATCCCAGCATTTTTAGAATGTAAATTACTTCGTTCATTATAATCTGCAGTCTCAGCATGCTCCACTGCCTATTTCATACTCCTAAATGTGCACACTCATAACTAACTCAGTTGTAAAAGCTTCTGGCTATACAAGATCATACACAGTTTGAAGCTTCCAGCATTTTTCTCCTTCAGTACTGGATATTCTTTTTGTCAGAGCACAAAATTTCTGCCCTCACTCCTTTTCTCCCTCTAAATCTGATGCTAAGGTCAATTGACATGTGGGGAAGCTATTGTCATGCTTGTTTCTGTTCTTGAAACCTGCATGCCTTGATGTATTGTCTCATCTATAGATGTCAGAATACATTTGTGACTAGTCACTATTCACAAAGCTGAACTGCAGCCTTTGCAAATTCAATTTACTGGAAAAGCATTGTGGCATTTAGAACAAAATAAATTTGACTGGGTTTTCTATCACATGTAGAGGAAAAGCAATGAGAACTCCTTTTTACACTGTCAACTGTAAGGATCTTCAGGCAGATCACTCTTCTATATACCTTTTTCACAGAAGTTGGGGGCTCCATCTTACTATTGTAAATACACTGATTCATTGACCTCTATGGGCAAACGTAAGTAAACAGTAGTCCCAATCACCAAAGTTTTAGGGAGACTGAAAATGCTGTCAGTAGAAGATCATCAGAATTTAACCAGAAAAAACCTCTTCTTTCCCTCCAATAAATGTAAAATATTCAACAGTATGGCACAGCAATGAAAAACTTGAAGTTTTATTCAGAAGTCATCATCAAAAATACATGACTTGAACCTTCTATCAAAACGATTGACAAGTCCAGATTTCTGAGTTCATCGTCAGCCTCATAAAAATAACATTGTCTCAGTGACACAACGCACAAACCCAACAGAATTTTATTCACTGGATTACATTAATATTAGACAAAGCAAGCAGCATTTGTAAATCATAATTCTTGATGTTTACTTCAAAAGATGGATACATTTAGAAATAGGAAATGGGAATGAAAAACAGAACTATTACATGCTTTAAAAAGAACTGGTATGATCACAGAGCTACAGAGGGGGAAAAAATTTAAAGGGCCTCAGTGGCATTAATCAAAAAACAAAGACTAAACACTTGACATCAAGGGTTTTGTGGTCATATAAAACAATTACATCTGTACATGTTATTAGAATACTTTCTGAAAAAGTTATTTATTAAAACAGTTCTAGTTGAAGGTCTCTTAAGGTTACTGAACAACATTAGCAGTCAAATAATTGCATTACTTCAAAAAAAAATGCAAATCTTAAATCAAGGAAAGAAATATCTTAGAGATTAAATAGCTTTGTCCTGTTTACTTCTGATGTGCTTTTACCAACATTTAATTAATAAGCACAACACATCTCTCTCAAGCAAAAAATAATTAAATTATCAATATCTTATAGGTGCCTCAGTTACATTCTTGCATCCATAGTTAAGTGCTAGGCAGCTGGCAGCAAAAAGCAGGCTACTAATTTAAAACTCAGTCTATGGATTTAGGAGCTTAACTGTAAGTTAAAAGTCTGGCTAGCACTGTTTAGGGGAGATTCCTCCCCATGGATTGTTGTTGTCAGGTTTATTCCAAGAAAGTAAAAGATATTTTTTTTTCTCATTGAAGAAATATGAATATAAAAATATGTTACTTATTATCTCCTTTACCTGGTTTGGTTTTTTTTTCCCATGACCACCTTCTTTCATTCTGCTTTTTTTTTAAGCAAATAAACATTTCTCCTGCAGGTTGATGGTGGATTAAAGTGTGTTAATGTGCAGAATTACCAGTATTGAGTAAAGTGTGTGTGAGCAATTACCCACTACATAAGAAAAATCTTAAATTAGACTGAAAACATGATGAATTTCTGATAAGTAGACTTGCCTTTCATAGGATTTAATTGCTTCTTCCAGCTTGTCTTTATAGGCATCAAGATTCACTGCCTGAGGATTAATTAGCTTGATCCGCTTCTTGTCATTGCTAACCTGGGCCAATGGTAACATCTATTACAAAATAAAAGACAAAGACTTCATTTATCATACAACTTTTCTTCCACCAGAGTAACTGAATGCCCATGAGTCCATGTCCAAGGATCAGAACAGCCAGAAGGAACACTGGAAGGCTGCAGAAAGAAAGATCTGAGAGCCCCAAAGTGTCAGAAGTAAGACTTATTTTCCAGCCTGTTAATAAAATCTTCTGAAATGAAACAATCCTTTTATGCAGAAATTGCAAATTAAGGTCGCTAACTACTAGTTGATTCTAACTAAATCAGTACTTTCAAACAACTCAAATAATAGAAGGGTAGGTCAGAAAGGAGACAAGCATGTCTAGAGCATGACCATCTTCCAGCTTGTGTTGCTTTAAAACAACACTCTCTTATACCTACTAGCATCTAATTCTAGCATACAGGTGTGATAGTTACTTATTTAAATATATTTAAGCTCTTATTCTAAAGGACGATATTGTCTAAAGAACTGGAGTGCTAAAGATGGAGAGAGACATTTTTCACTATCACATTGATCACCAAAAGGTAAACAAGGTTAGAGATTGCTCACTTAATTATAGTGAGTTTTATATAAATATAAATATTTACACTTATAATTGTTTATTGTGTATTTATACTTATATAGTTTTATTTATTTATTTGTTAAAATATTTATGAATATATAATATATATTTATATTAAGAAATTTATATTTATATATAAATATAAAACTAGTCTTAATTAACCACAATAAGGCTTAGGAACCCAAACAGGTTGGTCAGATCAGCAACATCAATACCTTTCAAATCTCACAATACTGCATCTACATAACTCAACTTCATTATTAAACAGAAAGTCATACATTTACAAGTGGATATTCAAAAGCAGAGAAAAGGGTAGAAAAGAATGACAGAGAAGAGAAAAGATGCCTTCCCACCTCTCAGTCCAAAGTCTCACCATCCTTCAGCCTCTTAAATTACTCAGTATTTTGTATAGGAAAAGGTATTTTATACATCAATACTCCAAAGATGATTAAAACCAGAAAAAATCCAAGAAAGAAATGGAGAAGATGGAGAATGTTACTCTTCAACACATATGGTTAAGTGGGACACTTCTCCAAGTACCTGTCTGAGATCCGGATATAGATGACAAAAAGACAGATGAGGTTCAATTAAAATACAACTAAAACTTCCTGTTGGGGGAATAAGGCCAGCAATCAGAAAAAAATCCAATAAAAAGACTCCTCTGAGAGCATTTGAGCATTTTCCATTGATGTTTTATTTGTGTTTGAATCATCACAGCTAGCTGGATTCTGAATTACTGTTGCATGACCATTTTTCCAGGAGCAGCAGTGTGACTTTATATTCCCCTCTCTTTCTGAGGACATCTTCACTCTGATTAATAAATCTGTGTCACATCACTGGCAGACCACATCAAAGCTCCTAATATTAAATTCATCTTAAGATCATTTGGATGCTAAAGTTAATGGGAACATGTCAGTGAGGTATCTTGCCAGAGACAGATGATGTAAATCTCTGCACAGAACTGTGAGACATGAAATCTGGCTACCTGTCATTTCCAGGTGGAGTTTGAAAGCTGAAAGGCAAGGAGCTGAGAGCACCCTCTTCCAGTTCCGTACTGCCATGGTTGTCGTCTGCTCTGCTACTCAAACCAAGTTAATGAAAATTCAGCAGGGCTTCACCATGTAGAAGCCCTCTCTCACATTCCCTTACAAATTGCCAGAGTAGCTCTAAGTACAAACAGCATCATTTCAGAAATGAATATTTAATACAGTTTATAAACTGCTTTGAATAGAAAATGAGGGACAGAAACATAAACACATAATTACCATACTGAAGAATAAAACCAGAATGGCATGTGTTCTTAGCGAATAGTAAGCTTGAAATATTATGCATACTTTGAAAGCAATGAAAACTGCTCATGAAGTCAAGTGAAATTTGACAGATTCAGCTGAAAGAAATCACAGGGAAGCTTTTTAGTGCCAAAATGTTTTGTCATTTTCTAAATTAAATACTTAAACTTTCATATCAAAATAATTCACTTGTTTCAAAATGGCTTTTCTTTCTAAACCAAAATTTCAGAATTTTAAAGACAAAACCAAAGTACGATAGCCCTAGAAAAATCTTTATTTTAGACCAAACAAAGATGTTTTTGTTGGCTGAATCTGAACTTGATTCTTTAGAGCAAAGCACTGAGTCAAAACACCATGACTTGCAAAGTTGTACTGAAGATGCCACAATCTGCAACAGATACTAACATGATTCTGTAGGGAAAGTTTGCTCCAGAACCATCATAGCTTAATTTAGACAAGCCCCCAAGCCATTTTATTTTTTTTTTCTAGATATGAATCTGAATGGTAGCTTAATGAATAAACCTCTTTGAAGTAACTCATGTGAAACTGACAGGTCACACAGAACTGAAAACAACAGGTCAGCCTCTTGTTAATGAACAGTTGTCATGGAAACCTTTTGCTTGCTGCATCTCCAAGGTGAGAAAACTGCTCATAGTTACTCCATCATCACTGCTAGCAAAGGCCAAAAATAAAAATTATACTATCCCCAGAAAAGCAAAGATCTCAGAAGGAAGAATGCAAAAATGTCTGTATATTTATTATCTTCAATGAAGTATTCTGAAGTACTAGAATAATTCTTAATCAATTTTTAAATGTCTCCTATTCAAGCTATATGTCTAGGCTCAGAACCTGTTTTCTGCTTTTCCTTGATATGCTGGCATGAAGCTTGAGGGAGAGTGGGTTCCATAGCTCATAAATTCTACTGGTTCCACCTTGTGTGCAACCCCTGTCTTCGCTTTCCTTTCTATACTCTGCTTCAGATCCAGAAAAATCCATGTCTCTACACATCGAACAATAATTTTCCACTGCCTGAGAAACTGAGTGTCTCTATAGAACTAATTGAGATTAGCAGGTACGAAAAAGCAGTAAAAGTTAGGTATTGGTTTGTGTTTATACCCCTGAGTCTAAAGAAAGCCCACGGATCGCTGTTTGGATTCTATACAGCAGCTCTTCATTCTAGAGAACACAACTTAATTCAGCCCTAAAGTAGACTACCATAAGCTCCCATAAACTGTCATTAAAAATTACCTACACATAGCACTTGCTGAATCATAGTTTTGACTGTTTTCAAAGACCACTGTTTTACAGACTACTGCTTTTGTAAATACCAGTTCAAATGCGGCTCAGTATTGTCTGGAAAGGATTTGAAAGAGTCTTCTTTTAGAAACATGGAAGACAGACCTCTACTTAGTAGCTGTATTCAGAAGAACACGGGAAAAGAAATTACTGCTCAGGAATCAGATATAAGAGTTATGCAAAAGTCAAAATGTCTTTTGTTTGACATATCATTTAGATTGTTTTGTACAGTTTTCTAATCATTGAACATCTAAATTTGTTGTACGAATGGCTATTTTACATCTACAATGTTAAAATGTACATTTTTTGCTGCTTTTGATACAAAAAGCCACCTTTTTATTACATAGAAAAAGAAATCTCATACTTTAAAAAAATCCTTAAAGATCGTGGTTTTGACTTGGTTTTACTAAAACAGAGGATCTGTTTTTGCTTCCACAATCTCCACCCTATAGCAAAAATACCCATTCCTGAATTTAAAAACCAAACATAAAAACTTTAAAATGTACAAAAATGTACTTTACTTAGCCCTATAGCACATCCTATTACAACACCCTTGCTTAGTCCTTATTATTTAAACAGATGCTGTTTAGCTTTTTCTTTTAGTATTGCTTAAATAAACACGTTTTATTAGTTAAAAAACCCCTACAATGTATTCATAGGCCTTTCATAGGATGCATCACACAAGATGAATTAGAGCAATTTGCCACAAAATGGATTTCCTTTAAGGGGAACGGCAATCACAGCTTCGTGATACATAATTCATTGTGAATTTTGCACAATCCTATGATTGTCTACACCTATCAGAATCAAATTTTAATTACTGAATTCCAATATTTTTCAAAAGGTATTAGCAGACACATGTAAACCTTGAGAATGCACAAATCCACAAACTGTGTACGAGCAGTTTTCCAAACGACTTTATGGACCTAAAACACACACTTCAGTGAACTAATATGTATCAGTAGAGGCTATGGTGCTCAAGAAATTGCTGAACACCTGATGGCATACTGCCATCAACTGGTAACTGTGAAAGAAAAATATATAGCTCTAAAACTTAAGGGTAAAGTCTGCAATACTATTAACTATCAGTTTTATTTTCTTACTGAAACATGTATGTACATTCAGATATGCATTATGCATTTAGCGCACATCAACCATCTACAATGAACACTAGAAAATGCAGTTATGACATTTATAGAAATAAATTGAAAATCCTTTTGAAAACAGTACCAAGTTTTATGTTTGCTTTCAGACATTGTAAGAGTTTTACCTCATCAAATACTTTAGAAACCACATGCTTGTCCAGAACTGGGATGTATTTGGTATCATGAGGGACAGCTGTAGGAGCTAAGGCATCCATGATGGTGAGTCGCCTAGCCACCAAGCCATGGGTCTTTAACCAAAGAGCAGAAGAGATATCTAGAGAACTAGAAGAAAGAGACTGTAAGAGGTAGCTCAAGGTAGAAATACATTTGAGAAGTTTAAAATGACCAAAGAAAAACATAAACTATAATTTCTGTGATGTATCTATGTATGCACACACATACCTTTTAGATGTCCTTTTCACAGCTTCCCCCTTTTTCAAATCTAAGATAAAATATGTGCATTTTATTATCTCACAGGTTTTGTGCATGCAAAAATTTACATAAACAAGCTGACAAATAATAGCATCATTTTTTTTATTTGAGCCTATTATAGTGTCACAAAGATATCACAAAATAGACAATAACGTCTATTTCATTCGCTAAATTAATCAATAAGAATTACGTTTCCTGCTTTTCTTGGTGCTTGATCAATAGTAACAGTGTTACTACATACCTCACAAGACCTAATTAATCAACGAGTAAATTCATAAAATAGGTGGGGAATAAATGAATTAATAATAAAAAAAGAACTTTGTATGTATTTATTTCTTATAACCCAAAAAGAAAGATTAACCAATTTATTCCCCAAATCAAGATGTAACATCAAATACTGTCACTAATGAGATGGACAGGGGTGGCTAATCACTATAAGGTATATCGCTATGAAAATCTGTATAAAAGGTATATAAAAACTCAAAATAAGATGTTGAAATGTAAAAAAGTAAAACATCTTTAAGTAGCATAGGTGAGGTTTTAGAACAACTTAGAGGACCATCATAAAGTCCAGAGTTGCATGAATTACTGAGAAATGGATGTATATCTAAGCCCCGCTGGAAATATTTTTGTCTCTACAGAAGCATCTGTCCCAGAGAGCATGTTCTTTGCAAGTCTAAGCATATTAATAAAGTGCAACCTCCTTTTACATTGGTACCACAGAATTAGAACCAGCACTCTCAGCTTTAACCTCAACATTGAACATAACTACAAATTACTGTATCACAACAACAATCTATTAATTAGAATAAGATTCCCAAGCTCTATTTATTCTGTTGATAAGAAGCAACTGTGATACCCTTTCAGCAGTCTAAGGCATAGCTGTATCACAGCTGCCACATACCGTGGACATACGTGGATATAACTAAGCTGTTGTAAACTGTTTGAGCACTGGCAGGAGTCTGGCCACAGCTGTAAGGATTGTTTACAATCACCTTGTTACAATCACCCTCCCACATGTCCAGCTCTCTGTGACTGTCCTGTGCCCCAGTCCTTTGTAACGCAGGTCTGCTCAGTTTTGCCTCAAATGAGGCACCGTTCATTACAAATGCAGTAGGAGAAATGTTATCGTCTGCCCCACCCAGAGTTTCTGGTTCTGTCCACTTGCCTTTGAAAGTGGTTGTGCATGTCACACACTTTTTGTCAGAAAAACTCTTTTTTTCAGGAGATATTCCTTCCTCTGGTCTTTCTTCCCTGGATTTCACACTATGGCTCAGGATTCGCAGCAGACTCGTCTTTGTTTGCTCTGTAGGTGTTGAAAGGAAAAGAAAGGAAGAGCTAACTTACTGCTCAAGCACATGCCTGGGATTTTTGAGTTCTCCTTTGGTATCCAGTCTGAATTTTTAAGTGACTGCCTACACAAGACCTCAAATACAAAAATACTTCAGCACTAATTTGCACTTTGTACTTTCCCAGGGATGAAGACTTCTTTTACATCAGCTGGGTAAACTTGGTTTCAGACTGCATACAAAGGATGCTTCAAAACGTAGTGTTACAGCTGTAGTAAGGAGAAATATTAGTGTAAGTAATGCTGTAATTAGTGAAGCATAGGTCAGGGCTTCGTTCTTGCCAATGATGTACTTGTTTAGAATCAAAAGAGATACGGGTTTAATTTCTACTGTTAAAAAAATGTTTACAGAGATTTCAAAACATTGTCAAAGTGGTTATATTTTCATTGCAGGGCCTGTGATGCAGCATAAACAAGCAGACATTTGTCTGTTTGGGCCAAATGAGTAAGACAGCTGAAAACTAAAAAATTAAGAGAAGGCAGAATTTCCAAAATATGATTATTTACATCATCAAAGGCTTTATTTGTTCCTCCAGTGAAGGATGCTTTTTGCTATTTTTCACATAATCTTTTCAAGTTAGTGAATAAATCCTGCTAACAACTACAGTTCGTTTTAGTCTTACCCGCATATAGTGATTTCTTCCTTCGGGCTGGACTGTCAGCAGTGGTTTGCCAGATTTGCTGATGTGGTGTCGATGCTGGCTCTTCTGAGGCACAGCATGGCCTACTGCTAAGAGTAGTACTAAGCTCTTCAACATGTTTGGTTACAGAAGACACAGTATGTGTCTGCTTGTGATTACTGCTTGTAAGTGTCAAAAAAAAAAAAAGGGAACAAGCAAGAAATTACTTCAAACATATAACACAGGTTTAAAAAATGCTGAAGTTTTCTGGTAACTTAAATACTCATTTCAAATGTTTCTAACAGTGCAAAATATTTTCTCTATTATCCTAGTCTGCATTCAAAGGAGTTCAAAGGAAATTAAAACATTCTTTGTTTTTTAGACTATCTAAAAGTAATTTCTTAGTCTATTTGAAAGATGTTAATTACTTCTAAGGCAACACCCTCATATATTTTTAATAAGGTCAGAATGTTCTGTAATAGCCACTTTGAATCCTGGGGGGAAAGCATAAACCTATCATCAGCAATGAAAATAACTCTCTTTCACACACACACACATATATATGCACACACACACACACACACACACACACACACCCCCCTATGTCCCAGCATTAGTCAAAAATGAAATATGCAAATTCTGAAATAACATTTATCTACACTTTTATACTGGACATCTGACCTGTCCTTCCACACATGTGAAATCATTCCACAGCACTCTCCACTTATAATTTGTTTACTTTATTTGCCTTTATTATAACTTACTGGGTTTAATAGTTTTCTGTCTTAAAAATCTGATATTTTTTTAACTTACTTTTTTGCTTTTGTACTGTTACTTCACATACAAGTAAGGCACCAGGGCAAGCTACTTTTTTATTAAGGTTGTGCTGTAGACATTACAAGTGATTTCATGTTTGAAGCTAGGTCTGTGCTCCCCAAACAGAAATTCAGTATCATCAGACATGCAGAAAACTTTTCCACAGTGGCTCAGGAGCCTGCCCTCAGTATGCTGTAGAAGGACCTCTTTTTGAATAGTCATTCTTGGCACCATTAAATTTTCAGCGTGTTTTTCAACTGATGCTGAACATGAAACCAGTTTTAATGATGAGATTACTTATCTTCTGATACAAAGCAAGGATAAATATAGCATAAACATACAGACACACACTGTAACATAAAAAATGTGAAAAGAAGTTGAATTTCATTCATGGTGCTTGCTATCTTTTAAACACACAAGTTTGTATGTAATTTATCTTTTAATTGGCATTTTGCAATGAGTGGCTATTTAGTCATGAAGTATCAAGCCAGCTCAACCTATAGGATAATAATTCTTTGTGAATTCTCTAGGTCAGAGAGAGCAACTTTACCATGTGCTGGAGACAGCAAAAATATTTCAACGTCTTTGCTTCCATTATTCCTAATAATTTGAGACTATTGGGATGTTTGAGTTCATTTTGTTTCAGGCATCACAGTATCAATGTATTTTTCCAGATTTTTCTTTTCCGTTACTGTAACTGTTTAAAACAAACAAACAAGCCTTTCTTTTTAAAAGAGGAGAATGTCAGAGGTTAAAAATGCCAGACAATGAAAAAGAAGAAATGTAACAGATGGCTCCTAATTCTTATTAACATAATAGCACTATGAGGACATACTTATTCTCTGGATCATTTTCTCCTGTATAACAATCCACCATCAGACATTTGACATGAAGTGTCTTCACTTTCTCTAGGTCTCTTTCTCCTTGTTCAACCTCTCTTTTCAAAAGGTTTATGTCTTCATTCTAAGAAAAATAAAATTAAATGTTTTATTACAATTATTCCTAAACATGTTTAATTTCTGAACTGAAACTATGCAAGCTCTGATAATAATTTTGAATAATGACTCAGTTAGGACAGCTGCAAAATTTTGTATACTTTTCAGGTAGTCTCTTGTGCTTGGCAATACAGCCTTTCAACTTAATTCTTCCTTTTTAGGAAAAGGACAAGCATTCCTTAACAAGTCAGTTACCTCCTGAGATATGAACAGCCATATTTCTAAATAATGTAATGACAGCAATAGCTCCCCTCATTCCAGGCAAGCAAGCAAATAAATGAGTAAATAAATAAAATACAAGATATGTACATTACAACTGTTGTCCTGTCACTCTACAGATGACATCTGTATCACATACTGTTCCTGAAAAATGGGAGTAAAAACTATATTCTTCAAGTAAACATTGGAACTGACTTGTAATCATTTAGGCTACAGGAGGAAAGATTGCAACAATGATCCCTTTACAACTCCTACAGGACCAGGAGTTTGAGGATGGACAATATGGACTCTGGCCCTCATCTTTCCAGTATGTGCAGTGTCACACAGTCCTCATCAGCAGAATCACCGAAATTGCCCAGTATGCTCTCATATCTTTCAAAAGCTGCAGTATTTTCACATCTTTCTTCTAATTGTTGTCTTCAAAGTTCTAAATTTCCTGGTACTGTCTTATTCCTGGTTGTTCTCATTGTTCCACTACCACCATTTCTAAAATTTCTGGAACTAATTAACTGTTAACTTTAATTAAAAGCAAGAATATGCTTTAAATGGGTGCTCCTGTTACATCTATTCAGAAATTTCCTATTGGGGATTCTTAGATTGAGCTGCTTAGTCATACTTGATAGATCACTGCTATTGTAGTCATTTTACTCATTATAGATCTCTCCCCAGTGGCTGTTGTAGAGCAAACTTTTAGCAAAATTAATCAAATCATTCATTCATCAAATCATTCAAATTCAGCTCTGCATTCTCTCATTTATTAACAAGATATAAACCATAGTTTCATTTTAAACAGTAACTTATTTCTGACACAGCAGAGATCAAGTGTGTTTCCTGCAGAGCTTAATTTGGCCTGTATGTTTTCTAGAATTTGGTTTTCAGGGGCTTTTTTTTTTTTTTTTTTTGCAACAGTAGCACTACAAATGTACTTCGCATGATGTTTGGACTTTTTTGTTGCAGTTTAATAAAATTTCATAAGAAAATAATGCCACACATTGCTTTTGCATGACTTCAGATCTGACTAGGATTAACCCTTTTTTAAAATAATCTATTGTAATATGAAATCACAATAATACAAGTCATGTGGTTCATTCAATAGCATGGAGAAACACATTTATTTTCAGATACTCACAACAATAAACTCTGCAGCATCAGGATCAGTTGAATAGATGTTGTAATAATGAAACCGTCCCTCTGTTTTAGTAGATAGTTCATACAAAAATTTATTAGCCTCTACATCACCACAGTTGAAGGATACAGTATGGATGGGAATTTTACAACAAAGCTGAACTTGAGCCAAAATTATCGGGGGGGGCTGAAAATCAGAAAATGTATATTAAATATGTGGCATCCAGAAAAGTATTTAACAAAACATGGAGAATTTGTAAGAATTTAATCAGCCATACTGTTGCTTAGAGACATATAGATCAGTTAAAAGCATAAATTTTATATGGATTGCTATTTCATAAATTTATAAAATGAGCTAATTTAAAACTGAATTTGAAACACATAATGCATTAAGGCACAGGATACTCTAATAAAATAAAATAAAATAAAATGTAAATTATAATCAGTATTCTGTTTCTGAAATCTTAAAGGAAATTAATAAAGGAAATTAAACTACTACATTGATGTTAAGTATCACTGGATGTAGATAACAATATTTTTGGATGTATATAACCATTGCTATTTTTATTAAGCTAAATTAGTTCAATCAAAAGTTGACTCAAAACCATGAAAAAAAAAAGAGAGGGTGAGTCAATAGGAAAGCTAGTGTTCCTCCTCCAATGAAGAAATAAAACTCAGGTGAAAAAGTAAAAGATCTACCGTCTAAAAATCTTCAACGATATTGTTGAAAGAAATTATTGACTCAGTTCTCTAATTTCTGGTAACATTTTGGTTATTCAGAACACTCATAAATCTTGATAAACAGCAATTTCTGTAATATAATTGTTTGTTGCACTTTAACAGTTAAAAGCAGTCTTCGCCATTTCCCCTTTTTCATCTAAGAAGTATAATAAAAATCATAAAATCCATTATTAATTAAGTAAAAAGAAATCAAGTATTCATTACTTTCTAACTTAACAAAAATATTAAAATTAAGAATCTGAAAGCCAAATTATTCTTTAACAAAATATTAATATATGCTCCTACTTAGCAAAAGTGTGAAACAATGGAAATATTTTAATCAGTTGTAAATTGAGTTTTAATGAGTGATAACTAATAACACTTTTCTTTATCCAGACTCCAGACTGCTGCTACTCCAGAATTGCACCTACATGAGATGCAATTTAACTCAGCAGGATAAAAACTGAATCATACAGAGACCTAATGGAACAATATTAATGACAACATCTTTATATGAAAATAATGTAAATTAATAATTAGGTCCTTGCCCCTCAGACACGACATAACCTTTGTGCAAGTTCTGTAACAGACTGTAAGAAGGTACCTACTCATATATTTCATGTGTTCTTTGGGAGAAAACGTTTAACACAGATTTGGTTTTTTTATTTTGCTATCAATCATCTTTTCAGGTTTTCAAGCCATCACACAAGATTGCAGGGTTTTCAACCATACCATGGGACCATCATTATTTTTTGATTTTTAATTCATGTGATATTTGTACTAAGTTAGGGAGACATTTTGTTTAACACAAATCCTAACCTTGATACTAACATACAGCTTTAATGTTTAATCCATTACCAGCTCCTTAAAACAACTCATGAGAAATATCATGAATTATCATACACCAAAGACTGGACTGTGGGCAAGGAGTTCTAATCCAAACCCCTTCACGAACAGCACATTTCTCAGATACAATTTTTCAATACTATGAGAACATCCAAGAGACTCAGCTCTGCAGGTATGATATTCGTCTCATACTTCAGCCTTCTGACACCACACTTACTGCATTTTCTGTTTTCTTATTTCAGAAATACCTGGTCAGGTCTCCCATCAGTCAAGAGATAAATAGCCTGAGTGTCAGTATCAGCAAGAGCAATCTGGAGAGCTTTGAGTGTATTTGTGGAACTTCCAACCTAAGAAACCAAAAGCAAAAAGAGAAAGAAACAGCTATAAATCATAACAGTACTTTGCCTCTGTTCTTAAATTCATAATAACAGCGTACATTTTCAAGTGATATTACAGAAATGAAATTAGTAATAAAACGGTGAAAATATTTATGTCAAATAGCTAGAAAAATCAAAGTGAGTGTCAAAGTAGCATAAATTGGTACCAAGCTGGTATTCAGTGCTTATGCAAACACACATAAGCAAAATGCTGGCAACAGAAATATGAGCTGTAAAAGCAAAAGCAATCACAAAAAGAATATAAACAGACAGGAAGATGCAAGATAAAAGATACATTGTATTATATTTTCCCACTGCTCCTCCTGATTGCCAACTTATCGCGCTCTTTTGAAATATGTATTTTACTTAACCAAATAATTCAAAAGGTCTACAAAAGGGTTGCACAAGTTTATTTCTCAAAAATAGGTAAAGGACTTCATGGTTTTCTGAACAATATTTTTTCCAGACTATCTCCCATCTACCACCTTGGCACATCAAAGTAAATGTCTTTTTTTTTTTTTTTTTTTTTAGCACAAAATTTAGCTACAACAACAAAACATACACAGTAAAGCAATATTGCGGCCCTTAAAAATTCATGTTTGAGTAATACTATCACTTTTCCTGTTTCATTCACATACTTCGTGATCATGATCTGGTTTTTTTCTTCTTAAACTAAATGCAACTCTAAACTCACTGAAATGCATTTCATGGCTAAAAAATACAGTTCACATCTACCTTTCAAACATTTGGTGTACAAAACCTTCCAAATTTAAGGGAAAGTAAGGTTTTATCAGAAAAGTAATTCCTCAAGTCTTAGTCTTAGTCTTTTAATGGGGCCAAAGCAAAACCCCTGAAACTGAGACTGAAAATGAGACTGTTTTATGGAAAACACCCGAGCACTGCTCTGGAGGGTAGTGAGGATTGTAGTAGTGTAAGTGAGAAGAGACTCAGGATCCACATACATAAGGCATTAGAGAGGATAAATATAAATCACTAACATTGACCCATACATGCAAAAATAGGTTAAGATATAGCATTATTTCTTCAGTCCTATTAGTTGTGTTAAAACTTTTTCCAGTCCTTCCCTCCACACATAGAAAGGGCAAAGTAAATAAGGTGAAACAGAATAGAAAGTACACTCTCAGAGTGACTCTGTATGGCTGCACAAGATTGTATGGGGCTGACAACGAGAGCCCAGATACTTTATAATCCTATCTTTTAATTCACAAACAGTTCTTACCAGTGCATACTCATAAGAAACAACTAGCCTGAGCCATCTTCTTTGTATTAAATATGTCTAATATTCCTAATGTTTTAGTAAGCATTATAAAAGTTTAGACACACATCACTCATTATTATATGTAAATTGGCAATCCTGGCTCTTTTCAATAATGGTATATGGTTTTGATCTGATTTGAAACAAAACAACTTCTACTTTATCATGGGAACATACGGCAGACACTGATGATGTGAAGGAAATAACTATATACCCTCTACGGTAAGAGCTGTTAATTTTAGATTTTTCAGTTGCTACTGTTACAAATGAACAGTTTTTTTCACTGTTTAAACAAAGTTAACATGTTTCAACTACATGGCATAATCATCCCTGAAATTTTAAATGTTATTACCTCTAAAGGATTTTTAAGGAACAGTTAGTTACTGTTTATAGCTCTGCTGCCTTATTCAATATCCTGGGACCAAAGAGTATAAAGTGAGATCAAAGGATCTACTCTGATTAATATTCTAGAGCAATCTTCGGTTCATTTCAAATTCACTGTAAAGCCAGCTTTCTGATCTCAGACTTACACCTGCACTGCTTTAAACAGACTAGAAGATCAGCAACAGATGACATCCCTGCAAAAAAGTATTGTTATTGTACCACTCCCTGTACCATTTCAGATATCTAGATCTGAACTCAGAAGGAAATTTATAATCAACAGTTCACTACTTCATGAATAATGATGAAAAAGGCCATTCCCAAATGCATATACAACATGGTATCAAATTACAGTAGTTCAAAGAATTATCAAACTCGCATGATGCTGTATCATATATATAGCTTACACAGAGCCCACTTTTCAAGTCTCAAGGCAGGCAGTAAAATTAAGGTTACTAACCTCAGTTAAAAGTATTCACCAACTACCCAGTGAGGCCATACTAATACTTTCTTTTTTCCGTGTGTGTGCTAGTATTTTCTGAGAATACTAAGTTATTTACCTTGCTTTGTAGTCTCACAGTTATCATGTAGCTTCCCCGGTTCCCTCACCCCAGGAATTTCATAAGTCTAAGGAAAAGCTGTCATAATGCTGAGGAGTCTCATTATGTAAACATGGTTTTTGTTTTAGAAAACAACATGGGATATGTCTATACTGTTGCATAATCCTTTTTCTGTTCTGTGCTCATAACACTGCTGTCCACAATTGACACATGAATGGGTCCTAAAGCTGCTGACAGTTACAATCTGGTGGCTGATTGTGGCTGACATTTCTACTCTGTTTCAGGGAAAAAACCTCAGATTTTGGCCACTGTCAGAGAAAGAACGTTAGGTAGACAAACAGATGTTTGGTCTGAGCATGGTTGCTTCCATGTTCCTATGAAGGCTAAAGTCAGCTGTCTATCTATGCACGACAAGGGATTAGAAATGTTCCTCCAGCTCACTGGCACCAGCTTCTTGTACCACCTCTGAGCCAGTGGCAGCCCTGTGCAAGAGTGACAAATTTAGTCACACGGTGTGAGCGCTGTCATGGTTCCTACAGAAATCAAATGGGCCAATGTTTGCATTGTGGCTACTAAACATAGCAGGCTGCAAGTTGAATTAATATCATCTTATAAACAGGTCCACAGTTAAAGGATTATTATAACTGACATAATGTTTTGTACTTAGATCTACTAAACTCTATACATCATGTATATTTTCAGCTTACTCAAGTCAAATACTTAGTCAATCCACAAATACCCCAGCCATATAGGAAGAGAAGACACAAATATACCTTTGTACAAACACACTTTATGATAATTATCTGCCATGTTACCTCAAGCCCTTTTATCCAAAGCCAAGCATCTTGCAAACTTTCCTCATTAACTTCAGCAAGCTTCTCTTGCCACGCCACTGCTTGGGCACTAAATTTCACAAAGTTAAATCTCTTTTTGTGTCTCAATTGTTCCTGCAAGAGACAGCATTTGAATTTTACTCAATGTTAAAAGAAACAATACTTGTATCCTGAAATACTGACTAGTAGAAGTTGTTTTAATTAATATATAGTTGATTATATGGTTACAATAAATTATGGTAATATTCATTTATGGCGTACAGAGAGACATACAGAGACAGAGACAATTATTGCCTGCAATTATTAAGATTACTTGAACTTCCCAATGTAAATCTCCATTTATTTGTATTTCTCAAACTACTTGAACAGCAGATGTCTAGGAGTGCAAGAAAGAGAGATGGTGTAAGAAAGAGATTATGACTGCTTATGAAAGAAAACTGCAACCAGAAACAAAGACATCATTTAGAGGAGGAGAACAACAATCAAATGTAGAGCACTGGCAAGGGGAACTAGCACAAGAGAGAACTAAGAATTTGCTGAAGTTGCTTTTGGACAGAAGTCATAAGGAGAGCAAGATCTGTGCAAGCTAGTACAAACCTTTAGAGCCTCCCTTACATCACCTTTTTTGTGCAGCTGCCTGTGAAACCTTCCTGCACGGTATCTAATGATTTTCTTGTGTTGATCTGCCTAGAGGACCACATCATACTATGGCCTATCACTTATGCACTTAGCTCAAAACCCTCTCTGTTATTAGACTTAGATTTTCTAACCCTGCTAATGATTGCCATCAATGCCAGACTGATGGAATTTTATTTGTCAGTTATTCCTCTCAGGTCTAAAAAAGTTAAGATTTAGCATGTTTTAACAGTGCCTCTTTCTTTCAAATATTAATGTAAGCTTAGGTGACATCATTGTAGATTTCTAAAACAGGTGAGACAAATCTTGTCTTAGGTGTGTCTCCCAGTACTTAATGCTTTTGTGGTACTTCTGCACTTTGCAAGTCCCTTTGCAAAGTTCCACTGTAAGATACAAGCAAGTTCAAAACATTCTGCACCCTCCATTGTAAAAGTATGAAAGTGAATCTAGAACACATATTACAAATCACAACATGCCAGTGGAATTGGATGACACTGCTTTAAAAATAAAAATGAAAATGCTAAAAGGTGTTCCATTGCATAGTTTTTTGGGTTGGGGTGGGGGTTTTTTTGGCCCCCCCCTTTTTTTGAGAGAGAGAGGTGGATTGAGGGAAAGAACTACTTAAGCCTTTTTAATTTTCAACATTTTCTCCAGATTTTTTTTCAAATCTTAGTAGAAATGAGGAAAAAATATAAATTTCAACTGAAAAATCAGCACACCAAGAAAAATAAAAAATTTTAATAAGCTGCTATTAAAAAAATATTTTTTTTTTAAATATTGGGGTAACAAGTATCCAGAAAAAATCAGCCTACTCTAAAATGCTCCTTAGTCTACAGCATCACCACTTTCTCATACCTGTATGAGCTGAAATATTTTCTCCTTTACCAGTGGCAGCTTGTTCTTCATAGACTGGGATGTATCAATAAGAATATAGACATCATCTTCAAACACATTCCCAAAGAGCCCTCTGCTGCTTTGTTGAAGCCACTTAATCCTGGGGGAGGAAAAAAAATATCAAAACCTAGTCTGTAAGATCTTTGGAGCTTTGCATATCAGAATCTAAGAGGAAGGATCTTTTTATCACTGCTGTACTTCTTATTCTCTTTCCCTAAGCACCTGTTGCTACTCGCTGCCAGAAGCAGTACATCGGCCTTGCTGAAACAATCGTCTGTCACTACATAATAGCACAAGGCATTTTTATTTTTCTAATTTTAATAGGAGTCTGGAGGCAGACAAAACAGACAAAGCAATACAGCACCTTTATAAAGTCAGTTATCAGGTAGTTTGAGCTGGGAAATCCCATGTGGAAGTAACTATAACTACTGCCCCTGAAACTGTTCACCAGACTGAACTCTGGAAATCATTTAAGCGTATGCTATTATGCCTCCCTTTTCAGGAAAACACTGGAGAACCTATCCTGCAAGGAACTTGAGCACTTTGAAAAGCCTTAATATAACACAGATGCTTCAAAGCTTTGCTGACCTTGAGTTTTAAATACAGACTTAGTTTTACATTTTAAACAGGACTGAAGTATGCCTGCCAGTTAAATACGTGCATGCATACTGCTGTGTACAAGAACATTTACTCAGTAATGGCTGCAGCAGTTCCAAATCTGATTTCCCTTGAGAGTCATAAACTACTTGTCTACTCTGAAACAGAGACATTTAACAGACAGAATATAATGGCCCCGAGGAAAATACTACTCATCTCCACAGAAGTTTAAAAAATGGTATCATGGAAAAAGGATCCTATTATATTTGCCGCTGATAGCTATTTTGCCATTAGTTATTTCCCCCAAAGTGTTTCATGAGGTCTACCAAGACTTTTCAACAATAAGATGAACCATTCAAAATAGCAAACCCATAATCTTGGCCTGGATTTCAAAAATATATTCTTATCAAAACCATTACCTCAAATTTTCCTTCACAATATGTTAATTTTATCCTAAATACAGCAAGATGAAGATAAACTGAAAGGAGTAACAAAATTGTGATTGACCTTGCTAAATGTAATCAGGCTGTTATACTTGTGGCAGAGAAGCAGCAATCGAATGAAAGTTCATATCCTGCTTTTTTCAGTGAGACATCTCATTGTCCTAATACACAAAACAGAGGGCAATATTTATTCTTTCTCTCTTTTCTACAATATCTGTTTTTAAAGTTTTCTTCTTCTCCTAATGTAGATATAAAAGCCCATTTACTTTAGGGCATCTTTAGGACCGATAAAGCAGACCCTCAGATCACCTATTTTTTGTAGATACCCTACAAAATAGCATATCTGTACAGCTGCAGTAAAGTAAACTTAGGGAGCTAGCTTGAGCTCTGAACTTCTGATCATATGCATCACTTAATAGCTCATGCCCTCACTCTGATCTAGATGGTTCAAACTGGTCTTCAACACAAAATTGCAAAAAGGGCAGATAACCATCATCAGTTATCAAGATGTGCTACTTGGTGTCAGCGGTATCACAAGGGATAAATGTTTACTAAGTGTTATTGATGGTTCTAGAGGTTCTCTGCCACCTTATGTCTTGATGCTTATTGGCACTTTCAGCAGCATTTCAATAACATGCAGACTGACGTTCACATTTGTGTTCCAGAAGGAGAACAAAAGATAGAACTGTTCATCAGTTTTCTTACATGGCTACTAAGACATCCTACACACAAGTTTCTGATCTAAAATGGATTTCTGGCTTTGTACTGCTACTAGCAGTTTACCAAACACTTCAGCTTATTATGACAGTAAACGTCAAACATTCCAGCACCAATGTAAAATAATACAAACTGATTTTATGTGACAGAACACTAACCGTCCTTCCACTTGTCTCAGAGCCGTCCTCATCTTCTCTTTGTACTGCTTATACTTTTCTGTACTAACATATATGTGAACTACAGATCCGTCTTTCCAGAAGGTATGTACAAACTTGTCACAGTATTTTGCATTAATTACCTTCCTCTTTGTCTCCTACAGCCAAGAAAAACAACTTTCATGTTCTAAAACACATTATTTTGCAGTGCCTTTAATATTTGGTGAACAAATTTCAAAGGTACATGCTTGTTGCACATGAACAGGTGCAGAAATAGACATGGGATAGGGTGGTTTGCTCCTAGCAAAAGTCAATAGAAACTGGTTTTATTCTTGTAGCTAACAAGAACAGAAGCTTACCAAACAGTCTAATGGTAGAGCTTGAGAAAAACAAATAGAAGACAAATGAATCCAAATTTGTTTAAGGACTTGCAAACACTGGAGCTGCTGAGACCAACACTACTTCTAAGGAAAAATAAAGATGACAAGCAATATTTGCCCTACCCCACAGAAATGCTTAAGCCAGTCCTCATTCATCCTTGGGAGATTATATGTGCATCAGGAAGGAGTCCTTGAAACAGTTTTTTTCAAATAGGCCTTTGAAACAATTTTATTTATGACCACCTTTGTCCCATTCCACTAATAAGATTATTTAAACAAAAAATACAAAACAGACCATACACTTTATCATAAATTCATCTATCAGTCAAGTTTTCAAATCTTGAAAGAAAAACCAAACAACTCACAGGATGTGAGGGAAAATTACCACTACTCACAGCATCAGTTTGTGAAGATTCATCCTCTGGTTTAGTTTTTATGTCAACAATCCCATCTGCATGGCGAAAAGTACAATCAGCAAGTGCCTCATACAGTGTGAGCTTCTGAGCTTTCAAGCCATACTTCTGCAACCACTTCTCAGAAGTCAAATACTTGTCAGATGCATGCTTTTTTAATGGATTATCAGCTTGGGTTGCTAATAAATAAAATAGAACAAACAAAATCTCCTGTATAACACAGTTCAGTTTGGATGAGCTATTTTCAAAAACAGACTACAATACTGGAGTCAAAATTTTCAAACTTGTTCTGCTTGCATCGACAGCATTACAGTAAGCAGATATTTCTGACTGATTTTTAATATTCTCTATTTTCATTGTGGTTGTTTCTCTTATCAGAGAATTGTTTGTGATAAATTCCTTTGTAAATGGAACAAACTCATCAGAAGACAGAGAGTGACGAAGATAAATAGCTACAGGATTAACATATAAAAGGAATGTTCTTAGTAGTATGAAGGTTGACTTAACCTTCATACTGGTTGAATTACAAAATTCCAGAAAGGAGTCCTGTATAAGATGTCTAATTTCAAGGAGAATCATTTGAGAAAATGAAACAACAAAAGATATAATGGAAAATACAGTCAAAAACATTGGTTAACATTGCCATTGGTCTTTTTCAGAGGAGGACATTTAAAGTAAAAGGCAAACTACAATGTCTTTGGAAGAGATTTTACTGTGTTTCCCTGCAATACTGCCTTTTTATAGGCTGAATATTGCGCCATGTATCCCAAGCCACAAATCACTTGTGTAACAGCTTAACATTTTCTCTAGCTCTACGCCCTCCTTCTAGCATTTTTAATTGATACTGAAAGAGATAGGATTTTTTTTTTTTTTGTCTGATCTGGTATGACTGTTCTTATGCTTACCCTTTTATGTCATATGGTCTTAGAAATTTTCTAAGGACCATCTTAAGGTGAGGCACTGCACATCTCTGGATACTGGTAATAGGATACAGGCCTTTACACTCATTCATCACTCGATCAATAAACCACACTTAAACCAAATGGCCCAGCAGTGGTTCTCATAGAAGGGTGAATTTATTTTGTCACATTTTAATTTTGGTGGACCTAGGTGGTATAAACGTCTACTCTGTTTAGATGCAGCTACAGTGACAACAGTATTGAGATCCCGAGCCTGTAAACAAACCTATGGAGTCATCTACTGCCTTAACACACACAGAGATCAGCCAGCATCAGGGCAGGTGCGGCTGGAGCCTGTTCATATGGAAACATCTGCTTTCTGATTGCTTGTGGCCCTTAGAACAGTCAGTGTGGCAAGTCTCACAAATCCACTCACATAATTTTAAAAAGACAACTGTTATTTTATTTGTTTCACATGCTTTATGTAAAAAGTAGTGTCTCAGTTCACGTAACTAGTGCATTATCTGGAGGGTCAGCAGAAAAATTGTCTCTTTTTCTGTTTCTTTTCCTGCAGAACATTACAGTCTTCAGAACTATGTTTTGCAATAGAATATTTTAAACAGATCAGGAAGGCAAACCAGGATGAAATGCAGGCAAACAGAAAGATTGCAGTTATTTGGATCAATGGGCAACAGTCAAATAATGCTGAAGAACTGATAAATCCCACTGTAATTTCCTTTATTTTAATTCATTTATGAAGTGATTCTGTAAGAAGGCAAACAGAAAGAACATTCAAGCTGCATATTTAGGAACACATAAATCAACACTGAAAACAGGGCTGCTGTTTCAGCTTTACTGTGGTCTTTTTGTTCATATGCATTACTGTACAGCTGTTTAACTTCATATCAGAAGTCCTGCTAATTCAGAAGATGCTATTATCAGTATAAAGATCAGTATTATGCCTTCACAGAAGAAAAACCTCAAGCTTAAGTCCTGCAGAATTATGTTGTTTACAGATGTGCAAACCCAGCGCAGGCAGAGAAAGTTCCCAGCTTCAAATCTTCACCATCACCACCCTAGTCGCGTATCTCAATACACCACTGAGAGTTTAAGTGACTGACCAACTGACTGTACAAAGCGTTCCTCAGCAGGTGATCCAGCCTCCACCTAGCCAAAGCAAAAGCAATTGCACTGCAAAAGCAATAGTGGAGCTATACAAAATCACTGATGACTTGTGCTAATTCAACTTGAATCTTGTATCAACTTATGCAAAAAATACCACCAGACACTATGTAGGTTTTTAAAACCAGGGACTAATGTAGAATATAGGCACTGATAATCACAGCCATGATCCTGAGAATCAACCCCAATCCACACTAAAGCTGCCTAGATTCCACAGACTGCCAAGTTTTCAGTATTTAAGTCTTGTCAGTGTGATCATTCTGCTCCAGAGCATGCCCAGAGCATCTTCAGCCTAGCAGAACTGAGAAGCTTCTCACCACCCTCTGTTTAAGCCTCCCAGAGATCCAGAAAACAGCTACGCTCTATCTCCGATAGGACTCGACGCAATCAATATGCACAGAACAACAAATGAACTATATACTGGGCCAAGCATAATGGTGGGAACTATTAGTTTAATGAACAAAATATTTTTCCATGTTTCTTAACACAAGAGTTGTCAGAGCACTTATCCAGAATTGGTTTCAGTCATCTACCTTTGACTAAGAAAATTCAGACCCACACTTCTTCCTTTTTAGGGGAATGAATTAGCTACCAGGTTGGAGGCTATCCTAAGATGACCGTGATGGGACAGAGATGATGTACTTCCCCAGCACTGTGTAGAGCAAAACTGAAAGATTTACTGGCCCAGGCAGAGAGGGAAAGACCACAAAAAATTAATTTCAGTATCTAGACAATTTCTAAACATAGTCATTGGTGAACTAAAAATGGTGTATTTCAGCCCGAGCTGTTAAAGTACAGCAGTAAACAGAGATTTGTAATGGAAAGTTTTAAGTAATCCTAATTTTAGATGCCAAGTATAGGTGCTACCTGTGTATAGACATTTCTGAGAAAATCATACCCAAATTGACATGTAATCAAAACTATTCACAAATAAAATATTGATCATTAATATAATGGTAACTCTCTTGAAAGAAACATAAATGATACCATCTTGAGAAGTCAGCTGGTCAGATTCTGATAAAATTTCTTGAACTTGTCTTGCTGTACTCCTGGCTTCCTCCAGTTCCCTCCAGATCAAAAAGACATCTTCACGGACACCAGCTACTGCAAAAGAAATCAAAAATAGAACTTAATATTTTGAGACAACTTCTGCTTCTTGCCACTCCTCAATTACCACAGAGTCATTGGGTTCATCCAGGTGTTGCCATATAACCTTGTTTTCTTGAGGTCCCATTACAGTGACAAGTGCTGTTCTTTGATAGACTTCAAAAAAGGGCTCAAGGTGCCCAAAAAAGGGCACCAGGACACGAGAGGTGCTTAACCTGGTGGAAGTAACCTTCAGAGCTGGCCACAGATTGTTCCCACAGTGGAAGTAAATCCTTTTTAACACTCTTGTATACTAATAAGGGAACACCACAAAGAAATTCATGCTGTCCCCTGAACTTCATTCCAAAACCTGGCTCCAAATACTAGACCAAATTTTGAAATTTTAAAGAGAAGATATTTTCAACTCTTTCAACTCCCTTAAATACATAAATACTTTCATTTAAAATTAAATCTTCTTTTCCTGAGGCGTATGTGATAAGCTAAGTTTATTTTCATCCTAACAATTCTCAATAGTCATAAATTAAAAAAAAAAAAAAAAAGTTTTACTATCAGATTATATTCTCAAAAAACTGGAAGAATGCAAAGCTGGAGTTGATACAGAGGTTTCTTAATCTCAATAGATATGTTTGTTCTGATTTAAAAAAATTAAGTACCTATTTATTTAGTAGAGTAGCTATTAAAATCGAGGCACTATGTATACCTAAGCAGCATGAACACTACTCAAATGGGTTAAATTAGGTTAATCTCAGAGTTTAAATTACAATATAGGACAATACAGAAAAACTGTGCGTAGTGTTATAGCAAAATTATAACAGAAATTGAATCATGATCTATCCTAACGACAAATTCAGACTACAGCCTATGGCAGATTACATCCTATTACTGAATTCACATAAAGATGCTGAACAAGGCAAAAATCTCTTATTATCTAGTCGTTCAGTTAATATACAGTGGCCATTCACTGTATAAAAGATAAGACATGCAAACTTGTCTACTAAAGTAGGCTATCAGTAAAAAAAAAACCTGATGATTTTGTTCTTTGATAAACTTCCTTGAAATAATAATACAAAAGTTTTACAGAATAACAACTCAATTTTATTTGTGAAATGCTTTCAGTTTCCAAGAAATATTTTGAAATGTGTTATTGTACACTGCCATCTCCTGGGACCTTCCTGCATTTCAAAAACATCTGTTTCAGCCATTAGGACAAAGATCAACATTTCCTAAATCACAAAAAGCTTTAGTAAAGCAGATCATTTTACAACATAAAACACAAAAGGGAGGAAAAAACCTTAGTCTGCTATCATTACCTTTTAAGTTTAAGAAAAGTATTTTGTTCAAATACTTCATAATGAAGTATTTCTTTTATAAACACTCTCTCCACAGAACGCAAAACATGCAAAATCTGAGCATTGGCAAAATTCCAGCAAGTAAGGAGCTAGAGATTTTCTGATGAGTAGTCAGTCATTGAGTGTATATATATACATACATATAAATACACAAACACACCTGTTGTCACACAAAACAAATGCATTCACACCACACATGCACATATTTCTAAATTTAAGACTGTTAAGAATGCAGTTCTGGTGGAGCTGTCTCCAGCTAAATCTCGATATCCTCCATAAACTATTAAATACTGGGATCCAGGTTTAATTTTATGAGTGCTTTTAATGTTATGTTTGGAAATATTGGAAGAAGTATGCATATTTCAACTACCTTTAAAACAATACTGATGATATCATTGTGTTGCCTCATTTCCCCTTAAACTGATGCTATGGACTCATCACATTTACAGGATTATTGTTACTGTCCCCAGTAAAATATGTATATTGAATTGGTGTTACACAAGAAGGTATTTTTTTCCCTATTTATGCTGCAGCATAGCAAAGTAAAACTGCATGCACTTTCAAAGCAAGTATGTTTGATGACATTATACAGGACAAATGCAGGCATCAACAACTGCATATTGTAGCGGTCAAGCTGCTTAAAAACCCTTTTATCTGGCAACAGTTTTTCCTGGATTCAACTAGGAGAGCAGGTTGTAAGCAGTGACATCTGCAGCAACTTTCTCTCTCCACACAGGAGGCTCACCTCCACCTCAGCCTTTTTTCCACTCCAGCTAAGGAGGAGTGGCAAGGAAAAGCTATGCCTTTCAAAACTGAGCCCCCAAACTCAAAATACACATACAACTCATATTATCTTCCAGATGTGGTTCTCAACCTGCGGCCTGTCCTTTAAAGCACATCAGTGAAAAATGACCAAGAAAGTACCAACCTCTCTTTGGCTTCAATTCCCTGTGCTCACACCTCAGCTGTGCCATTTCTGGGGGCTACCAACCAAAAAGCAGCTGAAAGTCACCACCCCTGGGTTACGGTTCCCAGCAGCTCCAGGCCACTGGCTCTTGCACACCTTCAGTCACCCATGTCCCAGGAAAGGCCTCCTCTTAAAAAAAACGCCTTATCGCCAGAGGGAAAGGTCTCTCCCTGTCCCCCCTGCCGTGAAGCATCCCCCACAGCCACCCTGGCTGGCGGTTTAACGGCCAGAGCCCTGGGGACCCCCTGGTTCCAGTTCAAAAACTGTCAAACAGCAACGGCGAGAGGGCGGCCACCAGACAGGCATGCACGAGGGAGCCGGCCTTCACACCCTGCTGCCTGCCCTCGGCTTGCACTGGCTGCAGCCAGTTGTTTTCAGCTCTTGTCACTGCCATCACGACCCTGCAGAGCACCTCACGCTGGGTAACGTTTCAGACGTGCCATGCCCTCCGTTAAATGGCATTTCTGTTCCGGAGGAGGGTGGCCCTGAAAAAGAGGAATAGGATGGGGAAGGGTGAGGGAAGAGCCTGCGGCAAGGGGCAGAAGCGTTTTGCTGACACTGGTGAATTGAGAAGCAAGACGGTAGGTCTAAGCAAAACCACAAACACACTTGCACATGTACACGGAAACTCATAACCACCCTTATTTCCATTTCCCAGTTATTTAACATGGTCAGGCAAGCTTAAAAGAAGCAGTTTTTAAACACCTTCCTCCCAGCAGACAAACTCATCCATTTAACAAGCCACTGCAACCCATTAGATTTCATACTCAAGACATAAAACCTGCTGAGAAAAAAAAAAAAAGCCCATACAAAAAAAAAAAAAAACCAAACAAAAAAACAAAACCAAAACAACAAACCAACAAACCTGCAAAATTTATAGTATCTTTGAAACATCAAGCAAATGCAAATGCAAAAGCAGCTCATGGAAAATACCATTTTGTACTTCTTTGATTATCTGACTTAAACCATGGAAGCAAGCAAATCCAAATATAATGGAATAAGATCTATTTTAAACTTCATTTGCCTGCAAGGCAAGATGAGCAGTTTCATTTTTTCAGTGCTGGTCCCTTCCTCAGCCTCTACGTGGCAGCAGAACATAGTAATAGTCCCTCAATCATTGATTTTTGAAATCTCGACTGGGAGGGGGATGAATGGAGGTACAAAGGAGCACAGAAGGGGAGTATGCAGCTTTACCTGTGTACCTGCCAGGTCAAGCAGCGCTGAAACTCACTGCAGCCGGATTCTGCCCCTTTCCCACTGGGCAAATGCACAAAGCACATGAACTTTGTACCCCATGTGGCATCACAGAGTGGCTATCTGCATCACTCTCTACATATTAGCAAAGAGATTTGCCAGGCCAAGGTTACGCTGCTAAGACCAGACAAAGCCCATGCAAGGGAAAAGCAGAGGCAATGATTTTTGCTACACCTTGTAGGCAACGTAGCTACTCTTAAGACATTACCCTGACCCTCCAAAGGGAGAGTTCAGTCTCTCCCATGTCTCTGTATATAAACAGTGCAGAGTTTATTGACTTGAATGTCATACAGGAGGCTGGTGCTTTTATGCTTCTCAATTTACACACAGCAACCTGAAATTTCCCCTGTGGCCATCAGGTAAATGTGGAAAGCCAAGCACATCTAAGAATACAGCCTCACACTGCTCACAAGGAGGTCAGATGCGTCCCTCTTTGGATTTATCACATCAGTCAAATCCTGATTTCAGTCCTGTTGCATTTTCTTTACGCGTACTGGCTCATCTATTCTACCACACAGAAAAACACTGCACAGATTTTTACCGTTGTTTCTATTTCAGCCAACGAGGACCCACTATTCTTTTCAAGATCTAGTTCAAAACATTATTGCTTTTCAAGCTGTTTAGCACTTGTCTCCCTGTCATTCCAAGCAGATATCTGACACAACTGTGCCCCTTCTCAGCAAGAACCTTCTTCTCCACAGCTTCCACCACCTCTTACCCTCTACGTCTTCAAATTTTAACTTAAATTTCACCTCCCTTCCACTTATAATTCTAATTACATAACACCATTGCTTAATTCTGCAGCTTTTTGCAGATGAAGAAACTACACTAGCAATGTAGGCAGAAGTGATAACAGGAAAATGAGTGCTGGATGAAGAGGTATCACCACATCGGTGAAATTAGGCTTTATGTAAAAGCATTGCTCTGCCTTAAGTAAATCTGAGTCTGCCAACATAAGGACCTTAATTCTTTACTGGCTTACACCTGTTTTGATCTCCAGCAGCCACTCAAAACATATGTAAAAAAAATCAAAATTTGGCAGTTTCTCACGCTTGCTTTCTAAATGACTGCTCACGATGCAAAACAGGGGAGAACAGAGCTCTTATAAAGTTTTAAATAGTTTACTTCCGACTTGTTTTGGTTAAGCAAATGAAAAAGAGTGAACATGAAGATATCCTGTATTTGCAGAACAGTTATTCAGTGGATATCCAGAAAACCATCAGATGTTCTTAAAACAGCTTTTCCAGTCCATAAAACATAATTATGAGTTTCAGTTTCCAACTGTTGCATTTGTGGTATGAAAAGAAACATAATCAAAATATTCCTATGCCTCCCCTTATTTGTGTTAAAGAAACACCACACTTGGAAGATTAAATCTCCAGTTTGTTCTCTGTTTATCTCTTTGTATAGTTTATGCCTCACATCCAAGAGCCAGTTTCAGGGCCCAATAGTGAGTAATCGACACTTTTATTATTATTGCCTTCTACACCCTTGAAGGAGTCTCCGAAACAAGAGACGTCAGAGGCAGACCAGAATAACGTCTCCAATGCGTTTCCTTCTCAGAAAGGACTTTAGATTCTGCATACAACTGAAATGCTCCAATTGGCTGCCAGTGATGTCATGACTGTGCTTATAATACCCACTAAATGCAGAAAGCTGTGTTCCTTTTTAATGTGTAAATTCTACTCCATAATAGCAATAAGACACAACAGACAATGCACTTCAAGGGGATTACTGCCCTTTTGAGCGATTAAAGCCATTCAGCTTTCAGCTTTAGAAACAGTGGTGAGGAAGTAATTTCAGTCATACAGGAGCTCTAGGCCCATCTATTGAAACAGGCTGACTGCCTGGGGGAAGAGGAAGCCAGCTTCCCCCACGCACACCCCCAAATGGGGTCCAGCAAGGAAGCACTTGTAGCAGACTGAAGGCAATCATTATACTATTCTGAATTAGTACAAAATGAGAGAGAGGGTTTTGAAGCATACTCTGCTCTTGGTTTCTAAACCCTTTGTGGGTGAGGCTTGAGTGTCCCTTCAGGAAGCAAAAGGAGGTGGCACCTCAGTATTTTACTTCAGGCCTCCCACTATGGTTCTCTTGTACTGTTATAATCACAGTACTAGTGAAGGATGGGTTAGTGCACACAGAACTAGACTACAACTTAGGAAATATGGTCCAGTTAGTCCAAAACTGACAAACAACCTTAGGTGAGTCACTAAATCCACCATATGGCATATATTCCCTAGCAGTAAGAAGAGGGTAACAGTGTTCTACCTTTGGGCCAACACTAATGCCCCACAGCATAATGGGGATGTGAACCATTAGAATAAAGATACACATCCTGATACTTAAAAGAAATAATTTTTTAATTTGATGTCCTGCTGATAAAGATATCAGACCTGACATACACGGCCTCACTTCACACCACAAGCTGGTCTCCCCCTCAAGCTGGCAGAAACCCCAGTCCAGTCCCACTGAACAGCAAGGCTGATTTAGCCAGAGGAAGTAGCACCATGAATAATAAGAAAAACACAGAGGCTTTCTGCCCACATCCACCCCTTAGTAAAACCATTTCTTTCTGTTATTTGTTTCCCCCTGGGTTTTTTTCCATCTATTTTTCTTCCCCTCTTTGCACCTTCTTCTCTATAGCTATTTTACTATGCTTATTGGCCTGTCTTTACAAAAAATTCAGATCTTGAGATAAGCAAGTCAACCTCATGTGGATTTAATCTCCTTATACTATGTATGAAAGTGGCCTGTATTGATGTGGCTGTTGTATCAGATAATCTTCCACACTATCACCCTTCTTTTCTGCCATTTCTCTATACATTTCCACAAGATCACTGGCGTAAACATACCAGTACTATTCTTCGTCTCCCTAAACCAGGGGTCCTCAAACTTTTTAAACCAGGGGGCCGGTGCGCGGATGCAGTGGCAGGCAGTCATCTGCAGCTGCTTGGTTTCCCCCCCAACCCCCAGCAGGGGCGGGGGCGTTCTGTAAATACCGGGGGCCGGACTGAGGACCCTGGGGGGCCGTATCCGGCCGCGGGCTGTAGTTTGAGAACCCCTGCCCTAAACAAATGATGTTCTTGTCCCTTTTTTCACTTCTCTTCATTCTCACATGCATATCCCTCTACACTCTTCACTTCTCTCTCTTACTTTCCCTCTCCTTCCCACCCACAGAATGCCCATTTGACCAGTCCTGTCCTCACCCCACTCATGCCTACAGAAGGCTTCTTTTGATTTTACGCTTAGCAAGTTCCTATATTAAATTTCTATTCTGAAGCCTCACTGAGAAAATCAGTATCACCTTGGGTTTGTTTTATCTACCTAGTGGCATTCGCCCTTCCACTTTTCTGGAATTCAGGACAATTAGGCATTTTCCATCCTCTTCACATTTTAGTGCAGGTCCAGTAGCATCTCTGTAGTCATTCTTCTCTGTAAAAGCATGAAATCTGTAATACAAAATGGGCTTTCAGCAGTACATAAACTACATACTTTCCTAATTTTAACAAGATGTATGTCACACATGCAAGATCATAGTGGTGTACAATTTTGGAATTATTTGCTTATCTATTAAAGATATCTAAAACTTCAACTACAACAATACTATGAATATTATCAAACTTTTTATATACATTTAGGTACATCTGAAGTCTTCTCATGAAGAACATCCTTTCATTTTGGTATCATTTACTCTGAACCACCTTCCTTTTCAATCTCCTGGAAATCTATTTTTAATTAATGCTTTTAACATGCTGAGCAAGCATGTAATTTGAGATGTCTGAGATGACACTAACACCTTTTTATCAGATTATACTCCCAGTTAAAAGCCCAAGAAGAACATTTATTTCATTATCAACATACAAATCAGGAAGTCAAGCAGACTTATTTAGTTTCATTTTCAGAACACAAAAGGTCTCAAAGAAGGAAAAAGATGCATTTCTAAAACAAGCTCAAGCCATGAAAAGCCCATGAACTAGGCCATTCCTATGGGAAAGCTGACTTAAACTTATAGATAGTTATTAGGCAAATACATATCCACCAGTAAGGCCCAATAAGTATCTGCACCAAAGCTAGATGCAGGTAAAAAGACAACAGTAGGAATCGTATCAAACAAGACAATTCCTCTCAGCTCTCTGCCATAACCCTTCTTGCCTCATTCTCTACCATACAAGAAATATTCACTTTCCTTTTATAAAGGAAGTAAAAACACTGCCAAAACAAAATGAAGGATGGTGACTGGTGACTGGCAATGTACCTGGTATTGTGGAGGTATCATGGTTCAGAATAAACACAGTCATCTTAGACACACATCAGACCAAAGCAAACATAACACTTTCCCACAGTCTTGCTTTCTGGCAGATACTCTATGTCTTAAAAGCTACTTCTAAACACAGATGGCTATAAAAGAGCTAAGCAGCTGCCATCTTACCAATTGCTCTGCTGTCATTTAGGAGATTTCTACTGTTTGAGGTCTTCCCACTCTTGCAGAAACAGTGAAACAGAAAGAGCTAGCAGCCATTTCACAGCTCTGTGACTGTAAGGTCACTTCTGTTAAGCAGACAAAAACCTACTGACTCCTTCTGCCCTCCTGCTGTTCAGCCTGAGTTTGATGTGGTGGGGGGTTGTGTTTGTTTGTATTCCTTGTTTTGATATCAGAATCAAGATGAAAGTTTTATTATCCTTTTCTACTGAGGGATGATTCTCACCATGCAGCTGATTCCCAGGATAAACTAGCCAATGCACCATGTGGAATATAGTCAGTTTCCACCAACCATAACAAATAGATGCTAGAAAGCATGGTACAGAACCACATTTCCACAAGACCAGGCCTGATGGATGACACCACATCAATTTTCTGTTGTTCCAGGAACTGCCCATTTAGGACAGGCATTACCTTTTCAGTACAAGAAATACAATACAAACTTATGTTGTGACCCTTCCCCTGAACAATTTTTCAGACTCCAAAAGAAGAGCAAATGACAGATGATTTGTGATACAAAAAAGGAATGGCCTTCCTGCAAGCCAGTGAGCGGAGAGAAGCTGCTCTGTTTGAGTAGGTCCTGCTTTTTAGTCATATTTTTTAGACTATTTCCCCAGTTTCCCTAGATTGCTTATTAAACTGCTTTGTCTCATTTTCATCATGAATAAAACAGGGATGACACTCAGCTATCTTCCAATACCATTCCTAGCAGCAAAGCTCTTTACAAGTACTGAAATGATGACTGTGCTGCTTCTTTGTCATACCTGCCAGAGGCCAAGTGGCTCAGCTCTTTGAGAAAAATAATAGTTTCATCTTCCCTAGCATTGAAAGATACAGTGTTGACTGGACAAGGGCCATCAGAAACCTTCTCGAGGAGTAGCTGCTTTGTGTCCACCGGAACATCACCCACAGCAAAGTAATAAACAGCTTCAACCTGTCATTAAACAGAAAAAAAAAAAAAAAAAAGGGGAAATTGGAAGTCACTGTTTTACATTGATGCCTGGTACTTACTCAAGCACTGTCCTGTGCTGAGTACTGGTAGGAAAATGTGGTAGAACCAATGCGTCACTTGGGCTGTAAGATTTTCAGTTCTTCGGTTCTCTCTCTCATTTACGCCTGTAATTCAAATGAAGTCCACACAAAATTTTCTGAATTGAGAAGAGAACATGGCCCACAGCCTCTGGGTCTGATTCTGCCCAATGCAAGCCCCTTTCCACAGAAGTTAATTGAAACTAAAGAGAGGTGTAAGGAAGAAGAACTGAGACAGTGGAATAGATTGCCCAGAGAAGCTGTGGATGCCCCATCCCTGGAAGTGTTCAAGGCCAGGCTGGATGGGGCTCTGGGCAACCTGGTCTAGTGGAAGGTGTTCCTGCCGATGGCAGGGGATGGGGACAAATTAGGTGATCTTTAAGGTCCCTTCCAACCCAAACCATTTTGTGATTCTACAGTTATTAGTGAAGACAAGGCTCTGTGCCACATTCCGTCTCTGAAGAGAGATGCTATGCCATGCCAAGGCTGAAAATCAGTCAGAACACTTACACCAGACACACTTCTACTGGCAGCACTTTTACTGGCACCATTCTTTCAAATCTACTGCTGGTATTTACAGATAATTCATATTTTTTCTAACTTTCTAAGGCAGGTTTATGGTGACCACACACACTTAGATTCTGGAAAAGTTATTCTAAGAAGAGAGAGAAGCTGAAGAAATGTCCTTTAGTTATTGCTTGAGTATTACATTACAAGGGATTTCATGTTACATGCGCTTATCCATGTGACAATCCTCATGGTAAGTATGCTTCTTGAATTTTCACCACCATTAAAAACAAATATAAAAAGAGGTATCCCATGATGATGTTCAAGACAATAAGTACAGCATATCAGTCCTATGGCATGGTACATACCAACAGATAAATATCCGATAAATAGTTGTTTAACTGAAAAAATACGCTCAAATATGCTCACCTCTGTGCCCAGCAAGATCATGGAGCAGATCCTCCTGAAAACTATGCTAAGGCACATGGAAAATAAGGAGGTGACTTCCAACATGGCTTCACTAAGGGTAAATCATGCCTGACAAATTTGGTGGCCTTTGACGACAGGGTTACAGCATTGGTAAATAAGGGAAAAGCAACTGATGTCAGGCAAAGCATTTGACACTGTACCACACAACATCCGTGTCTCTAAACTGGAGAGACATGGATTCGACAGATGGGCCACTCACTGGATAAGGAATTGGCTGGATGGTCACACTCAAAGAGTTGCAGACAACAGCTCAATGTCCAAGTGGAGACCAGTGACAAGTGGCATTCCTCAGGGGTCGGTATTGGGACTGGCACTGTTTAACATCTTTGTCGGTGACATGGACACTGGAATCGAGTGCACCCTCAGCATGTTGCTGATGACACCAAGCAGTGTGCTGCGATCAGCATGCTGGAGGGAAGGGATGCCATCCAGAGGGACCTTGACAGGCTTGAGAAGTGGGCGTGGGTGAGCCTCATGAAGTTCAACAAGGCCAAGGGCAAGGTCCTGCACCATGGGTCAGGGCAATCCCAAGCACAAACACAGGCTGGGCAGAGAATGGATCGAGGCCAGCCCTGAGAAGAAGGACTTCAGGGTGTGTGTTGATGAGAAGCTCAACATGGCCCAGCAATGTACGTCTGCAGCCCAGCAAGCCAACCGCACCCTGAGCTGCGTCAAAAGAAACACAGCCAGCAAGCTGAAGGAGGCGATTCTCGCCCTCTGCTCTCGTGAGACCCCACCTGCAGTACTGCATTCAGCTGTGGAGTCCCCAGCATAAGAAGGACACGGACCTGTTGGAGTGGGTCCAGAGGAGAGCCATGAAGATGATCAGAGGGCTGAAGCACCTCTCCTATGAAGAAGACAGGCTGAGAGAGTTGGGGTTATTCAGCCTCGAGAAGAGAAGGCTTCGGGGAGACCTTATAGCAGCCTTCCAGTACCTAAAGGAGGCCCTACAGGAAAGCTGGAGAGAAAGCCTTTCTACAAGGGCATGTAGTGCTAGGACGAGGGGGAATGGCTTTAAACTGAAAGAGGGAAGATTTAGATTAGATGATATAAGAAAGAAATTCTTCACTCTGAGGGTGGTGAGGCACTGGAACAGGCTGCCCAGAGGAGCTGTGATGCCCCATCCCTGGAAGTGTTCAAGGCCAGGCTGGATGGGGCTCTGGGCAACCTGGTCTGGTGGAAGGTGCCCCTGCCCATGGCAGGGCAGTTGGAACTGGATGATCTTTAAGATCCCTTCCAGCCCAAACCATTCTATGATGCTATGAATGACTAGCAATCCTAGGTCATGCACCACTAAAGACAAGACACCTGTTCAAGTCTGGGATGGCACTGCGGAAATGTTTCTGCACACACGTAATTTCATGCAGTAGTAAAGCAAATTCAGAATAACCTGTACACGCATTTCCAGTAGTGCCTTTGATACTGATTCATATTTCAGCTCCCTGAGTCAACAGACTGGCTACATGAACATCTTTTGTCCAGTTTGTATTTGAAGCTTCCAGGCTCTGGGATCCCTGCACTCTTCCACATCATTTCAAACTCTCTCCCTCCTCTACCTTTTGCCACAAATGCTTGGGCTAATCCTCAGTGCTGGAAGAGATCTCTCCCAAGCAGCAACCCAATCTCAACCTAGACCAGGGAAATTAATGAAGCAGCACCTTGACACCTCAGGCTTCCCTTAAATCTTGTAGAGGGGGGCAAGACACTCCATGTGGGAGGCAGGGCCCATAGTTACAGACAACTCTTGCTTGGGAACAAGTGGGTCTGTGATCAGCCAGGTTTCCTGGCATCACTGTTAATGTTGGTCAAATACTAAAGTTAAAGAGAAGTATGTTTCATTAAAGTGCAAGATTAAATAGAATACTTATTAGCTTTAGAAAAAGGTGCACAGAAACAAAATGAAAGAACTGACACCGATCTGTGCTTTAGTTCAGTTTTACAAGGTTCCCTCTCTGTTTCATCCAGCTAAAAAGCTATCCAAGCATGCACAGAGCTCTCCCAGCTGAGACCCAGTCCTTGGACAACACCTTGCTCCTATTCCTTTTGCTGAAAGTGCTCCTGACCTGAGGCAATGCCTGCATATTGCACAACCACTTTTCCTTGTGTTCCTTCAGATTCACATCTTCTCCCCACTCCCTCCCAAGACTTCCAATAATTCATAAACTTGATATTCAATAAGGATATCAGTTTTCACACTTCCTCCAAAAAAGTGCCTGCCTCTGCAACTTTTAAAATGCTGCCATTTCTTGGGCATAGCTGATGCAGAACCAGCTCCTCACAAGAAAATAAACAAAATTGCAAACAGCAGACAATTCACTCAACTACAAACCCAGCAATACCATACCACAAAGGAAATGTTCCTTATGGGTTAGTGGGGAAAGGTTAAAACCTTTCCATTTAGTCCTTCATATTTTGAGGAGTATAATTTATGCAGCCATCTAAACAAGCAAAAATACTACATACAAGAAAAGGAAGAATACCATGAACAGTTCCTCACAGTCTTTACCTTGGTGAGAGATGTGTTTTAGATGGGTGACCCACACTTTGCAGAGTGGGACCTGTACAGAACCATCAGTTTAAAACTGCGGATGCATCTGTGGCAGGTAGAGCTCAAACAATTGCAACCTTACAGCAGAGTGATCTTGAGCTTGGGACTGACGGGTCACGAGGAAAGGAAATCTAGGGAGTCACCACACATGGGAAGAAAGATCAGCTAAAGGAATGACAGGAAGAGCCAAGTCTAGGGGAAAAAAGAGCTATTGTTTTGAAACCACTTCTGTTGATGAAGCCAGTTCTGAGGAATGAGTCATTTATGACGGACTGTTCAGTGAGTATGCAGCTTTTGCCTAGGACTGAATGGGGTCTCTCCAGCCTGAAGTACAGTGAAGCTTGCACTCAAATGAACTGTCAGTTATGAATGATAATGACTATATTTAGGAGTAATTGAAGATGGTTTTATATTGAGCACCTGCCACAACTGACTCCCCCAGATTGCCTATTAGCTCACCAATGTCCAGAAAGAAGTAACAGACAACTCACTGTTGGACAGATTTTAATTTCTGTTTATTCATACACAGACCCACCAGATCCAACAAGCCTTTTTTTTTCATCCAGAAAATACTGAAATCTAAGTGGTTTGGGGGTTTTTTGTTTCCCACCAGGGAATCAGTAATATACTGCAAATTTAAAATGGTAATAAAATTTATAAAGGAAGCATTTTAAAAAGCATCCATAAAAAAATCCCACTGTTGCACAATTTGTTCCTCACCCAGTTCCTTTTTACTATCAGTTTCCAAACATCAGGGTTCATCTGGATGAGAATCCAACAGCACAGGGAACCAGAAAGAAACTCAAGCCTAATTTACCTTCTCCTTCAAACAACATCTCAGAATGCTATTTATAAAGGAGTTAGAGTTGGATCTGTGCAGAGGCATGGATCTTAATGGCAGTGAAACCCAATGACCCAAGTCCACACACAGTAGGCCCAATTTTCCATTAAATTCAGCTGCTAGGGAGTAGAAACAAAGTACATTGTAAGCAAATTTCATAAAATAGCTCTTTAAGAACACAAGTTTTAGGTGACTAGGTAAAATGATGGTATATATGTTTTATGTCTTGTGACTCTGCTATAATGGATAAAGTAATATGGTACTTTTAGAAACAGGCAGAATTTAATTGCAACAATGCCTGTGCATGCTTTGTTTTTTTGTCCTGGAAGAAACTCTAGCTATAACCTGGCTGATGGAAAAGGACTTGCATACCCCTACCATGAGTTAATGCTTAAATAAATCTCTGTACTTACTATTTGGGATTTTAAATATAATTTTTCATGAGCACTTTGGATACATAACAAACTAAAAATGGTTTCCCTGCCTTCAATAATGTTGATACTAGCAATTTTCTCATAAACTTGAAGCCCTGAAAAACATATACAGCAAAGAAAGTGGAATGGAAGATGTTCTCTCTTTTCTTTAATGACTGAATATGTTATTTATTCTGTGTACTCTAGAAAAGAAAATAAACAAGTTCCTGCATTCAAAATACAGTACATTTACATAAACAGGCCATCAGTAAATATAGTATGCAGCTACACTTGGGGAAAAAAACTTTCCCAGTGCTGTCATTAATATTTATCTCTGCAATATTCATCTGGGCAAATCACAGCAGCCAGTCTGGCATTGAATATTCTTGTATTTACTTGAGGCCTCTGAAAAGATGTATGAGCTTACCGCCTCATCACTCATGGCTTCCAGCAGGGCTTCAGCAGAGCTGGTATGGCTGGCAGCTGTCATATGGTCCAGCTTCCAGAGCCACTTAGCAGCAGACTTTACAGTATGCTCAGACACTGGAGTAGATTTCTGTTGCCACTTCATAAGATCCTGAGCAGCCCTGAAAATGACATTAACTATAAATCAGAAATAGTGAGAATAATGCTGGCAGAGCAAAAGAGTGAAGCTCTGCTATTGTTACTATTCTTTTATATTCTTAAGTAATAATTACAGTAAACCACAGATACTAAATTCTGACTTGCAACAGAAGTAGTAGGGGAAAAATTAAACCCTTTTTTGAGACAACTGTTTCCAAAACAAGGCCAAGAGAGTTAAAGTACTTTTAAAATGGTTCCTAATTTGTGTCTTCCTTTAACATAAAAAAACAATCAGGTTTTTAAAATATATGTATAAAAAAAAATCTGGCTTCCACAGATCTCTTTCCACAACTTGCTGTATGACCTTTGTGTCAGACCTTTTTAACTGACAGCTTTTCTTGTAGTAGGGCTGATCTTTATCTACCCATCAAAATAAAACTTTTGATGCTAAGCTTTTTGGTATTTTAATTGATCAAAAGCCTTAGTCTTAATGGCAGTACAGAAGTACAAAGTGTATGTGCATGTAAGCCTGTGCATTTGTACAGAAAAAGACAGAAAGCAAATAAAAACCCAGCAGGTTCCAGCATTTGTGACATTCCATCAAGCGCTATTTTGAAGAGTTTCCTGCGTATCTAAAAGACAAGTATATTTTCCAAGATTCTTTTAAAGTAATAATTTATATACTATGTTGTCTTTTGTCTCCCTCCTGCAAAAGCAAACAAATCAGTGAACACAGTTACTGTGCTCCAATTTGGCTTTGCAGATCATTTTTAAAGAAAATGTTTTATGTGCTTTTCAAAAGCTATGGAAGTGACCTTCTACTTTTCAAATCTTGGTTGTGTCACAAGCTAGAGAATTAAGATAGGGCACCACAATCAAATCTGTAGGACAAAGCTTGGGTAAAACAACTTTAAGAATCACAAGTGTAGTTACAAGTTACCATTGTGGAAGGAATTTTAAAATCGTATGACCTAATTTGTGCATTGTTTTTTTTTTCCTAGTCACAAAATCCAACTCATCTATTCAAACCCAAGCTTATGTGTTCAAACTTTTATGCATATATGAGAATTTGTGCAGAGATAAATAAATTTGAATAGGTGCCTCTATTATTCTATCTGTAACTAAACCCAAATTCATTTACTTATGTTAAGGAAACAAGCACTTGTCTTTTGTTATGGAAATCTAGTATTGTTTCCTAGTTCTGCTACTGATTTCTGTGACCACTGAAATCTGTAGAAATACAAATGACTATGCTTATGACTAGCTGTAAGGCAGAAACCTGTAATTGCCTAAAGACACAAGAATGCCTAGGCAGTCAGATGGGACCTCACTGTTTCACTCTTTAATACTTAGATGCCTGAAGAGCATTACTGCTGTTGCAAAGTCCCCCTTATCTTTCTGGTTTTCTATGCTATATTTGTAGAAGGAATATACCAGTATTCAGGTTCTGTTAGTCTTTATCTGTTCTTCAGGGTAATAATGGTCTTCTGTTAAATGGAAGTAGCAAGCTTAGCATGACTGTGTGGAAAATCTGTAGATATTAGCATGACATGAATCAGGACAGTTTTGACTAAAGAAAACGTATTATCCAAACTCATGTCTATATGATATGTGACTCCTTTTTATTCGCCAGCAATAGGCATGCATGCATTTCTTTGTTCAGCCTGGAGAAAAGAAGGCTCTGGGGACACCCTGTTGTCGCCTTTCAATACTTAAAGCCGGCTTATAAGAAAGATGAAGACAGACTTTTTAGGACAGCCTGTAGTGATAGGACAAGGGGTAATGATTTAAAGTAAAAGAAGGTAGATTCAGACTAGATATAAGGAAGAAATTTTTACAGTGAGGGTGATGAAACACTGGCACAGGTTGCCCAGAGAGGTGGTAGATGCCCCATCCCTGGAAACGTTCAAGGTCAGGCTGGACAGGACTTTGAGCAACCTGGTCTAGTTGAAGGTGTCCCTGCTCATTGCAGGGGGATTGGACTAGATGAACTTTAAAAACCCCTTCCAACCCAAACCATTCTATGATTCTTTTTGCTTACCGAATGAGGTTGAATTTGGCAATTTGCGTCACCTGTTCCATGAGTACCATAGAAAGCGCATCCCGACATAGATCAAATTCAGTTGGATCCGCAGTGCCAAAATCCAAAACAATGACAATGCACCGTTCTTGAATAACTCCAAATATCTGCCGGCTCTCACTGGTTAACCATTCCATTCGCTGCTTATATAGCTTAATAGCTCCCATTAGACAATCCACAAAATGAAGAATCAGTTCTTTTTTGGCTGTCAGCTTTATTTAAATAAGGGAGAGAAGGAAACTGAACATCAAGACAAAAAACACAAATGCAGCCCGAAGCTTAGGACAGCTGCAATAGCTGGTTTGCAAGTGCCAGATATGCCAGCCAAGGTAGCAGTGAAAACAACCCATTTTTCTTCCACTATTTCAAGAGCAAATACTTGACAAATGCATCTAAGCTGCAAAGAAAAGACATTGCATTTTGTCCTAATTGCTTTTCATAATCTTTTTATATGAACATGGGACAGTGCCAGTGGGTTGTCTGACTTGTCTGTCTCAAGACTGGTGCAATTAGAATGAGCTGAACACAGGCTGGGATGTAGAAGGGGTTGAAGAGCAGATGGGTGAACAAACAAGGACACAGAAACTTTGTACGCTCTTAGACTAGAATTTTGACTGGCTCTTAAAATTTTGTACAGTGATACAAGGGAGCTTACAGTTTGGTTCGTTTGGTTCTGGGGCATTTCAATCTCCACCTTGTCTTTAGCATTTGAAAGGAAAATGTAAAACGTTTCCTGTTTGCACTATTATTTTACTAACAATGCCCAGCATTACAGATCAACTAACTATTTGTGGGTAGGTACTTAGGCAAATTTAGTTCAGACAACTGCAATCAACAACTAACACTTCCCATAGTGTATCACTAAAATAAGAAAAAACTAGATTCAGTATTAAAATTAAAACCAGCTGATCCATCCTATGAATATATGTATACACAGTCACCATGCAAAGTGATCTGTAGGTTTAAAAATTAACCGCAGGTTCCAGTAAAGACATTCTCTCAATATCTCTGACCCATGTAAGCTAACTCACCATCTACCTTCTACCTGTAACTACCTTTCCAGGACAAAGTACCAAACCTTGGATATGTTAATGTTTTTAGAGAAGAACTTTTCTCAGGGAGAAGGTATTTTGTGTGATAGTGTGCATAAGTCTTCCTCACATTTGTATTTTTCTCTGTTCTTTAATGTCAGCTAGGGCCCTGTAATGTGCCTCCCAGATACAGTCTCAGGCTGTCTGCCAAAGGAATGTAGTTCTGGGAAGGAGCACTTAAATCCAGTTTCCTCCTATGACAGCCAGACTCATACAAAGAAACTTACTGCACTACACTGATCTAACTCCATCTTTAAAGCAGTTTTCTTGCAGCACTTCTTTCACTTGTAGTTGGCTAGTCCAGATTCCTGTTTCTCTGAGGGCTGGAAAACCTCTGACTGTCCGGCCTAAATTTATTCATGGAAGTTCATACTCATTTATTCTTGGACTAGCGTGCCTTTTAGCATAGAAAACTATAGTTTTTCCCTAACCCTGTGATTTGCCTTTCTGTAGGCATTCAAGGACAATAATGCTACCCTTTGTCTGTCTTCTTCAGTCTTACATACTCAACCTCAACCAAGCCTTCTCATAAGATCAGCACTCCACTGCAGTTCATCCTACTAGCTCTTCTCAGTACCTGTTCTGGTTTGAATTGCTTCTTCTCAGCCTGTGGTAACTGTACACACTATTGTACACAATATCCTAAATGAGATCTTACCAGATCCTGTATAGTGGCATCGCTACCTTAATGCTACCAGAAATGTCTTTCCTACTGCTTTTAACATCCTAAGATTAAAAGACATTATGCAGATATTTCATATGCCATTAATGGGGGAAAATGAGGAGGAAAGGCTCCCTGAAATGCTGAGGGGTTTTCCATTTTTAAGCTTTGTGCCTCAGAAGTGGCTCTAGTTACCAGAAAAAAATGACAAGACATTTGCTTTTGTAAAATCCTTTATGTATTAACTCCCTCCCCTCATCGCTCACATGCGTATCTCTTCAATCAGAATCCATCCCCTTAACAATGGGGCCACCAGCAGCTGTTGCTAAGACATTCCTTAGAACATGAGCCTGGGCAGAGATCCAGCTAGCTGTCTCTATAGAGTAGGCTGAGCCTTTTGTGACCCGCTGGCAGTAAGCAAAGCAGCGCTTTGCATCAGCAATGACAGCACATTATGTCTTCTTATTTCAGCATCTCCATTTATTTTATTGACTATGATTTTACTTTTTTTTAACTCAGTCGAACATCTTTTTTTTAAGTGTTCCCTCTTTCAAGACAGGGTAAATGTTGCTTAGAAACTGCAGTCTTGTCTGGAAAGATTTACTGCAATGCTGCACCAAGGCAAGTGCCTAAGACTTTGCAAGAAAAAAAAAAGATACCTAGCTTCTCTATCAACAATTGTTTTCACTAACAGTTTGACAAAACAACAACAAAAAAGATAAAGTCCTCACAAAGAATATAAATGTTTCATGCCATAGGGAGACATTTTAGTCACACCATTCTGCTACAGTGATAATAACTTCTAAGCGCACCGGGAAGTTACCACAACTCAGTCACACTTACATTATACACGCTGCCATCTTGTGCTCTCTTGTATTGAGGAAACAGACCATCTGCATACCGAGAAGCCACAAATTTTCCCAAGGTGGTCACATAATCTACAGTAAAGGTTACAAAAGATCAAGTTGCTAATAATAAGGATTACTTCAAACAGATATTTTTCAAGTTCATGTGCATACCATCCGTGTGGGAGGTACATGCATCTGTATGGAACTCGACCTTAATAAACTTGAGAGAAATTCTAATTATGCTTTTGTTTTCTGATTTTCTCTGGCTATGTGTATGATGGGACCCTGAGGGCACCAACAGGCCTCAATTGCCCTGACAGCCTGACCTGGCATTCCCACTCCCAGGGCGCTCAGACCTGGGAACCCACTCTTTGCTTTAGCTGTGTTGCAGGTGTACCTGTCTCAAGTTCTGCTAGCAGACCTCTCTCCTGGATAGACCTGTCAGCCCTATATTGTAGCCTTCTCCCCAGTTCAGTCTCCTGGATGTGGCTCGAAAACCTATGTTGTGGCCTTCCATGTCTCCAGTCTTGTCTCTGGCTCCATCTCCTGCAGCTCCTGGCTACACTCCCCAGCTGGTTCATCACTTCAATCTGTCTGGGACTGTCTGTGGACACTGTTAGCAGCACCCTGCTCTGCCTGCTGTGCTTAGATGCTACAGGACTGCATCCTGGTCAGTGAGGGCACTGCCTGGGCTATGATCTCCTTTGGCTCCTGGCTCATTTTCCCCCCACAGAGCAGCTCTGCTTTTGCTACTCCCTGCCAGTGTAGTCAGAAGAGGGGGAAAACCCCACATTTAATTATTTATAGGCCAAAAAGCTACATGGGATTTCAATAAATGAAAAGTTTAGGCAATTAAACTTCTGTATTATCCATTTACCTCACAACAGGACTTGCAAATATTTGTCTATCAAACAAAATACAAAATCTGGTACAGATAATGCTGTTCTCTTACACAACCAAATGGGTGCAGAAGTGGGTGCAACTAAGGAAAAGGTTGCACTCTGCTCTTTCAGTAGCTAGAAATCTTCTACAGGATCTCCACTGATAGGAAAACATTAGGGGTGGGAATATTTAACGTCATAAAGTAGCTATTCTGTACAGCATGCTGCCCTGCTAAACTAGTACGTTCTGCTCCTAAAATTACACTGTAACAACATTAACCCTGCGTAACAGCTTCTTCTTCATCTACAGCATATAGGATTTCCGGATCTGCACTGTTGATCTTTGAATGCCCCATGAACACAAGCCAGCCAAAACTTTAAATTATGCAACCTAGAACAATTGTAATACATTACAATTCCTACTTCTCAGGCAGCAAGCTGTTCAAAGAAAAGAATATCTTAACATGCTCTGCAAAGCACTATTATGGCCGTAGTTAATAATTATTAGCAAACTCTTCCCCTCCAGCTGTCAGATAACTGCAAAGGAACATTTTTCTATAGCTTGACTTTGCACAAAGAGCAGCTTGAATTCTAATCAAATTTAACTGCTTCCTTAAAGCTGGATCCCTGGAAATAATATACAATTCCAAGCAGGCCGGCTAGCCCTGATGATCAACTAGTTCATTCCAGATTATGGCATAGCATACATTATATTTACTACCTAAAAATGGACAGAGATCTTACGGTGTGTTATTTGCAGGAAAAAAAGACTAACAGCCTCAGCAGCACAAGTTATTTCCCAGCTACAGCTAAACTGGAGAGGATTTGAACTGGATCCGAGGGCAAAGCAACAGTACAGTTGAGTAAGGAAAGTCCCTCTCAGATCCTAAGCCCTTCTCAGATCAAAAGGAGATGGAGTTCCTCAGTTACCTGAACTGGCAATGTCAACAACTGTGGATACAGCTTCCCTTTCTGCCATTATCATGAGATAAGAGACAACATAAAAATCTCCGCTGTGCACACTGGGATGCAAAATGAGCGTGACCCTATAGACTATTCAAAGTCTGGGGTTTTATTATTATCCTTTTACTGATTTTTCACATACCTTTCCTGTGCTGGAATCCAATCTGTGACAAAATCTGGGGTAGGGACAATTTGTTTCTTTTGAGCCCGTGAAGTTGAAGCCATTTAGAAGATGAAATGAGGGGTTGTACATCTTCATCCCACTGATTGACTGTCACCCTCCTTTCCTTCTCTTTTGATAACTTCTTGTGTGCCTCATGGGAATCTTCGGAATCTTGTCTGTGCTTTGACTCAAAGACATCTGTTATAATAAAGAGAAATAAGGAAACACCACATTTATACTTTAACCACATGATTCACTTTCTTTACCTGCATTCTGTGGTGCTCCACACATAGCTCACCTCTGGTTTTCTTTTGTTATACTGAAAAATGTTCTTAATCTGGAAAGCTGCTCTCAGCCCTACATATTTACTTGCTGTTATGTCTTTTTATTCATCTATATCCATTTACCTTCAATTTATTAAAGAAAATGTCTCTTGTATGCTGAAATCCAAGCCCTGAAATCTAAGTCCAGTTTGCCAAATGGCAATTCTTCAAGCTCCTAAGACATCTCACCTAAGTCTTGGGAATCACAGCTCATAATATGCATTCAAAGATTCTCACACCATTGCTACATACCCATGAGAAGCACTATGCAATAAACAAAGATTTCTTAAAAAGTGTATGTTGGATTCCTACCATAAGCAACAGCAGTACCCACAGCAGATACAGACTTCATTGCAAGGCTGGTGAAACTCCCTCTCCTCATATTATTTACCTCAAGTGTAAATGATGGTTCTGGCAGTATCTCCTCCAGGCTGTGATGGATCATGTGCAGGAAATCATAGACACTAAGGCCCAGTTTCATTTAAAGTTCTACAGAACAATGAACATACCTCAGCATCAATGTATGGTTGGCTGGGCTAGCTCCACTTGCAACTGGCAGCAGAGGCAGCCCAGAGCCTAGAGTGGCTGAGGCAGAAATGGAAGCAACAACAGCAGTAATGTTTCTGTTCCTCAGCACAGAGGTTCTAGGACTTTGGTATTTCCTGTTTATTAACAAAATATTCTGCATGACCTAAGCTGGCTCTAGTTGATTAAATACCCTTGCTGTATCTAAGTTTACTTTCTGTGGACTTTTGAAATGGCTGTCCATTTTCCCCAGCATCAACATTATCTGGAGTATCCCAGTCGTCCACTGCCCATATACTGTAAGCTGACTGTAAATGTAGCAGATGTACTTCTACCTTTACTAAAACAGAACCTTCAGTCTAGTATGGAATGTGATCAGAACTCTCTGCTAAGATCAAATATTACAACAACTGACCTGGTTACAAAGTTTCATTAGGTAGACTTCCTCAGTTAATGGTACAGAGACAAAATGAGACTCTATCTTCAGAAATCATCTTTCAGTGACAGTAGGCTTCTATATGGTGCAGACTGGCACCAGCTCTTTCACAGTCATCAGTCCTACAAGCAGGGCGCTGGGCTGGCATGCCTGTGGAGGTTGGCATTTTACCAGCCCTACTCCTGTACTCCATACAGAAGCAGCAGTGAAAGATGTTAACTCTAGAGAGGCGAAGGTTTGCAGCTGTTCGAGCTTTGTATATAGTCAAGGACTGTTTATAGTACTTGAACAGTCATTCCCCAGTTTCCTCCTCCAAAAATACAGAAAGGCTAGCACAGCACCCCATATACAGCACAGGTAAGAGTGCCACAGTTTCAGAATGGCTTGTACACAGCTAGCAGCATGCACACCACAATGCTGCAAACGAAACTGGAAGTTATCCAGGGAAACACTGAATCTATGCAAAAATAGTCCTGAAATACTCACAGTCACTCCAGGCAAGTCTCTTACATGGGCTGCCAGTCATGACAGATCTCTTGATCAGCAGCTCCTCTTTGCTTTCTTCTTAAAAACCTGAGGAATTATTATTTTGAAAAAATATAAAATATTGCCATATATTTGAAAAAATATAAAAAATTGCACAGGTCAGTATGAACTGGAGACCGGCTCCACAGGTCCAGTCAATAACAAACTGCAGAACATTGAGATCAAGATGATTTTCCTCAAGGAGAATAATATTATAAATGAGAAAGGACAGCTACTCCCCATGTCAAGAAAGCCTGAAGTCAGATTTAACAGGGAGCCCCATACTCAGAAATGAGAAAGCAGGAAACCGGTAACATGGTTTCCATTTCTTAATCACAAAAAAGAGCCAACGTGGAAGCTTCCGCACAGATGCACTAGAAAAATGAGTGTGGTGTTTTGGCCTGGTGTTAGCCAGTTGTATTATATTCTATTAGTGCTTTGCATTATACCTTACCATTGCTATAATCCAATTTATGTCTAAACCTGGGAGTATTTGAAGAATATTTTGTGAAGAAATTCATAACTTTGCCTATAAGACTACAAGACGATTCACAAAGAAAAATAATTATGTGTGTATACATGCATGTGTATGTGGTTTAAGGCCCAACTGTGAATAAGACACAACAAATGGATAGAAAACACAATGTCAAAACAAGGCAGCATAGATTGGCTGAGTGTATCACTTTAAGACATCATGTTTTGCCATGTACTCGAGTCTTCTTTTAATAAATAAGATGAATGAATGAATGAGGGGTATTTGTGAATCACCAGCAGGCCAGCTACTAGCTGTTGTCATCAAGCAGGTTTTCCAACGGGAAAAGCAAAAATGGGATAAAATAATAACCCAAAGATTTAGCCCCCTTCCTCTTTCCTCACTGCAGAACTGAACGTGCTATATATTCCTCTTATAAGCAGGTACATAATAACCTATCCAGTCTGTCATCCTCGTGCAGAAAGACATGAACAGTGTGAAAGGCAGGGGGGACTTCAACAAAACAGGACTCTGTTCTGTACCCTAACACCCCAGGCGTGGCACAGAAGATGCCCCGCAGCAGCACAACCCGCAACTAGCCTAGACTTGGTGTCAGCACAGTAGAAAGGAGCCCTTGCCACAGGGGAGCCATGACAGACAATGCCCATAGTGAACGGCCACAGTGGCACCAGACTTGTGCCATTTATCTCTCAGGCTGCAGAAATAGTGCCACAAATCTCTCATGTTAATAGCTGAGACACATTTCAAGCAGCAGCCTGTATCAGAGAACAAATCCCAGGTGCCATCTCATCTTCCAGATGCCCAGCAGTATGGGAACAAGTTTTTCCCTTGTGTTAACCTCCAGCACCACCCCCAGCAGCCTGAACAGCACCTGGATGTGAAATGCTGGCGCTGTATGAAAAGAAGCAGTTGAAAGGAGACGAAGCAACTTCCAACAGAAACAGCCAATTTACCTCGAGTCTTGGAAAGGCGAGTTCAAAACCGATGACAGCCGGGATAACCTTCAGCCCAGAGCCTGAATCAAAACAGGTTATTTTTGAAAGGTGAGCGAGAGTTCATCTGGGCACCTCTACTGTCTCGGGCCAGTGCAAACAACCCGCTACAACCTTCACCCACCGCACGCTTTGGGTGTTTAACAGATGTGGCAGTGTTTGCCGAGGCCACACGGGCCAGGTTGTCCCTCACACCCGGGAACACCTCGGGAAAGCCCACGCACGCCCCGGCCCGAGAGGCCACCCCAGGCCACCTGAAGCGCCGCACCCCCGTGACGGGTGCGGAGGGGCCGCGGCGGGGCTGGGCCGCCTGCTGCGGGACGGGGCACAGGCCGGCACGGCAAGCCCACCGCGGGGCCCGGGGAAGAGGGGGAGCGCGGGGCAAGGCCCGACGGGCCGCCGGGGCCACCCAGAGGTGAGGCGCGGCCGGGTCACTCACCGGCGCTGGCAAGCGGTAGCCGCGTTACGCCCTGGCGGCCACCCCCACAGCCGCCACCTGAGGTAACCGACCGCGTCCCCAGATACGCTGCGTGGAAACGGGCGGGGAAGGGAAGCCGAGGCCTCCCTGGGGTGAAGGGCTACAGGTCGGCGTCACATCCCGCCCCGAGCCCGCCCGCCAGCGCCGGGACTGCGCAGCCCGCTGCCCTGCGGGAGACCGGGCGGCCGCCGTGCTGGGGGCTGCGCCGCTGCCTCTGCCCTGCGCAGCGACTCGGGTGCGGAGCCGCCCCCGCCCCGCGGCGCCCCCTGCCGGCGCCGCCGCCCGCCCTCACCTGCCTCCGGCCGCCCCGCCCGCCCGCAAGCAGCCCGCAGCCCGCAGCCCGCAGCCCGCAGCCCGCAGCCCGCAGCCCGCAGCCCGCAGCCCGCAGCCCGCCGGGTTGCCGCGGCACGGCCTCACCCCGCCCCCCGCAGGGCCCGAGAAGGCGGCGCGGGCGGGCGGGCGAAGCGCGGGGCAGAGCTGCCCGAGGGCGGCACACGGGCGGGCGGCGGCGACGGGCTGCGCTCCCCTACGTTCGCGGGGGTCGCCGCCGCGGGGAAATGGCCGCGGGTACAGCCATGACCGCGGGGTACAGCCCCGGCCGCGGGTACAGCCATGACCGTGGGGTACAGCCCCGGCTGCGGGGTACAACCATGACCACAGGGTACAGCCTCGGCCATGGGCACCGCAGCAGCGGTGCATGCCTTCCCCTGGGAGCCAAAAATACACCGGCTTGGAGAGCCACAGAAATCTACATATATTGGATTTCAAGTGTTCTTGTCTTGCTAATTCTTAATTCAGACCAAGCCGTTGATGATGTTTATACTAAGAGCAGCCACATGTCCTTTGTTTCAGAGGAACGGTACATGCTGCCAGGGAATTGCCACGCTCCTGGAGAAGCCTCACTAAAAATTCTTCTAGCATAACAGAATATACAAAACAATACTCATCATAAACCTGAACTTGGTATTAAAAATCTCCCGTTGATGTCAGATAGCTGGAGATGCTGGTTTGCATTTGCAGTATTTGAGCTGTAAATGTTAGTGAGCAGTTTCCAGCTGAGACACAGACAGTGCTGAGCTCCGCACTTCTCTGGTTCGCTTTGGTTTACTACACAATCGCAAAGTCATAAAAGATAGGTCGCTTTGCAGGATCGATGGATCAGTTTTTTCTACATATCTACGTATTATCAGGTGGAAACACGCACCCGCAGGCAGGGACGGGGCCGTCCCACAGCACAATGAAGTGTTGGCTGCGGCTCTCCGAGGTGGCTTGGCAAACAGCAATAAGAAAGAAAAGTTCCTTATAAGGCCTGCGGTTGGGATGGGAACGTGGCTTTCTGGAGCTTCAGCTTCTTATACGGTGGGAACCAAGGGTTTAAAGACTAGCCTAGGCATGGCAAGTCATTCGGGATTGCACAACTCTTCCCCTGAGGTATAGAAAAGGCATTTATTTCTCAGGCATGAAATAGCTTCCCATCATACCATTAAAAGTAGCAGGTACTGAATGTTCTCTGGATCCTTTCAGACACTGTGACTGCCATAGCACAAGGTTCTTTAGAGACCCATATTTGGGGGGAGGGGGCGGCTTTTAAAATTTGTCCTGAAAGTGCAGGTCCAATGGATTTATATGTAGATGCCCCCAAATCAAACTAGTCAATCTCTTGATATGTTTTGCTGCTTCCAGCAACAGGATTTTTTTATCGAACACCCAAAATGCCTCATTCAGATAGTTTTTTCTGCACTATACAGAACGAGCCCATCTATTCTCAGGCCTAAATGTCTGTAAATGTAGTAATTACAAGTTACATAAAAAAAAATATTCTATGTGCTGTAACTTAGTCTACTAGAAACCTTCACTGTAGGCTTGGCTATTCTAAACAAAAAGTGTTGCAAGGAAACGTTCCTTAGAATGCTTTGAACTGTGGGGCTTGTACAATCGCCTGACAAGCCCAGGAGCAAAGGCTGGCAAATGCAAAGCTACTTATGGCTCCCACAGGCTGCATGAGCAACTGGCTGTCGTCTCTTAGGTGAAGTTCTTAGGAAAATAAAATGCTCACTGCACATCAAATAAACATTGTTCCTTGTTTACATGGAAGCTCTGCCTTGGCCACTGCCTGGCCTGCAACTCATGCAGAAAACGAGGAATATATTCTCCATATGCTGCCTGCTGAATGAGGCAAGGCTGAATAATGAAGGAGGCGAGGATCCAAGTAACTGGGAAGTGGGAAATCGCTCCTCGCACAGGGATGATAAAAATAAATCTTGAGCCATTCTGTCATCTGACCTTTAGGCTGAATGACGAAGAGATATTGATGGGCAGAAAGCATGTTATTATGTCATTCATTAGAGAATGTATTGTAACACAGGCCTGAGATTGCATTAGTGAGCATGACTTTGTCCTGACTCTAGAATATTTCACATATTAATAAATATATTTGAACACCTTTTCTTATGACTAAAAATCAGCACTGTCAGCATTTCCTCTATATTGGTGCTTACAACATGAAACTGTTGGCTTGATTTTTATGATGAATCTTTTTCAACCAAAATAAAAGCATAATTGGTTCTTTTCCTGTCACCCATTTGAAAAACTCTTTAGCATATTCTTTTTCAGATTATTAAAGCTACATTTGACATAAATTTGCAAAATTTCTTTATTCATGCAAAGCATTGTACATGGTGCTTCTAATTAACTGCCATTGTATGAAGAAAGTCTCTTACAGTGATACACGGAATCAGTAAGTAAGGATACTTCCAGCACTGATGCTTATGGAGCTTCACCAGGAAGTTTAACTCTGTCACACATCCTGCCTCACAGTGTCATGCTTCCTGTTGACTCCCTCTCAAAGGGAGACAGGAATCAGTTGTAAGGGGCAAGGAAAAAAACAAAAGCAAGCTGGATTGAAGCTGAGTTAATGCTGTCCTTACTAGACATACTGTTTACAGTGATTATCTTTAAAAAAAATAAATGCATACACCTAAAACGCAGTTTATTAGCTCAAGCAGAATGCAAAAAACATAAAAAGAAAGTCACGTAAGTGCAATACTTTAAATACTTCTTTCACGTTTACGCTGTTCTCACCCTTCAAGAGCCCCCTAAAAGAATCTCTTCATAGTATATCTGCAAACCCCAGAGGTAAATGAGCTAGCCGAAGAAGAGCTAACCCTGCTGTCAGCAGTGGTATAGTGACATGAGTGTGGGATTCCACCTGTTCCTGCCTAGAAGGCAGGCAAATGAGGCAGGACAGAGCACTGGGCAGAAGAGCTGGATTTAGAGCCGGCTCAATCACATCTGTATGGCATTGCACTGTACATTTACCTAAATAAAAGTTTTTTAAGTTTCTAGATGTTCCTTAACATGTTCCTTCAGTTTTTTAAGATATTCCTCAAGTTCTGCATGTCAGAACTGTGCAGGCTGCAGCCTGTGACTGACTTATAGCTCACCTTAGTCTGTCTGATGGTGGGTGGAATCACCATCCCTGGAAGCATTTAAAAAATGCATAGATGTGCTTAGAGGCATGGTTTAGTGGTGGACTTGGCAGTGCTGGTTTAACCATTGGGCTTGATATTAAAAGTCTCTTCCAACCTAAATGATTCTATGTGAGCTTAGAAAGAAGTAAACACACTTTTGGATGAGGACATTGTAGGGAGGTGGCATGAAAAGAAAAAACAGGCACTGCGTAGTGGGAGAGTGGAGGATGAAGGGAGGCATGGGAAAGGGCAGATGTGGATAAACTAAAACTTTAGGGGGAAAAGCTAGAGGCAAGAAGGGACATAAGGGGTATGTGACTGATGTGTGATGGCAGGGAGAAGCACGAATTCAATCTGTAGAAGTGGATCCACATTAAAGATGTGTATATACCAAACAGGAAAATGGGGAAGGGCTGGACTGGCGTGGTGGATGTGATGTGTACAGGGGCTTTTTACTCCTTGCCCCGCAACATGCATAACAATTTGGATGCACTGGATAAACTGTGAGTCGCATGCTGTAGGAGCACTGGACTGGAGGAGGAAGGCTAATGTCACTGAGCATAGGCCTAACCAAACTGTCATAGTTGTAGGACTAAAACTGTTAGCCACAGAATCATAACAGTAAGCTGAGCATCTCCTGTGAAGGTCTAGTGCCCATATTTACAAATCTTCTTTCAGGCCTTGAGGAAAGAGAGTCATGTTTCCAACAGAAGCAAGCAACTGGTTGTCTTCAACAGCCCACCCATGTTTTGAAGTTGTGCCCATCTTCTCTACATAGTCATCCTCTGCTGCTTCCCGAATCTGGACCACATGCAGTCTTTCAAGGGTGGTTGCTGAAGATGCATGTACCATTCTATGTGGCTTGGATTTTTATTCTCTTCTTTTTACTTTTCTTTAGATCTATACTTAACTAGAAGTGTTTCCAAACTGACAGGAGTAAACAGAAACTTCTCCATTCCTGCAAATTTCTGTCTTCCAGCTACCACATGTAGCATGACCAGGTACTAATGGAGGTGAGCTTGTCACTCAAGAAGCAATGCTACTTGGAACAGTGCATAACAGATCAAACAGAACTTAAAATAAAAAATTAAGAAACAAGATAGCAGTGCTCCATGACCTTTGTATTTGAGACAGGCACTGCACATCAAGGTTTGCCACTCTGTGGCACCCACATGGTATTTGTGTCTTCTGGAACAGAAGATGAAAGATACAAATGCTGCTGAGTCCTCACTGCCCTGGGGTGATATTGCATTACCTATACCTCATGAATTTCTTTCCAGGTAGCCTGCTTGCACAAGCACAAAAGCATGCTAGCAGGCACCTTGCCCGTGCTGGAGAGACAATACTGAAAGGAGGAGCGTGAGGCATGAGCTGCATGGCAGTGCTTCCAGTCCTCCGCAGCAAATAAGGGAGAGGCTCTCACAGCTCTGGTTCTTGAACTTGTCCCCAAGTTCATTGTCAGTGATATGCTTCTTCCCCTTTATGAAAGTCACTCTTGTTTACAGCTTGTCCTTGAACTGAGGGGTTCTTTTTAAGGGGAGTGGAAAGAAGGGAACTGGTTTCTTATTCTGGTGAGGAGTAGTGTCATTGGCTGCGGTGTCTCTCTCCATCATTTTCCCATCTCTGTCTTTCCATCACAGGATGATTCTAGCTAACATGAGTAGAAAGTCCCTGCCTGCTTCCACTAACATCTGTCTGCTAATATCCTTCAGGCTGTGAACCCCCAGGACAGGGCTTGTCCACCCCAGAGGATCTGGAAAGTGCTTTGAATATCATAGGCACTGGTAGTCTAGAAATAGTTTGGTGAGAAATGAAGAAGGCCAGAACAGGTAGAGACACTGGGAAGCATATAAAGCAAAAGTGAGGAAGCAAGGGTGGGAGTTGTTCCCAGTGCTGGTACAACAGGCAAATGAAGTAGGCTAAGCTAGTTATTAATAATTCTAGTTCAGAAAACAGAAGTTCTTAAATGTGGGAACAGTGAGGACCTGTAACAGACTTAAAGCTAGAGTATTGGTGGGACATAAACAGCTTAAAAGATAAAGATTGGTATACAAGGGACCAAAGTCACCAGGAATGTCTTGCCTATTCATCTATTCTTAGAAGCAGGAATGCAGAAATGCTAAATGCAAGATATAAAATGAAAGAGGAGAGAGAGGAGGAATGAATGAGTAGATTAATTTGCACTGGAGGGAAAACTTTCAATGAAGTATTTGAAATAAGAGCAAGTAAAGCATTTATTAAAATTTGCTTAGGTTTCAAACACTCATTTTACACCATTACAAAAACACTGAATATGGAGAAACATTTGGGCAACAGCTCATATGCACATAGTGACAGAAATTTACACTGAAAATGCTTCAATTGATTGGGTGCCAGAAGAGTTAAAAAATCTATCAAATGTTCTGCAGAAACATTTAAAGCTAGTAAATAACTTAGCAAGCTGAATACACTAGGATAAGCCAAAGCTAAAAGTTCATTCTTTCAAGGCAAGATAGAGAATGAATAGTTTCCTCCAGTAAGGGAAGGTTCAGCTTATCATAAGCACTAGGGAGCAACAGTGATAAGTCATGCAGTGGTCTGTGCAAACCAACAGATTCAGAAATGACAATTGTGCAAATGAAGTGATTGTCATCAAAACCGCCAAATTCTTTCTGGCAGCATCTGCTGTGAGAGGGTAGAGAGAGGTCATGTATGACAAAGTCATCAAGATACATCAGAGTCCCTGGGATTCCAGCCAGGGTGAAGGCAATTTTTTGATAGCATCTAGAGGCTGAATCCAACTCAAAAGGACATTCATTTATAATGCAAACATCCTTTATGAAAGTCAGGTTGGTTTATTTATAAATACCTAGAGCCATACTGCATCCACAGTAACCTAGCTGTGCTGTGAACCTACCATTCATATTCAAATCAAACCATCAATGCATGCACAAGGAATTCTGTCATTGCATTTTATTTTCTTAAAGACTTGCCAGGATGTTACATGTACTTCTGTCATATTGTCTGCCTTCTATAGAGAAATATACATTCACTAGAAATCCTTGTTACAGTGACTAAGCCTATGAGAGCAAGGAATGTCGGGAAGCCAGAAAAAAGACCACTAATTGCTAACAACAATTATTTTTTCAAGTTGTCCATATCGTATAGCAGATAACAGAGAAACTTCACTGCAACAGCAAATCAAAGTGGGTATGTTAAGATTTCTAACAAAGCCGAGACAAGAGATATTCTAATGTTATTGTATTACTGCCATAACTATAGCAAGGGTGGGGTAAGAGAGGCACCAACAGAAGAAAATAAGTCCAAGTCCCCAAAATGATGGCTGCTGCAGGTGGAGGCAGCGTGAGGGTGAGCAGGAGGTAGCTACAAATGAAAACAAGCACAGCAGGAGACAGAGGAACAGGAGCTGCCCCAAAATATCCTGCTACCATTCTGCAAGGTATATAGTATTACACAACAATAAATTCAGTGCTTTAATGTACAAGTGAAAAGCCTACATCAGTAAGCTGCTCCAGTATAGACCAGGCCGGGTATTTTACTGTGGACAACTGTGAAAGCAGCTTTTTCCATTTAGGTAAAGTTGATCTGGACTCATCTGCTCTTCAACCATTAAACATACAGCAAAGGGTAGTAGTGTATCAGCTTGAAAAAATATTTAAGCTAAATAATATTACTTTCATGTAGAGTATAGTATCATGGTGTTATCAAAAGGCATAACTGGAGATGAGGATTGCAGGTGGTATGCTGCTGGTCACTTAGGCCCACAGAAAGGGATTTGCCTCATATGACTTCAGTCATCTGTGAAATGGGTGATTAATCTAAGTCAGTCACCCGCCCTCCTTGATGAGGCAGTGGAGAGAGATGCGTAGCCATCTCCCCATACCCACGTATGCTCTGGCTGCCCAGGCTCAGCATGCCAGCTTGCACCTCTGCCAAGTAGGAAACTTTCATGGTCTCTCCAACTTCAGAAATGATGTGAGTGATGGGCAGGTGTGGTCCCACCAGTGGGCTCCAACTTGCGCGAGTGGCTGAGACAGACACAATTTCACGTGTCTCAGTGAGAAAGAAGCCTGCTTTCGGATACAGTGGCCTGTGCTCCAGAAGCAGAGAGCTCGCCGTTTGCTGCATTCCCACCATTCACATCTGCACCAACCCTCCATAAGGCAGTAGGGGAGATAGGACCGAGATGGTGGGTGAAGGCCCCACAGCTCTGCCAGACCCGAGCTGCTGGGGGTTATGTGCCAAAAGGAAAGGTCTCAAAGCTGACCCCTAAATCTTAAGCTGAGAATGCAAGACTGGCTGTTAAAAGGGATAAAAAAGATTTGTTTCCACTTGTAAATGCAGCATCAGTCCAACAACAATCACTGAGAGATGGTAAATATTGATTCTGAAAGCAACATTTATACACAGGCACTGTGTTTATACCAAGACCTCTGTTTAGAACAATAAATTAGTTACTCTGCGTTCATGTGTGCTAAGGGTTATTTGGCCAAAAGAAATATATCATAGGTGACAATTCTTTACCTAGCAAGCATTTTGTATAGAAAATATATCTAGTGTATAATTTGCAAAATGTAGAAGAATATTTAAGGATTGGCTTTCCCTTCCTTGGCAGATACACAGTCTTTTCACATTATATAAGTTACATCAGGTTCTATAAGAGACATTAAACCTTAATTAATGCTATATTTTAAAACATTTTACTCCCTTTTAACAATATAAAATAGAATCATAGAATCATTTAGGGTGGAATAGACCTTTAAAATCATCAGGCCCAACCATTAACCCAGGACTGCAGAGTCCAACACTAAACCATGTCCCTAAGCACCACATCTATGTGTTTTTTAAACATCTCCAGGGATGGTGATTCCACCACTTTCCCTGGGCAGCCTGTTCCAATGCTTGACCACCCTTTCAGTGAACAAATTTGTCCCAATATCCGATCTAAACCTCCCCTGGCACAACTTGAGGCTGTTTCCTCTTGTCCTGTCACTTGTTACCTGGGAGAAGAGACCGCCCCCCACCTGCCCACAGCCTCCTCTCAGGCAGCTGTAGGGAGCGATAAGGTCCCCCTGAGCCTCCTTTGCTCCAGGCTAAACACCCCCAGTTCCCTCAGCTGCTCCTTGCAGGACATGTGCTCCAGACCCTTCACCAGCTCCGTTTCCCTTCCCTGGACATGCTCCAGCACTTCTACATCCCTCTTGAAATAAATTTGGTGCTGATGAAAGCCTGCACAACATTTTGATAATGCAGAAAAAGAAATGTGTTAAGCAATAAAGAAATGTTTTTCACCTTTTAGTTTTCATATATTTCCGTATTACATTTGTGATGGACATGTTGCTTAGAATATTTTTAGGCAGAACTTTGTGTTTAAATAACTTCATCTCTCTCCCCACTTCAAAGCATTTAAAAATATTTTTCAATCACTGAGCTCATTCAGTAACCTCAGTGTGTTGTAATTATTCTTCCAGTCTAAGCGCAATTAAGATAATAATTCTCAAGTCTGAGTAACTCTTTACAGCATATTTTAACAAATACTTTATAGAGTTATGAAATAATTCATAGATAACAACTTTCATGAAGTACTTGCTGACATTTTAATGCCAGCTTGTCACTATGGACAGGACATGCCTCTCAGCGCAATTGGGACACTGCCCAGGTGATTTATAATTGGGCCCTGGTTCCTCCTGCTGGGATTGTCATATGATGTCCATGAAAAGGACAGTGACACATATCATTCTACAGTAACTGCCACAGAAGCTGCATTTAGTGACATCTGCACCTATAGCCCTCCAGGTGAGGATTTTGAGTGCATGTGGGCTTAGAACAAGGAAAGAGCCAGAGAACTGATGGTGTAGGGGATGTTTTGTATCATCAGGGAAGTGCATTTAGTAAGGGCCTTGAAAGGCAACTAATACCATTACGGAAAAAAAAAAAGAAAATTAATTATTAGGTACCGATCGTGGAACCTGCTGACTAAGCTGTTTGTTTTAATCAGTGCCTTTTGTTTCTTTCCACCCTGACTGCTAGATTCATCCTGCAGAGCAGAGGCCAGGATGCCAGCTCATGGCTGTCTCGCTGCATGGCTGGCAGGAGGTGCTGATACCGAGCTGAAACCAGCTTGCACCCTGCTTTTGGAAACCAGATGCATGGATGTAATTATGCTAATCAGTGGAGTTATGCCCCTCCCACTTTTCCCATCACTTGCAGCTGCAGTTCTTTTATTGTAATTGAAGTAGTATTATGTCACACTGGTTTTAATTTTCCATAATACCCCCCACAGTTGGTGTGTGTCTTCATAACTCAGGGCCCATTTTATAGATGACTCACGTAATGGTCAAAGTTATTAATTTATTACAAGACTGCCTCCAATCCCAATTTTTAAAGTGTTCCTGCATTGCTCACAGACTTAAAATCTGGAGCCACTCACATTACTTACTAGTCAAGAAAAATAATTGGAAGCGGTAGTGTAACTATTGTTTTATAGAGCCCCGGGCCATGGCATTGCATGCTGGAGAGTCAGTGGCGCCTCTTGTCCCATCTGGGTGGCTCAGGGCTTCCAGCCTTCGTCTGGGCCAGGAAGCACCTTTCCTCATGAGCAGTCCCACAGGCTGCGATGGGGTGACTCGGAGGTACGCCTCCGTGCCACATGAGTCAGGACACCAGAATGTGCCCCTTCGGTACTAATTAAAGCCCGCTTCACACACAGGAATATACTTCCAATTACCATAGTAGCCCTGGAATGCATTGTGGGATGTGGAGAAGAGCAGAAGCTATTGCAGAAAAAAAAGTAATTGGAGCGTTTAAATGACAAGGCCCTCGTGATTAGTCTGTGTCATATGAATTATCCCACAATAACCCAGCTCCAGGTTCCAAAATGGATGCTCATATGAAGGTTTTTCCTTCCTGGACTTCCAAGAACCGGGCTTCTCAGCCGTCAAAAAATCTGAGGAGATCAGGCTTTTTTTGTTTCCTTGCTCCTGAGCTTCCCATATCACTGCATGGTGAAGAGCCAGAGTTATTGCCTGTTCAAAGATATTGAGGAAGAATTTGTAAAGGACAAATAAATATGTCATTGAGAATGCTGTCCTGGAAACAAATCCAGAAATCTCCTTCCATGGGAAATCTCAAAGTTTAGGTTTTTGTTTTGGAATGACTGCTTATTTTGGAATTTCACTTGGAATAGAGATTCAAAGAATCTGCCAATTCAAGTCTCAGTCCTGATTCTGTTGTTGCTCATCTGTAAAATTAATAACTTCACATCCTTTTTATTAATTTATAGAAGTTTATCATCAATTTATCATTACCCTTCCTCATCCTTCCTCAAGTACTATCCAAAGCACTCTTCAGGAGAGAAATAAGGAGGAGACAGTCTATCTGAAAGACTGCGCTGAAGCTCGGAATGTTTATTTTTCTACAGAGAGCTAGTTATTTTGCTTTTTATCCTACTTTGCTTAGGAAAATACTGTAACAAGTCCTCCCACCATTTTGCACCTCAAAGCTGTGAATTCTAATACCATAGATCTACTTCAACAAGAAAGCCTGTGCCATCAGGTGGTCCCCAGTGTGCCCAGGACATGTGCAAGCAATAATCACATCAGACTCCATTTTCTGCAGGTACCTACCTACACTGACTTCAGATGCACTTAAATTCTGTTTGTCTTGCAGTGGTTTTGCTATGATTACTTATATAAAGCTGTGATTGCACATGGTGTCCACAGTCTGGTCTGTGCCAGCAAAACAAAGGGTCTCAACCCCAAAGAACATTTTGAGTTTAGCCATAAAAGCGAGCACAAAAAAGTTTAATGTGTAGCCAACTAGCAAAAGGGTGTTGACACTTACAGTTCATATTCTTTTTGCTAAATTGTTTACTTTTACAAGTATTTAAACAAGCACATCGTGACAGGTACACAACAACTATTGAGTAGCTTTGTGTTTCTGATACTGTCATCATGTAAAAACGATGAATATAGAAAATGCCGTTCCCTCCAACAGCAAACAAGGAGCATTTTGAGTAAGCTCCTACAGAAAGCCCTGCTCTCCCTCTTTTGGCTTCTTGGTAAAGAGTTCCCCCAGAGACTCCATCAGCCTTCCTCTTCCAAGTCTTCTCAGAGCAGACTCGAAGAAACAGAACAAATCTCACTGCTGTAGCAGCCCCCGTTCCACTTTTGGACCCAAAGTATAAACAAGCAGCACCAGAATGTCGTCAGAAAGTATCTGGGAAGCTAGGATGGCCCAGTGTTGAGCCTTGGTAAAACACATTGAACTGAGAGGTCACAACTGATGGGCTGAATGAGACCAGCCCATGAGCCCAGAGCAAGACAGAAGCACGTTTTGCCCCATCTGCAGCCCACCTACTTGAATGGATCTAGAAAGAAAAAAACATATATATCTTGTACTGCTCCAACAGAGTCTTCTCTTTTAGTTATTTTGACACTACATTTGCTTTGCTTTACCTTGTCCTGTGATTTCTATCACACTGAAGAAATTCATACTTGGAATAAACGACTGTATCACTGGGACTTTTTGGAAAAGGAAAGGATTGAGGCAGCCAGCAGAGGAGGTCTAATATTTTTGGCAGACAGAAAAATGCAGGAGTTAGCACAGCTTATTAACATCTTCAGGTACTTCACTATTCCTATTCAGGAAAGGGCACGCTTTATTTCTTCCTCCCTGTTTTTGCTTGTTATTCAGTAAAACATTCTTGTAATTAACAAAAGAGGTCCTCAGCATATGCTTGACTAAGCGTACACATAAATCCCTTCATCTCATATGTAAAAACTTTCGAAACAGACATGGACTTTTCTTACACAGGTCTGTGAGAGGAAGGAAAAGTCACTGTAATTCTGTACATGAAATGTAGTTTGTCTGAAAATACAACCTGGAGTACTGATAAGTTGCTGTCCTCAAAAGGAGCTCAAATTTTCTCCACTGTGTTTTTCACACTCTGTTCCTTTTAGAGTCAAATCCCAGTGTCTTCTCTACACTACTGAAGTGTAAATGTTTAACTTGGCAGTATATATGAGTGATAAACAATCAGCTTTGTAATTTAGTTGGTAATAAAAGATGACAATTGAGCCTTTCACTTTTGCTAATTTCCTTTGGGGGGGGTGGTCAACTGCTAAGTGCGAGCATTCATTCTAGGTATGCAAAAAGAATCCAAACCTTTACTGAAAGAGAGTGTGTTATTTTTCTGGTTGAAGATTAACTCAGTCATAAGCTCTTTTTTCCCCTGAGAGTAATAGCTTTCAGATTTTTGAAAAAGTGCAAAATAAAGCTCAGCAGCTATTCTTCTGTATGAACACCTGCTTTACTTTTCCTGAAGCTAAAGATTATTTTGCGCTGTAATAAGTATTCTTTGTCATGATAGCTGTATGTATATAGCATTTAGATAATTTTGATTGTCATTTTGATTTGATTACTTAAAATTTGAGTTGTCTTTTTCATTGCATGCTTTCCTTTCTCACAGATATGTTTGGTAAATATATAAACATGCTGTAGTTAAACTGAAAAGCAGGCTATTGCTTCATAATTCTGCATATATAAAAATAACGTGCATGGCCTGCTGTATGGCTTGGCTGGTGCTTACATTCAGAAAAAGGCAGTACACAGAGAAACACGTGATGTACATGCAGATACAACGCAGACATTACTTTTCAGCTTGTTAGGAAGGAAAGGAATGAGCATCAGGACATTTCTATGCAGATCACCCAATCCCTCTGTGTTTCTCTGTCCCTCTCACTAACGTGGAATGAAACACACTTACATTCATCTCAGGCTGATGTCACATTTACTCTCCAGTTAATATGTGCAAAGCACAATAAAATAGAATATGCTAGAGTAGGAAAAAGTAGAGTAGGAAACTGTAGAATATTCTTATTTATTCATTGCCACATCTGTGGCAGCCTTTTTGAGAACTATTTATCGAATTATGCCTTTATAATTAAATAGTTATTATATTACAATGGCATAGACCTGCATGCTTTGTTTTGTTATATTTTTGTAGAAATGTGAAAAGATTATGTCTTCTATTATTATTATTTTCTTCTCCACTGGTGTTAATGTTAATGGTTCTCTTATGCTATTGCTCTCTCTCATCTCCATGTACTCAGTAAAACTAATGTATAAATGCACAGCTCTGGAAATTAATACTGATAACTAAGACCCCATAAAAGTACTTCTCAGGCAAGACTGTAAGGAGCACAGTAATAGGTTAATTTAGTGAACTCCTGAGGAATTTCCCAGATACTATTATTAAGATGCTATTATATTTTTAAGCTAGCTAAAATTCACTTGTGTGCTTTTACTGCTGTTGTTTTTTTATTTTTTTTATGAGACACTTAATCTATCAGACCTATAGAAGCGAGAAACGAAAGCTTTAGAAGAGGTTAACATCTGAGAATGAACAACCTAACTATTACAGAAACACAACACATATTATCTGTTCCTGAAAACCTGCCCAGTTGACCAGTCTGCTGAAAAACATGTGAAAATGTAAGAGGGAGTGACTGTCAGCATCCCCAGGACACAGAATAACAGCAATAATATAAGAGTCTGCTTTGAGGTAAGGCATTGTGTTTGGAAGATGATTCCTGGTTTAACTTTGAGAGTAGAGACTGGGTGTAGAGCCTATTGTTATGAGCAGTTCTCTCCTTTTTATCCTTTACAGAGAATGTTCTCTATCACCGCCAGTTTCATAAATGGAGGGCTGATAGGAATGACTGGAGAAAATGGCCAAGATGTAGTGATTTAACAGATTTTATATAAAAAATAGCATGGCGTTTAAGATCTCTAGCTTTTGGCAGTTAGTAAAAGTGCAAGGTGATTATAACTCTGTTACAGCAGAGGTCTTTCCTTCTCAGTACTCCCAGGTTACCATTCAGCACTTTCACATACCTGCAGCACTGCACAAATTACCATCCTTCACTAGGAAATCCCTTTCATTTGCATCAAATTAGGTCATTGCCCAGTTGCTTTTCCCACAAGCACAGGAAAATGCATAGGTGCTTAGAAAAAGAGAGAAAGGACGCTTCCCATTTCCCAAAGAAGCAGAGATGGGCAAATAAAACATCTGAGAAATGACACTAAGTGTAAAACAATCCTGCTCTTCTACTTTTATCATGTTTTTTTTATTCCCACTGATCTGCACTGCTGTTCAAATGATAATCCTGCTCAATATCACCATAGAACCAATGGAAGACAACAAAACAGACACAGCTGCATAGTGAAAATGGCAGGCAGAGCAAATTAAACATAATTAAAGCACAGCGTAGCCTCACAAAGTTGGCTTTGTACATTAATACTGGCAGAAGAGTGGCTACGGCAGAGGCTGCTTGCAGCCCTCAGCCACCAGCCTGCACCAGCTGACTCCACCACCCAAAGGAGCCCTGGATCTCAAGGTGGTGTCGGAGGCAGGAACATAGGGCTCCCAAATCATATCTAGCTCCTAATCTTGCCAGAGGGCTTTACAAACATGAAGCTAACCTCACGGCAGCGTGGGAAGGTAGCGTGGGAAGGTAGGTGTTACCTCCTTCTGCTCAAAGTCAAATGACTTGTGTAGCCACACGTGGAGTCACCAGGGAGAGAATACAGAAAGAGCTGATTTTTTTGCATTATCCTAATTGCTTTCTGTTGAAACCATCCCTAACTGCAGACCACATTTCTTTCCTCAAAAATTGAATGGCAAAATTTGCCCTGAATGCTGTGAATGCCAGACAGTGCCTTAAATGCAGCCCCTTCGGTCCAACACTGAGGAACATCTAGGATTTAAGGATGATTTTATTGCCAGTCAGGGCCTGTTGCCTGCTATGGCTTCAACTAGGCTTTCCATCTTAGATTGTAAAACTGTATTCATGTGACTATCCAAAACTGGCAGTGGCACAAGCTAGTTTTACAAATCAGAAAAAAACTATTTTCCAGCTGTATTTGCCAAGCAGTGAAGAAAGTCCACCGGCTACGAAATGGCTACTTATGTAACAAGCCTCAGTTAACTGGGGCTGGGTGGACATATTATTATTTTTAAATATTTAATTCATGTTTATAAGAACCTCCCACAGGTTCTTAATGCTCCATGTTGCACTTGAGTTGCCCTTTGTAGATCAGACTCTGAGAGATCAAGCCTTGTACTTGTTTTGGAGAGGGGAAGACGCTGAAATGTAAAAAAACCTGTATCACAATTTCTTACACTTTTAATGTAGCTCCTGTTTTACAAGTGCTTTCCTTGAGCTGTTAAACAGCAGCTGTTTTTTTCACAGGTACCACAGCAGAAAAGGGACTTGTAAATGGATTACAGGAAGATGACATGAACTCAGGGGGCTGCTTCTGTGCAGAAGAGGATGCCACAGAGGAACATGTCATGGAGAGAAAGAAGAGAATAAGATATCATCACAGATATCACAGATAAAAGGCCTGCAAGAAATGTAACCTATTGGCATTAAATCTTAATCTTCCTGACAGGTGTTTGCCTAATAAGACATGAAGATTTGTTGATTTTCAGTTCAGTTTAAAGCTGGCGAGGTCTTCTTAACACAAAACGTAGAACTTGCTTGAATGAATACATTCCCTAGCCCAGTACCTGTAGCTGAAGCAGCAAATATCTCCTAGAAAAGTCTTTCATTTGGATTTTGAAGTTACTTGTGAAGGAGAAGCAATCTTTGGCAAGTTGTCCAGGGGTTATTTTCCTTCCCACTTAAGACAGTTTAAAAGATATATCAGGACAACTCTGGGAAGCTTGTGTTATCCTTTAAAGTTGTTTTCACACTGTGTCCTCCTTCTGGCTTGTTACTTAAATGGCATTTTCATAAACATTGCATTTCTCTTTGCGTATTCTCAGCCTGTAAAGACCTGAGCTGAGTAAACTATGCAACTGTCACAAATGACAGGACTGCAGCTGAAGACAGCAGCAATAACATCAGGCTCTGCACACAAAGTCCTATTTTAAATTTTTTGCTTTGTTGAGAAGGGAGGGGGTTCCTATGGCCATAATGAAGTGGTGGCTGGCTGCATGCTACAAATCATTTCTCAAGCAAATTTTACCCAAGGTTGTGCTTAAGGTTTTCTTACAGCCTTGCATGGAAGAAGTCAAGTCAGCCACACAGGGACAATAGTTCATTAAAAAATTTATACATATATATACATATAGATAGATAGATATGATATGATATGTCATCTTTATGACCAAAAGGATAAAAAACCCCTTTCTCCAGAGAAACAGGCATATGAAAATAATATACTGCGATTTGTACAACAGAGCTCTAATCCATCTGTCCTGGTTTCAGCTGGGATGGAGTTAATTATATTCTTAGGAGCAGCTCGGTGCTGTGTTTTGGCTTTGATGTGAGACTTCTCAGCTCCTCAGGCCCTGTTAGTGAGAGGGCTGGAGGGGCACAAGGAATTGGGAGCCAATTTTGCTCTCCTGCAGCTGGGGAGCAGGCTTAGAGCTGAGGTTCTCGGCACCTGCTGCACAGAAACCCCCGAGCCCGGCCCCGTGCACACCTACAGTGCACACCTATAGCTAGCTGCTAGCTATGGGAGGTTCCCAGCCTCCACAGGCACACAGCCAGGGCAGCTGACCCGAACTAGCCAAAGAGGTGTTCCGTACCATGGGAGGCCATACCTGGTATGTATACCTGGGGGGCTGGCTGGGGCAGACAGATCATTTCTGGGAGGATTAGCTGGGCACCGGTCATTGTTATTCTTCTACTTTCATTTTTATTCTGTTTCAATTATTATATTGTTCTTATCTCATCCCTTGAGTTTTACATTCCTTTCTAACACCCCTCCCCATCCCTCAGGGTGAGGGGGGAGTGAGCAAGCGAGTGAGCGCTATGTGGTACTTAATTACCAGCCGGGGTTAAACCATTTAAGCCAGAATCTACAGGAATCCATGGGAACCTCCCATAGCTAGCAGCTAGCTATAGGTGTGCACTATAGGTGTGCACTATAGGTGTGCACGGGGCCGGGCTCAGGGGTTTCTGTGCAGCAGGTGATGAGAACCTCAGCTCTAAGCCTGCTCCCCAGCTGCAGGAGAGCAAAATTTCTGTAGTTTACTACAGCACAGAAGTGAGGTGTTCATGTCTCTGAAGTCCTGCAACAAGCTTCCCAAGATCTTATTATGGCACTCAAGAAACAGTGGGAAACAATACTCCAAAATAATGTTTAATTTCATCATTGAATCTTTCTGCAATGAGGATTCAGTCATTCATTATTAACTAAAAAAATAGATTAAAATGTGTCCACCACTGAAATCAAAACAAAG